>NC_139390.1:25000-625000 GCF_054392235.1 Sus scrofa
TACCCTAACCCGTACCCTAACCCGTACCCTAACCCGTACCCTAACCCTAACCCGTACCCTAACCCGTACCCTAACCCGTACCCTAACCCTAACCCTAACCCGTACCCTAACCCGTACCCTAACCCTAACCCGTACCCTAACCCGTACCCTAACCCGTACCCTAACCCGTACCCTAACCCTAACCCGTACCCTAACCCGTACCCTAACCCGTACCCTAACCCGTACCCTAACCCGTACCCTAACCCGTACCCTAACCCTAACCCTAACCCTAACCCGTACCCTAACCCGTACCCTAACCCGTACCCTAACCCGTACCCTAACCCGTACCCTAACCCGTACCCTAACCCGTACCCTAACCCGTACCCTAACCCGTACCCTAACCCGTACCCTAACCCGTACCCTAACCCGTACCCTAACCCGTACCCTAACCCGTACCCGTATCCTAACCCTAACCCTAACCCGTACCCTAACCCTAACCCGTACCCTAACCCTAACCCTAACCCGTACCCTAACCCTAACCCTAACCCGTACCCTAACCCTAACCCGTACCCTAACCCGTACCCTAACCCTAACCCTAACCCTAACCCTAACCCTAACCCTAACCCTAACCCTAACCCTAACCCTAACCCTAACCCTAACCCTAACCCGTACCCTAACCCTAACCCTAACCCGTACCCTAACCCTAACCCTAACCTTAACCCTAACCCTAACCCTAACCCTAACCCTAACCCGTACCCTAACCCTAACCCTAACCCTAACCCTAACCCTAACCCGTACCCTAACCCTAACCCTAACCCTAACCCTAACCCGTACCCTAACCCGTACCCTAACCCGTACCCTAACCCGTACCCTAACCCGTACCCTAACCCTAACCTAACCCGTACCCTAACCCTAACCCTAACCCGTACCCTAACCCGTACCCTAACCCGTACCCTAACCCTAACCCTAACCCGTACCCTAACCCTAACCCCTAACCCTAACCCCTAACCCTAACCCTAACCCTAACCCGTACCCTAACCCGTACCCTAACCCGTACCCTAACCCGTACCCTAACCCGTACCCTAACCCGTACCCTAACCCTAACCCTAACCCGTACCCTAACCCGTACCCTAACCCGTACCCTAACCCGTACCCTAACCCGTACCCTAACCCGTACCCTAACCCGTACCCTAACCCGTACCCTAACCCTAACCCTAACCCGTACCCTAACCCTAACCCTAACCCTAACCCTAACCCTAACCCTAACCCGTACCCTAACCCGTACCCTAACCCGTACCCTAACCCGTACCCTAACCCGTACCCTAACCCGTACCCTAACCCGTACCCTAACCCGTACCCTAACCCGTACCCTAACCCGTACCCTAACCCGTACCCTAACCCGTACCCTAACCCGTACCCTAACCCTAACCCGTACCCTAACCCTAACCCTAACCCTAACCCTAACCCGTACCCTAACCCGTACCCTAACCCGTACCCTAACCCGTACCCTAACCCTAACCCTAACCCTAACCCTAACCCGTACCCTAACCCGTACCCTAACCCTAACCCTAACCCGTACCCTAACCCGTACCCTAACCCGTACCCTAACCCGTACCCTAACCCGTACCCTAACCCGTACCCTAACCCGTACCCTAACCCGTACCCTAACCCGTACCCTAACCCGTACCCTAACCCTAACCCTAACCCTAACCCGTACCCTAACCCGTACCCTAACCCTAACCCTAACCCGTACCCTAACCCGTACCCTAACCCGTACCCTAACCCGTACCCTAACCCGTACCCTAACCCGTACCCTAACCCTAACCCTAACCCGTACCCTAACCCTAACCCTAACCCTAACCCTAACCCGTACCCTAACCCGTACCCTAACCCTAACCCTAACCCGTACCCTAACCCTAACCCTAACCCGTACCCTAACCCGTACCCTAACCCGTACCCTAACCCGTACCCTAACCCGTACCCTAACCCTAACCCTAACCCGTACCCTAACCCTAACCCTAACCCGTACCCTAACCCTAACCCTAACCCTAACCCTAACCCTAACCCTAACCCGTACCCTAACCCTAACCCGTACCCTAACCCGTACCCTAACCCTAACCCTAACCCTAACCCTAACCCTAACCCTAACCCGTACCCTAACCCTAACCCTAACCCTAACCCTAACCCTAACCCTAACCCTAACCCTAACCCGTACCCTAACCCTAACCCTAACCCGTACCCTAACCCTAACCCTAACCCTAACCCTAACCCTAACCCTAACCCTAACCCTAACCCGTACCCTAACCCTAACCCGTACCCTAACCCTAACCCTAACCCTAACCCTAACCCTAACCCTAACCCTAACCCTAACCCTAACCCGTACCCTAACCCGTACCCTAACCCTAACCCTAACCCTAACCCTAACCCTAACCCTAACCCTAACCCTAACCCGTACCCTAACCCTAACCCTAACCCTAACCCTAACCCTAACCCTAACCCTAACCCTAACCCGTACCCTAACCCTAACCCTAACCCTAACCCGTACCCTAACCCTAACCCTAACCCTAACCCTAACCCTAACCCTAACCCTAACCCGTACCCTAACCCGTACCCTAACCCTAACCCTAACCCTAACCCTAACCCTAACCCTAACCCGTACCCTAACCCTAACCCTAACCCTAACCCTAACCCTAACCCTAACCCTAACCCTAACCCTAACCCTAACCCGTACCCTAACCCGTACCCTAACCCGTACCCTAACCCGTACCCTAACCCGTACCCTAACCCGTACCCTAACCCGTACCCTAACCCGTACCCTAACCCGTACCCTAACCCTAACCCAAACCCTAACCCTAACCCTAACCCTAACCCGTACCCTAACCCGTACCCTAACCCTAACCCGTACCCTAACCCGTACCCTAACCCGTACCCTAACCCTAACCGTACCCTAACCCTAAACCCTAACCCTAACCCGTACCCTAACCCGTACCCTAACCCTAACCCGTACCCTAACCCTAACCCGTACCCTAACCCTAACCCGTACCCTAACCCTAACCCGTACCCTAACCCGTACCCTAACCCGTACCCTAACCCGTACCCTAACCCGTACCCTAACCCGTACCCTAACCCGTACCCTAACCCGTACCCTAACCCGTACCCTAACCCGTACCCTAACCCGTACCCTAACCCTAACCCGTACCCTAACCCGTACCCTAACCCGTACCCTAACCCTAACCCGTACCCTAACCCTAACCCGTACCCTAACCCGTACCCTAACCCGTACCCTAACCCTTACCCTAACCCTAACCCGTACCCTAACCCGTACCCTAACCCTAACCCGTACCCTAACCCGTACCCTAACCCGTACCCTAACCCTAACCCTAACCCTAACCCTAACCCTAACCCGTACCCTAACCCTAACCCGTACTCTAACCCTAACCCGTACCCTAACCCGTACCCTAACCCGTACCCTAACCCTAACCCTAACCCTAACCCGTACCCTAAACCTAACCCTAACCCTAACCCTAACCCTAACCCTAACCCTAACCCTAACCCTAACCCTAACCCTAACCCCTAACCCTAACCCCTAACCCGTACCCTAACCCGTACCCGTACCCTAACCCTAACCCTAACCCTAACCCTAACCCGTACCCGTACCCTAACCCTAACCCGTACCCGTACCCTAACCCGTACCCGTACCCTAACCCGTACCCGTACCCTAACCCGTACCCTAACCCTAACCCGTACCCTAACCCGTACCCTAACCCGTACCCTAACCCTAACCCTAACCCTAACCCTAACCCGTACCCTAACCCTAACCCGTACCCTAACCCTAACCCGTACCCGTATCCTAACCCGTACCCTAACCCTAACCCTAACCCGTACCCTAACCCTAACCCATACCCTATCCCTAACCATAACCCTAACCCTAACCCGTACCCGTACCCGTACCCGTACCTGTACACTAACCCTAACCCGTACCCTAACCCTAACCCGTACCCTAACCCGTACCCGTACCCGTACCCTAACCCTAACCCGTACCCTAACCCTAACCGTAACCCGTACCCTAACCCTAACCCTAACCCACACCCTAATCTCTAACCTTTGCCCTCTAAGCCTACACCTACCCTAACCCTAACCCTCTAACCTTAGCCCTCTAAGCCTAAGCCTAACCCTATCCATCCTTAACTATTGCCCTATTCTGCCCCTAACTAAAGCCCTACCGTCCCTAATTTAGGTCCCCTCTTTCCCAAAGTAGAGCCTTTCTCTAACTAGAGCTCTGCACTTTCCCTAGCAGGAGCCCTCCTAACCCTTTCAACTTCACTTTTTATTTGCCTCACTTGTCTCCCACTTGTCCCATCCTATCCCCTCTTTTATACCTTGTTCTAACTGACTCCCCCTTGGTCCATCCTGTCCTACTTTGTCCCTCCTTCTTTACACAGTGTCCCCACCTTCTTCCCCATCCACCTTTCCCTCGGATCATCAACAACCAGAAACTTATAGTTTTCTTTTGCCATGTCCAGGCCACATGGAAGTTCCCATGCCAACGATCAAACCCACACCACAGCTGTCGACAAAGCCACAGCAATGACAACACCAGATCCTTAACCCATTGAGCCATGAGGGAAATCCTGGAACATTATAGTTTTCTTTTTGAGGCCACACCTGTGGCATATCGACGTTCCCAGGCTAGGGGTCGAGTCAGAGCTGCAGCCACTAGCCTATGCCACAGCCATAGCAATATGAGATGTTGAGGCATCTGCAACCTACACCTCAGCTTGCAGCAACACTGGATCCCTAATCCACTGAGCGAGGCCAGGGATTGAACCCACATCTTCATGGATGCTTGTCAGGTTTCTGACTTGCTAAGCCACAATGGGATGTCCCTCATTTTTGTTGTTTTGGTTTGGGTGTTTTGGCTGCATCTGCAGCATGTAGAAGTTCCAGGGCAAGGATCAAACCCATGCCACAGCAGCAGCCCAAGCCGCTACAGTTACAACGCTGGATCCTTAACCCACTGCACTTCAGCAGAACTCCTATTATAGTTTTAATTCATGAAAATGCCAAAGGTTATGTTGGGAGGCCCACATGGCTAGGAGTCAAGGGTGGACTCTGGATACTGGCCAGCAGGAAGCCAGGGCTTTAGTCCTACTGCTCCAAGGAAATGAATCCTCTCAGCAACCTGAGAAGAGAAGTGGATTCTTCCCAAATCAAACCTCTAGATGAGAACAGAGCGCTAGCCAGTACCTTGACGACAGCCCTGCAGAGCACCCACCAAGCTGCACCCAGACTCCTAACCCACAGACACCGTGACATCATACACATGTGTTGGTTAAGTTACAAAGTTTGTGGTGTTTCTCATAAAGAGATAGAAAATAAATACAGGATTGTATTTGTTTGCTAAGGCTGCCATAACAAATACCACAGACTGAGTGGCTTAAGCAACATACATGTATTGCCTTATGGTTCCAACATTGGACGTCCAAGGTCAAGGTGGTAGAAAGGTGGTTCACCTCAGGCTTCTCTCCTTGGCTCACAGATGGCCACCTTCTCACCATGTCTTCACATGGTCTCCCAGCTGTGCCTGTCTGTGTCCTAATCTCTTTTTTAATGACACCAATCACATTGGATGAGAGCTGATCCAAATGACCTCATTTCACCTTATTTATGCCTTTAAAAGCACTATCTCCAAATAGTCACATTCTAACCTACTGAAAGTTAGGGCTGCAATATATGAATTCAGGAAGGACACAACTCAGCCCAAAACAAGGGCCACTAAAAGGGAGACATTTTTTGTTTTTCTGAGAGGTTAGCAAAGTGTTGAGATTCCAAGCACAGGCTCAGTATCAGATCGGTAGCTCTGAACCTTGGCTCTGTGGCTGTTTACCTGTGTCACTCTGGATCTGCCACTTTACTTTCTGGCAACACTCCTTTCTCTGCAATAAAGAATGAGATTACCTAGTCAAAGAGTAGCTTTGCTAATCAAATAAAATAATTCATTTAAAGGGCTTGATCCAGTGCCCAGATAAACCCGTGCTTGTTAAACGGTTATCATTCACATTCACAGTTAATGTGAACTGGTGAGGTGGCAGAAGCTTAGACTGTCACTGTCAGAGCTTGTGGAACAGACTCACTATAGGCTCATCACATTTAAGACTGGGAGACACACCATGAAGTCTGGTTTCCTGGAAGCAGAGTCTTAGAAAGGGGGCTGGCTGCCTGAGACTTACCTAGGGAAGGCTCTGGGGAGGAGGATGTGAGGAAAGCGGGAGAAGGCAGCAGGGCTGTGGTCTTAGCAGCTGAACATTAGCTTCACCCTCATGACAGAGGAGCTCGGAGCACCAACGGCACGAGCTAACCCTCTTTGAGGCAAATGAGTGGGCCTATTACACAGCAAGCCCAGGGATTCCTGAGCTCCGATTATTCAAAGAGGTGGCTGTGAGCTGTTGGGCCCCCAGCACACCCGGAAGCCGGGGATAGAGGCACCAGATAGTAAGAGGGTCTGGATGGGCCCCAGCAATGTCCCCGAGTCCAATCCCGCACAGACCCTGGAAGTCAGCTTGCCTTCTGGAGGCCACCTAGCCAGGCAGCGGCAGCCTAACTTGTGGCCCAGGTCAGAGAGGGTGTCTCTGCACAGACTGTCCGCGGCACACGAGGGCTCTGAGGGCGATGGCGCCTTAGCAAACGGATGAGGAACAGAGGAGCAGAATGCGTGACAGCTCCTAGCAGGAGACGTTCCACACGGCAGCCTCTCCGCACCCCTGAGAAACACAGAGCAACATAAGGGTGGGTGGGGCCTCCAGGACGGCGCCCCGGAAGTACACGCCGAGTCCGGGAGCTCCGGAAGCGACCTTCCAGAAGTGCCCGCCCCTGTGCGTATTTCCGGCGCGCCGCAGACGCGACGAGTCTGGGAACCTGTCAAGCCCTCCGGCTCGTACTTGCTCAGAGGCGGCTCCCTGGAGGCGGAAGCCGAGCTGAGACTTGTCCTGGGGTCCGGAAGCCTGGATCCCCCCCAAGCGGGTGGGCACAATGCGGCTGGGCTCCGGGACCTTCGCCGCCTGCTGCGTAATGATCGAGGTGCTCGGAGTCGCGCTCTTCCTTCGGGGATTCTTCCCGGCTCCTGTTTCTTCGTCTTCCGGGACGGAGCGACAAGTAGAGCACCCAGCGCCCGAACCCTCGACTGGTACGGACCACTTCCCGGGCGTCTCTGCTCCCCAAGCCCCACTTTCCCCGGAGAAGCGTCCTGATGAGCCTTGCCTCTAGGACGTCTTCTCGGGGCTCTGGGCTGGTCTCTTCCATTCTAGTTCCCACCCCCCTATTTTCCCTTCTTACCGCTCCAGCTTCCTTTTCTGTATCTTAGAACTTTGTGGCAAACACCAGTACCGGCCCTACTAAGATCCTCCTCCCTGGTCACCACCAAGTAAGCTGTCCACACTCGTAAAAAGTAAGCCTCTCCCCACTTCTACTCATACAGTGACACCCCAACCCCCTTCCCTGAGCAGATGTTTCAGTCACTCCCTGTTTCCCGGCTCCCTTTTGCTCAGTAAAACACAGCAGATAAAATTCCTGCCGACCTCTCGACCTCTCGTGTTTTCTTCTGTAACATTCCTGTGAGACCCCGTTTTTCCCAGCAGTTAAGACCTTCCTGTATAGACCCCTTCCTAGCCCTCACGTACCCAGCCCTATCTACCCAGCGGTATATACCAGGTAAAGGATCCATTGCAATTGGGGCCAGATCCACACAGTACCAGCTACTAACCATGGGAAGACAGTTTGTAAATGCTTGCCCCTCCCCTATCAGCAGCACTGTGTTTTAGGGCAACCTCCTTAACCCGTTCCAAGACGCTCTAGAAGGGACTCCCCTGTCCCAGTACTCCTCACCATGCTAATGGAATGCACTACTTAATACCAGGGCTGCCTGAGCTTAACTATTACCCACCCCACCCCCACCCCCACCCCTACCCCCACCGCAGCATTGTCTCCCAAGAACAGGCCTTTTTCTTTGGGTCAGGATATGTAGGTGTGACAGAGAATGTGCTGGAGAAGTAAGCAGAAACTAGATTATAAAGTGTTTGAATACTACATAAAGGTTAACATTCAATTTCCTTTTTCTTTTTTAAACACTTTTAGGAGCCAGTTCCAACTGGACCAAGCTCCCACCACCTCTCTTCAGGAAAGTAGTTATTATGCTGATAGACGCCTTGAGAGATGATTTTGTGTTTGGGTCAAAGGGTGTGAAATTTATGCCCTACACAACTTATCTTGTGGAAAAGGGATCATCTCACAGTTTTGTGGCTGAAGCAAAGCCACCTACAGTTACTATGCCTCGAATCAAGGTAAACAATTTGACTTAACATATAGATCATGGGTTGTCTCTTTTAGAGGTTTAGAGGAACTCTCTGTAGTCTTTTACTTGGAGTCCCAATTTCACCTAAGTGGAAATTAGAGTGATGCAGTCAGCCCAACTGGTGCTGGGCAACCTGAATGCTGAAGAAGCCTCTCAGATAGGATGGAACTAAGACCCATGACTTACGCCCTCTGTCGAGTCTTCAAAGCTCATGCTTCATGGGACCCATAAAAGATTTAGAGCTAGATCATCTAGGTCAACCTAATCCAAGAGATACCATCTGCCTTGCTAACCTACTGTCTTCTTTATTTTAAGTTTTAATAAGTACAGTTAATTTACAAGGCTGTGATAATTTCTAGTGTACAACAAAGTGACCCAGTCATACATATACACATATTCATTCTCTTCTGATTCTTTTCCCATATAGATTGTCTCAGAATACTGGGTTGAGTTCTCTGTGCTATACAGCAGGTCCCCGTTGGCCAATAATCCCATATACTTCAGTGTGCATTTGCTGATCCCAAACCCTCAGTCCATCCCTCCCCATTATCTGCCCCCTTTGGTAACTATATGTTTTTCAAAGTCTGTAAGTCTGTTTCTGTTCTGCAAATAAGTTCATTTGTAGCCTGTTTTTTTTTTTTTTGATTCCACACATAGGTGATATCATATGATGTTTTTCACTGTCTGACGAACTTCACTTAGTATGATAGTTTCTGGGTCCATCTATGTTGCTATAAATGGCATTATTTCATTCCTTTTCATTGCTGATTAATATTCCATTGTATATATGTATCACAACTTTTTTTCTTTCCTTTTTCGCTGCCCCGTGGCCTATGGAGCTTCCAGACCAGGGATCTGAGCCGAGCCATAGTTGCGACCTAAATAAGCTCAGCTGCAGCAACACTGGATCTTCAACCCACTGTGCAAGGCCAGGGATCAAACCCAAATCCCAGCACTCCCAAGGCTCAGCCTATCCCATTGCGACACAGCAGGAATTCCATAACACATCTTCTTTATCCACTCCTCTGTTGATGGACACTTAGGTTGTTTCCATGTCTTTGCTATTCTAAATAGTGCTGCAGTAAACATTGGGGTGCACTTATCTTTTTGGGGGTTTTGTTGGTTTTTTTTTTTTTTTTTTTTTTGCCATTTCTTCGGCCTCTCCTGCGGCATATGGAAGTTCCCAGGCTAGGGGTCTGATCGGAGCTGTAGCTGCCAGCCCACGCCACAGCCACAGCAACTCGGGATCCGAGCCACATCTGCAACCTACACCAGAGCTCACGGCAACACCAGATCATTAACCCACTGAGCAAGGGCAGGGATTGAATCCGCAACCTCATGGTTCCTAGTCGGATTCGTTAACCACTGCACCACGACGGGAACTCCCCATGTATCTTTTTGAATTATGGTTTTCTCTGGGTAAATGCCAGGAATTGGATTGCTCCATCGTATCGTAGTTCTCTTTTTAGTTTTTTGAGGAACCTCCATACTGTTTTCCATAGTGGTTGCACCAACGTACATTCCCACCAACAGCGAAAAGGGTTCCCTTTTCTCCACACCCTCTCCAGCACTTACTGTTTGTAGACTTTTGGATGATGACCACTCTGGCGGGTATAAGGTAGTACCTCACAGTAGTTTTTATTTGCATTTTCTGATAATTAGTGATGTTGAACATCTTTTCATGTGTTTTTTGGCCATCTGTGTGTCTTCTTTGGAGACATGTCTGTTTAAATCTTCTGGCTCTTTTTTGATTAGGTTGTTTTGGGTTTTTTTTTTTATATTGAGCTGCAAGAGGTGTTTGTATATTTAATCCCTTGTCAGTTTCTTGTTTTGCAAATATTTTCTGTGTGTTTTGTTTTGTTTATGGTTTCCCTTCCTGTGCAAAACCTTTTAAGTTTAATTAGATCCCATCCATGTATTTCTGTTTTTATTGTCATTACTCTAGGAGGTGAATCTGAAAAGATATTGCTGTGGTTTATGTCAGAGAGTGTTTGCCCTCTTTTCCTCCAAGGGTTTTATAGTACCCGGTCTTACATTTAGTTCTTTAATCAATTTCAAGTTTATTCTTGTGTATGGTGTTAGGAAGCGTTCTAATTTCATTCTTTCACATGTAGCTGTCCAGTTTTCCCAGCACCGTTTATTGAAGAGACTGTCTTTTCAGCATTACATATTCTTGCTGTTAGTGCATTTAAGGTTGTCTAAGAGTTCTCTTAGACTTTCCTCATTTCTTTTCATTATTTTTCCTTTATTCTTTCCCACATCAGTGATTTCCACCCGTCTGTCTTCCACCTCGCTTATTTGTTCTTCTGCCTCCTGTAATCTTCCATTGGCTCCTTCTAGTGAACTTTTTTTTTTTCAGTTTATTGAATTTTGGATCTCTGCTTGTTTAATCTTTAAATCTTCTATTTCTCTGTTCAACTTTTCTCCTAATTTATGAAGCCTTGCCTCCAGTTTTTTCCCAAGATCTTGGATCATTCTTTACTATCATTATTCTAAAGTCTTTTTCAGGTAGGTTGTTTATTTCCATTTCGAGTTTATCTCCATTTGAAGTTACAGCCAAGCTTAGAACCAAAGAGTGAGCAAGGGGGTGGAATCAGAAAAGAACAGAGGAACTTAAACGTCTGTGAATATAATGCAGGCCAGTGTGGTATAGTAGTCTCTGACTGAGCCTTGCATCTGTGGCTGATCACGTGTTCAGGTATTATTTGCTGAGAAGGAGTTGGCTGATCACGTGTTCACGTATTATTTGGTGAGAAGGAGTTGCTCCTCGATTTAAATCTTGGGGGGACAGCATTGATAGTTTTTCTGTAAATGTTTACAGGCTGAGTAAAACAGTCTGAGACTGAAGGGGCTAATGCTGCATCTTTCACTGACTTTTTTTCTTGAGTATCTTACTTTCTCTGCCACTTTTGAGTGTGGTCTGTCCTTCATTCAGCAATATTTATTGAGCATCTACTATGTATTATGTGCTGTTCTAGCTAAGAGGGATTCAGTGAAGAATAAGACAGCAACTGTCCTGTCCCCATGAAGCTTACTTCCTAATTGAGGGGACAGAAAATATGTAAGTGTACAAGTAAGTCATCAAAACAGTTTCAGGAGTTGATACATGCTATGGAAAAAATCCAGGAGGAGAACAGGAGTTATGGGGAGTAGGGGAGGCCAACTTTAGTTAGGGTGCTCCTTGGAGACAGCCTCTTAGGAGTGGTTATTCTGCCGAAACAAGTCCTATGGAAGCTGGAAGAAAGGCATCCAGGCTCCTGACCATCAGGATCACTGATTTCCTAATGTGTCCTGTCAGAAGGGTGCAAGGAGCTCATTTCTTCTTCATTCTGATAGAACTGTTCCTAGGAATTGCAGGCAATTTGTAAGAAAGAGTCTAACTGAGCGTGCATGCTCCAAGTTCTGTTCAGCCCTGTGCTTGGCTGGTATGGTTCTTGGGGCCTCCCTTTTCCAATTTGTTTCATTTCACCAAAGTAGCGTTTTGTTTGGTTTTGCTTTGGGTCCTTTGCAGGTTTTTGCCCCTCATTCTCAATCAGGACACAGGACATTCACACCGGAGTTGGGATTACACAGCCCTGACGTTTGACAGGATCTGGGAGTGTTGGTTACAGAGTGTGTGGCCTGCTCTGCCTCCATTTAGGGGAGGGACTTAGTTCGCCTGGAGGTGCTGATTCAATTGTCATGAAACGCCAGTTTTAAAATTTCAAGTATCACGTTCACATGTTCAGATTCTGCAGTATCTTCCTTCTAAAATTTTGTGAATAATTTTTGAATGCCTCACCTTTCTGGAGAATTTATAATCGTACTAAGGAGCGGTTACCACTGGCTGTGGTTAGCACACAGCACAGGTATAATGTCACACACTCTTACAGCGAGACTCCAGGATGCAGACAACACTCTCTTCTCCATTTCCTAGATGAGGAAACAGGCTTGAGTGGTAAAATCTCCTAACACATCAGAACCCAAGCATAAGCCTATGTTTGTCTAGTTCCAGAGCTTCTGTTGATCACACTGTGTTATTCAGCAATATTGCAGAACACCGTGACCAGGTTAAATTCTCTTTCAGTTGTCTGCTCTCTACAGCTCTCCTTAACTCTCAGAAGGCAAGAAACTGCTGTTCTCAAGGCCACAGCAACCTCAGGAAAACCTCCGAGAAGACAGGCGTGCACTCATTCAGACTGCTTGGGCTCTCAGTTGCAATTTGGTTGCTGCCTGCATGGTTCCTGGGGTCAGGGGGTTACCAGGTAATCCCTGCCCTTCTTGAAAATGTCAGAGTGTGGAGTTCCCATGGTGGCCTAGCAGTAACAAACTCAACTAGTATCCATCAGGACTCAGGTTCGCTCCCTGGCCTAGCTCAGTAAGTTAAAGGATCTGGTATTGCCATGAGCTGCGGTGTGGGTCGCAGATGCAGCTCAGAGCCTGCGTTGCTATGGCGTAGGCCGGCAGCTGCAGCTCCAGTTTAACCCCTAGCCTAGCAACTTCCACATGCCACAGGTGCAGCCCTAAAAAGCAAAAAGAAAGAGAGGGAGAGAGAAAGGAAGGAAGGAAAAGGAAAGAAAAGAAGGAAGGAAGGAAGGGAGAGGGAGGAAGGGAGGAAGGAAGAAAACGTCAGTGTGAACCCAAACTAGTGTGTGGAGGAGGGAAGTGCCTTGTAAAAGCCCAGAGGAAAGGATGAACAGATTCGACCCAAAGTAGTGGAAACAAACTCTACTGATAAACTGGAAAGATAAAATCTAATGATAATTAAACTGGAAAAATTATTTACAGTGAACATGACAAACAGTGTGTGAGTCCCATGATGTGTAAGGAGGATCCCATCAAGGGCAACAATCCAGTGGCAACTGGACAAAGGATCTAAAGAAATCCACAGAGGAAGGAACTGAAGTGGACGATAAACATATGAAAAGATTCTTACCTTTACTAGTAATCACATGCAAGGCAAACTAAACAACCTAAGGCCAATTTTTGTGGCACACCTCTACGACCCCACCATAGTCCAGTGTGCTGTGGCCTCAGCCTGGACGGTAAAGCTCTCCAAGGACCTCTTCTCACCCAGAACCTGTAGATCAGTTCGCTGATCCTCCGTGGACTTACCCTCTGCCTGTGGACCCAGGCCTTGGGGCTACAGGGTCTCGTCCCTATTTCCCTCTTCCTGTGTCTTTTATCCACGCAGACCACACCAAGCTTCATTCCCCCAATTGTGCCACACCTGGGGTTTTTGCAGTTGGCTGTGTTTCACCCTGGAAAGGCCCAGCTCACCTCACTGAGACCACACTCCATCTTCGTATCTCAATTCAAATGGTACTTCCTTGGAGGCCTTTTAAAAACAATAGCCATTGAATGGGTCTTGGAAAAATATACTGTACATCCAAACGCTGGGGTGTTTTATAGCTGTTGAAAAAATAAAGTGAAATACCTGTATGTTTTCTGCAGAAAGGGGTTCACAATAAGTTAGTTATTAAGTGAAAAAAGCAAGTTGCAGAATTATTTGTATGGTTTGTTACCACTGCAGTGTAAAAAAAAAAAAAAAGTGTACTTTATATATTTGCGATGAGGCACATACAGTACTTATCCAAGCTAACTGGTTACCTTTAGGGATTAGAATTTTGGGGTGAAATTCTCACATTAAAAAAAAAATCTTCATTGAGATATGAATTTTCGTACAACACCGTATAGTGCAGTTTGATGAGCGTTATCAAATGTATACATCCATGCAACCCCCACCCCAGAAATAGTGATGGTTGTTGAGTTGTTTTGCTTTCTTACTTAAACTAGTTCTGTAGAGTCAGTCTCTCCTGAGGTCCTGGAGTGTACAGTCACTGGTGACAAAGTGTGGTTTGAATATACAGATTTGTGTTTTCAGTGCATGTCATGCCTTGCCATTGGCTTCATTTCTTATGATCCATAGCTGCTTTTTTGACCACTGCCATCATCTAGCTACTTCACAGCCTCCTCCTTTATCCTCTCATCAGCTGAAATACGGTCAGTTGCTCAGTACTGAGCTCACTGGATTTGCCCCGTTTGACCTAATACCAACCCAGCCTTCAGTCCTGCGGTCGCTCTAGCTTTGTACTTGCCTCTTTCATTCATTCCCGTGCTAGACTAGGATTCCATGGTCTAACTCCTGGATGTTTCCTCCGGCAGGCATTGATGACAGGGAGCATCCCCGGCTTCATCGATGTCATCAGGAACCTCAATTCTCCCGTGCTGCTGGAAGACAATGTAGTCACACGAGCAAAAGCAGCTGGAAAAAGAATCATCTTTTATGGAGATGACACATGGGTGAAACTGTTCCCAAAGCATTTTGTGGAATATGATGGAACAACCTCTTTTATTGTATCAGATTATACAGAGGTCAGTTTTTTGGAAAAGTATATCCTATGAGACAGAGCCTGTCCTCTCTTACTTAGTGAGAGGCAACATTGTTTTGTGTGTGGCTTTTATTAACATATCAGGAATAGTATGGAGAAATTGAAAAATTGTTCCTTCCCATAATCGGCTGCAAACCAGGAACATGAGCCCTAATGCAAGTGTGAGCATAGTTCTCTGAGCCCCAAGCCCGGACCAGCTGAGCAGAAGATGCTGAGACCAGATGTCGAGGCTAAGAGCAGCATCAACAGGTGGGAGCTGAGGGTTGGAAAGGGCTTCCCAGGAGGAGCCTCCTAGCCTCAGTTTTGACAGCTGAGTGAGGCTTTGCACATGGACAGAGGAGGATGGCAGCATCTCTGCATGGCAGAGCCCAAGGTCTCCATAGTCCGCCTAGGACCCTGCCTCACTGTGGTTCTCCTGTGAGTGTGTGGCAGGAGGGCAGATGTGAGGTGGGCAGAGCCTGGCCCTGAAAGGACCTCCAGTAGAGAGAAGAGTGTGATTAGGTCCACAGTGAGAAAGTTTCCCTGGGGACAGAGGGAGGTCCCCAAGGCAGAGACCCCCATGTGACAGAGCTGGCATTGGATGGACGCCTTGCACCACTCTCACCCATTTGCTGGGCCTCGTGGAGCAGTCCTGGATGCACTGACACCCTTAGCTCAAGCTGACCTGTGTCGACACAGCAGTTACTGCCCATCCTGTGTATGTCCACACGGAAGCATTTCTCTTGGTAGTAGATTTTTCGGTGGGAGGGAGGTGGGCCAGCTAAGGAGTCAGGGCTGACCAGGCTAGTGGCTCTTTTGTGTCTTTTTGACTGTGATTCACTGGGTGCTGTGTCTCTTTCCTCCCCAGAAAGCCTTTTCATGGACACACACAGGTGCCCTCACTTTCACCCACTGGTTTCTTGAACTCTGGGTACTGGCCTGTCTTAGCTAACCACTCTTGGCCCTTAGTTCCCTCATAACAGCTTGGCCCCTGTCAAACTTGGTCATCTGGTAAGCTTTACTTTCAGCTCCAGTAGTGATCCTGCAGAACTGTTTTGTCAGAATAACCATTGTTCATTTAGATTCTAATATGCTCTATCCGTAACTTAAAGACATAAAAACAGTATTAGTGAAAGCTTAATCTAATGCAGATGTTTTTTCATGACAGTTGTTATTTTGGTGGTTTTGTTTTTGCGGTCTTTTCAAACTCCCATTAGTCCTGTTATCGAAAAGAAACTGCTAGATATTCAAATGAGCATATCACTTTTCCTTGGAGAGTGAATGTCATGGGAAATGAGGGGAGCTACTCATCTGTACTTTTTTCCCCTTAAAGGTGGATGATAATGTTACACGGCACTTGGATAGAGTACTAAAAAGGCGGGATTGGGATGTGTTGATTCTCCACTACCTTGGGCTGGACCACATTGGCCACATTTCTGGGCCCCACAGCCCCCTGATCGGGCGCAAGCTCAGTGAGATGGATAGCATCGTGATGAAGATCCACACCTCGCTGCTGTCAGAGGTGAGTCGTGCCGAGGTGCCTTGTGGGCCTACAGTCCCAAGGTGCCAGTGTTTCCTAGAAGATATAAAGCTTCTAAAGAGAAATCAAATGACCCTGTGTGAACCTCGCACCTGCGATCACCCAGGCACCCTTCACCTACAGAGCATGTGCCGTGTGCCAACAGCCCTGCAGAGTTTATTGTCTTCAGCTTATGTTTCCTGGATGCCTTCTCTGACACTGTTCCTATTTGGACATTTGTGGAGCTTGGCCTCTAGCCAGGAGAGAAAAGCAGGAAGCATAATCAGTGAGTACATAGGTATTCTAGACAGTGATGGGTGCCATAGCAAAACACAGGACAGGAGGAGGGCACAACACCTGAGAGAAAGGCCATCATTTTAAACTATGGTCCACACACTTGTTCTTGAGGACGTTTGAGATGTGAGCAGAGCCTTGAAGGGGGTGGGGTGCTGATGCATCAACGTGTGAAGGTGCATTCCAGGTGAACAGGCAGCAAGGACAAGATGGAGCCTGCCAGGTATGCCCAGCGGCAGCTCTCTTTGACAGATAAGGAAACTAGGGCATGAAGAGTAATGTGCCCGGGCTCCCGTATCTTGGAATGGCAGAGACAGAAACCGAATTCAGATCCTCTGCCCTGAGACATCTAAACCCACCCCTTCCGTGCTCTGTGATCTCACTTGATTCCATTTGTTTTATTTATGACATTCCTTGACCTTGACGCTTTGATCTGACTGTAAGCTCATAGGAACTCATTTTGACGAGCTCCTATTTACAAAGTAAAGCCAAAATATGAAATTGTTTTCCTAACAAGATCACATGTTCTCAGTCGGGGCACACCTGAAATGTTTCCCTTTGCCTTATAGGAGAGGGAGACCTTGTTCCCCAATTTGCTGGTTCTTTGCGGTGATCATGGCATGTCTAAAGCTGGAGGTCACGGGGCCTCTTCCATAGAGGAAGTAAACACTGCTCTGGTCTTGATCAGTTCTGCATTCGAAAGGAAACCTGGTGAGAATTTCGGAATGTTTGATACTTTAAAACTATTTTAATACTCTGTTTTCTATAGTTGGATTTTAATTTTAAGAATCATCTTTTGGAAGCTAAGTTTGAGCAATGTAAGAATAAGAATTAATGGGGGCCAAAAAAAAAAAATTACTGGGGGCAGGCAAGGGCCAGTCAGGACTTGAAGTTTCCATTTCTTGCACTGATTCTTCAATTACAAATGTTTTATGGAGATTTTGTGGTATGGATGTCACTGCCTGGATCTCTAGAACTGTTAATAAAAACTGCTGGTGGCTTAGAGACATCTGAACTGCATGTGTGAATTGAGAAAAACATGAAAAATTAAACTTTTTAGAATGCATCCATTATTTGAGATTGTATCCTGACTATCAGTGTCAACAGAGGCATAGGACCAGTTGGAGTAGGACTATGTGGGGGCCCACCTGTCAACCCTGAGACTCACCACAGCTCTGCATCCAGGCACACGGGCCCCTCCAACCAGCACAGGCCTGTGCTCGGCTCCGCCTCCTCCCTTTCCAACACTCAAGCTGTTGGCTCACTGGCTGTTTCCCCATTGGAAACTCTGGCTTCTCTTTTGGGGTCATTTCTCACTGCTGACTCCTAGTCCTGGAACCTCCCCTGTGGCTGGTTTCCCTCCTGCCTCTCCCTTTGCTGTCTAGTCACCTTTGCTGATTTAGTTTCCTTGCCCTGGCCTTTTTTTTTTTTTTTTTTTTTTTTTTTGTCTTTTTGCCTTTTCTAGGGCTGCTCCCATGGCATATGGAGGTGCCCAGGCTAGGGGTCTAATCAGAGCTGTAGCCGCCGACCTCCGCCAGAGCCACAGCAGCATGGAATCCCAGCCGCATCTGTGACCTACACCACAGCTCACGGCAACACCAGATCCTTAACCCACTGAGCAAGGCCAGGGATCGACCCTGCAACCTCATGGTTCCTAGTCGGATTCGTTAACCACTGAGCCACGACGGCAATTCCTTGCCCTGGCCTTTTTGCCAGACTGCCTCTCTTTCATTGTGTGTTCTTATCTACTGCTGAGATGATCTTATCCACTTCCACTTGAATGCCATAAATGGGCTCACACCTGACAGATTTACCCCTCCCGCTGCCTCCTCTTTTCCACCCTCCAGACTGGCTGCTCCACTTGGATTTCCCACAGATAGAGCAAATATGACAACTTCACCTGCAGTCTGCCCTCCCTATTTTTCTGTCAACAAATGGCACCATTCTCATGATTCTTCAAGTCGGAAACCTGGGTGTCGGCCTTGATCACCCTTCTCCCTGCTCATCACATGTGCCAGACCGTCCCCAGGCATCCTTGCATACCTAACCTTTCAGTAGCTGAACCTCAGATGAAGTAAAATCCTACCTGAGGCTTCTTGCCTGTCTCCCATTGTCTTGAACCACCTTGCCCATTACTCGTCCTGTTCCGGTCCCCCCTCAGGTCCTCCAGGTGATGAGCACTTCCTCACATGCCCCCACCCTGTCGTCCTCAGCCCCGCAGCCTGCTCGCACACTCATCCTTGGTCTCGCCCACAAAGCTGACTTACCTTCCCTCCCGTGGTCCCTCATTCTCCCAGCTGCCACTTCCATTCTCCCGTCATCTTTAGCATGGCTTGTAATTACAGAATGAACTGTGTGATTCTTGTCTGCCTGCCTCCTCACTATGAGATAGAATTGGACAGGGCCAAGTCTGTTTCATTCATCACTATATGCTTTGGGCCTCAACCTTGCCTGGTATTTGATGGGTGCTGAAAGTATTTGTTGAATGAATGAATCATCCAATTGAGCAGGGATTGGTTGCAGGAAAATCTCCCCCTATTTCCTTTTGTCTTTTTACAGCACTTCCTCCTCTTGGATGTCTGACCTCCTAAGGGACAAGGTTCTTGGAACCTGAGCCTTTCCGGGGTGCCTGGCTGGAGCCTGCCTTCCCACTGGAACACAGGCCTCCTACACCCAGCTTTCCCATTCTGCATACCCAAAGCAGGGTCTCACGGGGCTCATCTACCTGAGTGAAAGCCCCGTGCCAGAAACACCCTTTCTATCCATCCGTCCACCCCTCCAGCAGAGGTGTACCGAGCACCCGCGGAGGCCAGGCACGGTGCTGGCACTCCAGCCTTCACCTCAGGAGCTTGTAGTCTGGGGAGGAAAAGAGACCACCAAGTTGGTGTGTTTCCATAACAGGAATATTAGGGTTATTTTTAACTCCAGTGCTGATGTTTTGTGGCTCAGATGGGTATTTAAGAGTCTCCTCCCTGAGAGCCCTGATGCATCTTCAAAGTAGGGAGGGCCAAAGCGGCTGCTGAGAGGGCTGACCTTAGTGCTAACAGTGGGTCTGAGTTCTTCATTTTGTTTATTTGTTTGTTTGCTTTAAAAATAGTTATATTCAGAGTTCCTATTGTAGCTTAGTGGTAACGAATCCGACTAGTATCCATCCATTGTTGCCATGAGCTGTGCTGTAGGTCACAGACGGGCTTGCATCCTAAGTTGCTATGACTGTGGTGTGGGCCGGCAGCTGTAGCTCTGATTCAGCCCCTAGGCTGGGAATTCCATATGCCCTGGATGCAGCCCTAAAAAGACAAAAAAAGAAAAAAAAAAGGAATAGTTACATTCTGGAGTTCCTCTGTGGCTCGGTGCATTAGGAAACCACCCAGCATTGTCACTGTAGCGGCTTGGGTTGCTGCTGTGGCACAGGTTCGATTCCTGGCCTGGGAGTGTCCTCATGTTGCTGCATGGCCCAGAGAAGGGTTGGATTCGGTCTTATCCTCCTCGTTTTTTCAGCCAGGACTCCACACCTTTTAGTTCATTCAATAGTGGTCAGCCACTGTCACTATATCAATTGTGGGACATATTACCTTTTTAGCAGTCATTCCCACTTCCCCCAACCCAGTAACAGCCCCACCCCCAACCACTGGCATCCATTAATCTTTCTGTCTTTACAGAGTTGCCTCTTCTGGACATTCCCTACAAATAGAGCCCTATAATAAATGGTCTTGTGTGACCATCTTCTTTCACTAGGATAATGTTTTCAAGGTTTATTTCCATTATAGCAAGTGTCCATTCATTCCTTTCTGTTGCTAAATAATATTCCACTGTACGGCTGTACCACATTTGTTTATCCACCTGTCGGTTGATGGATATTTGGGTGGTTTCCACTTTTTGACTATTATGATTGATGCTGTTGATTTAGGAACAAGTGTTCTTCTGTGTGGACGTATGTTTTCTTTTGGTGTCCTTTGCTTTCTCCAGTACAGTCTCTGCTCCCCTGTGGTGTGACTGTCAGATACATTCCATTTCTATAGGCTGACAGACAATATAACATATCCATATGTATGTAAATATATACATGTATAGTTTTATATGATTGTTTTCAATGTGCCTCTGCTTTTATAATTACATAATTTCCTTTGCTGATACTCTTAGCTTTTTTTTTTTTTTGGTAGCAAATCCAGATTACCAACTGAAGTGACTTGCTTTCAGCCTGAAGAACTTCCTTTAGTATTTCTTGTAAGGCAGGTTTGCTAGCAATGGATGACCTTTGTTATTTTTTTAATCTGGGAATGTCTTCATTTTACCTTGATTTTTTTGAAAGATAGTTTTGCCATATATAGGATTCTTAGTTGACTGGTCTTTTTCTTTCAGCACTTTGTATATATGCTACTGCTTTCTGGCCTCCACAGTTTCTGATGAGAAATCAGCCATTAATCTAATTAGATTCCTTCTCTCTGTCTTTGTCTTTCAACATCGTTATTGCAATATGTCTGTGAGGTTTATACACACTTAATGTGTGTGTAATTAAGCATCTTCCGATGACCTCCTGAGCCCTTCTGACCTTCAGGTCCCAGAAGCCTTTGTATCTGAGAGCTCTGTTGCTGTCTGGCCTGGAGCATGTTCCAGCCTCTCATGCATAGTCCCTTGCCTGGGCCTGGAATCAGCTGCTTCTCCAAGATGCTCTGGTTCCTTCCAGTGGAAAGGGGTCTTTGAGGACCACCATCTTAGAGCTAGCAGTGCTCATGGAAACTGGCTTGGTCATCATTTATGGAAATGTGAGGAAATCTTTTTAAAACAAAGTTGATTTGGGGTTTGCATTGAGACTTGCAGTTCATATTCACTACTGTAAGATTAACTTCTTAGATCTTTGACCTGTACCGTCTTTCTCTGAGCATAGAATCCTGGTTGTCACTACACTGGGGTGTGACAGAGTATCATGTAAGGCCCTCAGTAGTCTCAGCACAACCAGACCAGCATTGCCACTCATGTCACAGCCAAAAGCATTTTGAGGTGGGGTTTTTGTTTGTTTTTCTCTTTTTTGGGAGGGGGCCGCCCCTGCAGCATATGGAGGTTCCCAGGCTAGGGGTCTAATTGGAGCTGCAGCTGCTGGCATACACCACAGCTCAGCCACACCTGCAACCCACACCACAGCTCACAGCAATGCCAGATCCTTAAGCCACTATTTAGGGGGGTGACTGTTGACTTCACCAACATGAACATCCCTTGGCGTCCACTCCACACACCAAAACCCATGCAGTGTTGAGTTTCTTGCATGTGTTGGGTGCTGCTTTAGGGAATGCACCATGCTCCATGTAGATGAGTGTCCATTAAATTTATTGATATAAAAGCCAATGAAGTGATTTCTGCCAGAATTTACTTGAAACCGATTGAAGAGATCGGTGATTAGAGTTACATTACTTGTAGAAGGTCAAGTTCAAGAGTGATCACCAACAGACATGTCCCAGAGCCTGTCATCTAAACTGCCTTCTTTTTTCTAGGTGACATCAGACCTCCAAAGCACGTTCAACAGACGGATTTGGCCGCAACACTGTCAGTTGGGCTTGGTCTGCCGATTCCAAAGAGCAGCATAGGCAGTCTTTTATTCCCAGTTGTAGAAGGAAAACCAATGAGGGAACAACTGAGATTTTTACATTTAAATACAGTACAGCTTAGCAAACTGTTGCAGGAGAATGTCCCGTCCTATAAAAAAGGTAAGCCAGTGACTTGTTGCTGAGATCTGTTACACTGTATGTTTCCACTGTGCCTGGGGTCTTCCTGATGTTGCCATGGTATGGACTGCAGCAGTCTTTGCGTGTTCCTTTTTATTAAAACCCTGATGTTACCACTAGCAGCACCCACAGATGCCACCATCTAAATCAAATTCTTTCATAAATGTATTCCTTCAGCAGGTGAATTTGTTCACTAAGTTCCTGTTTGGCCGGGGGCTGTGGAAAGCACTAGGGACACAGCAGTAGAAGAGCTCTGCCCCCATGGAGCTCATCATCCGGAGGAAGAAGGAAGTGGCGGTAGATGCGAGGTGGTGATGAGTGCCTTAGGAAACAGCTAAACTGGGACGGGTGGGGTGCAAGTGGACGAAGGCAGGAATGAATGTGAGGGAGGGAGCGTTGTAGCAGCCACAGGGTCTTGTGGGCAAGTACCTGCACCGTCGGGCGTGAACAGGGCCCAAAGTGGCTGGATCGGAGTGAACTGGGGGAAGGCAGCAGGAGATGTGCCCTGAGGGGTGGGGGCCTTCTAGGCATTGAAGGGGTTCTCACTTCCATTCTGAGTAAGTGGGGCGCTACTGTGGGTTCCGTGTGGAGCCTGAAACCTTCCACTTGCATTTTCAGAGATTCTCTCAGGCACCTGTGTGGAGGGCTCTGCATTGTGCTGTAGGAAAGTCAGGAGGCTGGTGCAGAACTCACGTGGGAGGGGAAGGAGTGAGGACCTAGGCAGGGAATCCAGGACACATGGTTGAATTCTGCATATAAGTTGAAGTTACTGCAAGCAGGATTTGTTGCAGTGCAAGATGTGAGGTAAAGCCTACCACAGGCATGAGGAACAACTTGGGCTTTTCAGCTTAACAGTGAAAGGGTACAGTGACCATTACTGAGGTGGGGAAGAGCAGGTTTGCAAGGCAGAGTGCTTGTGTATGTGTTGCGGGGGCGGGGGCGGAACTGGTGTCAAGAAGCCAAGAAAGAATTTCAGGAAAGAGGGAGTGAGCAGATGCGCTGAATACCGCTCAGGGTAAAAACTACAGTGAGTTGAGACTTGACCATTCATTTGGCAGGTGAGGGGCTCAGTGACTTTGCTAACAAAGTGGTGCACGTGGAGCGCTGGGAGAAAGGCTGGCTGGCCTAGGTGCAGGCAAGGCCCTGGAGGCAGCAGACCTGGAGTCTCTGACCGGGGCAGGGAAGTGGGCTGTCGTCTGACGTGGGTGAGGGGCCAGGACAAAGTATGGGGTCTTGTTTTTAAGCTGAGAGAAATTAGGGGGTGCTTCTGTCCTGGTAGGAATGACACAGAACAGGAGGCACAGCTCCCCAGGACCATCCTTCCAGTCAGTTTACCCTGACACATCCGGTACCTAAAGGCTAGTGTTTGACCCTGTGGCTGGGCCTTGTTTGGAAATGCAGAGGTCACCTCCTGTTTTAAAGGAGTGTTGGATGGGATGGTGGCAGGTTTTCCTACTTGCAGTGGGTTCTCCCAAATGGCGCGAAAGCCTACCCATGAGTTTGCATCAAGGTGTAAAGCGACTTTGAGTTGCTTGTGGAAGACACACCCTGCGCGCAGGGAGTGGTTGGGAACCAGGTGTCCTGAATGGCAGGAGGACTTGGGAGACTTCTGTTCTTAGAATGTGAGATGGCCTGGTGAGCAGCTCTGTCAAGGTGAGGCCCAGGCTCAGTGCACATTTCAGTCTAAACCCGAGACGAACAGCTTAGGAGCTTGGTACCTTCTTCAGACTTCCTGGTAGTGTGTGTCCTTTCTCCTATACCAACAAATTAAAAAAACAAAAACCAGAAAATAGGGCCATTTGCTTATTTCAGGAATAGTGGTGTAGGGGAAATTGAGCACCAAAGTGGATGAGGCTGCGATGAGCCTGGAAATTGAACAGAGGCCAGTCCCTGGAATGAAGAAGCACCCTCGGGCCTCACACGCCTAGGATGCCCATGGTCTGTACCTTCGGTGATGGCGTTTCCAGAAACGAAGCTGGGCACACGTCTGACGTGAAATAGGTTTCAAAGCCTGCTGTGATACCAGCCCAGTCTGATGAAACTCACTCATCTCACGGTCTTGCAGTCATAGTGGGACAGGCTTTTCTCTCCTCAGGACTTCTGCAAGTGCTGTTTTGTTGACTGGACGCTCTTCTATCTGTTCCCTTGGTGGAGTTCCTGGGCATCCTTTACATTTTAGCTTTAGTGTCAAAGCTCCCTTGACCTCCACATCCAACCCGTCTTAAGTCAGTTCCCTGTCCCTTAGCAGAAATCTCTCCTTAGTCCCTCCACTTTTCCTCCACAGCTCTTCTCACAATTGGTGAGTATATGCATGTGTGGGAACCCTGCTGTATCACAAGCCCACAGGGGCAGGACCTATATCTGTTTGCACATAGCGTGGAGTCAGTGCTCAGTACCTTTTTGTTTGGATGCAGACACAGGTGCCTCCACATCTCTGTGACTCTAGTTGGAGGGGTCAGGCACAGGTGCACCAATGTCTGTGACTTTGGGGTGATGCAGTAAAGCAAGTATGGCTACCAGCTTGGATCCAGACTCAGCCCCCAGCTCTCAGCGGCCAGCCCACGTCTGGGGTCGGAGTTGCCCACTCTGTGGAATGGGTGCGATAATCATCCCAGTCCCACAGCTCCTGGGGAGAGGACCCCTTGAGGGGCTGAGGGTCGTGCCCACTATTAGCATTTGGTCCAGGTCAGCTGGTTGCAGCAGCAATGGTGGCTGCAGACATTAGGATCCACTCTCAAGTTGTGCCACAAGGATGCAGGCTGTGACTGGGGAAGACTGAGTGGGTGCACTGCTGGTGGAGTTGGGGAGGCCCTAAAAGGCATGGCCCAGACCATTAGGAATGGCTCTGCTGGAAGTTGGAAAAGCACGTTAAGTACCAGGGATTCTCAGAAAGGAAGTTCTTGCTCTGTCAGCCAGTTGAGTCACAGGCGAGTCTGGTCCAACCCTGAAAGGAAGGAAGGCAGCCCCCTGACTGTGGGCAGCATGTAACCAGGGCTGGCCTCTGTCCACGAGCTGTTGCATAGCCCAGCTTTGCCAGCTTTATGCATTGGAGACCCAGCTCAGGTTGTGGCAGGAGGGCCTCAAGACCGCAGTCCCTTCCCAGAGAGGGGAAGCAGGTGAGAGGTGAGCAGATCGTGAAAGGCCAGAGGGACCAGCCTGCCTCTGGGAAGTGGAAGCAGCAGAGCATGCGTCTGGCCACTGCCTGCCCAGTCCTCACATAGGGCAGGAGGGTTGGAAAGATTTTCTAAAACTGAGGCCCTTTCAATGCAGTACATTTCGGGAGTGTTTTAATATTGCACATCGAGGAGGAGGAGTAGACCAGGCGAGGGGTGAGAGGAGGCGAGGGGGAGGCAGAGAAGAGGGGCCGAGTGGCAGGTAGATGCTTCTGTCCAAGTTGTGCAGTGAGCGCTGAGGGCCACAGCTGGCTGGCCGTCAGGGATGGGCCAGCATTGTCGCCTGCTGCGGTTTTATTGACCACGTTGCTCCTGGCCCTTTCCCCTCCCGGGGAGTTTGTCATCACAGGTGCCAAGCTCTCCCACATGCCAGGAATGACTGAATACTTCGAGATCGTATATGTGCATGCGTGTCCATGATATGCATATGTCACCTTTTTTTCTTGTCAGAGCCCGGATTTGAGCAATTTAAAGTGTCAGAAAGGTTGCATGGGAACTGGATCAGACTGTACTTGGAAGAAAATAACTCAGAAGTCCTTTTCAACCTGGGAACCAAGGTTCGCAGGCAGTACTTGGATGCGCTGAGGACGCTGAGCCTGTCCCTGAGCAGACAAACGGCCCAGTACGACGTCTACTCCATGGTGGTGGGGACGGTTGTAGTCCTAGAGGTACGGGTCCTTGTGCAGAGTCATGGCTCCGCCGCTAAACTGAGTTTAATGGATGGACAGTATCTGTGTCCCATGGTTCCACCCCATGTCACTCGGGCACACGTTCTTGGCAGTTCATCAGAAATGGTGTTTCTCGGGCTTGCTTTCTTTTCTGTTTCTGACATTTGAATGGCTGGTGTGAGGTCGAGAGAGGGGCTCTTCCTGCATAGGCGCCCCCCAGCCCAGAGGTTGAGGACAGTGATGTTGTCTTCCCGTTGCAGGTTCTTGCCCTGCTCCTGCTCAGTGTCCCCCATGCGCTGAGCAGCGAGGCTGAGCTGGAAGTCCCCTTGCTGTCGCCTATGTTTTCTTTGCTCTTTTACCTGGTGCTCCTGGTCCTTTCGGCACTCCATGTCATCGTGTGCACCTCCGTGGACAGCTCGTGCTATCTGTGCAGCCTCTCGTGGCTGACAGCAGGAGGAGTCATGGTGCTGATTTCTGCCCTGCTCTGTGCAGTCATATCTGCTGTCACCAAGGTGTTGGCCAGTGGAAAGCTTCCGAGTAAGGTAAGGCTGCTTCCTGAAAACACAGCACTGTCTTCCTCTTATTTCAGTTGATGAGATGTTGGTTGAACCCCTGGTGTGTGGTGGGCACAGTGCCGGCAGGAGCTGAAGAAAGGGGCCATCAGGTCATGTTCACAGCATTGGGTCTCCCAGACCTCTGAGCATCCTGACTTTAGACTCGTGCTGTCAGGTCTGGTGCCTCCCTTCTTGGAAAGACAGGGTCCGGGGACCGTTCAGGGGACTGTACAGAGCTGCTGGCACAGTAGAGCGGGCAGCTGGCTGACGGGAGGTCAAGAGGAGACTCAGACCCCATCCTCATTCTGCCTCATAAAATGCAGTTTTCTTTCCTAGACTGAGATTTACCCTTAGCATTCTTATAGCCTTTGGCCTCTGACACCTTCCTTCTTTAGCTGGCCATGGTGGCAGGGCAGCACCCAGGTGGTCCAATGCCCAAAGCCCAAGGAACCCAGGGCAGTGACTCCAGGGCCCCCATTGCAGCTCCTGTCACAGAGGCCACAGGCATGCCCCACCCTCCCCGTGCCCGTGGCTGAGGGACTCACGGGTTGTCATTGACCTCACGTCCTTTCCCTGCTGGAGCATGGGCTTCCCTAGAGCTGCTGGATTCTCCAGGGCCTGGGCAGGTTCACAGAATCTCTCTGTTGTATACTAGCAGCACACAGTTAATCCAGTAGTTATTGGATGACAGCCATGAATCCTTGTCTTTACTTTTAATGCCTTAAGTTAGTATGTTTAAGGGCTAGTACTGCAGTGCCAACTTTGTCTTTTTAATAAAATGGACCATTATAGTGGAAACTCTCTGGATTTCTGGAAAATTCAGAAAAATTATATATCTAGCTTGGTGGAATATATCCTTGGTGTTCTTTGCTTTCAAGTAGCAGGAACTGGCTCTGAGGGGCAAGGACGAGGGTGCACGGAGAGGTGAGCTCAGGCACTGGCTGGTAAGCTCTCTGACTACTGGAGCTCTGTCCAGTACCACCAGGACTCTTTGGGCTGAGACATGTTGTCTCGTTGTCACTCAGCTTAAGACTTGCAGTCTAGGGCGAGGACTGCCCTGCTGTTTCCACATCCCTCCGGTGGTGCACCAGGAGGACAGGCAATCCCGCCAAGCAGGGTGGGGCAGTCTGGGCATAAGGAGCAGCAGGTTACGCTCTGTAGGCAAAAGCCTCAAGTTCATACAGCAGGGTAGATGCCTTTTTCAGGTTTTTACCCTTTTCCCTACAAAATCTGTTTTCCTTTTTTTTTTTTTTTCTTTAATAGAATCCGGCTCATTCCAGCTCCAGGTGGTCGGAGTTAGATCTTCTTATTTTACTGGGGACCCTGGGCCACGTGTTGAGTCTGGGTGCAAGCAGTTTCATCGAAGAGGAGCACCAGACATGGTACTTCCTTGTTAACACACTGTGTCTAGCTCTGTGCCACGAGATGTACAGAAACTGCTTTCTGGAAGACAGTGGTGCGCCTAAGCGTTGTCTGCACGCAGAAGAGGAGTTTGACCGGGCCACCCAGGCCCCACGGGGCAGGGGCACGGACTGGGACACGCTGGAGATCGACAAAGTGTCCACAGGGCCCTCTCCCCTGGAAGTGCTCAGAGACCATGAGAGGTGGATGGTGCTGGCGAGCCCATGGGTGATTCTGACCTGCTGCCGGCTGCTGCGGTCCCTGAACCAGACAGGCGTGCAGTGGGCCCACCGGCCGGACCTGGGGCACTGGCTCACCAGGTGAGAGCGTGAGCCATGGCCTCTGGCCAGACCCTCCACAGGCCTATTTTTCATATTCAGGTTAGAAGTGGTATTTGAGATCTGAAGAAATAGAAGAGTAACCCATGAATTGATATTGAGAGTGAATTTTTTCAAGGCTAGCCTGATAGTTTGGTTTTTTGCTGGGGAGTCACTGTATGTTCATGTTGGAAAACCTGTAAGTTTTAAAATGATCACTGTAGAGTTCCCATGATGGCTCAGCGAAAATGAATCTGGCTAGTATCCATGAGGACACAGGTTCGATCCCTGCCTCACTCAGTGGGTTAAGGGTCCAGCATTGCCGTGAGCTGTGGTGTAGACCACAGATGGCAGCTCGGATCTGGTGTTGCTGTGGCTGTGGTGTAGGCTGGCAGCTGCAGGTCAGATATGACTCCTAGCCTGGAAACTTCCGTATGCCACAGGTGCAACCCTAAAAAGGCCAAAAAAAAGTAAGGAGAAGAAACTGGGAAAGGAAAGACCAAGATTTGGCTACATCATAAATTTTACTCAGTGAAGGTTTAGAAAACTAGAGTAAGAAAACAGTGAAACGAAAAGTATTTCCAAGAGTGACAAAGATTGCTGTCAGGTTGCTGGGAAGAACTTCTTTCTGTAAGAGCCATCAGTAGGAAGGGGGTCTCAGGAAGGTAACACACATTCCTAAATAAAGGGGGAATTCACTCCTGCTAGTCATTGGGAACTTCAGTTAAATGACAGTGCACGGTGTTCTATCTAATGAGGTAGAGAAACTAGAGGAGGAGCTAAAGCCCTGTCTTGTTGGGCACTGGAGGGTCTGGGACCACACACTGGCGCAGTCCTTTGGGAAGATAGCTAGAATTAGACATCAAAGGCTGTAAAGTGTTTATTCCTTTGGAAAAAATCATTCTTGTGGTAAGTTTTTCCCAAGTATTAAGTATGTTAGCAAACCTTTGGCAACCACAGTAACCACAGGTAGCATTTTTGGGGCGCCTGCTGTGGGTCCACTCATTTCATTTTCACAGCAACCCTAAAGAGAGGACTTTGGCCCATCCCTGCTCAGGGCATGGAAGCAGAGGGGAGCTGATTCACCTGGCCCAGTGTCACAGCCAGAGCCAGAGTGTGTGAGGATGAGACCACTGGGCCAGCACAGTGACCTCACTTCTTGTTTTCCTGGGAAATTGAAACTCTGAAGGAGGATCTGCTGATTGCACCCCCAGATGCACAAACGTGCATGCAGAGGTGTCCCCACCAGCTCTGTCTCTCTGACCAGGATGTGGCTATGACCCTCCTCTGGCACACTGGACCCCAGCCCCTTTCCATCAAGGGCACACCCCTCCTTTCCATCAAGGGATCTCCCCGTCAATGTGTAAGGAGGCTGCGGTGTCGGCTGATTCCTCCTCCAGGGCAAAGCCTTCTCAAGGCACCCAAAATCATCTCCTCTATGCTCTCTTCTCCATTGGAACAGTTAACAGTCCAGGATTTGCATAGAGCATACAGCTCACAGAGCAACAACGGAGGCTCCAGTGTGGCCCCCATCACCACCTGCCGTCCCAGGGCCCTCTCCTTGACACTGGGCTTCCTTTGCTCTGCGTCTTTCCATGTAGTTTTTCCATGTGTGTGCACCTTGGCTGAACAGTCACTCATCCACTTAACAGCTCTTTAGTGTCTGGGCTTCATGAGTGTGAGCTGCAGTGAATAGAACAGGGAAGAGCCCTGTCTTCCCAGTGCAGAGCTCACCGAGGTAGCAAGGGGTGGTAGGCAAGGGCCAGGCAGAGAGAGGGGCAGACTCTGCCTGTCACAGCTGTGTGCCCGGGCTCTCCGCCAAGTCTTCCCACCTGGGAGGGACAGACACTCCTGAGGGAGTCCCTCTGCACTGGCAAGTGAATGGAAGGGGATGGTGCCCGGGAGTGGGGTTCACACCAGCAACTATGCATTTTGCCCAGAACGTCTTCACCTGTGCTTGGGAAATCAAGGCTGCCCCAGAAAGAGGCCCCAGGGGAGCTGGTGGGCAGTGTGAAACCTCTCGCTGCCCTGGCCAGTGCACAGCTGATGGTGGGGACCACTTGTGAAGGAGCGATGACGGTGTGGGCTAACAGCCCTTTATTTGTTCCATTTTTAGGAACTTCTGTTTGAGTTTAAATAACCTACAATTTTCTTTTTTGCTTTTCGGGAAAACCTGGTACTTTTAGTACAGTTCTTAGAAAGGCACTCGCTGTAGATCCATAACATCCCTGGTTATATGCATTAGTAATTTTTATGTTTAATTTCAGCCCTGATCATAAAGCTGAACTCTCTGCTCTGGCCGCACTTTCCCTCGTCATGACTTTTGTGTTGGTTCAAAGAAGGTGCTCTGTGGCATCAAAAGTAGCCATGGCGTTTGGCCTGCTGGGCGTCTATTGCTACAGGGTGGCCCTTGGCAATGTGCTGTTCCCGTGGCAACAAGATAACAAAGACATTTCAAAGTAAGTGTACTGACTTTGAAACAAGACATGGCAAATATGAGCGTTTGGTTTTAGGTTGGTTCTAATGTTTTACATAATTTTAAAAAAAAAATTTTCCAGGCGGAGTTCTCGCTGTGGTGCAACAGGATTAGCAGCATTTCTGCAGTGCTGGGACACAGGTTCGATCCCCAGCCCAGCACAGTGACTTAAGGATCTGGCATTGCCACAGCTGCATCATAGATCTTGAATGCAGCTTGGATCTGATACCTGGCCCAGGAACTCTTTGTGCCTTGGAGCCACCAAAAAGGAAAAAAAAAAAAAAAAAATGCAGTGCAGCCTTGAAAACATTGGAGTTTGATTTTTGTGAATTGTGATTTAGTCAAGTTACTATCTGGCAAAACCTCAGTGAACCAATTCTGTTAATCTTGTTTTTTGGTAGAAGAGACAGGTAACTTGGATATAAGGTCACTGAGGGTTTGTTTTTAACAAGGGATTCTTTTAGGGAATTCCCTGGTGGTACAGCAGGTTAAGGATCCAGCATCAGTGTAGTGGTTTGGGTCACTACTACGGCTTGGGTTCAATCTCTGGTCTAAGAATTTCTGCAGGCTACATGTGCAGCCAAAAATAATTAAATAGTAAGGGGTTCTTTTTTTTAAAAAAGAAAGAATTTAAAGGATTCAGTTTTGCTCTGTCAAGAAGTACTAGTGGGAGTTCCCACTGTGATACAGTGGGTTGATTATCCAGCTCATCCGTAGAGTCATCTAGTTTGATCCTTTTGCATATAGCTGCCTAGTTTTCCCAACACCATTTATTGAAGAGGCAATCTTTCACTCATTGTGTATTTTTGCCTCCTTTGTTGTACGTGAATTGCCCATTTAAGTATGGGTTCAACTGGGCATTCTCTCCTGTTCCATTGCTGTGTGTGTGTGTGCGCGCACGTGTGCATGTGTGCGTGTGTGTACCATACTGCTTTGAATACTGTAGTTTTGTAGTATGGTTTAAAGGCAGGGACTGTGTACTTCCAGCTTTGTTCTTTTTCAAGATTCTTCTGGCTATTTGAAGTTTTTTGTGTTTTCCTACAAATTTTAGAGTTGTTTGTTCTAGCTCTGTGGAAAGAAAATGCCATTCGTATTTTGATAGGGACTGCATTGACTCTTGGGTGGGTTGCCTTGGGTAGCATAATCATTTTAACAGTACTGTTTCTTCCAGTCCAGGAACACAGTGATTGTCTCCTTTGGTTTGTGTTGTCTTCAGTTTCTTTCATCAGTGTCCTATACTTTTTACTTCCTTAGCTAGATTTATTCTTAGGTACTTTATTCTTTCTGGCACAGTTGTCAGTGGGATGGTTTTCTTATTTTCTCTTTATGATAGTTTGATGTTAGTGTATAAAAATGCAACAGATTTCTGTATGCTAATTTTGTGTCCTGCACCTTTACTGAATGCATTGATGAGCTCTAGTAGTGCTTTGGTAGAGACTTTAGGATTTTCTACTTATAGCATCATGGCATCTGCAAACAGTGGCAGTGTTACTTCTTCCAACTTGGATGGTTTTTGTTGGTTTCTTTCTTTTACTTATCTGATTGCTGTGGCTAGAACTGCTAATACTCTGTTGAATACAAGTGGACATCCTTGTCTTGATCTTTTCAGCTTTTCACCATTAGGTATGATGTTAGCTATGACCTTAGCATGTTGAGATATCTGGCCTTTATTATACTGAGGTATATTTCCTCTATACTCACTTTCTGGAGAGTTTTTATCATAAATGGATGTTGAATTTTGTCTCTTTTTTCCGTATCTATTGAGATGATCATATGGCTTTTATTCTTAATTTGTTAATGTGCCCTTTCATTTTGATTGATTTGCAGATACTGAACCATCCTTGCATTCCCAGAATAAATCCCACTTCAACACTGTGTATGATCCTTTTAATGTATTGTTGAACTTGGTTTGCTAATATTTTCTTGAGGATTTGTTATCTATGTTCATCACTAATTTTGGCCTGTGATTTTTTGTGTATGTGTTGCATTTGCCTGGTTTTGGAATCAGGATGATGCTGACCTCATAGTATGAGTTTGGAAGCATTCCTTCCTCTGCAGTTTTTTGGAGTAATTTGAGAGGGTAGGTATTAACTCTTCTCTTAATGTTTTCTAATCAGAGAAAGAGAAGCACATGTCATCCTCTTTAAAAGATCCAGGTGAATTCAGAGGCTTATGGCCAGGTTGTGTGGGTGGCCAAGAGGCACAAGGGGCACACCTGGAAACAGCGTCTGTCAGCTGGTGTAGAAAGTCAAGGTGATACCAGGACCTGGCTGAGGTGACAGCAAAGTGGCAGACCTTCACTTGCGGCAAGGAGGACAGGTGGGGAGGCACTTTGAAGGCTGTTCACTTCAGAGTCTGAGACTCTGGGCACATGTCAGGGCTGGATGTCATGCAAAGGTTCAGCACAGGGCTGTTTGTTTAAATCTCAAAGCGTGATACATAAGTAAATTCCTCTTCCCTCATGGATACACCTGAGTTCAGCATCACTTACTTCAAGACTTGGATCACTTCCCTACCTTTCATGGATACAACTGCACATACCCTGTTGGTGTCCAAAAGAGAGGCCAGTATACCCCTTCATTCATCTGCACTGTTTGGTTCACATTCTTCCTATAAAATGCTTCTGTTCTCTGCTCCCATCTATCCTGATTCTAGATCCATCCTGGTTCCAGGTCCATCCTGATTCTAGACCCCTCCTGGTTCTAGATTTGCCCTGATTCTAGAGCCTCCCGAATTCTAGATCTCCCTAAAAAGCTGCTTCTCTCCTCTCAGAAGCCCCACACACACACGTACACACACACACACCTGCTGCTGTCCATCAGACACAACCAGAATCCTCTGCATTTAACTCCTGACCTTCTTCTCCACTCTGAAGCCCAGACCTGCCTGGACTGGAAGGCCAAGTTTCAGTGGTTCTGGATGTGCAGGCACAGCAGACTGGTGTGGCCACACAAAAGAGGTAGCCCCATTAAAGGCACCCAGTGGCCCTCTCCCTCCTGCGCACTATCCTGCCTGCCCTGGCATATTCCATGATACAGAGCTCAGCCCCTCTTCTTTTTTGAAACTTCTCTGGTTATACTTGGACATTGCTGATTTCTCCCTCTTTAACTCTTGTGGGTCAGCTCGGCTTAGCTGAGTTGCACTTGACCTCAGCTCCTTGGTCCCATGCAGTCCTCATGCCAGTCTCTGGTGTTTCCACACTGCCAGGCATGCAAGTAGATGGTGCTCCAGTGTTGAGACTAAATGGGTCATACTAAAAAAAAAATTTTTTTAATTTTTAATTCATAAAAGAGCTCCTGTTGTGGCTCAGCAGTTTAGAAACCTGACATAGTGTCCATGAGGATGCGGATTCAATCCCTGGCCTTGCTCAGTGGGTTAAAGATCTGGTATTGCCACAGGCAGCAGCATAGGTCACAGATGCAGCTTGGATCCGGCATTGTTGTGACTGTGGCATAGGCTGGCAGCTGCAGCTCCGACCCGACCCCAGCCTGGGAACCTCCGTATGCTGCAGGTGTGATCATAAAAAGAAAAAAAATCCACCTTTTCCTAAGAATATATGGTATAGGAAAACTCCATTTTTCAACACGAGTACATTGTTGGGATGGTTATTTCATTTAAAATTCTGTTTACTTAGCATTACTTTAAATGATCAGCTTTCCTGGTGAGTATAAAATGTTTGACTTCTGAAATTGATCTAAAATATGTTTTGGGAATCTTTGTGTTTTATAAGATGAAATTCTTTGGTATAGTGTTGTAAAATTTATCCTTTGCAGATGACTGTCCTAAAATACTTAATCCAAAACTTCTTGTTTGTTTTTGGCCACACATGAGGTTTACACAAGTTACTGAGCCAGGGATTGATTTTGAGCCACAGCAGTGACAATACCGAATCCTCAACCTCTCGGCCACCAGGGAACTGCTGTGTGCCAAACACTTTACGTGTGTTCTCTTGTTTAATTCCCAGGATAGCGTTGTGAGGTGTGGGTACCATTGCTCTTCATTTTATGAATAACGAAGCCGAGCATCAGAAGCTGTAATTAACTTGCCCCAACAACAGAGCTAGTAAGTGGGAGCCCAGAGTAACCTGGCCCTGCCTTTCTCCAGACCCCACAGTTTGGGCCACACCATTGTGTGTGCGTGTGTGTGTGTGCACACACAAGTATGTGCTGAAATCTGCTTGGCTGTGAACATGCTCAATTGTATCTTAGCGTTTGTGAATTTACAGAAGTCTCTGACGGAGCCAGACCTCATCCTACTGCAGTGGTTTTCCAAATGAACCATGCGGAGCTGGCGAATGGTGTTTTGGCATGCTGCGAGTGATGGCTCTGGTCCTGTACCCACATGATCCTTGGGCCTGATGAGCAAGATTTTCCTTAAACCGGTTCCATCAGAGAAGTGCACACAGAGAGAGCAGGCTTGCCGACCTCGGGGCAGGGTGTCCTGGGAACTGATGTGCAGAGGCAGACACCCACTTCCACAGAGCTTGCCTGGCAGGCAAGTCCTGAGGCTTATATAGACAGCTCGGTAGACACTTGCTTTTCATGGCAAAATATATATTTGAATTTTTCTAAGTGGTGCTAATGAATCTAATTTGTTTTGCTTTCTTTAGGGGCATTACTGAAGCTCGTTTTGTTTATGTCTTTGTCCTTGGCATTCTGTTCACGGGCACCAAAGACTTGCTTAAATCTCAGGTCCTTGCTGCAGACTCCACAGTCAGGACCGTGGGCCTCTGGGAGGTGCATAGCGGACTGGTCCTCCTGGCTGCACTGCTCTCACGACCACACAACCTTCCTGTCTTAGTGCTCAGCCTTTTGGTCCAGACCATCATGACTCAGTTCGTCTGGAGGCCCCTGAGGCACAGCACAGCTGAGGTCACCGTGATGCACTACTGGTTTGGTCAAGCATTCTTCTACTTTCAGGTAGGTTTTCATCATTGTGGGTAGAAGACTATCAATTTTTTATGTCATTTAGCTTTTAGATTTTATTTGAGAAAATGCAACAGTAAGCTGGGAACTTACGACGTCTGTTTGGTGAAAGAACTGACAGGATGGCACGGTGACTTATGCTTAAACCTTGCATGTATTTGTATAAGGTAACGTACATTTAGTTATTTAAGACAGACATTCTTGGTGGCGATGTGTAGTTGCTGTGCTTGATCCACTTACAACAGGCAGTTAGGAAACCACATCGTGTTTCCGTTGCTTTATCAGGAGTCGGGGAGTTCCCTTTGTGGCTCAGCAATTAACAAACTCAACTAGGATCCGTGGATGCGGGTTCAATCTCTGGCCTCGCTCAGTGGGTTAAGAAACCGGTGTTGCTGTGAGCTGTGGTGTTGGTCGAAGATGTGGCTCAGATCCTGCGTTGCTGTGGCTGTGGTGTAGGCCGGCAGCTGCAGCTCTGATTCCATCCCTAGCCTGGGAACTTCCATGTGCCACAAGTGTGGCCCTAAAAAGAAAAAAAAAAAAAAAAAGGGAAGTGGGGGGTAACTGCTCTTATCCCCTCCCCCTGGCTGTCAGCACTGGGCACTAAAGAGTCTCCCTACTTGGTTATTAATCCCCTGGGGCCCCATGGTTGGCACATCTTCTCTCCAGTGTTGAAAGGCCCACAGAGGCGGGTCTAGACCTCACTGTGCACCAGTGTACTTGGGATGGCAGCCAGACAGGTGGACAAAGCATCCAGCTCCTGGCTTCCAAGGGACCCAGTTCCGCCCCAGCCTTCTGTATTGCTGCTCTCGACCTGCACCCCTGTGCTGTACCCGTGGGCAGAGCACAGCTTGCCAGAGTTCCCCCTTGGTTCCCACACTCCTGGCCAAGGAGCTTTGCAACATAGCGAATGTCTCCACAGTGAGGATCTGTACTTCCTTTGTCTGCGCTGGCTCCTCCCTTCTCTGTCTAGACCCTAGAGGCTTGTCTGGTTCTGTGTCCAGACCACTTGGCCTGGGGCCTCTTCCTCGTCTCCTGTCTCTCCTCTCTTGGTTTCCTGGTGCTCCCTGCCTGACCACAGTCACATGGCTTTTCCTTCTGTTCCCTGAGACCCAGAAGTGGGCGGGAGTGAAGTTCTAGAAATATGCAAGTCCTGGAGGGATGTGACCTGACCCATACCCTACTTGTGCCTCCCCTGATCCTCAAACCCCACTTTCCCTCCCTCTCCCTCTCACTCTAGCCTTGGCCTCCCCCCGAGGACCCCCATTCTTGTGCCTGCCCATTCATCAGGACCTGGCAGAGGTGTCACAGCTGGGGTCTGGGCGGACCTGGTGAGTGGTCCTTGCCTCCCTGGAGTCCAAGCTGCCCATCACAGGAAGGCACCCTCTCTGACAACCAGGATGCCAGGGCACAGCTTCCATTCCTTGTGTGCCCCATGGTGTTTCACCACCGAGGACCTGGCTTTTCATACGTGTCAAAAGAAATTTAGAAGGTCACAGATGTTGCGGATGTGAGGAAATGCAGAGCTTGCCCGAGAATTCCAGAGTGCCAACCAGGAACGGAAAAAAGATAAAGGAGCCATTGAGCATGGGCACCGAGGGAGCAGGGGGCAGGGAGGAGCAGTGCGCCCGTCTCAGGGCTCCTGTCAGCCAGTCCGCTCACATGCAGCTGTGGAAGGACTTTAGGGCTCAGGTGGCCTCCATCAGTCTGTCTTCTCTCCTCACTGGACATCACGTGTAGGCCTATTCCTGGTGGTTGTCTCCCATCTGGAGGTCAGCCAGTGATGGTCACTTCGTCTCTGACCACTAGTGGCTTGGTGGGGGATGGGAATGCCATCACCATGAACAGTCGCCTCGTCCATCTCCCTTCTCCAGGGTCTCCAGGTGTTGTGCTGGACTGTAGGCATGTCCAGTGAAGCATCCAGCCCGTAGCTCCACAGTGCCATGCAGTTCTCAAGCTGAAGGGGTGCAACTGGCAGCACAGCGGGCACTGGGATCAGGGAGGTGTCCGTAGGCTCCCTCTGAACCGAGATGGAGAAGGCGGCTACTGGCCGAGCACCCTGGCCCAGTGCTGAGGCCTTCGTGTCAGGAAGACTGACCAGAGTTAATACCCTCGAGCTAGGATGTCTCTGACACTTGGTTCATTCCTCTGCAGCACATGGCCACACTCCAAAGGGAGAGGAGCATGTAGCTTCCACAACAGCATGTGATGCTGGCACATCTCAGGTGCTGCCCACAGGCAGCCAGAGCACACATATCCAGCAGCCTTGGGCGTCATACATGCTAGAGGTCCCTCAGCAAGCAAAAGCAGCCCAGATCGGCCCTTACCAGTGGTCCCTGCAGCAAATTAGATGGCCACGCACAGTCATGCAAGCTCAGGAGCAAAGCAGGACTTCCCTGGCAGGAGACATGCAGGCTCGCTGCCCCTTCTCCTGGGGCACGGAGCCCAACTGGCCTCCCGAGGCCCCTGGGTCTCTCTCTGCCTCAGTTCCCCACCTGCACACGTGTCAGGACCATTGAGGATCTAATGAGTTGATGCAAGGAAGTCCCCAAGCTCTGGTCCATGCCTTAGCCGCAGTAACAGGATCGTGACCGACCCGCTGTGATGGCTGAATTGGCTCCAACGAGCCCTCCAGTGACCTCCCAGTGTCGGACCCACATTCCTCTCCTCAGCTCACCTTCCCTCAACGTAGCACTTGGGACTCTTGTTCTTCCCTCCCCCTCCTCTCGGCAGCTCTGGTATCTCCTCCGGCTCCGGGGAGGGAATTGTGCAGTGGGGGGAGAGCCCCAGCAGAGTGAGTTGGGGGAAGATGCACAGCAGAGGTTGCTGTTGAGGGACAAGAGTGAGCACCCCGCTCTGAGATGTTTGGGCGTCTCAACATGACTGTCTGGAGTGACACAGCCAAGGGGGTAGGCAGTGGGGTTCACCAGCTCAAGCTGTGTCCAGGGCCACCAGGTAAAGAGTTCCTGGGCTAGGTCTTCCCTGGGCTGGAACAGACACTTGTGCTGTCACACTTTGAACATCATGAGTGTCTGAGGAACAGCCACTAGCATCAATAAAGACTGAATGTGGAGAGGAGCCAAACTTCAGGAGGCCCCTCCCTTGGATTCAAAACCCCTCCCTCCCTGGGCAGGACAAGGTGGCCTGTTCCCCAGCCAGCATCTTAGGTCTGACACATGAGCCAGACCTTAGGCAGCCAGCGTGCTCTCCACTACCTAACAACAGCATCTACCCTTGAGCAAGCTGTGTGGCATTGCCACCCTCACCACCACCCCCCCCCCCAGGGGCACGTGCAGCCCTTGGACAGGGTCCCTGAGGAGGGAGGTTGGCGTGTCTGTCTGAAGTGGAAAGATAGGCGGGTTTGGGATTTTCCATAGTTCATCAACAGATACCCATTTGTGTAGTTTCTCAAAGGTGAAAGATATTTCACTTGCTCCTCCAGCGTGGGAGTGAGGCAGGCTGGTGGAAGGACAGCTCACCCAGGGTCAGCCCTGGGACCAAGAGTGGGTGGACACTTGGAGCTCCTGTGGGTCCGCATAACTGTGACTGTCACTCTCAGAGTCACTGAGTGGTCGAGTTATGAGCCCAGCTGTGCTATCACTGTTTCTCCCTGTGTCCAGGGAAACTCCAACAGCATCGCCACCGTGGACATCTCAGCGGGCTTCGTGGGCCTGGACGCCTACATGGAGATCCCAGCCATGTTCCTGACCGCGTTTGCAACATATACCGGGCCTGTCCTGTGGGCCAGCCACCTGGTGAACTTCCTGAGCTCAGAAACCAGCAGGTGAAGCTCCTTTGTCTTTAAGCTGATGGCAGGTTGACAGTCACTCCTGTTCCAGAGAGAGGGTGTGTGAACCCAAGGGCTCAAAGGTCTTTTTCATCCGTTTTCTTTTCCTTCAATAAGAATGAATGGTCTAGAGCACATGGGCTGGGGTGGGGGTGCTGTGAGCACAGATCTGTTTGCGGGGGTGTCACGGACAGCCTTGCTGGTCTTCCAGATCTTAACAAGGTGTGTCTCCAGAGGCACAGGAAGGAAGGTCCCTTCTCATTTCCTCTACTTGCTGGTGGCCTGGCTGTGGTTGGGGGTCTGTTGGGCAAGAAAAGAGGTGCTGATTCTTATCTCCAGGATCCCTGCTGGAGAGAGGAGCCTGGACAGTCCTGAGGGTCTGCCCTAGAGGTGTGACTCGGTGTCACCTAGGCCGGTCCCCCATGGAGGCCGACGGTCACCAGCCCCAGAGGCTCCTAACCAGGCATCCCACCACTCTGTCCAGCCCGGCATGCTCCGTCCCTCCCTCCCATGCCTGTTTTTCACACAGCATGCCCACTGCCTCACACTCACTGCTTCCTACCCTGTTTACTGCTTCCCTCAGAAAGGGGGCTTCGTGAGGAAAGGGCCTTCAGTTTCTCTCCGCACGATAACTTGGGTGCCCGGACCCCCCCGGCAGAGGGCAGCCTGACTGGTGTGTGGCTGCCTGATTCCGTGCCTCCCACACAGGCCCCATCTCCCCTGTCTGAAAAGCAGGGCAGTGCTGTCACCACGCTGGGTTGTGGGCCCACACGAGGCTGGCAATGGTGTCGTGAGGAGTATACTGTCCGTCGGGGCTCCCTCAGCACCTCTGAACTCCTGACATACTCCCCCCACATGCCTGTGTCTTGTCTCGCTTGGGCTCTGGACCCGCATCCACATGCTGGGTAGGTCAGGGAGGCCCCAGGAGGGTCGAGCTTCCTGTCCTCATCCCCCTCTGGGCTCACTTCCTGCCCCAGTTAAAGGACAGCTTCACTGGCAATTCCTGAGCCCATGTCTGAACCTCCTGGGACTGGCCCAGGCCCCACCACAGAGGGCAGCACACAAGGCCCCCACTTCCTTGACCTCCTTCGTGGGGCTCTTCTCAGCTCCACGGGTCCAGCCTCACCCTCGGCCCCCAGTTCACGCCCACAGCCCACCATTCTTTCTCTTCCACCTTGACAGACGGGTGAAGGTGAGTGTCAGTGTGAGTCTGGCTCCAGCCATGCAGGGCAGCTTCTGCTCTCAGGCCTCTGGCGCCCACGAGGCTGGGCCTGCTGTCCGCTCTCCAGATCACCAGGGTTGACACTTGGCTTCCCAGATGGCGGGGTCTCGTTCCCCAGCAGCAGGCTTCCTGGACACATCATGGGCAGACTCCCCTCAGCCTACAGTCATTTCCGATTATCTGGCCAGTACAGAGGGACGTAGGGTCACTGCACGCCCTGAGACACCCTTGCAGGCTTTCATTGTGCATGTGAACCAGTGTCAGCTATAAGACTGCCACTGAGCTGCACGTTCTTCAGCAGCAGCTTCCTGGTCACCTCTGAGTGGGCTTGGTTGGGTCAAGAGGCCCAGACTGACCAGCAGGTGCCTTTGCTCACTGGAGACCCTGGGGACGGGGAGCCGGTTAGGTGCACTCACCTCTGCCTTGGAGAGCTGCCTGCAGGCCCTGCGTCCCTCGACCTCCAGACCAGCTGAGGCAAAGACCAGGGTGATGAGAGCCAGACAGCGAGAGACTGGGCTTCTGCGAAGAGCACCCTCCCTGGTGCTGCCTGGCACTTTTCATGTATTACGCTTGTACTACACTTGTACCGGGGAGAAAAAAAAATGAAAGCATTTTTTTTTTTCCCCACTGTACAGCAAGGGGATCAAGTTATCCTTACATGTGTACATTACATTTACATTTTTCCCCCACCCTTTGTTCTGTTGCAACATGAGTATCTAGACAAAGTTCTCAATGCTACTCAGCAGGATCTCCTTGTAAATCTATTCTAAGTTGTGTCTGATAAGCCCAAGCTCCCGATCCCTCCCACTCCCTCCCTCTCCCATCAGGCAGCCACAAGTTTTTTCTCCAAGTCCATGATTTTCTTTTCTGAAGAGATGTTCATTTGTGCTGGATATTAAATTCCAGCTATAAGTGATATCATATGGTATTTGTTTTTGAAAGCATTTTTTTTTTTTTAGTTGAAAGCAGTTTAATCAGTTGGAGAAAGTTGTATGATGTTTTCCCTAATTAAGTTATTTTTTTCCTTTATTTTAGAAAAAGTTATTCTCTTATGTTTTTAGAGGTTTGAAACATTGTTTCACTTATCATTTCTGTTTTTTTCCCAGTACAGTAAGAAAACTATAACCAGATTAAAGTGGTAGAAAAAGAAAAAACATTTCTAATGGAATAAAAATCAGGCTCTAGGTGGCCCACGACCCTCTACATCAGGGACATCAGGCCCGGAGCTTGGCAACAGGGACAGTTGAGCTGGTCCAAGCCGCAGGGCCTTCATTCATCCCCTGAATTTCAGCTTGTCTTCTGCTGAGGTTGTGGGAACTGTATCTCACCGGGTGTTGCCGTGGAAGGAACCCATCAGGGTCTTCTGAATGGGTCAGGTTCTCTGTGGGTGAAACTGAAACCCAAGGAAGTCAGTGTCCTGAGCTCCCCTCCCTCACCCCCTGGTTAAGGGGGCAGTGGAGTCAGCAGGCTCCAGGCTGAGAACGGACACCCTGATACCCCAGGAGAAGGGCAGCAGCGCCCAAGCTGGGGCCAGTCATCCACCAAGTCTTTCCCTAGGGCTGCCCTTTGCTGGGTATTGGCCAGTGGTCCTGGGGAGGGGGAGGAGGTGACGCTGGGGGCCCCTGCTTGATGGACAGGTCCCAAGTGGGACCTGCAGTGTGGGTACAAAGACTTGCTCCAGGAGCTCATGGTCTGGTAGGGGCAGAAGCAAAATGAGGCAGTTGCACAGTGGCATCGGGGCAGGGGGCGGGGGGGGTCTGGATGGCAGCTGGGAGTAATCACAGCCAGTTGAGGCTGCACGAAACATAAAGGAGAAGTAAGCAGAGCAAGTTGCCTGCTGGTGGTGATGGGCAGCTGGAGAGCCCAACAGGAAGGAAAGGCACCCAGGCCCCTGAAGGGAAGCCAGTTAGGGCAAGTCGAGGACCCTTGCGTGCACAACAGAGCCCCTGCCCCAGGAGCAGTGGGCAGCATTGATGTGCTTCATGGACAACCACAGAGAGGCCACCTGGAGACACATGGTGCATGAGGGGCAGCGCCAGGACTGGAATCTGAAAAGTCTGGCCTCTGAGGGTCTGGGGGTGGATAAGGAGGGAAAGATGCCTGGGCTGTGAAACGTGTCATCTTGAAAGGGTCTCAGTCTCAGGAAGCTGCTTTGAAGAACAGGCTGAATTTATGTAGCAGTGTGGTGGAGGCTTGAACAAAAGGCAGGACATGAGAGTGCCTAAAGGGGTCATTCCTATTTCAGACCAGACACTCCCCACTGGACAATGTGCATATCTCATCCATATGTGATTTTCTTTTCATTGTTTCTACTTTATGACATGTACAGTTTTTAAATAAATAGCTAAATAAACACTGGGGGTGCATTTCTGAAAGCTGTTTTGCAGATTGTGGTCACCCCAAGAGTGAGTGGAGGTGCCCCAGCTCTCATCTCCTTGGGCCCCAAGGTGCCCACCAGACTGACCAGTCCCAGGAACAGGAATTACCATGGTCATTTTCGTAGTATTAATATTGCGTGTATGTCTGTGCCTTATGTGATCCAGAAGTGGCATGTACTAATGCATGTTTCCCTTTTTATCAACAGCGGATCGTCACTGAGTCATGCCTGCTTCTGCTACGCACTGATTTGTTCTTTTCCAGTTTCTGCATATATCATTTTGGTGACATCCTTGCGTTATCATTTATTTATATGGAGTGTGTTTTCTCCAAAACTTCTCTATGAGGGAATGCACCTACTCATTACCGCTGCTATCTGTGTGTTCTTCACAGCCATGGACCAGACCAACCCAAAGTCTTAGACTGAGCTCTTAGGCACTGAACTCTTGTGTTTTCGTCGTCGATTTGCATAATGAAAACATCTGTTCAAATGGAAGGTCATTTTTTAAAAGATGTGAATTCTATATGGTTGATGAATAGCTTCAGTTTCTTTGACTGCTGTACTTGAATTTAGGTAGTAAGTAGTTTGAAGAGGTCACTTTAAATACACAGTTTGGATATGAATTGTATTCCCCTGTTGACTGTCACTCCAGAAATTTCTGAACTTTTAATTTTCTCTTGATAAGTTACCCAAATATGTATGTTTAAATGAAAAAAATAAATCATTTCCAGGAAGTTGCCATTGTCGTGCAGTGGAAACAAATCTGCCTAGGATGCACAAGGATGCGGGTTCGATCCCTAGCCTCGCTCAGTGGGTCCAGGATCCAGCATTGCTGTGAGCTGTGGTGTAGTTCATAGACCCGGCTCGGACCCTGCATTGCTGTGACTGTTGCATAGGCCGGCAGCTGTAACTCTGATTCTACCCCTAGCTTGGGAACTTCCCATATGCTTCAGGCGTGGCCCTAAAAAACAAACAAATTAAAACAAACAAACAAACAAACCTTCCCAGGTTGGTCATTTTGCACAGAACTGGGAACTGTGCAGGAAGCTCGCCTGCTGCCAGGATCACCACACAGACCTTAGAGCCTTTTAAGACCCTAGAAACCACAGGGATTCCCCAGGAGCGCGGGCTTATGTGGGTTACATCTGTCAACATTTATGGCATTTAAAATTAAAATTAAGATATTTCAAAAATACATAGTCATTTGAAAATAAAGATATAAACCCATGTCATGTTAATACAGCATTTTTAAGAAAAATAACTATATTTTCCAAAACAAAAATATTTAGCAAGGAGAGTGACATTGTTTTACACTTTGGTAAATCTGATGTCTGGTTTAATTGAAGACGGTTGCATTCTGCATTCAGTCTTGTGGTCTGTGTTTGTTTGATGTAGTCACACAAGTATGTAGTTGGAAAGGGAGGAGTCTTTTAATATCCTTTCCTGACCATTGTGAATGTCCCTCCTTGATACTGCACTAAAATTCAACAGGTGATAGTTCCTTAAAGGTTAGTTGGAGAAAGAAGTTATGAGTGTGTTTAAAACAGAAGACCACCTGCTAAGAGCACCTGGGCCAGCAGACTGGTGTCGGAGTCTGCTGCCAGGTTTGACAGATACTGTCGCTGTGTTAGATGCTCTTGTTGTGGGAAACTGGGTGAATGCCACAGGGGACTCTCTGTAGTAGTTTTGTAGCTTCTTGTGAGATTTAAACTTTTCAAAAGAAAAAGAAAGGATTAGCTGCATTGTGGAACCTGAAACCTTCTCTGTGAACTTTTGTGCTCCCCTTCATTAAAATCCATTGATCTTTCTTGCACCCTGAGTGGATCCTTTGCCTGGATATGATTCTGTAACATCTGTATTACCCTTCAGAAAATAATGATTCTCTAAGCTTCCAAATGCTGACATAGTTCATCATTTACCAAAATGCACTTGTTACATCACCAACAAGCTCACAGTGGCAGGTGCAAGGTTTCCAAACTTAGGGTTAGGGTTAGGGTTAGGGTTAGGGTGTGTGAAAACTCAAATTTTATGAATGACGGCAAATACTGAGTGTTTTTTCCCTTAAACTGACAGTCTCAGTTTGTTCATTATCAAGGAAATGTCTTCCACATACTCAGACTTGAACATCTAGTTGATTATTCTTTCAAGTACAAATGGCATTCTGTGATGGGCTTTCTCTGGAGACGATGTCATGTTCCTGGCACCGTCCCTTCCCGTGAATTCTGCTTCTCCAGGCACATCCTGAGGGACCTGGTGCCCTTTGCTGAGCTGTGGTGGTGAGAAGCACAGTGGCCACGGGCACAGCGGTTTGACCCACTGGTGCCTGTCTCAGGCAGCCTGTAGAATTTATTTGGGAGGATGAACCTCTGATTGTTCCTGCTGAGGTACTGAGGGTTAGAGCATAATTTCATCTACTGAACTAGCACTTGCTTTCTGGCACCAGCCCATCCTAGGTTCTGGGGAACCTCAGTAAACAGACTAGGTAAAAACCCTGCTCTCGTTGGGCTGAAATACTCATGGAGAGAGAGGCAGCTGTAACTCCGATCTATTGCTCCTGCTGAGAAGAAGATAAGTGTATAAAGAGTGACAAGCTCTTTTTAGAGAGGATGTTTAGAAACAGCTTTTCTGAAGAAGTGTCTTTGAGCAGATCCCTGAACACAGCAGCAAGGACCAGCAAGTACATGGCCCACTTGGCATCAAAGAGCTGGGGGAGGTGTGCATGCAGGGAAGAGATGCAGAGGTCTTGCCTGCCTGTACCCCAGGCTGATGCAGGAGCACCAAGAGCCAGAGCGGGGGCTTGACCAAGGTGCTTGAGGGCAGACGGCAGGAGCTCCAGAGTGAAGCAGGGAAGGCCGTCTGCAAGGCCCTTTGCATATGACCTTCCTGCACCCGGGGCTGTTGTCAGAGCTAATTGCTGATGAAAAACAGGCGTACAGAGGCCACAAAGCTAGTGAATGTTGTGGGCAGTCTGATCAGACTGTATTAGGCTCTGCCGTGACAAAGGACAAGGGGCAAAGAGGTAAGCGCTAAAGAGCTCATCCAGGGTCAGTGGCACCTCTGGGCTTAGCGGCCGGCAGTGGGCAGAGCAGCCACACAGTGGAAGCCATCTGCCCCTGCCAGCAGATAGGCTCCTGGGATGTCCTGGAGCTTCCAGGTGGGCCCAGTAGGAGGAGCCATCTGAGGATCCTGGCAGCATCTGGAAAGTCTCAGGGTCTAATGACAGAAGAGAAGCCTCCAAACCTTGCCTCCTGTCCCTGTGTTGGAAATGGCATCCCCCGCCCCAGGTGCCTGTCACACTCCCCCTCTCAGCAGGATATACTGCCCTTCAGTGCACCCCATCACCTCGCCTCGGTTACAGGCGTCTCTTGCCCAGATTCTGGATAGAGCAGCCATGGCCATCTTAGAAAGTGAAAACCGAGCAACAGTACCCAGGTCGAAACCCTGCTAGGTCTATCTCATGCATTTAGAATCACATCCAAGCTCTTGGTCCAGGCCTGTGATGGTCCCCCGCCCTCCCCCAAGTCTGCAGCCCACACCAGCGCCCTCTGAACACAGGGCAGTTCCCAGCAGGGTGTGGCACTCTTTATGAGGCTGTGCTTTCCTGCACTGTTTTCTTGACCTTGGGAAAAGGTCTTATTTCTCCTTTCACTGGGATCTACTATATGTGCTGTTTTTAATCCAAAGTATTTAGCATTTTGTGTAATTTTTCCAAATTTAACAGTAGAAAAGAAAGTGAAACCAAAGAAAGTGCTGAACTTCGGATATAAATGTTTTTCATTACAAGAAAGAATTAGTTCATAAAATATTCCTACAAAGTTAAGAAAAAAAGATTGTAAAAATGTGAGCCCAGGAGTAATGTTGATTTTTTAAATTAACTCCTCTTTCCTATTTCTGTCCATGTCTGTGGAACATGATAGAATTATCATACATCCCTCCTTCCCCCTCTTACCACATTCTCTTGCAGAGTTATCATTACAATTTATAACACGTTTTTTTCTGTGATTTACACAACTGCTCAGTTTTATTTCTGTAACAAATGACTCACGACTCGACTCCCAGTACTTTCCCCACACTTCATCTTTAATTTGTCTCCTCTATTTGAGGGATGGGTTTTTTTACCTGCTAATTTTTTCCGGAAAGGATTCTGGTTGTGAACCTCCTGCATTCCTGTGTCTGCAGTGTCACCTGGGGAAGAACTCTGTGCAGTGGCATCTCTCCCAGGGCCGCAGATGCAGCTCTGCTCTGCTCTCGTCCACGGCTGGGGAAAATCCAAATCAAACCCTTCTCCCTTCATGTGACTTGCTTTTACCAACTTGTTCTTTCTTCTCCTTTCCTTTCTTTCTTCTATTATCCTGTTTGTCTTTCTGCATTTTTTCCTTTTCATTGGCTTCTACGTACTTAGTGACTTTCTTTCTGTTCCAAAAGCTTTCTAGAAGAATGGGGTTTTTTTCCTCTTTTTTAAAATTGAGATATAATTGACATATAACATATTCGTTTCAGGTGTATGACAAAACGATTCAATATTTGTATATATTGCAAAATGATCACCACAATAAATCTATTTAACATCTGTCACCACACTTAGTCACAGGGTTTTTTTTCTTGTGATGAGAACTTTTTAAAATTTATTTCATTGTGATATAGATGATGAAAATTTTTAAGATCTACCATTCTAGAAACTACTAGGATACAGTAGAGCATTGTTAACTGTACATCCCCAGGACTTATTTTATAAATGGAGGTTTGTATCTTTTGACCCTCTGCACCCATCTGGCCCACCCCACCCTCTACCTTGGTAACCGCCAATCAGTTCTCTGTACCTATGAGTTTGTTTGTTGTTTTAGATTCTACATAAATGTGAGGTCGTACGGAATTTGTCTTTCTCTGTCTGACTCATCTCACTGGACACCTAGGTTGCTTCTGTGCTTTGGTTATTGTAAATAGTGTTGCAGTAAACATGGGGGTGTAGATATCTCTTCCAGTTGGTGTCTTCATTCCCTATGAATGAATATCCAGGAGTCGAATTGCTGGATCGTATTGTAGTTCTATATTTAGTGTTTTTGAGGAATCTTCATACTGTTTTCTGCAGTGGCTGCACCAATTTATATTCCCACTATGTAATGGTTCTCTTTTCTCTGTGTCTTCACCAACACTTGTTATTGCCTATACTTTTGATGGGAGAGTATTTCTGAAGATACAAGTATTTAATATTTACCTTACAAATATTTAAGTTTTTATCACTTTCTAAAATTTTTTTTCTAGTTACAGGATGTCTCTGACATAACATGAATAATCCATTCTGAAAATCCATTGTTTCATACCAAAACACTAACTGGGGAATCTATTTCTCTTTATTTCAAATAGAAAATTATGAAAATGCATTATTCACTATACCCAAGCCCCCGACCAGTTTCCTAAAATGTGACTATACATAGTAAAATGCCTACATATAAGTAACATACTAACATGTTAGGATAAAAAAATGCTTAAAACATTGCTTCCAGGTACCAAATAGTTAACATGGTTGTGAACAACAGTTGATCTTTTTTTCCTCCCTTCTAAAAACAGAATCTTATAATCGCTCTCTTTTTCCTTTCCAATACAAGCATTTCAAGCTATACATTTCCCTGTAAGCTTTGTTGTCACTGCATTTACAAATTTTCACATGCTGCATTTTTTATCATTCAGATTAAAATATGTCCTGCTTTTCTTTTATGGACTAGCATTCGATCTATCTTAACATTCCATGTGCAATAGAGGGGGGAAAAAGTATAATTTGATAGTTGTTTGATGTGATGTCCTGTAACTGTTAACTAAATCAATCAGTTGTCACCAGACCTTCTATATCCTTATTGATTGGCTTATCTATGTATCCTATAAGTACTGAGAGGATTGTTAAAATTTCCAACTTTGTGAATTTATGTGTTTCTTAGATCTATTCATTTTTCTTCATTTATTTTAAAACTCTATTAAATACATATATCTTCCTTATGTATTTATTTTGTATAATTATAAAATATCCCTTTTTATCTCCGAAATCTATTTTGTCTGATAACAGTACTGCCACTCTCACCTTCTTATGATTTGTGTTTGCATATATCTTTCTCCATCCTTTTAATTTTAACCTACCATGTCTATATTTAAAATGGCTCTTGTAAACTCATCATTTGCATCCTCCCTTTTTATTCAGTCTGACAATCTCTGCCTTTTAATTAGACTATTTAGTCCATTTACATTTAACGTAATTATTGATGGAGTTGGATTTGCAGCTGCCATTTTTCTCTTTGATTCTTTTTTTGGTCATTGCTGTCATTCTTCTGTTTCTCCTTTCTTGCTTTCTTTCAGTTAATTTGATAGTTTCTAGTGTTCCCTTTTTTTTTTTTAATTAACAGACTTTATCTCATATTATACCCTCCACTCTGCACACACATAGTGTCCTCTATTATTTTTTTCTTTTTAGAGCCACACCTGCAGCATATGGAAGTCCTCAGGCTTGGGGTCAAATCAGAGCTGCGGCTATCGGACTATGCCACAGCCACAGCAACACCAGATCCGAGCTGCATCTGCAAACTACTCTGCAGCTTGCAGCAACACAGAATCCTTAACCCCCTGAGTGAAGCCATGGATGGAACCCACATTCCCATGACACCATGTCAGGTTCTTAACCTGCTGAGCTACAACAGGAACTCCAGCAACCTCTATTATTAACATTAGGCATTAGTGTGGTACATGTGTTACAACTGATGAGCCAATGCTGATAAATTATTATTAGCCAAACTCTACAGTTTTACATTAGCATTCATTCTTTGTCTTGTACATCAACCAGTTCTGAGAAATGACATATATCTATCATCATAATATCATAGAGAATAATTTCACTGCCCTAAAATCCCTTCTGCTCCACAGATTTATCCCACCCTTCCTGGAGCCCTTGATTTTTTTTTTTTTTTTTTTTTTTTGTCTCCATAGTTGGAGTCATACTGTCTTTAGCCTTTTCAGGTTGGCTTTTTTCACTTAGTAACAGGCATTTAAGATTCCTCCACTTCTCTCCATGGTATAAAAGCTCATTTCTTTTTTCTTTTCTTTTCTTTTTTTTTTTTTTTTAAGGCCGAACCTTCAGCATACGGAAGTTCCTAGGCTAGGGTCGAATTGGAGCTACATCTGCTGGCCTACACCACAGCTGCAGCAGTGCCAGAGCCAAGCCTGGCCTGCAAACTACACGACAGCTCATGGCAATGCCAGATCCTTTACCCACTGATTGAGGCCAGGGATGAAACCCCACATCCTCATGGATACTATTCGGGTTCATTTCTGCTAAGCCTGGAAACTCCAAAGCTCATTTGTTTTTAATGCTGAATTATAATATATTCCACTGTCTGGATGGGCCACAGTTTATTTATCCATTCACCTTCTGAAGGACATCTTGGTTGCTTCCAAGTTTTGGCAACTATGAATTAAGCTGCTATAAACATCTATGACTGGCCAGTGTGCTCAGTGGAAATTCACCCCACTTGCCCCCTGCCGAGGTCTTGGGACACAGTGTAGAGCTATGTGCAGGGACCTAAGTGGGACAGAGGGAGGTGCTTAATATTGACTGTGCAGAGACCCCCAGAGCCAGTGTCAAGAGGCATAGGGCTAAGGAAGGAGGACTGTACAGAAAGAAAGCCTAGGAACACTTGACCACATGATGAGAACATTTTCGTTTCTGTCAAAATTTGGGGATGACATGCCCACAGTTTCATAGAAAATATCAGTTGTTAATTTCAGAAAAACAAGAAAAAGAATAATCATGGAACACCGCATACCTCACCTATGGACAATGTTTATGATCTTTGTAAAGGAGGATACTGATTTGACTCCAAAAAATGCCAAACTCCACTGGGGAGAGAAGGGTGTGTCGAGTGGGGGTGTGTGTATGAGAAAACTAGTCCCAGTGAACAATAGTAAGAAATGAGTAGTCACGCCTAAAATGGAAATAACTATCATTTTTCAGTAAATATGGAGGCATATTACCAAAGAAAATAATTGCTTAAAGGGGCAAATATACGAATAGACAGGGAAAACAATAGTACAACTGACTTTTGAACTATTTGATCTAAAGTCAAAATCTGGATTAGTGTAATTTACCACAGTAATAGATTAATCCGGGGGGGGGGGGACTGCAAGGAAAATCAAAATGGAGTCAGTATTGCCGGGGGGCTCTGGGAGATGGAGCTGGGAGAGCTTCAAGGAAGCATGATGGAATCTGAGCTTTTGACTACATAATGTCCTAGTGAAGGCATCTGCCAGAAACTCGAGATACTCATTGAACACTTCATCAAAAACAACTCATGAGAGCCATCCCTCAGGGAGGAATATTGCCTTTCTTGTGTTAGAGCACAGCCTGATGGCTTTTGGTTTATAGGCCTCTGACTCTTTCTCTACCCTGGGACACTCTTTCAGTTTAACCTGAATCTGTCTCCCAATTTGCAGTCCTTACGACCCCAAATAAACTGTTCTCTTATTTGCAAGTCTCTGTGGGCATTTTTTTTTCTTTTGGTTAATAAAACAAATGATTGTGATAATCAATAAAAAAAATTGATAGAATTCAGGGCCCATTTATATTGGAAAAAAAAAAAACAGAAAAAAAAAATTACCTGTCCCCCCAAAAGGAAACTCCTAGCAAATTAAAAATAGAAGAAACCTCAGGCAAACCCCGTACTTCATGACTTAAGCCAGAAACGGGAAGAGGAGGCCCTTCATCCCACCTCTACGTAACTTTGTGTGGAGATGTCAGAGAAGAGGAAATCCGCCCCTTTACCCTCTTGAGTTCTTCTGACTAGACCTGTAATAAGATGAATATAAAACAGATTAACAGAAGACAAAGAAACAAATTTAACTCAGAGAAAGCACAGAGGTCTCAAATAAACAAGACCTAAGGAGTTCCCGTCATTGCTCAGCAGTAACAAACCCAACTACCATCCATGAGGATGCGGGTTCAATCCCTGGCCTCGATCAGTGGGTTAAGGATCTGGCATTGCCATGAGCTGTGGCGTAGGCCAACAGCTGTAGCTCCAACTCCACCCCTAGCCTGGCAACTTCCGTATGCCGAGGGTGCGGACCTAAAAAGACAAAGAGAAAAGAAAAGAAATAGGACCTAAGAAATGGCCAAAGCAGGCGGTTTTTATAGTTCTTAGACAAAGAAACAATAAATTTGAGAGTAATTGACAAAACAAAGAAATTTAGGTTTGGGTGCTTAATTAGTAAGGAATTTAAGCAAAATTTGTGTTTGAGTATTAAGGAAGTAAAAAAATAACAAGGTTTGTTCATACAGCCTTCTCTAAATCCCCACATAGGAGCCTTATTTCCTGCTTTCAGGGAGACGGAGAGGCAGGTCAAACTGTCCCTCTCATGTGGGCCAGGTCTTAAGTAACTTGATTTCAAAATAATCCACATGGCATCGAGGCTGCCCACCTTGGGCCCCAACAACCTAAATATAAAAGCAAAACTGGAAAACTTTCATAAAAGGGGGAAAATATCTCTAAAATGTTGGGATAGGGAGAATTTCTTAAGCGAGACACAGAAAGACAAGAGGCAAAGAAAAATGCACACCATATGCATTGGGGGCCTAAGTTTTATTTGGGACCTTTCTGCAGACTGTAGCCCAGGAGACAGCTGAGAGCTGCTCTGAAAGGGTGGGGAGACGCCTAGTTTATCTACGACCTTCGGCCTAGGCGTACATGCAGTCAGGCAGACACCTCTAACTCAGCATTGCAATTCACAGAGAACAGCCATTTCAAGCTAAATATTTTAGTGCTTTTCTATGTAGGGGAGGGTGCAAGAGGCTGGCTTCATTCAAGTTCTTCCTGAGATGTGCTTCGATCGATCGATCTCAGAAGACTGCTTTTCCAAAGCACAGAGTGCCCTTCTTGTTTTCTCCCTGAGCTCCTCTCCGGGTGCACTGTCAGTCAGCACTGCAGTGGCTGATGACTTAATCTGCATTTTCTTTATTTGTTACAAGCCATAAAAGAGAGATTAATAAATGTGATTTACTTTTTGACAAATGACACCTCAAACAAATGAAAAGACAGCTCCACTCTGGGATATTTGCAAACACCAGAGGAGCAGTACTCAGGGTGTGTGTCACTCCTAGAAATCAATAACTGAAAAGACAAACTTTTTTTTTTTTTCTTTTTTATGGCCACACCTGCTGCATTGTGCCACAGCCACAGCAATGCTAGCTCCAAGCTGCCTCTGTGATCTACAAGCAGCTTGTGGTAATGCCAGATCCTTAACCCACTGTGCAACTCCAGGGATCGAACCTGAATCTTCATGGATATTAGTCCACAGGTTCTTAACTTGCTGAGCCACAATGGGACGTCCAGCAAGCAATTTTTTTACGGCTGAAGAATAAGAACGCAGGAGTTACTGAACAATCAATACCTCACTAATAACTGTGGAAATGCAAGTGAAAACAGTGAGATATCATTTCATAGCAACCAACAAGAGGAAAAAGCAAGGGTCTCTGAGGGAGGTGCAGGAGATAGCCCAGAGGGGAGCCACGCACACAGGGGCTTCTTCCTGCAGCTTCTGGCAGAGCTGAAATTCACAGGCCTCATGATCTCGTCTGCATGTGGGGCCTAGAGAAAGTCTCACCTGGGAACAAGACAGGTAAGGGGTTTTTTTTCAGCACAGATTGTAACAGTGAGAAAGGAAGTCACCTAGAATGGACCCAGTGGGGAAATGCCGAGTGAACTGAGGGTTAGCTGCACCGTGAACACAACATAGCAGTTAACACGAGAACCAGAGTCAGGAAGCACCATAAGCAAATCTCAGAGTCAGGACATTGAGATTAACACAGCACAGGCGATATCACTGTTTACGAAATGTATAGAGGACCAAAATATGTTTCCGATGTATTTGCTCCTCATCCACAGTTCCTGGCTCCCAGTTCCCAAAACCTTGAAATTTCCATATCGATAAGAGCAATGGGAATATCTTTTGTTACAATATTTGGTCTCTTGTATTCAATTTCTGAAAAGTGTTTCAGAACCATAGAAGTGAAATGGCTGTAGATCCCACCCGAGAGTGTGGACAGATTATCAGGAGAACCAGCAAGTCAAGAGAGGGCTGGAACTTTCAGTGCTGCCCCTTGATTTCTGAGGAGGGGAGGGGCTGCGGTTGAGTCGATCACCACTGGCCAATGACTTAGTCAATCATGTCTATGTAATCAAGTCTCCATTAACACCCCCCAAAAGGGAGTTCCCTGTGTGGTGCAGTGGGTTAAGAACCTGACTGGAGAGGCTAGCCCAGGAAATTTCTTATGCCGTGGGTGTGGCCAAAAGAAAAAAAAAAAAAGGAGTGCTTTTTGGGCCTTCTTGGAGAGTTTGCATGCCAGGAGATGAGGAAGGGGAAGGGTGCGTGTGCCCCTCTCCTGGGCCCCCAGCTCCATGAAGAGCAAAGCTCCTTTTTCCATGACTTTGCCCCATGCATCTCTTCATCTGGTTATTGGTTTATATCCTTTAATACCTTTTAACGATACATCGCTAAACTAGTGAGTAAACAGGTTTTCCTGAGTTCTGTGAGACGTTCTTCAAAATTACTGGGATAACTCAGAGGAAGGGGTTGTGGGACTCTCTGATTTACAGCCAGTCGGTCAGAGGCCCAGGTAACGACATGTTTGGTGTCTGAAATGGAAAGTGGGATCTGATTCTATCTCCGGGTGGACAGTGTCAGGACTGAGCAGGGAGCAGTGTGGGGGCCAAGCAGTGGACAGTGTCAGGACCAAGTGGTGGACAGTGTCAGAACGGCTGACATGGAGAATTGCTTGGCATGGAAAGGCCTCCGGACAGAGCCATTGCAATGAAGTCCAGGAACCTTTCTCAGTACGACACCATTATGTGAAGTTTTAAAACATGCAAAACAATACTGTGTAACATGATATACAGTGGAATACTATTCAGTTATAACAAAGAATGCAACGAGGTCATTTGCAGCAACATGGATGCAACTAAAGATTATGATACTAAGTGAGATAAGTCAGAAAGAGAAAGACAAATACCATGTGGTATCACTTATATGTGGGATCTAAAATATGGCACAGATGAACCTTTCTATAAAACAGAAACATACTCACAGGACTTCCCACTGTGGCTCACCAGGTTAAGAACTTGACACAGTATCCATGAGGATGCGGGTTCAATCCCTGGCCTTGCTCAGCGGGTTAAGGACCCAGCCTTGCCACAAGCTGCAGTGTAGGTCAAAGATGCAGCTCAGATCTGGTGTCGACATGACTATAGTTTAGGCCTGCAATTGCAGCTCCAATTTGACCTCTAGTCCAGGAACATGCTACAGGCGTGACTATGAAAAGAAAAAAAAAAAAAAAAACAGAAACAGATTCACATACGTAGAGAATAGACTTATGGTTGCCAAGGGAGAGATGGGAAGAAGTGGGATGGACTGGGAGCTTGGGGTTAGTAGATGAAAACTATTACATTTAGAACGGATGAGCAATGAGGTCCTACTGTACAGCACAGGGAGCTATATCTGGTGCCTTGGGATAGACCATGATGGAAGATAATATAAGAAAGAGAATGTGTGTGTATATATATATATATATATGACTGGGTCACTTTGCTGTGAAAAAGAAACTGGCACAACATTGCAAACCAACTATACTCTAATCAAAAAATTAATGTAAAAAAATACCATGTAATATGCACAGACACATACTTTTGTGGTAGAAGCAAAACCATCCTAGGGAGTGACCCACAGCCAGCTAGAGGTAAGTGGTGACCCAGAGGGAGAGGGGGATGCTCTGGCTACCCCTGTGTCACTTTACACTTTTAAAAATAAAAGAGAAGTGTTCCCCTTGTGGCTCAGCGTGTTATGAACTTGATGAATATCCATGAGGATGTGGTTCAACTCAGTGGGTTAAGGATCCGGCGTTGCCATGAGCTGTGGTGTAGGTTGCAGACGAGGCTCAGAGCTGGTGTTGCTGTAGTTTAGGCTGGCAGCTACAGCTCTGATTTGATCCCTAGCCTGGGAACTTCCTTATGCCACAGGTGCAGCCCTTAAAAAATAAAATAAAATAAAAATAAAAAGGAATGTAGACTGAATATGGGGAACGACATTTTAAAATGTTAAAGTTTTTTGTTTTTTGTTTGTTTGTTTGTTGGCTACACCCACAGTATATGGAAGTTCCTGGGCCAGGATCAAATCTGAGCTGCAGCTGTGACCTACCCCACAGCTGCAGCAACGCTGGGTCACTAACCCACTGTGCAACAGCAGGAACTCCTCGTGGGTTTTGCTTGTTTGTTTGTTTGTTTGTTTGTTTGTTTTTTGTCTTTTTGCCTTTTCTAGGGCCGCTCCCAAGGCATACGGAGGTTCCCAGGCTAGGGATCGAATCGGAGCTGTAGCCGCCAGCCTATGCCAGAGCCACAGCAACGTGGGATCCGAGCCTCGTCTGCAATCTACACCACAGCTCACGGCAATGCCGGATCCTTAGCCACTGAGCAAGGCCAGGGATTAAACCCGCAACCTCACGGTTCCCAGTCGGATTCATTAACCACAGAGCCACGACGGGAACTCCTCTTTGTGTTTTGTTTTTGACGGCAGTGCGAACTGAATCTCAATGGTGGATACCTGCGTTACCTGCAGTACATTATCTTTAGCACTCTTCCTGATCAAAATACAGAAAGCCTGTGGGGAAGGGGCTGTCCTCGCCTAGAATGATCAGCCACATGCCACAGGCAGCCACTGAGTCTTTGCAATGTGGCTGGTCCAAACTGAGATGTGCCTTACATGTAAAAATACAACCAAATTTCTGCACGTAGTATGAAAAAAAAAGAATGTGAAAATCTCTTTACCCGCCAGTCTCCCAAGAGTGAGCACGTGCACTCAAATCAGGGCAGGTGACAGACGTGGGCTGTGAGACACCCTTGGGAATTCCTGGCAACTGGCTCAGGGAGCAGCTCTTGAATGAAAACTGAGATGAGTTAGAGGCCGAGCGGAGGGGCTTGGTGATGGCTATAGGGATGGAGTCCCTCAGCCTAGGCGAAGAAGATGCCAAGTTTTGGTGAAAGGCTGAGTTTAGGCCTGACAGGTACTGGAGGGGACAGTAAGCAGGCAGCTGGCTGAAACCACAGAGTCTGGAGGGAGCTGAAGATTGTTATACAGCCCATCCCACAGCCAGACTCACGAAACTCCCACAATGCCACTTGGGAACAGAACCTTGGCCCCGCTTGTGGCTGGAAAAAGGCAAGAGGCCTGGGCACCAGGAAAGACGGCTCAGAACCCTGCTCTCATGCCAGCTCCATCCCAGCACACAGCATGTTTCCCTAAGCTTCGGTTTTACCACCTGTAAAGGGACTCTTTCCAGGATTAAAAGAGGCAGTGACCTGAAAGCGCCTGGCACTTGGGCCTGGTCCATAAGAAGCCCTCAAGACAAATTGGCCACTGATCAGGTGACACCTGCGCTGACGGAGACGGTGTGGGTTGTGGGCCCCAGGGGCTGGCTGCAGGCTCCATAAAGACTTGAGGGACAGGCAGGCGAGGGCATGGCCTCTGGCAGCTCCTGGAATTTCCTCAGCCTCAAGGGGGTGGTGGCCCGAGGTGAGGGGCGCAGAGCTCACAGCTGTGGGCAGCTCCACAGAAGCTTCGACCTAGGAGAACCGAAAACCTACGTTTCAGGAAAAATAACCTAAGTTACACTCGAGGCAGAAGGGACTCCCACAGGCAGGCCCACTGGAGGGGGGCCAGCAGAGCACATGTCCCCACGTCCCGAGGGTGGACTTGAGGGAGGGTGTGGCAAAGGCGAGGTCCCGGCGGGGCCAGGACCCAGGACGAGGGTGCTGTGGGGACTGCGTGAACCAAGGCTGCGGGGGGCGGGCAGGGGGAGAGCAGGAGAGAGAAAGCCCCAAAATGGGCAAGACTGAGGCCCCCTCAGGCCCTGCTGCCCCCGGAGGGGAAGGAGGAGGGGAAGGCTCTCCAGAGCAGCTGGGGCCGCAGCCCACAGTTCCTGACCTTCGCCTGCACGTGAGCTGAATCTCCCAGAGGGACTGGGAGCCACTGGCACCGAGGCCACCACTGCCCCCAAACAGCCCCAACAGTCTGGTGACGCATGCCAGACTGGACAGGGGCTCTTATCTGAAAATGTTTGCAAATATGCTGAGTGAAACTTATTTTCAGGAAGTTTTTTTCCCCTTGGGCAGTTGATTTGAATGTTTCATCTTTTTTTAGAGAATTCCTCTGCCAGATGACAAGGGCCCCATTGGCTTCGTGCCTGTGTGCCGTTGTCAGGGAAGGGGCACCACAGGAAGGAAAGAGCAAGCAAGGAGCCTCAACTGAGATCCATCCCAAGTTCATATTGTTCAATATTCCGCCCCCCATTCTTGTTTACCCAGAACATGGCCTTATTTGGAAATAGGGTCTTTGCAGATCACCCCGAACTACAGTGGGACACAAAGCCAATGGGCGTCCTTATAAGGGGCAGAGAAGGGCACACACAGTGGAGAAGGGCACTGAAGGCAAGACAGGGGTGACACGAACATACAGGATTGTGGGCAACCCCAGAAGCCTGGAGAAAGGCACTGGATGGATTGTCCCTTGGAACCTCTGGAAGGAACCAACCCTGCTGACACCTTGAACTCAGACCCCTGGCCTCCAGGCAGTTTTAAGCCACACGATGCTTTGTGACCGTGGCCCCAGGAAACGAAGCTCATAAAACGTCCGGGCCCACATCCTGGGGACCGTTTCTCTCCTCCCTGACTCCTCACCACCGGCTGGTTTGCTCTCCCACTGCAAACCCTCAGCCATGTACCCAGGAGGTACACCTGCCTCGGGCATCAGGCCTGTTTATTCCTGGGGCCCCACCAGACAGGAGTCCCCTGTGGCTCACAGAGAAGGCTGAAGAGTCAGCCTGGGCCAGATCCATGGGGTTTTCCTTTTCTTCAGAAAAGGCAGTTCCTGAAAGTTCCTAAGACAGCACCGTTTGACACACGTTTCAGAAGAAAGTTGTAGCGGGAGTGGAGCTGAAGAAAGGGCCCAGGCAGGTGGTGTAGGACCAGTGCAGGACCACAGCAGGTACACCGTGGCCAGGGCCTAGGTGTTGGAGAGAAAGGCAGACGCCACCAGGCACCCCTCCCGGTGCCGGCAGCAGAGCCAGGGCAGAGCCAGAGCCGCCTCCATTACCTACCTGTCTGCTTGGCCTCTTCCCCCTCAGGGTAGCCCAGCTGGCCATGGCCACAGAGTCTGCTGCACCAGGACAAGAACCACACTGGCACAGGGGAGAAATGACTGTTTTATGGAATGTACTGTGCTTTAACACAGATTTTATTGATCCTAAAGTGACGGGATTTCTATGACACTCTGTTAAGGATCAATGGTAGATAAATGGGGGCTTCTTGAGGTGAGAATCACATGTGTGGTAGACTCCCCTCTAAACATGGACATCTTAAGAAGACTGTTATAAACTGTGACAGGACCCATCAGGCTTTCTCCTGCCACCATGGGAAGTCCTTGGAATTCAAACTGGGGACACAATGATGTATGAGCAATATTTTCCAAAGTTAAATTTCCTTTTTCCATTTCGGTGTGGTTTTTTTTTTACTGTCAGTTACTGTGCTGAAAATTAGCAAATCAAGCAAAAATATTGGATCATTGAGAAAATAAACCAAATGACATTAGGCCTCACATAAAAATAGGTATACAGGTATAATAAAGTGTTTATACTTATTTAGAAAACAGTGCTTTGAGGCAGTAATAATCCTGAGGGCATGTGTGCAGCCACTGCCCAGAGGGGGAGCTAGGCCTGGAAGTCACCCAGAAGGTGGCACCCACCAAGCCACAGACCAGGCATTCAGCCTGGCCCCCACCACTCACCCCAGTGTGGCTTGCAGTGCTGTGCTGGCATCTGGGTGGGGGAGCCGTCCCATCAGCCTGCCCCACCTGGATGTGACAGTGTGGGGGCCTGTATGCTGCTCAGCACCCAGAAGGTACCCTCCGAGGACCGCTCCCCACAACTGAGTTCCACAACGTGCACAGCAAGGGACGCCCCAGTCCGCAGCCAGGCCATTCCGCCCCCACAGGATGCTTCTGGGGTCCTGGATGCCAGGAGGTTGTGTTTGTGTGTGTGTGTGTGTGCGCGTGCACACGTGCACTGTACATGTGCTTGCAAACATGAATGTGAGGGAGTGTAAATGTATGCATGTGTGCTCACCCGTGCATGTGTTCACACATGTGCACTTGTGCATTTGCGGTTTTTTTGCCTTCCTATGTGCGTGTGCCACACATACGTGTGTGCATCTGTGTGCGTGTGTGCACGTTCGAGGTTCTCAGCTGCAGGGCAGTACCAGGCAAGAGTAAAAACATTGATCACTAGCAGTTTGATCTTCACCACAAACACCAGCTGACTGATTTTTTAAATTAAATGATTGTTTAATTGAATGACAGTCAAAAGTTCCGTTCTGTGGTTGAGACCTCTAATGCCAAGGTCAGAGCAAGGAGACCCTGGGAGCACTTGTTCATCGATCTTAAGAGAACACGGTTTGTTTGGTGACTGTGCCATGTGTTGTGTTAACTAAATTATTCCCTTATAGGTAAACAATCTTTATGTTTAAAATAATATCTTACAAAATCAGCATTAAGCCAGATAAAAGCGCTAAAATGTGCTTGGTTTAATTTTGATGTTTCATCATGACAGTAACTCTTGGTCTGGCCTCCCCCAGGCCAAGAGTTTATTGTTATTCTGATAAGTAGGATAAGAAAGCTCCAAGGATTGGCATTATTTCCCAAAGAACATAAAGAATCAATTCTAAATAACTTAAACTGTCAAAAAGTAGGATAAGCTTGAACAACACGTGCTCGCACTGGACACCCTTCCAGGACTGGCACCACCAAGAGGAAGTTCATCCCAACTAAGAGGAGGTTCCCAGCTTCCTGCTTCTCCACTCCTTTCCCTGAGGACTGGTCTTTGGAACAACTTGAGTGTAAGGGTATTTGAGATTATATTTTCTCTAGGAAACTTCAAAAAATAAAACCCTGGTATCCCACATCATTATATCAGCCTCTATAAAGTGGACTTCACAATATTCATGGAAGTAGAAACACATCTTTAAAAAACCCATCTAAGGAGTTCCCATTGTGGTTCAGCGGAAAGGAACCCTACTGGTATCTATGAGGTTGTGGGTTCAATCTCTGGCCTCAGTTGGTGGGTTAAGGATCCATCATTGCCACGAGCTGTGGTGTAGGCCAGCAGCTGCAGCTCCAGCTCCGATTCAACCCCTCTCCTATGCGGCAGATGCAGCTCTAAAAAGAAGCAAAAGAAAATCCCACCTAGCTTCTTGGTCAAATATATGTTTGATGGGGAGAAGTGGCTGTCTGTGCACCCTAGAAGCTCCCTGCTGCCTCACCCTGTTCTGCCTTCTGTTCTAACCCAAGGGAAGTCTGAAACATGAGAGGTCACTGGTTTTGCTTGCAAATTTGAAAGACTCGTTGTTCCTGCTGTGGCACAACAGGATTGGCGGCATCTTGGGAGCACTGGGACGTAGGTTCAATCCCCGGCCAGGCCCAGTGGGTTAAGGATCCCTGTCCCCAGAACTCCATGTGCAGCAGGGAGGCCAAAAAAAATTTTTTTTTAGAAACTCATAAGGCATCTAACATGTTAAGCTGTACAAATCCTGTAGGATGGGGCCTCAGAAAACAAGGATACAAAAGGTCTGGTGTCTTCTATCTGCGCTGCTGCTTGCTCCGTCCTGGCGGTCCCCACCCAGCAGACTTCAGCAGGAGCCCACCGTGTGCCCATCTGCTGGGCACACACTGGCCTGGCTGCCTCCTCTGGGGCACTCTGGAATTCAGCCTCACAGCTGCCCCAAAATATCTGCTCCAGGAGTGGGGGTAAGCCCTGCTCAGGAAGCAGGAAATGAGGCAATGCCTTATTGATTTGATCTAGGTCAGTAGGGGAAAGTATTTTAAAAGTCACTTTTGCTGCCACTTCCATTTTCTACTTGATGGCCAGTGGGCTGGTGGTTTGAGGGCAGGAGGGGCCAGGCTGTAAGGACCAGAAGGGGGACTAGCTGGGCCATACCTCAGGCTGGCTGAATCCAGAGCCCGAATAAAGACCAGTATCTGAAGAGGTCTGTGGATAAGAACCAAGCAGATTGACCATGCGTGATTCTTTCTCTTCAGGTGGCATCAACATGAAGAGAAGACATTGCCCGTGGCCTCTTTGATCAGTATCTCTGCATTTCAAAGTAACAGTCCAAGCAGCAGTATGATGGCTTTGCCCCCTCCACCGAATGTGACAGGTCTCCACTTCTCTGCGTGGAAAGGGGACCTCATCTCTCCAGCAGCCTCTGCTGCAGCCCAGTCAGGCCCAGCTGGGTGGGGGCCTTGGTCACTGGGTACAGTGGAACTCGGCTTTGGGCAGGGCACTTGGGAGCTGGGGAGAGGTCTTCCCAAGAGCCTGCATCTGGAAGCTACATTTCCAACACTAAATCTAGCTATTTTTTCACAATTAAAAGTGGACCTTTATACACTCTAAAGAGATTACATATTATTGCTTTAGCTTTTTTCATGTGGGGCTCTGCTTAGAGCACTCCAGAATTAGCAGCATACCTGCCTGGTGCCACAATTCCAGCACACGGGAGCTGGATCACCTTTTCCCAAGATTCAGAGCCTGCCTGGCTCCCAGCAAGCTTCACCATCATTTGGAACACATCCCATTGTGTGTGTGAACATGCACACACATGCATATCCTTGTGATTTAAAAGCATGACCTTCACATCAATTAAGGCTATTTAAGGGGTATATTTCAAATGAAATGTCATAATGTTCAAAATTACCAGATTAGTGAATTAATCAACAGGAAAATAATCTTTACCAGAAAAAACTATGACTGATTTTCCAAAATAGGATTGGCTTGTTCATATGTATTAACCAAAATAAGCTCAGCTTTGCAGTAAAATCCCCATCGCCAATTTCCAGAAAAAGAATGTATGGGACCTGGTATACACACAGAAAATTAGCCTCAGAAAGAGGCTGGATTTAGTGAACCAGCTAGCAGAATACAACTGTTCAACCTCAGCATCTGTCTGACCAAACTCAACCATTTCCCCCCACACTGATGGGTGTGTACACAGCCTCTAACCCCAATGTGATGAATATCTCCAATAGTAATTAATTTAATAAAGGAACTCACCAATTTTAAATTGCAATAAGTTTACCAAACATTTTCACTGTTTATGGAGAGCTTTACAGTAAGAAAGTATCAACAAAAGCAGGCACATCCGTGTACAAAGTGTTGCTGTTGGGTGCTCCTTCACTTCTTGCATTCCTAACGTACCAGCTGCGTGGTCTGTCTGTCCTCTCGGCGAACTTCTTCCCGCCGCGAAATCACTCTCGCTGGGTGAGCCCTCCGCTGGACCTCGGAGGGCGCCCAGGGAACGGACTTGCCAAAGAGAAGTGCGGTGGGGGTCGAGCCAACCCCAAAACATTTATTGTAAACTTTAAAATGGAATCCGGAAACGAACAGACACAGGAAAGAAGAGAAACCTCCCAGACACAGAAATGGTAATACCGGAGGACCAGTCTCTGGGCGGGCGGCCTCGGGAGGCGCTGGGCCAGACCCGCCCTTAAGATGCAAGCGGGAGAAGCCTGGCTTTGCACCCCGCCAGCCCCCGACCTCCCTCGCTGCGCTGGCCGGGCAGGAGGTGGGCGCGGTCCGTCCGGATCGGCCCGGGGGCTCAGCAGGCCCGGCTCGGCTCCCAGGGGCGCGCCGCCTCGCAGGGCGGCCGGCAGCAGTAGGGGTAAGAGGCGTTGAGGTCGGGGTCGGAGGGCGCGTACCCCGGCAGCTCCACAGACGGGTGCCCCCCGCAGCACACCTCCACGCCCGCCTCGTCGAACGCGTGGAAGACGCCCACGTTGATGTAGGAGACCGCGTGGTGCGCCGCGAAGCCCGCGCAGTCCCCCGGGGCCGCGAAGTCTGACTCCTCTGGGGACAGGATGGACGCCTCGCTCGGCCGCGGCTGCAGCCGCCGCCCCCGCCGGCCCCGGCGGCTCCTCCGCGCCCGGGAGGCTGGAGGCTGCACACGGAACCCCGGGCCGCCGCGGGGCCGCCCCAGGGCCCGGCCTCCCCTCCGCCGGCCGCGCCGGCCGCGCCGGGCCTGCGACGACTTGTAGTTCTTGACCAGCAGGAGGCTGAGCAGGCCCAGGAGGCACTCGAGCGAGTTGAAGACGGTGGAAAGCACCAGGCCACGCTGGTAGTCCTTCAGCTGGCGGCACTTGGCGGACGTGGCGCTGTCCAGGGTGCTGCGGCCGCGCGGAGCGCCCGGGGCCGGGCCGGGGGCGGCGGCCGCGGTGCCCGGGGCCGGGCCGGGGGCTGCGGCCGGCGCGCGCGGGGGCAGGCAGTAGTGGGAGTACTTGCGTTCCACTAGGGACACCGTGTCGCCGTCGATCACGGCGCCCGCGAAGGCGCTGAGGACCCCGAGCATGAAGACGAGAACGCCGAGCAGGAGCAGGTTCTGGCTATTCACCGGCCCTGAGGGCCCACCCGCGCTCCCCGGCTCGCCCGGCGCGGCCTCTGGAGCCCCTGCTGGGGCCGTGGAGACCCCGAGCCCCGGGCCCGGCCCAGGCCCCGCGAGGGGCGCGTCCCGGGGCCCGCAGCAGAGCAGGGCGGCGCCGAGCAGCGAGAGGCCCGCGGCCAGCAGCAGCCCCGAATAGAAGGCGCCGGCGGCCGCCCCCAGCCGGAACGGCTCCCCGCGCAGCTCCGAACCCAGCGAGAAGCACTTGAGGCCGACGGCGGCGGCACTGAGCGCGCAGGCGAGCAGGAGGCAGGAGGAGAGCGCGGCGCAGGCCCCGCGGACGCTCCACTTCATCCTCCGCGCCCGAGCCGGCCCGCACCCCGCGCGCCCGCCGCCGCCCGCCGCCGCCCCCGCCGCCTGCGCCTCCTCCCGGCGCCGCGCGGCCGGACCGCCGGCCTCCTCCTCATCCTCCCGCGTCCTCCCGGGCCCGCGCCGCCGCCGCCGCCGCCGCCGCCGCCGGAGCCCGCATCCTCCGCCTCCCGCCGCCGCTGCGGCTCCGCGCAGGGAACCGATGCGGCGCGGAGGACCGCAGGGCGCGCGCGCCCCCTCCCCAGCCCGCGGCGCCCCTCCCAGGACGCTCAGCTCCCCCCACCCCGCCCGCGGCCCGGCGCGCTAGGCCCAGGCACCGCCCTCCCCCGCCCCCCAACCCCCGCAGCCCCTAGGACACCCCTCTGCCGCGGGTTGAGGTCCCGCTCACCACATCGCTCTGCCTTCCCCTCTTAGCCCCTGGCCGCTCCGGGAATGCCACCCCGCAACCCTGGGCTCTCTCCCCTGACGCCCCCAGGCCCCACCCCCAGCACCTCCCACCTCTCGTGCCCCAGCTTTTGCGGTCCCCCGGCCACAGAGCTGGGGTCTTACTCCACGCCCACCGGCCTGCCAGGGGTCAGAAAGCCTCAGGAAGTTAGCTTGAGGGTCAGGAATGGAAGGAAGAGGGGAGCCCCGGTGCTGAGGGAATGTAAGCGAGATCCCGAGTTGCAGACTGGGGAAGGGGCGAGTCTGGGGGATGGGGAGGAAGGAAGAGGAGGGTTGAGTGCGGTGGGGGAGGGGGAGAAGGGAAGCGAGGAGCCCGGGGGAGGGATGAGGCGGGCTGCTCCGGGGATGAGGGCGGGAGTCTGGCTGTGGAGTCGGAAGGAGGGTTTGGAGGAGGAGCTCAGGTGCTGAGACCCTCCGGCGCAGCCCGGGTAGTGCGGGCTTGAGAGCGGGGGAGGGGGTGGGCAGGGATGGAGCCGGAGGTGGTGGAGGTGCTGAGGAGCTGGAGGTGAAGCCCCAGGCGGAACCTTGGATGAGTCTCGTTGAGCTTTAATCGAAGCCTTCTCAGGGGCCATGCAGGAATTTCCCCCAGACGTGGGTGCGTGTTAATTCGTCAGAAGGCTATTCACGTCCCTGAGAGCAACGCAGGGTAGGGGGTTGCGGCGCTGTGGAGGGTAAATCGCCTCCTTCCGACCGAGGTAGACTAAGAGGAGCTCTCGGTGGGTGAGAGGAAGGTGTGGGGATGGGTCGGGCGTGGAGATGGACCTCTGCAGGCTCCCATTCTCTTCCTGAAACAAGACCTGCAAGGGGCGTCTATGGAAGGCCCTCTGAGGTCCCGCCGGCCGAGCGGCTGGGCCTGCGCCCTGGGTTCTTTCCACACCTTCGCTGCCGCTGCTGCAGCGAGGCCCGGGGAGCCGATGACTCACCCTGCCGGCTAATTGCAGCGTTAAATAACTTTGCGGTGGATCCAGGGGAGGCAGGCGTGGCAGCAGCGAGGGAACGCGCAGGGGAAGGAAGGGTCGGGGGAGGCACAGGGGCGCTTTGAGAACGCACCCCCCCCCCCCGCTCCAGCCTCCCGCTGGGCAAGTTTGGGCTATGGGCACATCCCCAGAGTTCATGCTCTTTGCTGCACAGTGTCCGGCGGTCCCCGGGGGCACAAGCTACCAGAGGCCCCCTGCGTCTGGAGAAAGCCTCACCCGCATTGGCCAGGCGCCCGCACGCAGGGGCCCCTCGCCCACGTTGCGCGGAAACCATCTGCCCAGTGAATGTATGTGAAGGCCCTTCATGCGGTTCTCTGGACACCTGCGTGGGATTGACTTGAACAGCAGTAGCTGCGGGGAGAAGGAGCAGGTTTCGCTATATTTTTAGCAGGGAGTGCAGATTTTAGAACATCAGCTAACCCTCCTCGTTCAGTCCTGCTCCTCATGCATGATGACTTGCCAGGAAAGTAGGACTAGCAAGCCTTCCTTCACATTTATGGTGTATAGGTTTTAAAAGGACAGTGTGTAAATCAGCTTGTATAATAATTGTGGCTCCCACGCCAAGAGCCTAGTTGCCATGAGCCGACTTCCAATGATTATTTCGGTTTCCAGGGAGATGAGGTTTGCAGCCACCTCCGCCCAGGATGGAGCAACTTCTCCATTCCCTATGCTGTGCCGCTGCAGCCAGATTGATGAGGCTTTGGGGCAGGAAGTGAGCTCGTGTTGGCTGGTCCTTCGCCTGCCTGGAGGCCCGGGAGGGCCTGGGCAGGCTGAGGGCCGGGCAGTGCAGAAGCTTCTCAAATCAAAGGATCTGTAGTAGGCAGGTCAGAGGTTCAGTGTTTCTCTGGGATCTGTCCTCTTCCGTCCTCCAGAGCCCACCACCCCCAACCCTTCACTAGACACTTCAGTCCCTCTGACCACTTTAAATGAACCGCGCCTCTTCCAATGTCAGGGCCTTGGCAGGTGCTGTTCCCTTTTTCTGTTGTATATTGCCCTTGCCACATCCTCCTCCAGCTTCTGCCTTCTCCTTTCTTAGACTTTAGCTTCACCTCACTCAGTTTGACCTAACTTCTCTTGGGTGCCTGCTGTCTTCCCGACAATGGAATCAGTGTTGCATTGGGCTTCCTAGTTCAGTCCTTGCAACAAACCCCAAGGCACGTGGCCCTGTTGTCCTCACAGAAGCTTTCCACCAAAAATCAGGTGGCCTGTGGAGATAGGACTCAAACCCAGACTCTGTACCCACCTCCCTGCACCTCACCTCCATGCACCCCAATCTCTCTGCACCCCCCACCTCCCTGCCCCCACCTCTCTCCTTCCCTACCTCCCTGCCCCCACCTCTCTCCACCCTCACCTCCCTGCCCCCCCACCTGCGCCCATCTGCACCTCCACCTCTCCGCACCCCATATCCCTGCACCCCCACCTCCCTGCACCCTGACCTCCATGCCCCCCACCTCACTGCACCACCATCTCTCTGCACCCTGCACCTCTCTGCACCCCCACCTGCCTGTACCCCAGTCTCTCTTGCCCCCACTTCCCTGCACCTCTGCATCTCTGCACCCCATTTCCCTGCACCCTCACCTCCTGCCCCCATTTCTTGCACCTTCTCCTCCCTGCACCCCCCTGCCTCCCTGCTCCCCCAGCCCCTGGCAGAGGGTCCTCTGTAACTGGCAGGATCTCACAGTGGTCTAAACATCCGTCTTCCCTACTAGATTGGGGGCTCAGTGCAGGCGGTCCCCATGTCCAATAGGACATGGGACCCAGCCCTGCCCTGACCACATAGAATGCATGTGAGCAGATGAATGAATGAGGGGACAGCCAACCCCGGGGGTGCTCCATCCCATGACAGGATCAAATGTCAGTCCAGTTTTGCTCGCAAGGAGAGCAGAGCCAGGTGACATAGGCCAGGCCAGCAAACAGGAAAGAACCCTCCCCCTGCACCCCCGCAGTGGTGAGGAAAGGCACTCCAGGAGGGGCCCAGGAGAGGGTGTGGAGCTCTGCAGACAGAGTGAGCCGTGGGCATCCTGACGTGAAGGGTCTCCAGCTGGGCAGGTTTGGACTTCATCTTGAGGGTGAGGAGACCCAAGAAGGGCCAGAGGATGCTGTGGTGTGTTTTAGAAGCACTGCTGCACGAAGACTGGTTGGGGAGACGGAGGCCAGCTCAGGTGCAGGTGGAGGGGTCCTGCCCCCATGGCAGTGCTCTTGGGACAGCTGAGGTTTGCCCCGCCCCCACACTCACTGCCTGGCACTCAGCAGGTGATCAGCTGCCTTCCTGAGTGTGTGCGTGCAGGAGGGAGCAGCAGCAAGCTTGGGTCCCTGCCATCCAAAGCTCCCAGGGACCTTGGAGCTGCCCACTCTCACCATGAGCACCTCTGAGCTGCTTTCTGACACCTGTGACCAGGGGTGTAAATTGAAACAAGCAACGCACGTTTTGAAAGCTGATTTAATTGCTGTTCGACAAAATCATTTCCTTCAACCCCTGCCAGGCTCTCTTGGGAAGTTCCTTCACCCCCAGCCACCCAGCAGCTTTCCTCCTGCCAGAGGGGATTAGGCGCAGCTGTGATCCACAGAATGACCAGAGAGTTCACTCTGGAAAGAAGCATCACCCTTGTGAGAAATGACCTTCTAGGTGGGGAGGGGCAGGTGGGAAGGAGTAATTTTAAAAATCACAGAGCTGGGAGTTCCCTTGTGGTAAGGGGGGGTTAAAGATCCAGCAGTTGTCAGGAGTTCCCACTGTGGTGCAGCAGAAACAAATCCAACTAGTATCCATGAGGATCGGGTTGGATCCCTGGCCTCGCTCAGTGAGTTAAGGATCAGGCGTTGCCGTGAGCTGTGGTGTAGGTCACAGACACGGCTCAGATCCCGCGTGACTGTGGCGTGGGCCGGCGGCTGTAGCTCCAATTTGACCCTAGCCTGAGCACTTCCGTATGCCATTAGTGCAGCCTCAAAATAAATAAATAAATAAATTTTAAAGAGATCCAGCAGTTGTCATTGCAGCAGCTCAGGTCACTACCGTGGCTTGGGTTCAAACGCCGCGGGAAGGGGAAAAAAAAAATCACAGAGCCAACCAAGTGCCAAGCAAATTCCCAGCGACCCCGTGTGGAACACATCACTGCCACATTCTAAACACAGGGAACCAGACACCAGAGATGACATGCAGTTTTTTCTCATTACAGTAGTAATCACGTATCAAGTGAAGAATATTTTCCCATTGCCTTTAAATCACATTTTAATATCTACATATTTATTGACATTTAAAATCCAGTCTCCTACAGTGTTGTCTTACAATTAATTTGGCTGATGCTAATTATTTTTTCTAATTTGTTTTTCTTTTAACTTTCCAGTATTTTTACTTTTTTATCCATTTTCTTTTTAACTGGCTGAATGCTCAAATTTTTCTTTTGTTTTAATTCTAAGCCCCTTTTTTCCAGGGACAATCAATATTGATCTTCACTTATAGATGGAGTATGTGCATCTCTCTGCCAGCTCTGCATGGGTGGTGGTTAATCTAAGGAACTCAGTCTCACAGAACCAGAGCTAGTGAGTTTTGGGGGACACAGAAGGCACTTCCATTATTATTTTATAAGCTTTTGTGAAATATAATGATCTGCAGAAAAATCCATCAGATTGACATATGACAGTCTAATGACTTATAAATGAGCATCTGTGTCCTTGCCACTGAATCAAGAAACAGACCACTAGACCTAAGGATGCCGCACACCTGCCCTTCCCCGGAGGTTCTGCTGACTTCATTGAAAATCACTTCCTGTGTTTATTTGTACTTTTACCATCGAAGCATCCCCCCCAAACATTGCATTTGACTTTGCCTGTTTTTTGAACTTCTGTCAATGGAATCATAGAGCATGATTTTTGCATGTCTGGTTTCGTTCATCCAATTTGATGCCTGCTCTTGTTGTGTCTGTAGTTCATCCAGTTTCATTGCTGGTATGAAGACATTGTGTGAATGTGCCACAATTTATCCATTTTACTGATGATGAGTACTTAGCTGTTTCTAGTTTGGGGATATTGTGAATAAAGCTGTTGTGAACTTTCTTATGCATGTGCACTGATGCACCTGGGCCTGCATTTTGTTGGATCATGAATAATATACATGGTTCGGCTTTGGTGCCCTTTTTTATTGAGATGCAGTTTATGTGCCATAACAATCTCTCATTTTAAGTGTTCGGCTCAGTGAGTTTGGACAACTGTACACACTGGTGTAGGCCACCACCACAGTAACGATTCAGGAGGAGCCCAGACCTTCCCAAAATTCCCTCTCAGTCTACTCTCCTCCACCCCAGCCCCACAGCACTGTTCATCTGCTTTCTGTTGCATTAGCTTTAGTATAAAATTTCACTTACCTCGAATCATCAAGTATGTGGGCTTTCATGTCTGGCTTCTTTCACTTAACAGTGATTTGTGTTTATTGCTGAGTGGAATTCCACCAAAATTTGCTTATCCATTCACAAAATGATGGACATTAGTTTGTCCGTTTGGGGTTATGAATAAATTTGCCAAATAACATTGGTGTACAAGTCTTCCGTGAACATGTGTTTTACTTTCTCTTGGGTGTATATTTAGGAGTGGAATTGCTAGATTCTGTCAAGTTTATATTTAACTTTACAACGTACCATTCTACACTCCCCTCGGCCACGTGCAAAAGCTCCTGGTGCTCCATCCCTCACCAAACCTTGGTGTCGTCAGCGAGTTTCTTAATAATGTTGACCTCTTGGGTGGGTTTGCAGTGAGATCTCACTGTGATTTTAACTTCCGTTACTCTGGTGACTAATGATGTTGAGTCTTTATTATATCTCCCTTGGTGAAGTATCTGTTTGTAAAAGTTCATAACACGTTCTAGTCATAGTAAGTTATTGACCTTTCATATATCTTATTTGGTAAAATATGTTTCTAAATCTTTTGCCAATTTGTAAAAATTGAGTTGCCTTTGTGTAATTGAGTTGTAAGAGTGCTTTAGTGCTTTATATATTCTAGACATAAGTTCTTTTTTTTTTTTTTTTTTGTCTTTTTGCCGTCTCTACGGCCGCATATGGAGGTTCCCAGGCTAGGGGTCGAATTGGAGCTGCAGCCACCGGCCTACGCCAGAGCCACAGCAACACGGGATCAGAGCCCCGTGTGCAACCTACAGCACAGCTCACGGCAACGCCAGATCCTTAACCCACTGAGCAAGGCCAGGGATCGAACCTCCAACCTCATGGTTCCTAGTCGGATTCGTTAACCACTGCGCCATGATGGGAACTCCTAGATATAAGTTCTTTATCAGATAAATATTTTGCAAATATATTCTCCCAGTCTTCAACTTGCCTTTTCATCTTTTTATCTTTATCTTTTTTTTTTTCAACTTTTAGAAACTGTTTTTTTTTTTTTCTGTCACCCTATTTCCACTTGGAAAGTTTGTGGAAGAACAGCTTAAGACCACTCGGTGCTGTTCCTCCCTGTCCAGTGGCCCGAGCAGTGGGAGCTGCAGCCCAGTCTGCAGTGGCAGGCTGAACACTCCAGGCTTCAGGAGGGAACCACCAGATGGGCACAGGGGCCACCTGCATGCCTGCAGACCAGTCTGCCACCTCAGGTGAGTCGCAGTGAGCTGGCGCTTCAGCGGTCCATTCACCCTGAAGTGCCTCCTTGGTCACTGACTTCTCAGCTGCTCCTGCTCCTCTTCTCCAGTCTCTTCAGGATCTCTCTAGAAGCAGAGGTCAGGCATGACCCCCCATGGGCATGCACGGGAGATGGTGCCACGCAGGCATGCGCAGAACCTCCCGGGCGAGCATCCACCACATCAGACAAACGAGTTAGCTCCCCTGTCACTGCCCGGATGGCAATGTCCACACAGTGCAGAGGTGAGTCTTGTCACCCAGAGCCCCGGTAGGCAGGTGAACTGAGACGCCCCTGTGAGAGGCTGGTGGTCAGCTGGGATCAGTAGCCAGCCGAGGTCTTAGCTCCCAGAAGACTGCCTGGATCTGGTTCGTGAAGGTTCCAGGAGTGAAGCGGCAGCAGTAGGAGTGGCTTCAGTGGCAGCAGCAAATTTCAGCCCAGTTCATGGGCCAGTATTCCTGGAGTCGTGACAGAAATCATCTGGGGAGTTCCCTTCATGACACAGCAGAAACGAATCCAACTAGGAACCAGGAGGTTGTGGGTTTGATCCCTGGCCTCGCTCAGCGGGTTTAGAGTCCAGTGTTGCCGTGAGCTGTGGTGTGGGTTGCAGACATGGCTCGGATCTGGCATTGCTGTGGCTCTGACATAGGCCCAGGGCTACAGCTCCAATTAGACCCCTAGCCTGGGAACCACCATATGCCGTGGGTATGGCCCTAAAAAGACAAAAGACAAAAATAAATAAATAAATAAAATTAAAAATTAAAAAAAAAGAAATCATCTGGATTTTCAAAAGCAAAAATGGTACAAAAACCAGCAGAAGCCTCTCCAGATACTTCTCTAGAAGCTCCTCTCCAGGTTTGTGAAGTAGAAGCCATCGCTTTTCCTCATGGAGACGGACTGCTGCATTTGGAAGTCAATGTTGGTGCCACCTAAGTGGGTTCCTGCTGCAAAGGAGATTGAGAAGGAGATTGAGACCCTCCTCCTCCTTCATTTGCAGAACATCAAGGGCTCTGGACACTGCGACGGTTTCCTTTTAAATTACGAAGGGAATCCAGAACAACCCTGTACGAACTCCTGTCCCTAACCCTAACCCTAACCCTAACCGTAACACTAACCCTGACCCTGACCCTGACCCTGACCCTGACCCTGACCCTGACCCTGGCTAGCATGGAAAAACTCTGAGCATCATTTAAAGATCAAAAAATTTCAATTTTGATGGAGTCCAGTTTACTACTTTTTTCTTGTATGGTTTTTGTGTTTTATGTAGGAAATTTTTGCCGTTTGGTTTGCAAGGTCACAAATATTTTCTTCTCTGTCGTTCAGAAGTTTTATAGTTTTGGCTCTTACACATGCATCTGCGATCCACTTTGGATAGATTCTGTGTATGGTATGAGGTAATGACCAAGGTGTTTATGTTTGCCTGTGGTGTCGAATTGTTCCAGCACTATTTGCTGAAAATACTCACCTTTCCCAATAAACTGCTGTGGAGTTTTTATTGAAAGCTGGAAGTTCCCAGGCTAGGGGTCGAATTGGAGCTGTAGCTGCTGGCCTACACCACAGCCACAGCCACAGCAACTTGGTTCTGGGCCTTATTTATGACCTACACCACAGTTTATGGTAATGCAGGATCCTTAACCCACTGAGCAAGGCCAGGGATCGAACCTGAATCCTCTTGGATACTGGTCAGGTTTGTAACCCGCTGAGCCACAATGGGAACTCCGAAGTTGTGATTTTTATTGTATGTAAAATATAAATCAAGGAAGCTTAAAGAATAAAATATTTTTAAATGTTTTATTCTATATTTTTCCTTGTTTTGGCTGCCCCCAGGGCATATGGAAGTTCCACCAGAGCTGCTTTTATATCAAGGATCTGTAATAAAATTCCCTCTTTCATTTGATAATTTGTGTGTTTTTTCTTGATCAGTTTGGCTAGAGGCTTATCAATTTTCTGATCATTTCCAAAACCTATTTTTCTGGTTGCATTATTTTCTTTATTTTGGCTTTCTATTTCTTTGATTTCTGCTCTTTTATTATTTCCCTTTTCTCCTGCTTATTTTGGCTTTCATTTGCTCTTCTTTTTCTAGTTCTGATTTGAGACCTTTCTTCTCTTGTATAATCATTTAATGCTGTAAATTTCCCTTTAAGCATTGCTTTGCGGCTTACAGTAACAATGAGTGAACTGAATCCCTTCATTTGAACTTGAATTCATGAAAGAAAATTCACTTTTTCTTTATGCACCTCCAAAACTTTTTGAGGTGGTACCTGATGGAAGATACTGGGAGTACTCAGACTCAAAGACGGGAGCTGGGAGAGCAGGTGGTGGTGGGCGGGTGAACAGGGTAGAGAATAAAATCAAATTCAAGAGGCACTTGGACCAATGGTGGTGATGTCTCATGACCTGGGGAGAGGACTAACCCAACTCCAATCTTCAGTGAAGAAAAAAGTGAACTTGTCTTATGCTGGGGTAGTGAACAGCCTCCCCTTGAGTGCGGCTTTACAACAAAGCATTCCTCGCTCATATTTCATGGTTGCAGGAAGCTGTGTCATGTCTTCATTCTAGGACCCCAGGTAGCCCCACTGGGATGTGGTGTGATCATAGAAGAGGGATAAAGGGCAGTGGGGCCACCCATGGCTGTTCAGAAGTGACTTTCTTGCTTCCTCGCACATTCCAGTAGCCAAAGCCACAGGTCAGTTGTGTGAGGTCAACTGTAGGGATGAAGGGGGTGGAGCTTAATCCTTTTACCAGACTGTTAGCCATGCTTTTACGACCCCAGCCAGCGCTAGCATTTTCTCCCAGCTCCTTGCTTGCCACCTTACGTGCAGCCACCGTTACTTCTGAGCCAACTGAAACTTTGAGCCAGAATGTTCGGTCACAGGGCGTTGAAATGTTCCTCTTGGCCCTGGGGATCATCACCCCGAGCCTTCCAGTCTCCGCAGTAATCACACATCCCCTCTGAAGGAGGACCACCCTTTTAGCTTGTTTTCTGTGCGTTCAGTCTGCCTCCTCACCCTCTTCCCTTGGTGAGTAGGGGGCGAGATCAATGCTCAGAACTCCCCAACCTTGAGCCTCAGAACCTGTTGGTCTGTTTCTCTAGGGAGCCCTGGCTCTTGCAATAACAAATAAATTTCCCCTGCAGGTTCAGAAAAGCTGCTCAAAGGGCTGAATCAACACCTGCCAAGGAGGTTGCCTTCCAGCCCCTTCCGCTCAGGTTTTCGGTTCTTCCCTCCTCTGGTATTGGCCCTGCCCTCAGGCTTGCCTCCCCCAGGACAGCCACAACTGGGCAACGACCATGCATGTCCAGAAGGAAAGAACCACGATTAGCCAGCGTGGCCCAGGGGCTCCCTCTGCACCAGTGGCAGCTGTTGGGAAACTGTTCACGCAGCTCCAAACTGATTCCAGGCCTCTGGCCACAGAATGAGGCTATGGCTGCCTTAGACCAGGCAAACTATAGCCCATGGCCAAACCTGCCCCACCGCCTGTGTTAGTCACCCAGGGATCCCTAACCAAATACACAAAGTGGATGCTTATGCAGTTTATTATTTCTCAGCTCTGGAGGCCAGAAGTCCAGCTGAGGGCTGGTCCCCTCTGGGGAGTCTGTCCCTGGTCTTTCTCTAGCTCCTGGAAGTGGCTGGCAGCCCTTGACGTCTCTTAGTGTGCAGACACATCAGTCCATTCTGTCTCCACCCACAAATGGCCTTCTCCTCTGTGGTTTCTCTCATAGATGCCCACAGCCTAGTCCAGTGTGGCCTCATCTTAAATTGGTTACATCTGCAAAGACTTTATTTCCAAATAGATTCACATTTACAGATTCCAGGTTTAGAAAACAAAAGGCAGATGTTGATTCACCACAGTCTTCTTTATTATAGCTTTAAAAAGAAATGATAAAAGCCCTATGGTACCGAGGGGATGCCTGCTCTTACCTCCCTGCCCCCTAAGCACTCCCATGTGCCCATCTAACCCACCCCATGGAGGCAGAATGCTGTTTGTTTGGTAGTCACCTCCATAGGTCCTTTGTTGATTGCGTTCATAAGTGAAACCATTAAAATTCTATAAGCTTGAGGGATTCCGTGTCTCCCCCTGGATTCATGTTAAGCAATGACCTGAGTACTTGGGCCTTGGAGGCAGGCAGTGCTGGCAAAGCCACCTGGCAGCACATGAGGTCATGCCTTCTCCAGAGAGCTGTCAGCAGCCAAGGCAATGATGCTCCCCTGTCTGTTCACCCTAGAACTGGGCAGAGAGCAGGCCTCAAACTCAGAAGGAAACCTCCCGAATATCCTTGAACAGAGACTACGCAAGTAAGTTGTGGAGCCTCCACTCGATGGAATTCTGTGCAGCTGCTACAAATGGTGATGGGCAGGCTCCCGGTGGCCTGTCTCCTGGGGTCCTGCTCCAGAGCCATTCCCTGAAGCTGGAGGTGATGTGAAGCTCCTGGGCTGGAGACAGCAGGAGTGATAAGGCTGCCTCTGCCCCCTGCCCCTCCCAGCCCCTTTGTGGCAGCTGGTGGTGTAATGCCTGGCATTGTAAGCTCTCCAACAAGGCGTGTTTTCTTATGTGACTTCTAACATGTCCTACTCCGGTAGCCAAACTGCCTCCTACTTGGTGGTGACCCACTGGGGACGTGGCGTCAGACTCACTCTGTGGCCCTGGGGTGGTCACCATGACCCAAGCCCTCCCCAGTCCACCTCAGCCCCCTCTGACGGGCTGACCAGCTGCTGCCCTGCCTGGTGCTCAGGAGGGCTCATTCTCCTCCGCCGTCTGGCCATGCGGGAGACCACCACCCTGGGTTTCCAAGCAGCTCCCACGGAGCTGGGCGTGTTCCCCACAGGTGGTGGGGACAGTGAGCAAGGCCCGTCGTTCCTCCTCCCGTAGCTGTTCTGGGGTGCCATTTCTCTGCCCCGCTGGGGCTCAAAGGGCACGCCTGCTGGGTCTGTGGCTCCTCGTGCACCAGGCCCACCTTCCACCCATGGCCCCCTGGGATCCTACCTCTCCTGTGAAGTGCTAGCCTCAAGCTCTGGCTTCAGGGAATCAGCCATGTGTGACAGGACAAAGTGGCCCAAATCTTAGTGGCTTAAACAACTTCGTGTCTTGTGATCTATGGGTCAGTCGCTCAGGCTGGGCTCAGGTGGGCAGTTCTGCCCATCTTGCCTGAGGTCACATCACAGCTGTGGTCAGCCGGCAGCTGGCCTGGGGCTGGATGGTCGCAGATGACTGCGCTCATAGGTCTGGCACCTGGGCCAGCTCCTGGCTGGTGGGCTGGGAGACTCAGTGGCTCCATGCCCACCGCCCATCCTGCCAGCTGCCGGGGGGGGGGGGAGGGGAGCCCACAGGGGGTCACCAATATTCGCAAAACACAAGGGAGGAAGTTCCATTTTCTCCCGGATACCGCTGCCCGAATGACAGGCAGCAGCCCTGCTTCTCTTCTGGGTCTGACACTGGTTTTCACTCAGGTTGTAGCTCCCCCCAGATCAGCACAGACCCCAGACTATGGCCAATTTGCCCCTCGTCCCACTGCCCCCAGCTCTGCACCCTTCCCTCCCGAGCCTCTCAACTGTGACCTCTGTCCTCTCCCAAGCCCCAGCCTCCCCTACCCCTGGTCCTCTGTGGCCTGTTTAGCGGGACGTCATCATGTTCCAGGCCTGTGCCACACAGCACACGTCACCTTTTCTCACCAAAAACAGCACAGCAAGATCCTCATTGGCTAGAGTCTGCCCTGAAGTCAGGCAGCTGGTGGGCGCAGAGGGGCAGCCTGGCTGGGGATGCGCGCACCCACTCCCAGCCCACACAGGTGCCCGCCCTGACCTAGGGGCAGAGTCTGAGTGTCTCCCCGCATCACCCCGCCCCACCCTACGTTAGCACCTGCCCCGGGCGTTACCAGCTCCCCTGGAAACCCTCCAGTGAAACTCAGCCCAGAAAGCCCAAGGTCCTGAAGGATGTGTCCATTTTCTGCCCCACAAGTTGAGATTTCTGAGCGTGAGCTCCAACTTTCTCACACCTTCCGTCTCTTGCCCTTCTCTGAGCTGGTTCATTTTAATTTCAGGGCATCTGCTCCCTGTGAAATCGCGTCCTTTCCACAGTTTCAGGCAAGAACCTGGAACTCCCTTCATTAAGAGCTATTCGAGACTTGCCCTATCAAAACGGCTCCCAGGACACGCTTGCTAATAAAAGGCCACATTGCGATCAGGTAAAATTGGTAGGAACCTGGCGAAGAAGCAGCTTCACTTCTCCTCAAACTCCCTCCAGTTCACCTGTGGAGAAATTACCTGTTGTATCTCACGGACCCTTGAACACATGAGATGGTGAACCTCATGTGTGCGCTTCGCAGCACATCTCAAAGGTGTGTCTCATGGGCACTGCCCGGAGGAGCACCTCCAGACACACCGAAGTCTAATGCAGCAGGTCCCCCCGGCGGGCACTGGGGCCCAGGTACCACCAGTGGGCATACTGAGAAGTGGGAGGAGGGGAAGGAGCCCTGCCGCTGAGGTGGCCGGGCACTTACACACACCCGGGTGGCCAGGTGTCTGGGCTCCTCAGGGCTCTAACACCCGGGCCTCTGCTCCCACACCTGCAAGTGATGCAGGCTCGGGGGCAGCGAGACCCACCAGAAGTAGCTCTGGGCTCCCTTTGAGCCCACACATCACCCCCAGGTGCTCCATACTAGCGCCAGCACTTTCCTGCCCCCACCCACTCTACACCAAGGCTTCTAATCCTCCAGCAGCGGTGCCTCTGAGCCCAGAGCCAGGCGCCTTGGAAGCAGGCACACAGGTGAGAGGCACACCTACACCCCACTTTCCTCGGCCCTACTTGGAGGGGAGAGGGGAGAGTGGGTCAGGGTGGGCCGAGAGTCTGCAAATGTCCTCCTCTTGAGGGGGCTCCAGCTCAGAGTCTGGAGAGAACACTCTGGGGGGCTCCGGAAGCTGTTGGGCTGGATTCAGAGCGAGGTGACCCACAGCCCTGGCCCCAGTTCTGAGCAGCACCCTCACAGCAGCTGCCCCCACCCCCACCCCCCACATCTCGCTCTCTGCCGCCCCAGGCACACTCACTATTTTTAGGAAAGTGGGGGGCCTCAGAGCGGATGCCTGAAAGGAATCTGCTGCATGACTAAGCGGAGGCTGGTGCCCTGTGCTCGGCCAGCTGGGCCCATTGTGGCTGGTGCAGCTGCCGGGCGCCAGCCCAGGGCCCAGGCGGAAGGACCCTGGGAACCGAGACCTATGCTGAGAAAATGTGTGTAAGCGCAAGAGGCGCAGGCCTCCCTCACACATGCGTGTGCACACATGTGTGCCCACAATGCGTGTGCACACATTTCTACCAGCTCAGTATGGTGCAAGCCAGAACCACACACAAAACCTGCACCCCTGCTAAGAGCAAGGTGGCAACGTAAGAAAGAGACACTAAGAAAAAAAAAAAAAAAAAAGGAGTTCCCGTCGTGGCGCAGTGGTTAACGAATCCGAATAGGAACCATGAGGTTGCGGGTTCGGTCCCTGCCCTTGCTCAGTGGGTTGACGATCCGGCGTTGCCGTGAGCTGTGGTGTAGGTTGCAGACGCGGCTCGGATCCCGCGTTGCTGTGGCTCTGGCGTAGGCCGGTGGCTACAGCTCCGATTAGACCCCTAGCCTGGAAACCTCCATATGCCGCGGGAGCGGCCCAAGAAATAGCAACAATAACAACAACAACAACAACAACAACAACAAAAAAAAAAAAAAGAAAGAGACACTAAGGCCCATTCCCCACCAGTCCCTGGTGACTCCTGGTCCTGGGCCAGGAGATGCCCCACATCCTTCCATCTGAACCCCGCTGCTTCCTTCCACCCTTGGACGGGCTAATCGGCAACCCCCCTCTGGCTGCCACAGAAGGCGAGCCCCAGCCAGGTGCCCACCCAGCTTTTGCTGAGTGATATGCATGGCTGGTCCACGCCATGAACACAGCTCCTACCCCAAAACATCCAGCAATCCGGGGCACATGTGCACACTCATACACACACTCATGCACACACGTGTGCACACATGCTCATGTGTGCACACACAGTGCAGTCGCTTGTGTGACGTGAAGGGCACTCCTGCTGCAGGGGAGTCAGACCGACCCAGGGTGATTCCTCAGCGGTGACTTGTTACCACACCACAGCTCACAGAGGCCATGTGTCTGACTCCGAGGGAGGCTGGACATGGCCCTGGGCAGGGGACCCTGGCTGAAGTCCAGGCCCACGGGTCCTTGTTTGAGGCACAGACACTCAGGGTGATCCCATGCGTGAAACACAGTGGTTGTGGGCTCTATGTGAGGACAGGGTCCAGCAGCATGAAGGAGGGCCCAACAAGCAGGACTCAACACGTGAGCGCGAGAAGAGAGACGTGAGGTGGGAGTTCATCAAGACGGCTTCTCGGCAAGGCTGCGGGCTCTTAACAGACAAGAGCCACCTCCTCACTACAGAAGAGAAGGGAAGGGCTTGCAGACCCCCCCGACCCTGGTCCCACCTGCACACCCCCTCATCTCCCCATGGCCCTGCCCAGCGCTGCCTCCTAGCACAGCTGAGCCCCAGTCTGGGCGCCCAGGAGACCAGGAGCCACCTGCTGGACCATCCCGCGTCCTCAGGCAAAAGGGTTGCAGCATCTGTGGGATTACCCTCTCCGGGGTTGGGTATGAAGGCCTGTCCCCACCGCCCAGGACCCCTGCCTTAGGCGGAAGGCCTTGAACTCTACCCGGTGGCCCCCATTCCAGGGACTCTGATTTTCCCAGGAAGAGGGCAGTCTGGGACCTACAGCGAGGGAGGGCAGGCGTAGGCGAGTCAGCTGGTGTGGTAATCGGCACTAAGAAAGGCTTTGCTGATGACAGTGTTTGCTGGAGGTCCCCGGGCTCTGGGGACTGGTGGCTTCTCCAGGACAGACAGTCAGACACCATGAGCCTCAACGAGGAGCAGGTGCAGGAGTTCCTGGACCAGAACCCCAGCTTCACGGACCAGTACTTTGGAAAGAAGCTGAGCCCCGAGAATGTGGCCAGCGCCTGTGAGGACAGGTGCCCAGAGGGCGGTGCCAGCTTCCGAGAGCTGTGCCAGGTGGAAGAGAGCGCGGCCCTCTTCGAGCTGGTGCAGGACATGCAGGAGAGCGTGAACATGGAGCGCGTGGTCTTCAAGCTCCTGCGCCGGCTCTGCTCCATCCTGCAGGCCGACCGCTGCAGCCTCTTCATGTACCGGCAGCGCAACGGCACGGCCGAGCTCGCCACGCGCCTCTTCAGCGTGCAGCCCGACAGCGTCCTAGAGGACTGCCTGGTGCCTGCGGACTCGGAGATCGTCTTCCCACTGGACATCGGGGTCGTGGGCCACGTGGCTCAGACCAAGAAGACGGTGAACGTCGAGGACGTGAGGGAGGTGGGTCCCGGGCCGCACGGGGCTTGGCGAGGGAGGGTCAGCCTCCACTGTGTGGGGACCCTCGGGTTTCCGGAAGGCAGCCTGGGAGGCGAGGGGGCGGCGCCAGGCCAGAGCGCCCAGGAAGGAGGGAAGCCCTGAGGTGGCTGGGTGGGTGGCCTGGGCAGGCCCCACTGCCCCCTCCACCCACAGCTCCCTGGACTGGAGTTTGTGGAGGGAGGGGTGTGAGCAGGGGCTGGTGGGAGGCCCAGAAAGGGGGTGGACCTCGGAGCCCTAAGTTCACCATCTCGTGGGAGGTCATGCTGCTCACTGCCCCCCGAACTTGCGTCGGGAGAAGCTGGTCCAGAGTGGACAGCAGTGCCTTCAGCCGAGAGCTTCAGGAGGACGTGTTCTGGCTGACGTTCCTGGGTGTGGGGCAGGGGGTGCCGGGAGGTCCAGTGCCCCAGGGTGGGTGGGTCTAGCTGGAGGATGATGCCTGTTGGACTTGCGTGAGGGGCAGGGGCTCCGAGAGGAGGCTGCAGTGGGCGGGGAGAGCTGGGGGCCTTCCCCCGCTTCTCCCAGCCCCGCCTCGGAGAGGGTCCAGGGTCTGGGAGTCGGAAGCCGGTACCATGAGCTGGATCGGCCTCCTCCACCTGCTGTGAAGGAGTCCAGAAAGTCACCTGCCGGGACAGGCCTCTGCCAAAACAGCCACTGTGCCCTCATTCCTGTAGAAAATGGACTGTGGACAGACCCCCAGACCCCTGGCACAGCGGCTCCAATCCTCTTAAAGTTATCTGCTCAAACAAGCCTGGGTCTGGCGACCTGAATATTGTAATCTCTGGGATTACCTCCACCCTCACTTCCTTTTTAGGAAGTGGGACACCTGTGGCTCAGGAGCATGAATTACCAGGAAAAAAGCTGGGCTGGAGCTGGGGGCCTACACTGAGCGCCTCCCTCTGCCATATGACATCTTGCCCCTGCGTCCTGGACACCTCAGCTGCCTCACCCCCGTGCTGTGGTGTCTCTGAAGGTCTGGTTCAAGTCTCCTGTGCCCCGACCCAGGGCTCTGCTTCTCTTCCAGCCCCTTTGTCTCCCCACCTGCCCAGCAGGCTGGACGCCTTCTTCCTGGGGCAGGGCCACGGCACCAGACTCAGCCCTTGGGACCAGCAGGGTCTTGTTTATCTCAGCTGCAGTGCAACAGCCAAGTCAAAAAAGGGGGGGGGGGCGCCTTTTCAATATGTATGTCATGAAGTCCAGGGGTCACTTTACAGAGGGAAGGCTGAGGCGGACAGCAGTGGCGGCGGGGGAGGCTGCAGGGCCGACCTGCCCCTCCTCCAGACAGGGGTCTTATAAGGCTCAGGGTGGGCACCTAGCTGTGCGGTGACCTCTGAGACACCAGGTCGTGAGGGTCTGGCATGTCACCAAGGCATCTAGACCCTGTTGAGGGTGGTGGGGGCCGGGTGGGGAAACTTCCAGGAGCCAGGCTGAGGGAGGAGGGGAGCAGGACTTGGCAAGCCATGTCAAGCACAAGTCAGGCCCAGGGATGCTACAGTCACCAGGGCAGTGGAAACGGAGAGTTGGGCCACTTTAGAGACACCACAGGACCTAGAGACCCACTGGTCTGAGAGGGAGGGAGGCACCAAGGCCAGGGCCCTCTGCTCTGGATGTCGGTGGATGCCCATCCTTGGAATGGGGACACAAGGCAGGTGCTTCTGGGAGTGAGGTTCGGGGTGCAGTGGGCCTGAGGCTGGTAACTCTGGACCAAAACAAAGCTGAGATGGTCTGGTCCCTGTGGAAACAGACCCAGAAGCCCTTTCACTAGTCTCTGACAAGGAAAGGTCCAGGAGAGCAGCTCTAAGGCCAGTGGGAGCTGCTCTTGGAGCCAGAGGGGACACGGTCCCATCTCGGAAGCAAGAAGACCCACAGAGCAGATGCCAACAGGAGCATGGTCCCAAAAGACTGCCTGGGGCTGGCAGATAGGTCCCCAGGTATGGGAACTGGGCCAAGGTGGCAGGAGGAGATGGCAGGAGACAGCAGCCTGGACTAGCAGGGGCCTGGGGACAGGTGGGCTGGATAGGCTCAAGAGGCATCTTGAAGTCCAGCTGGGCCAGATGCAGCAGACATGGGAGCATCTAGGTCTGCCCACAGCTCAGGTGGAGTGCAGGGTGGAGAGGTGCCTGCAAGGACCCTGCAGAGCCTGCGGGTTGAGAGCTGGGGACCACTGGCTCCGAGACAGGGGGATAGGGACTGAGCCGGGCTGTGGCCCCAAGGACAAGCCGTTGGTCACATCCTCCTGTGCTTCCCGGGCTGCCAATACCCCAGGCCTGGCCACCTGGGTCTCAGCACTGGCCAGGACAGCTTAGCCTTGACCCCGGGCCACAGAACAATGGCCTCTCCCTTCTCTCCCCTTGCCTCTCAGTGTCCCCACTTCAGCTCCTTTGCTGATGAACTGACCGACTACGTGACAAGGAATCTCCTGGCCACACCTGTCATGAACGGCAAAGATGTCGTGGCTGTGATCATGGCTGTGAACAAGCTCAACGGCCCGTGTTTCACAAGTGAAGACGAAGATGTGAGTGTCAGGCTGCCCTCTGGGCACACGTGCCTGTCTGTCCCCTTCACAGTCCTGTGCCTGGCGGGGTGGGCGCCTGGCAGGTAATGTCTGCACGTGTACACCTCTCCTCAGCTTGGCCCCGGGGGTGCCTCTGTGCATCTGTACATCCCCATGCACGTGGGCCTGTGTGTGCAAGTCCGTGGCTGCACGCTGAGGTCCGTGCTGCGTGTGCGGCCCCTCCTCTGGGTGCACCTGGGCACTCATTTGAAAACCAAGGTTTTAAGTCCTGTTGTTAAAATGGCTGTTTCAGGTTTTCCTGAAGTATCTGAACTTCGGCACCTTAAACCTGAAGATCTACCACTTGAACTACCTCCACAACTGCGAGACGCGCCGAGGCCAGGTACCTACACGAGCTCCGGGCCCTTCGAGCCACCGAGCTCAGAGCAGAGCCCGTCTCCATCTGAGTGTGCCTCTCTGGCCAAAAACACAGGGTGCCGTGCGCACCTGGGCACCCAGCGAGGGCTTGGGCTCGGGCTCTGGAGCTTCTGTGGTTCTGAATGTGGAGCTATGAGTGTGCCAAGCTGCAGCAGGGGAGCCAGGACCGCTGGAGGCTGGGTCCCCCTCCCCCTCCAGCCCAATCGGTATGAGCACCTGCAGATGCTGGGGTCACCGCGCCTCATTAGAAGCTGCCTCAACCTTCTTTGGAAGGAGCAGCGATGAGTTATGAATGGACAGCAGGGTCAGAAGGCCCCACCACCCCTCAGCAGAGCCCAGGCGGGTTCTGCCTCTGGCTATGCAGGAGAATGACCACTTCTAGGCCTGGAATCTGCTCTCCCCCTGAGCAAGAAGGCACAGGGCCCAATACAAGCCGGGTGGACCTTGGTTGTGGGAGTGGGTGCAGAGTTGGTGGGGCACTCGGGGCTAGGTCCCCTCCATGTCCTCCCGCCTCTGTGTCCCCACCCACGGGAGTCTTGGAGAAACAGTGAGTGGTGCTGGGAGTGGACAAGAGGGAGCTCCCGTCGCTCTGGGCCTGTGGCTGGGAAAGCAGTACAAAGCGAGGCCTTGGGCTCAGCCTCAGGGCTCTGAGGGTAGCCTGGTCCCTCTGCACCGTCTCTACTCTCCACCCGGCCTGCAAATGCTGTCTGCATCCCGGTCACCTGCTGTAAACCTGTTTAAAGTGATGAGCGGTTCCTGTGCTCATCTCAGTGTCTGGAGAGAAAGGCTGGGTGGTGGGGGCTGGGAGACGAGCAGTCTGGGCAGGCGTGTGAGGACAACCCAAGCCCCTTGAGGCCCTCCTGGCCACAGGCAGGCCCCTCGATAGGGCCCTGTAATAAGACCTCCCGTGGGCCGGGGCCATGCGGGGCTGGGAGCATGGCCTGTCCCCCTCCGTGGCCAGGGCAGAGGGGCGGTAGGGTGCCCCTGGGGGACAGGGGAGTGAGGGGGTGCCCTGGGCCGAGCCTGAGGCCATGGAGGAGCTGAAGCATCAGCCAGGTGGACTGCAGCGTGAGGCTGAGAGCTGGGTCTCCAGGTGGCCAAGCAGGGCTCAGGGCCAGGCGGGGTCCACTGAGGGCTGAGGTGCCTTTAGAAAGGCCACCAGGTGGACCGTGAGCCCCCGCACTGTGGGGGCGGGGCTGCACGGAAGGGTTATTATGACACTGTTACACTTTGTCTATCAGTCTGGACACAGGGGGTTTTCTGCTCTAAGCTGTGACCCAGCGCGGCTTTACCAATGTCCCTGTTCGAGGTGTTTCCTCCGCGGCTCCTGTGCCCTCTGACTGCCCTGTCCACCCCATCGCTCTGGGTCGTTGGTGTTTGGTTGGTGGGGGGGCAGACGTCTTGGCGTGGGGGCTCCGCACCACCTCACTCCCCGGACTATTAGACGCTCCTGTCTCATCGGTCTGTTTCCTGCCCATTCCCCGAGGAGCCCTGGTTCCTTCTGCTGGAGGTCGTCTTGGCAACAGAGGCCTGGGCCTTAGGGTGGTCTTGGCTTAGAGCGTTGTAGCTTCCAGGCCCTCTCAGCTAACGGAGCAAGGAGACGTGTGTGTGTGTGTGTACACGTGCGTGTGTGCGTGTGTACCAGCGCCTGCATACGCACGTCTGTACCTATTTCTGCATGTAACCATCCATATCCAGATTAAGACCGAGCTCTTGCTGATCCCCGCACAGGTCGTTCTGGCCTCCTCACCCTCCCGCCACTTGTCCCTTCTGCTGTTGTCCATCTAGCTCATGGTCCATCCAGTGCATGTGCCCAGCAGGGTCACAATTGTACCCTGTGACCCACAGGAAACAAGTTCATGGCTGGAGCATGAAGGTGCGTGTGGTTCTTTATCTTCACTCTCGCAGACTCCGTTCATTTCCAAAAACACTGAGGTCAGAATCTTGTTCCATCCCCTTCCTTGAGGAGGTTTCTTGTGCTTTCTCATCACAGTCTGCATTCTTTCCTAAAATCCTTGGACCTACTAAATGATTGTTTTATTTCCAGATATCACGGTACATTCTTTGTGCTGAACATTTCTGAAGGTCTTGACAAATGCATGCTGGCATGTATCCACCGTTTCAGCCCTCATAAAGGATCAACTCACCATCCTAAAAAAAATCCTTGCTGCACCTATTTACCCTCCGCAGCCCCCTCTGCCCACCCCGACCGCCCCTGACCTTTTCCCTGTCTCCATAGTTTTGCCTTTTGTAGAGTTTTTTGTACTTGAACCCTGCATCGTGGGGCCTTTGAAGACTGGTTTCTTTCACTTTGAAACATGCATTTAGGATTCCTCCTTGTCTTTTCATGACTTGGTAGCCCATTTCTTCTTACTGATAAATAATATTCCAATGTCTAGATTATCAGAGTTTATTATCCATTCACCTATGGAAGGACGCTTTGATTATTTCCAGTTTGGGGCAATTATTAAGAAAAATGCTGTAAACTTTTGTATGCAGGTTTTTGTAGGGGGCACAAGGTTTCAGTTCAGTTCAGTTGAATAAATACCCAGGAGAGTAATTGCTGGACAATGTGATTGCTGGACGATATGGTATAACTGCGTTTCACTTTGTGGGAAACTGCCAAGAAGCGGCTGTACCATCCCACATTCCCACCAACGACTTGGCTCTGCATCCTTGTCGGCTTTCGTTATTGTCAGTTATTTAGATTTTAGCCATTCTAATAGGCGTTTCTTACTATTGTTTTAATTTATAACTCTTAATGACAAATGATGCTGAGCATCTTTTCATGTACTTATTTTCCATTTGTCTATTTTACTCTTTGTTGAGGTGTCTGTTCAGATCTTTTGCCCACTTAAAAATCAGCTTGTCTGTTTTCTTATTGTTTAAAGTTTTTTGTTTTTTGGGTAAGATTGGAGTTTAAGTCCTTTATCAGGTATGTATTTTGTGAATATTGTCCCCAAGGGTGTAGTTTGTCTTTGCATTCTCTTAACAATGTATTTGGAAAAACAGAAGTTTTAAATTTTGATAAACTTATTTAATACATTTTTTCCTTCATGGGTGTTGTATCTTAAAACTCCTCACCAACCCAAAGTCATCCAGATTTTTTCCTATGTCATCTTCTAGCGGTTTTATGGTTTTGCAATTTACAATCAGGTCTATTAGTTAATCTTGTGAAAGGTGTGAGGTCTGCATCTCCACACACTTTTTTTTTCTTTTTCTTTTTTTTGCATATGACGTCCAGTTGTTCTAGCAGCAGTTAGTGAGGAGACCCAGCTTTCTCTGCTGAATTTCCGCATTCCTTTGTCAAACTGCAGTTGACGGCATTTGTGTGAGTGTTTCTGTGCTCTCCACCCTTTCCATTGAGCCATGTGCCTATTTTCTCAACCATACTGTCAGATCACTACGGCTTTATAGTCTTAAACTTGAAAACATCAATCCTCCAACCTTTTGTTTCCTGCAGTGTCGTGCTGGCTATTTTGTGGGTTTTTGCCTTTCCAAATAAGCTTTAAAGTCAGTTTGTCCATATGCACAAAATAGCTTACTGACATCTTAATTGATCCTGGATTAAATCTATACATCAGGTTGGGAAGAACTGGTATCTTAACAATAAGGGATTTCTAATTTTGTGTTGAGAACATCTTCCCATTTATTTAGATCGTCTCTGATTTCTTCAGAGTTTTGTCATTTTTGCGTACAGACTCGGTACATACTTGTTAATGTGTACCTAAGTATTTAATCTTTATGCTAATGCAAGTGGTGTTGTGCTCTTGATTTCAAGTTCCAATGGTTCGTTGCCGATGAAGGAAGGCAACTAACTTGTATGTCAGCCTTGTACCCCGCAACCTTAGTTCCAGAAAGTTTTTAAAACTGATTCCTTGGTATTTTCACATAGAAAATCATGGCATCTGCAAACAAAGACGGTTTTATCCCTTCCTCCCCTCGTCTTACTGCGCTTGCCAGGGTTTCCAGTGTGACCTGAGAGGCGCACCCCTGCCTTGTTCCCAAGATTAGAGGAAAGAGCCTGATTCTCACCATCAGGTATGATGTTCATGGCAAGGTTTTTGTAGAACTTGTATCTACCTGAGCAAGCTCCCCTCTACTTCCACTTTGCTTAGAGCTTTTGTTCTGAATGAATGTGGGATTTTGTCAAATATTTTTTCCATCAATTGATTCAGTCATGTTATTTTTTATTTCTTTAGCCTGGTAATGTGGCGGAGTGGACTGATTTGTTGATACTGATTTTTGCACACCTGGGATAAACCTCACTTGGTCATGGATTATAATTATTTTCCTGTACTACTGGATTGGTTTTGCTAATATTTTGATAAGAATATTCACTCCTATGTTCATGAGAGATTTTGGCCTGCAGTTTTTCTTGCTTATAATGTCTTTATCTGGGTTTGTTATTGAGGTAATGCTGGCCTCATAGAATAGGTTAAGAGGTCTTCCTTCTGCTTCCCTTTTCTGGAGAAGATTGTAGGGAATTGGTGTAATTTCTTCCCCAAAATGTCTTGTAGATTTCACCAGTGAATCCAAGAGGGACTGGTGCTTTCTTTTTGGAAGATTATTAATTATCGATCCAATGTCTTTAATTCTTACAAATATGTTCAGATTATTCTATTTCTCCTTGTGTGGGTGTTGGTAGTTTGTGTCTTTCAAGGCATTGAAATGTTCATTTAATCTAAGGTATTTAATCTAGATTATCAAATCTAGGGCATGGAGTTGTTTTAATATTTATTACTTACTTATTTTCTTCTGCTTCCTTGGGTCTTAAACTACTCTTCTTTTTCTAGTTTCCTGGGGTTACCTCATTGGCTTTCTTTTCTCATACAGGCAACCGTTGCTTTAAACTTCCCTCCAAGCCCTGCTTTCATTGTATCCCACAAATTTTGTTAAGTTGTATTTTCATTTTCGTTTAGTTCAAAATCTTTAGAAATTTCTCTTGAGCCTTCTTTGACCCATGTATTAAATAGAAGTGTATCGTTTAACCTATTTTGGAATTTTCCAACTATCTTTCTGTTAATGATTTCTAGTTTATTGCCCTGTGGTGTGACAATATATTCTTTATAATTTTAATTCTTTTAAATGTGATAAGATGTGTTTTGTGTCCCAGAATACGGTCTATCTTGGTAAATGTGCCATGTGACCTTGAGAAGAATACCTATGGTCCTGTTGGTGGATGGAGTGGTCTGTAGATATTCATTATATCCAGTCCCGTTTGGTTCAACTCTTTTCTTAGTTGCTTTCTGCCTGCTGGATCTACCAATTAACTGAAAGAAGTTGAAGTCTCCAACCGTATTAGTGGATTTATCTGCTGCTTCTTGCAGTGCTATTAGTTTTCGCTTTATGCCGTTTGATGCTCTGCTGTTAGGTGCTTACACAGGGATTGTTACATCTTCTTGGAGAAATGACCCCTTTATCATTAGATAATGTCCTTCTTTACCCCTGAAAATTTTTCTTCTTCTAAATTCGGCTTTGTATAAAAATTAATATAGCTACTCTCCAGCTTTTTTTTTAATTTTTTATTTTTTTGCTTTTTAGGGCCACACCCGCGGCATATGGTGGTTCCCAGGCTAGGGGTCCAATCAGAGCTACAGCTGCTGGCCTACGCCACAGCTGTAGCAACGCCAGATCTGAGCCACGTCTGCAGCCTACACCACAGCTCACAGCAATGCCAGATCCTTAACCCACTGAGCGAAGTCAGGGATTGAACACGAAACCTCATGGTTCCTAGTCAGATTCATTTCTGATGCACCACTATGGGAACTCCTCTCCAGCTTTTTTTTTATTGCTATTAGCATGGTATATACTTCTCCATCCCTTTACTCCCCCCCGCCATTGTTTCCATGTACTGTCTTAATCATTTTTAATCTGCAGCTCAGTGGTAGTAAGTACATTCACATTACAACCACCACCGCCATCCACCTCTAGAACGCCATACAGCTTCCCAAATTGGAACTCTTTCCCCATTAAACACTAACTCCCCAGCCCCCCATCCCAGTCCCTGGAAACCACATTCTACTTTCTGTTTCTATCATTTTAACTACTCTAAGTGCCACGTATAAGTGGAATCATACATTATTTGCCTTTTGTCACCAGCTCATGTCACTGAGCATAATGTTCTCAAGGTTCGTCCATGTTGCAGCATATAACAGAATTTGCTTCCTTTTTCAGGCTGAATAGTATTCCACTCTATGTATAGACCACATTTTGCTTATCCGTTCAGCTGCTTATGAACATCTGTGTTTTCACATCTTACCCATTGTGAACAATGTTACTGTGAACATGGGGGTACAAATATCTCTTTGAAACCCTGCTTTCAATTCTTTTGAGTGTATGCTCAGAAGTGGAATTGCTGGATCGTATGGTAGTTCTGTTTAATTTCTTGAGGAAAGTCCACACTGTTCTCCAGAGTGTCTGCACCATTTTACATTCCCACAAACAGTGCACAGGAGGTCCCAATTTCTCCACATCCTTGTCAACACTTGTTTTCTGGGGTTTTTTTTCTTCTTCTTCTTCTTCTTTCTTTCTTTCTTTCTTTCTTTTTTTTTTTTTTTTTTTCTTTTTTTCTTTTTTTTTTTTTTTCTTTTTTTGCCATGCCCATAGCATGTGGAAGTTCCTGGGCCAGGAATCAAACCCAAGCCATGGCAGTGACAACACGGAATCCTTAACCACTAGGCCACCAGGGAACTCTCGTTTTGGTTTGTTTTCAACAGTAGCCACCCTGACAGGCGTTAGTTAGTTCTGATTGTAGTTGTATTGTTTTGTTTTGGTTTTTTTTCTTTTTTTTTTTTTTGTCTTTTGTCTTTTTACGGCTGTACTCATGGCATTTGGAGGTTCCCAGGCTAGGGGTCATATCTGAGCTGCAGCTGCTGGCCTATGCCACAGCCACAGCAATGCAGGATCCGAGCCACGTCTGTGACCTACACCACAGTTCACAGCAATACCAGATCCTTACCCACTGAGCAAGGCCAGGGATCAAACCTGCATCCTCATGGATGCTAGTCAGGTTTGTTAACCGCTGAGCCACAACGAGAACTCCCTGATTGTAGTTTTGATTTGCATTCCCCTAATGATTAGTGATATTGGTCATTTCTTCACATGCTTATTGGCCATTTGTATATCTTCTTTGGAGAAATGTCTATTCAAGTTCTTTGCTCAGTTTTAATTTGGCTCTTTGGTTTTGTTGTGGTGGTGGTGGTATCTGAGTTTTAGGAGTTCTCTACATAATCTAGGTATTAATCCCTTATCAAACGTATGATTTGCAAATATTTTTTTCTCCCATTGTGTATCACCTTTTCACTCTGATGATGGTGTCTTTTGATTCACAAATTTCCCAGTTTTCAGAAAGTCCAATTTATCTATTTGTTGTTGTTGTTGCTGATGTCTTTGATGTTATATCCAAGCAATCACTACCAAACCCAGTGCCATGAAGCTTTTCCTCTGAGTTTTCTTTTAAATTCATAACTTAAGGTCTTACATTTAGGTCTTGATCCATTTTGAATTATTTTTGTTTATGATGTGAGGTAATGATCTAATTTCACTCTTTTTTTGGCTGCACTCATGCATATGGAAGTTCCCAAGCCAGAGACTGAATCTGAGCAGCAGCTGCAGCCTACACACAGCTGCAGCAAAGCCAGATCCTTAACCCCCTGTGCCAGGCTGGGAGTCAAACCCACACTGCTGCAGAGAGCGCGCCAGATACTTAACCCACTGCACCACAATGGGAACTCCTCTAGCTTCAATCTTTTGCATGTGGATACCCAATTTTCTCAGCACAACTTCTTGAAAAGACTGTCCTTTCCCCACTGAATGTTCTTGACACTCTTGTCAAAAGTCATTTGGCCATGTACACCAGGATTTATTTTTTGGATCTTCTGAGTTTTTGCATGGTCTATGTCTGTCTTTATATCAATATCACATGTTTTGATTAATGTAGATTTGGGCTGTGTTTTGAAATCGTATGTGTCTTTCAGCTTCATTCTTGCTCAAGATTGTTTTGACTATTCAGGATCCCTTGAGCTTCCATACGAACTTCAGAATGGACTTTTCTATTTCTGCAAAAACATCATTGGGATTTTGATAGGGATCGTTTTGAATCTGTAGGTCACTTTGGGTAGTATTGACAGTGTAACAATATTCAGTCTTCCAATTCATAAGCAGAGGATGTCTTTCTATGCATTCGTGTCTTTATTTTGGCAATGTTTTATAGTTTTCATTGTTACAGTCATTCTAGCTTCTATAATTGCCCATGTACTTATCTTTACTGGGATCTTTATTTCTCCACAGAATTTCAAGGTCCTTTCATTTCATCTACAGGACATTTCTTGCAGGGCAGGTCTCATGGTCATGACCCCCCTCAAATTTTATTTTTCTGGGAATGTCTTCATTTCTCCCTCACTTTTGTAGGACAGTTTTGCCAGATATGGGGTTTTTGGTTGATAGGGTTTTTTTTTTTCTTTTAGCGTTTCAAATACGTCAGGCCACTGCCTCTAGCCCCAAAGTTTCTGATGAGAAATCTACTGACAAGCTTACTGACGATCCCTTGCATGTGCTGAGTCACTCCTCTTGCCGCTCTCCAGACACTCTTTCTTTCAGCAGCTGGATTATACTGTTTCTCACTGTGGGTGTCTGAGTTCACCCTGCTCAGTGTGTGCTGAGCTTCTTGGATGGCAGGATTCGTGCCTTTCGTCCAACGTGGGGCGGGGTGTGTGTACCAGCCTTATTTCTTCTCACTGTGTATGTTTCTTCTCTAGGTGAGGTCTAGCCCATCTCCCTTGGTGGGGCAGGTTGGTCTCTGAGCGCCTCTCATTCTACCCTTGCTTTGAGGCTTCCTTCCTCCCACCTTTCTCTCAGCAAGGCCCCTTAACTGCTGCTATAAGGACAGTTCCCCAAATTCTTATCAGCAGCTCCAAAACGGTGGACTCAGGCCAAGATTCAAATTCAACCCCACATGCCCCAGGTGTAGGCTTTGGGGAGGCAAGTCTGGGAGCATTTTCTGGGTCCCACCCCCCCACACACTTTCCCTCAGTGGATCTCACCCAGGGGGGTGGTGTTCCCTCCAGGAAAGTCAGATCTCAGAAGAAGCTGGGCTTTTCATTCTTCATCTGTCGTATCCTGAGCTCCCTCTGCAGATACTCCCACTTTTCTGCTCCCCCTCATGCATTCCACCTTGGGGTCCCTTTCCTTCTGCACCTCTCATCAGCCACCCCAACTCGGAAATCAGAGCCATACTCTGAAAACAGGTTGTGTCACTGGGTGGCCTTCAAGGTCTCCCCTGCAGTCCCCTGCCCCTTTTCAGCTCTCTTCACTCCACCATTCCGCCCCAGGCATGCTCCCCTCAGGGACCTTTGTATTTGCTGGTCCCTCGGCAAAGAGCACTGTCCCACATGCTCATGGCCCCTTGTGTCCCACACGCCCATGGCCCCTTTGTGGTGAGATCGCCCCCACCAGAGCACCCCTTGCACTCCAGCCCTGCATTCCCTACCCAAGCCCACCTGTTGTGTCCCCTACACTTACTCATATCTTTGTAATAGGCCATCTGGTTGGCTGGTTTGTTCATGTTCTAGCCACTGCCCTTGCCATTAGAAAGTGAATTCTAGAAGTTGGGGATGTGTGTCTGTTCTGTCGTCCAGTTACACCCTAACCTACAGCAGGCAATAAACGCCATTCCAGCAAATGAATTTCTGACACTTAGGAAACACAGACTCTCTGGAAACTTGTTGTTTGTAGCTCTGCAGACGACACACGTGAGCAGATGTGCTGTAGGTGGGGCTTCTCAAGGGGACTTCCCACAACAGACACTCGTGTCTCAATTAAGCCCTTTGATTTCCACTCAGACATTGCCTAATCCCAGTAGAAAGCATTTCTGAGACCTTAAACTCTGAACGGCATTTTAAAGAAATCTAATTACTCCCAGCTCTTTTTGAAAGGAAAAAAATCTAAAATGAACAAAGATTGGCGTTCCCACTGTGGCTCAGCAGTGATGAACCCAACTAGTGTCCATGAGAACACAGGTTCAATCCCCGGCCTCTCAGTGGGTTAAGGATCTGGCATTGCTGTGAGTCGTGGTGTAGGTCGTGGACGTGGCTCGTATCCCGCGTTGCTGTGGCTGTGGTGTAGGCCAACAGCTATAGCTCTGATTCGATCCCTAGCCTGGGAACCTCCATGTGCCGCACCTGCAGCCCTAAAGAAAATAAAATAAACAAAGACTGATTCCCACGTTTCCTGGTGCTGTGGGGGAGGAGCTGACTGGAAAGAAAAGCAGTTCTCAGTGTGGTGCCCACACCCTCTTCCCCCAACCTTAGCAGCTGTTGGGGTCCCAGGTCCCCTCAGGTGCTGCTGCCCCTCCCCAAGTCAAGAGCCACTGTCGGTCCTGCTCACTCTCCCTGTGGACTCCGGCTCAGCAGCTCCCATCAATCCATTTCTGAGAGCATCAAAGCCGTGGACACAATAAGGAAATCAAAGTTTTGACCCTGGGATATTGGAATTTCTCTCTGATCTATCACAACAAGCTGACTGGCCCGTTTTAGCTATGATTTCCATTGCCTGACGGTGTGTGTTGCACCAATAGCTAGATGAAAGGCTCACAGGTGAAGGACTTTGACCTCCCCTGCTTCCAGGCTATGCTTTCATCCATGACCCCCTGGCTGGTGTGAAGCCTGAGCACGTGCACAGCCCTCCCAGGACAGCGTGGGCAGCCTCCCATTTCACGAAGCCACACAGAGAGCACAGGGGCTCAAATGCTGGTCTCATATTCCTGATATGTCAACCAGGGGAAGCGTTAGGAAGTCAGGATATGTGAGCCCAGAGGCAGCAAAATGGGGCTGCCTGGCCTCTCCATCCTGGGCAATACAAGCCAGTTTCTATCGATGATGCTGCCACCATGGTGTCGCTGGGCAGGAGGATGGGAAAAGACGTGCTGGACTGTGGACCTTCTTTCCCTGTCAGAAACCTCAAGAGTAGTGAAGTAAGGAGGAAAAGCGAGTTGGCGTATTTATGACTTTTGACTTAATACAATATTCTTAATTTTTAAGTTAACATTACTTAACTTGAATAGTGACTCTGTTTAACAACGGACTCTCAAAATTCCTCAAGATTCAACGAGCAACTCTCACGAACTTGCCACTAAATAAGAGCCTTGGGCGCTCCCTGGGGTCACCCCTCCCAACGGTCCCCTGCCCTCAGGGCGCACTGACACCTCCCTCCCATGGTGTAAGCAGAAGGTTAGGCCTCACAAGGCCAGCCTCTGCTTCTGGGGGCTGTGCGGGCTTCTGTACTTTCTGTCCCCAAATGCCATTGGAAGCCCCTCATTTCCAGTGTCACCAGGTCATCCCTCACCCGCTTTCATCTTGGAAAATTAAGCCAGGACACACCTGATGAATCCACGAAGGGCAATCCTGCAGCTGCCTGGCTGACCACACACTCCCAGTTGCTCCAGCAATCACCTGGGGTCGTAGTCGCATAAAATATGGAGCACAAGACACTAGCTTGATTTAACAAGCCTCCAACATTTTAAAGTCAGGATTTTACATAAAAATCAGGGTTTCTAGCTTCTGAGGAAAGCCTGATCACATCCCCTGACCCTAAAGGCCACTCACTGGGGGTTCCGGCCTGCTAATCTCCCGCAGACAACTTGGAGGGTGTCAGCCAGCCTGGGGCTCTCCTTGGCCTGGAGTTGGGGGTGAGGGTGGGGGCTGGCCTGAGAAGACCTGTAACTAATGTAACGAGTGGGGGCGGGGACCAAGAAGAACCGGGGAGTGGGAGACAGAGTGTTGGGGGCACCACTGAGACACCAAGATCCACAGCCGTTCAAGGCCCCGGATGGGAGGGAGGAGCAGACTGGCTCCAGAAGAATCACCCCAGAGTGACAGCGGACAGGGGCTGCATGAGGCCACTTATACAAGATTCTGGAGCCCTTCAACCTCAACAGTCAGACTAGCTGTGCCAGGAGGAGTTGGGGTGCTGGCTGAGGGCAGAGCACCTCCTTGGGGCTGGAATGCTCCAAGTCCTGGCCTGGTGGTGGCTACACAGGTGCACGCTGACCTGAGAGTCCATCCAGCTTGCTCCCCAAACGCCTGTGCTCGCTCACTCAGGGCACACACCAGCCTAAGTTGAAAACGGAAACAGGAAGATGGAGAGCAGAGGCCTGGAGAGGGCCAGGCTGCCTGACTTCAGATCACCGTGGACGCCGTTGCCTGACCCACGGAGTCTGTTTCCTTGGGGCCAGAACAGAACCAGCTTCAGAGCAGCATCCAGCGTGGAAGTAGTCCTTGGGGGTTCACTGGGACAGAGGAGGGGACATGTGAGGAGTGGAAGGTGTCACCTAGAGGCTGTGCTCTGAGGCCTAAGCCCTTTCCCTCCTCAATGTCCCCCTCCTAGGGGACATATCTGGGGACTGAAATACCCAGATGGCTCAAAAGTTAGGTGTGCAGCCCAGACAACCCGGCCCCAAGCTCAGGTGTCCAGGACACCTCTGAGCCCCGGACCACTCCACCCTGATATCTGTGATGTGGGCTCTGGTCCCTAACAGGGATTGGTACCCAGGGAGAGCTCAGTGAGTGTCTGTGGGGTGGATGCACAGGTGACCAATGTATACACATGCTCAGACACGCTCACGCGGGGCTCCTGAGGGCCTGACACCTGTTCCACCTCTAATCCTCCCAGCATTCTGAGGGCAGAACGTCATTATGCCATTTTATAGGCAGGGAAGCTGAGGTCTCAGTTAGCCAACCTTCCCAAGGTCAGAGAGCAGGGGAGGGGCAGATGGGCACCGTTACCCACTGCACGGGGCACATGTGGCTGGGGAGTTCTGTGCTGGGTGCGTTCATTTCCAGGCCACTGGCTGTGGGTGCCAAGGTGCTTAGTCACCCCTGACAGATGAAGGAGATGCAGGGCGGTGGGGCAGTGACTGTGAAGGCCCGCCTTCTCCTGATACAGGTGCGCAGACTTCCAGCTGGCAGCTGGCTACAGGCATGGGGTTCAGAGCTTCTGCCTTAGAGCAGCAAACCTCACCTCCTTCCATGCCCTGGACGAGTGCACACAGAGCACTCGGGCGAGGCGCTGCCCTGGCCTGGCAGACGCCAGGCCTCCTGACCTCGCAGAGCTGGTCGAGTGGGGAGACGAGGAGACCGACCACCTCCGAGGTCCGAGAGGGGCTGCAGGGGTCTGGTGCTCAAAGAGGGCCCACTTGAGACGACTTGAGGCTGAGACTCAAGAAAGAGAAGTCTCTGGAATGAGGGCTGCGGAGGCAGAGGACAGAGCCTGTGTTAAGGCCCTGTGGTTGGCCAGCGTGTGGTTGGTCACTGGGAGTGAGATGGGCCGGGCCGGTGGAAAGCCTCCGCCACAAGGGAGGGCGGTGGGCTGCCCCCTGGTGATGCTGGGACGGGCAAGTCTCCAAAGCCCACCCCGCATGTGACAGCAAAGGGGAGGATGCAGCAGAGGGCCCCGAGGGGGCTGGCAGGAAGGAGCCCTGCAGGGAAGAACTGCAGGGGCAGAGGAGGGGCTGGGTGACTGGCCACCCTCATTAAAGGTCCGAAGACACGAGGGTGGTGAGTGCATGTCAAAGGCTGGGGCCTAGAGGGACCTGCCCGTGGGCAGTGGCTGAGGAGTGGGGAGAAGAGCCTGACGGGTGGACCTGGACAGCAGCCTGGGGCCCAGTCCCGGGTCAGTGTCCAGGCAGGATCTGGCCAGGGCCTTCTAGAGCGTGTCAGTGAGTCATGCTCAGTTCTCTTTGCAGAGACCATAAAAACACTGGGCGTCCAGAAAATAAGCCATGTTCTCAAGCCCCAGCTTTTCACAGGCTAATTACGGAGGGCTGGCTGGTCAGATCTTTGCCTTTCAAGCTCAGGGCAATTGATTTCGCTTTTCGTTCATTCATTCGCCAATCCAGCCTGGACCAGCGCCAGATAGTGAGTGGCAGGGATGTGGCTAAGGCCTGGAGACCTTCCCTTCCAGTCTGTTTCCAGGGCCACTGAGGCAGGGAACAGAGTCGCTGTGCTGGGACCAAACCCTGGGTGCTAGCGCTCTGCAGAGACGCACCGTGGATCCGTGTCCCCCTGGGGTCCCATGGTCAGATGCATGTGTGAATGTGTGTCTCAAGTGGGACAGTTCACACCCAGGTGCAGCCATGGGCAGACAGGTGTGGGTAGGTGTGGCCCTGGGCCCACAGGTGTGTCGCTTCCCCAGGTGCTGCTCTGGTCGGCCAACAAGGTGTTTGAGGAGCTGACAGACATTGAGAGGCAGTTCCACAAGGCCTTCTACACTGTGCGGGCCTATCTGAACTGCGACCGGTATTCGGTAGGCCTTCTGGACATGACCAAGGAGAAGGTGAGGCCTCGGCACCCACGGTCCTCCTGGCCCACCTCATCCTGCCCGGCACTGACTCAGTGACTCACTCCCTTCTCTTCTCTGCCCAGGAATTCTTTGATGTGTGGCCTGTGCTGATGGGAGAAGCCCAGCCCTACTCGGGCCCACGCACACCTGACGGCCGTGTGAGTCACGGGGTGGTGGGGGACAGGCCTTGCCCGCACACCCCCAATCTCCTGGCTCCAACTCCAGGGCAGGAGGGGGTTGTCCCAGCCCAACCAGGGTTGGGAGAGAGAGGGCTAGGAGAAGGGGGTGGGGGGTGGGAACAATGGCTGGGGGCTGGCTGGCCTCTGACCACCCAAGAGGGCAGGTCCTCAAGTGAATCCCCACAACTGCTGCGGAGCTTCAGGGCCGGGGCCAGGACTGGTCTGATGAGGGTTGTGGGTCTGGTTGCAATGGCCAAGGTCTCTTCTGACGGACCAGTCCTCCTGCTGCCCTGTTCCTAAGTCACTGCAGCATCTGCCACATGGGGGCGATCACAAGTGGTGCCACATGAGGGATGTGAAAGGGACAGGAACATGGGCGGATATTTCTGCCACTCATTGCCACCTGGTCACGCTTCATAGCCTGGCCATGCCTCAGCCTTCCTCCCTGTCAAATGGGGCGATAGCAGGGTATCCCAGTGACGCTGTGAGGTCTGTGTGCTCGGTGCATACAAGAGTCGCTGCAGAAGGGTCGCCTGTGACCGTGACTTGCCATGGTTATTAGTGTGTGTGTGTGTGTGTGTGTGTGTGTGTGTGTGTGTATCGCAGCTGCACAGGCCTGGAAGGGTTGTGTGGGCGTGTGTGAAGGGGTATGGCACCCAGTTTGCATGTCCCATGAGGGTCACTGATGGTCCACGAGCCTGTACACCAAGAGCATGTGTGTGCCCCTGTGGCTTGTGTGGGCATATGCGGCGTGTCATTTGTGCTGCGGTGCAGGTGGTGGGGCCACGGTGTGTCCAGGCAGCTCCTCCAACTCCTGAGGACTTTCCGTAGGGGAGCCCCTCACGCCTGCTGGGTCTGCTTTTCAGGAAATCCTCTTCTACAAGGTCATCGACTACATCCTCCACGGCAAGGAAGACATCAAAGTCATCCCGTAGGTGCCGGTTTCACGAGAAGCATCTCCCGGGGCAGGACCACCCCGCCGGGGCTGTCACAGTGGAGTCAGAGGCACACGCTGCGCCCCTGGGCTGTGGGCAGCGAGCGGGGCAGGGAGGGAGTCTGACTCGCTGGTCTGGGAGGCAACCAACCAGGGGCAGGAGGAGGCCTGAAGCACCCTGGGTGTCATCCAGGGGGTCAGGCGAGCTCTCCAGGTGCCCCAGTCAGCAGCAACGGGCCTGTGGGGCCCTTGGGGTCTCATCCTGGGTTCACTCAGCCAGCTCAGCTCTGCACACCCCAGGGGCACCAGCCCCGTGGAGAGCAGAGCCCCGTGGAGGTCAGGGCAGCGCTCCAACCTGGAGAGCCCAGCGAATGGCAGTGGGCCATTTCCAGCACTACGGCTGCATGGCCATGGGACCTCCATGGCCACATAAGCCCGGCAGGACCCCACCCAATAGCCCCATGCGGGGACTGGGATCCAGGGCTGGGACTAGGAATGGAGCACATGGCCTCCAGCAGGAAAGGGGTCCTGGGGGACAAGGGGCCTCAGCAGGGGCAAGGGAGAAACAAAGCAGCTCAGGCACCCCCCAAACTCACCCCCACCTCCCCTCACCCTCTTCAAGTCCTTGACAGCTTCCCACAACCCACCTGGAGCTCAGGGAAGGGGACTGGCCCATGCATCACCCAGCACCTGGTCTGTCTGACCCTCTGCTTCTCTCGCCACAGCTCACCCCCGGCCGACCACTGGGCCCTTGCCAGTGGCCTTCCAACCTACGTGGCAGAAAGTGGCTTTGTGAGTTCCCCCAGAGCCTACACTTGACCCCTGGCGCCCCTGCCCTTCCCGCAGGGCTATGTGCCCCACCTTGCCTGCTTAGATGCTCATCAGCTTGGCCCGTCCACTGTAGACCCACGCTGTATATTCGGCTACTTCAGGTGAAATTGTGTTTTTGATCCTTCTCCAGATCTGTAACATTATGAATGCCCCAGCCGATGAAATGTTCAAATTTCAGGTATCTGTCTCTTCATTAATGGAAAATATATTGTATTTAGGAAAGAAAATACTGTGGTTCAGAAATGATGGACTGAATTTGTTTCTGCTGCTTAAGAAAAACCTCCAATGTCAGAGGCTGACGGCCTCAGATCTTTGTTCCATCTGCAGGTTGGCTGTGCCTGGCTGTGCCTGGCTGTGCCTGGCTGTGCCTGGCGAGGGTTCGTGATTGCTCCACCTGGGGACACATGGCCAGGGCAGGCTCTTCTCTGAGGGAGGCCAGGGTCAAGCGGACCCATGGAAATGGGGGTTGTCCCTCAGGGCCTCCTCCAGGAACTGGCCAGTGTCCCCATTTCACTGGGGTGAGAGACAGGACCAGGGGCAATCTGTGGGGCCAGTGGGACGGGAACGCAGGCCCTCGTTGCACAGTGGCTAGGAGCTTGGGCTTCCAAGAGCGGGACCTCGGGTGGCCACAGCACTCGTGGTGCAGCCGCCTGGTGGGAGGGCCCTCTGTCTCCTCCAGGGAGACATCGTGACGCGCAGGTGCGGGCGGGAAGCTCTCGGGCACAGCACGGGGCCCACACAGGAGAAGGGTGACTCAGTCTCCGCAGTTTGAGGGCAGAAGAAGGGAGGCTCACACTCCCTGGACCCCCTGGGCGACAGGCCGGGCCAGGGCCAAGGCCGGGGCCAAGGCCACGGTCAGCTCAGACGCCTCTCGCGCAGGATGGGCCTCTGGACGACTCCGGGTGGACCATCAAGAACGTCCTCTCCATGCCCATCGTCAACAAGAAGGAGGAGATTGTGGGGGTTGCAACGTTTTACAACAGGAAGGATGGGAAGCCCTTTGATGAGCAGGACGAAGTCCTGATGGAGGTAAACACCTGTCACGGGGCGGGGGCGGGGCCTGGAGGTGACACCTGTGTGGTGGGAAGCACACAGCCGCGTGGGGTCCCTCCCGGCTACCTGCTCCGGGGCCCTGTCCTGGCCCGGGCCACAGGAAGAGCTGTAAGGGCTCCTCCTGGGAGCCTGCCCCGGGGTGCTCACGGCGGGGTGCTGACGCTCGCGCCTGCAGTCTCTCACGCAGTTCCTGGGCTGGTCGGTGCTGAACACCGACACCTACGACAGAATGAACAAGCTGGAGAACCGCAAGGACATCGCCCAGGACATGGTTCTGTACCACGTGAAGTGCGACAAGGATGAAATCCAGTCCATTCTGGCACGTCGGGCCCTCTGGCAGGGAGGCGGGGGGTCCCAATTGTTAGGGCAGGTCCTGGAGCCCACGCCATGCATGGCTGGGCTTATCCCTGCCCTGAGCTCAGGCCCCCAGCTGTGGGCAGGGAGTGGCCACAGGGGTCACGCCGTGTGAGGCTTCAGTGTCATGGTCCAAGTGCAGAGTGTAAGCCCGTGCCGGAGAGGCAGGGATGTGAGGAAATGAGAGGCAGCCACGGGCACCGCCCCTTCTCTCTGGACCCGGACGCTCTGGCTGGGGCCTCCCAAGGCTCCCACAGCTCTCTTAGGCCAGACATCACTGTCCCACCATCACGAGGGGCATGGCTGACCCTGTCACTCCACCTCACATCTGTGTCCTCTCCTAGCCAACAAGAGAGCGCTTTGGGAAGGAGCCTGCCGACTGCGAGGAGGACGAGCTGGGGAAACTCTTGGTCAGAGTCCGCTCTCACCCCTCAGATGGAGACGGGAGGCCCAAGGGTGGGGGGTCTCCATTCCCAGGAGGCCGGGATGAGCGGGGGCGCGGAGTGTGGCCTCGCGCTCTTGGGCTGTTGCTGCCTCGCTCCTCTGCACCGGCTGCACCCGGGCGTCCGCGTGTCCTTGTCTCCTTCTGGGTGTGCCTGGGCGTGTGCATGTCTTCGTGTTTGTTTCCCTGGCAACGTCACCGTGTCGCCCAGCCGGCAAGTTCTTGTTGTTGGGCCACAGGTGAGAGAAGTGGGGAGGAATGGCCCGAGCCAGCAGGGGATGTGAGTGCCCAGGCCGCAGGCCCGAGGTTACCAGACACCTGCCATTTGTCGGGCTGGACAGAGGGTCCTGGGAGGAAAGGAGACGAGGAGCAAGTGGGGCTTCTGTGGGCCTGCCTCCCTCAGCCCCACGATCCCTCCTACAGAAGGAAGTGCTGCCAGGGCCCACTAAGTTTGACATCTATGAGTTCCACTTCTCCGACCTGGAGTGCACGGAGCTGGAGCTGGTCAAATGCGGCATCCAGATGTACTATGAGCTGGGCGTGGTTCGAAAGTTCCAGATCCCGCAGGAGGTGAGGGGTCTTGATCAGGGGCCCAGATCTCCAGGAAGTGGGGAAGATGTGCTCTGGGGTCCCAGATCCAGCAGGAAGTTTGGGGGAAAGGATGTTCATTACAGAATGGACAGGGCAGGCCAGTAAACTACACATGGCAAGTGTGCCTGGAGTCCATGACTGGATGGCAGGCTGGCTGGATGGATGGATGAGTGAATGAATGGATGGGTGGGTGGGTGGGTGGAAGGATGGATGGATGGAAGGATGGATGAATAGATAGATGGATGGGAGTTCCCTTCCTGGCTCAGTGGTTAACGTACCCGACTAGGAAACATGAGGATGCAGGTTCAATCCCCAGCCTCACTCGGTGGGTTAAGGATCCAGTGTTGCCGTGATAGGTCGCAGACATGGCTCAGGTCCTGTATTGCTGTGGCTGTGGTGCAGGCCAGCAGCTGTAGCTCCAATTTGACTCCTAGCCTGGGAACCTCCATATCCTGCGGGTGTGGCCCTAAAAAGCAAAAACAAAAACAAACAAACAAAAAAAAGGATGGATGGATGGATGGATGGATGGGTGGATGGATGGATGGATGGAGGAAGGAAGGAAGGAAGTGTGATAAACAGGTGCTCCAGGCAGTTTGATCATCAAGTGCATCTTTGGGCAGTACGGGTACCTGGTGTGGGGTGAAGAGGATACCCATGCAAGAAGCACACAGCACCTTCTAGGTCTGAGCACAGAGAGCCTGATGGTCCCAGGAAGGAGAGGGTGGCTTCCCTGCTCTGCGGCCTCCCTGGAGTCTTCCGGCTTCTGTCCTGGTTCCAGCTTCACACCTCAGTCCGCATCAGCTTCCCTTCCACCCCAGTGAGGGGGCCATCGTTCCTCCTGCCCCCTGAGAACAAGTGCTGCAGACTGGTATTTTCTAAAGATATTAAACAAAGAATGAAGGGAAAACACAGAAGAAATAAATTACAGAAGATATAAACAGAATTTTTAAATTCCAAATCATTTCTGGTCCTGAAAACCACAGTGGAGGCAACAAGACACTCTGTTTGGCCCACATTCTGCATCCAGAGATAACTGCCCTGCACAGGAAGGCTCACCCCTCCTGCTAGCCTTTGGCTTGCAGCCACCAGCTCCTGTCCTCATCACTGTGCCAGGTGCCCTCACATCCTGCCCCATTCAGACACCCATGGCTGAAATGGAACTATTCTCCTAAAATACCCAGCCCCCTCTCCTGGGATCCTCTTCCCAGTTTGGGGCTTGGCACCAGGACAGAGGCCTCAGCAGCCCTGCGAACACTGGAGCTGTTCGTGGCTTTGGCTCTGCCCCTCTGGCTGCATGCCAGCTCCCATCCATCCCGCAGGTGCCACCCAGGAAGGTGGGTGGGAGCCAGTGGTGAATCAGTGGGATAGGACGTGGGGTGGCGGGCAAGCAGGACTTTCGCAAGGCTGTCAGCTGGAAACATGCTGGTGGGACTTGGCACCCAGTGCCCAGAGCCTGCGCGTCTCTGCCTCCCCCAGGTCCTTGTGCGGTTCCTGTTCTCCGTGAGCAAGGGGTACAGGAGAATTACCTACCACAACTGGCGCCATGGCTTCAACGTGGCTCAGACCATGTTCACGCTGCTCATGGTTCGTGGACGGGGTAGGGGACGGAGCACGCCTGTCACACCTCCTGGCTGATCACGGTTGTGCCCCAGGCACCTGGAGGTGGGGGCATCCAGGTCAGGGGAGCGGAGGAGGCAGAAGCAACCTCTGACTGGCGCACACCCCCAGCCCGGGAGATGGGTGGAGAGCAGCTGAGCTGAGGAGGGGCAGAAGGGTCAGGCTGGAGTGGGGAGGGAGGAGGGCGAGGGCGCTGGCCGGGTGGCAGGATCCCGGGCACCTGTCTCTGCAGACAGGCAAACTGAAGAGCTACTACACGGACCTGGAGGCCTTCGCCATGGTGACTGCCGGCCTGTGCCATGACATCGACCACCGGGGCACCAACAACCTGTACCAGATGAAGTAGGCACTTGCTCCTGGGGCGTCCGTGTCCCTGTGCACGTGAATCAACCACAACATCCCCGGGGTGGGGGGAAGCAGTCACCTCTGAGGGACTGCAGCACCCACAGGGGTGCCCCTTCCCCAGGGGGGCCCTGGGGCCCATGGTCTGCTCTGGGGCTTCCGACCACTGCTTGTTTTTAACAAAACCTCTGTAACAGATCTCAGAATCCTTTAGCCAAGCTCCACGGCTCCTCGATTTTGGAGCGACACCACCTGGAGTTCGGGAAGTTCCTGCTCTCCGAGGAGGTTTGTGTCCTCCCCGTGCTCCCCCATGACCTTTCCCAGCCAAGAGACCTCCTCCGCCTGCACCCCTGGACCTCCACCGGCCAGCACGCACACCACACCACAGCTCCCTGACCCATGTGCCAGGCCCTGCTGAGGCTGGAGAAGGGACACAGGCAATGGGGGCGATGGGGTTGCCCTGGTGATTCCAGTTTGGAAATGCCCCCAGGGGTGGGCTGGGCTCAGGTCTCAGGCGCGTTAAGGGGAGCTGGGGGTTATGGGCCCTCCCAGCCTCGGTATGGGGCCGCCCGAGTGTGGTGCGCATGACCCTGGGTAGAAGCCCGCCAGCAACTCCAGGAGGGACAGGCAGATGACCGGGGTCGGGGGGAAGCAGACCAGGGCGCACCCGTGACCAGAGGCCTGCGTGCAGACGCTGAACATCTACCAGAACCTGAACCGGCGGCAGCACGAGCACGTGATCCACCTCATGGACATCGCCATCATCGCCACGGACCTGGCGCTCTACTTCAAGTGGGTGCTGCCGCTGCCGCCGAGCGAGAGGGCGCCTATCGGGGGTGCCGGGACCTCCAGGCAACGCAGGCCGCCCGGCAGCCCCACCCGGGCCTGGGCCCCCTGCCTCGGTTCCTCTCCTGGAAGGGAGGGGGGTTAAGATCAAGGAGCAGGCCGAGGTTCCACCATGGCGCAGTGGTTAAGGAACCTGACTAGGATCCATGGTGATGCGGGTTCGATCCCTGGACTCGCTTGGTGGGTCAAGGATCCGCTGTTGCCAGGAGCTGTGGTGTAGGTCGCAGACGCAGCTCAGATCTGGCGTGGCTGTGGCTGTGGTGTAGGTGGGCAGCTGTAGCTCCAATTCGACCTCTAGCCTGGGAACCTCCATATGCCGCAGGTGCGGCCCTAAAAAGACAAAACAAAACCCAAAAAAACCCAAAAAGCTCAAGGAGAACGCTTGGGGGCGGGGTCCTGTGTGGGGTGAGGGGTCGGGGGTCGACGGCCACCCTTTGTCCTTGGGGTTCAGGAAGAGGACAATGTTCCAGAAGATTGTGGACGAGTCCAAGAACTACGAGGACAGGAAGAGCTGGGTGGAGTACCTGTCCCTGGAGACGACGCGGAAGGAGATAGTCATGTGAGTGGGGACCAGCAGCCCTGGAACTGCCCCCGTAGGACGAGGGGTCCAGCGCAAGAACAGCTCAGTTCTCGACCGCTCTGAGGCCTCAAACAAATGCTCCATCCCACCTGCTCCCCTTTCAGGGGAGGCAGCAGGATTTGGGGTCAGGCCACATCCATAGCTTGTGGCCATTGGCAGTAATTTGCTCACTTCATGAGCCCCATTCCTTCATCAGCAAAGCGGAGCTTCAGAGCCCCGTCCTCCCCAGGCCTGTCCCAGGAGCAACAAGGAAACACGAGTACACCGCCGGCACTTAGAAGGCCCTCAATACGCACTTGCTGACCTTAGTCCCCAGCCCCAAAAAGGAGAGCGGAGAGGAGGCGGAGGAGGGGCCGGAATGGTGTGCACAGTAGAACCGCCCGCTAATGGGAGGACACTGGGGCTTGGACCTGTGCCCGTAGTCACCAGGCCTGGCAGGGGCGGAGGGGAGGGAGGGAGGCCAGGCTGGGCCTGCCTGGAGCTTCGTCTGCCCACAGGGCCATGATGATGACGGCGTGTGACCTGTCTGCCATCACCAAGCCCTGGGAAGTCCAGAGCAAGGTCAGAGTCACACAGGGCCCCAGACATCCTGACAGTCCTCACAGGACTGCATCTAGGTGAAGCCTGGGACTGGGGGGACAGACTCATCCACCTGCAAGCTGTGCTAGGGGTGCTGCTCAGCTCTGGGGCCCGGCCACCACCGGGCAAGGGGCCGCCGCACTCGCGTGTGTAGGGACGCCAGAGTCTGGAGCACAGAAGACCAAAGGCACTGGCCATGATGGTAGGATCTCAGGACACTATCTGACCAAGTACTGAGTCACAAGACGCCTGGCTTCTGTGTGCCTTTCAGGTGGCTCTACTGGTGGCAGCTGAGTTCTGGGAACAAGGGGACTTGGAAAGGACAGTTCTGGATCAGCAGCCCATTGTGAGTGTTGCATCCAGAATCCTCCACACTTGTCATGGTCCTTGGGAGACCCAGGCCTGTCTCGGTGCCGACAGGGATCCCCGCGGTTCTGGGGTCCCGGGACCTAGATCTCTCTTTTGGGGGTGACGTGACTTGCATAAACTTGGTGAGAATTTAGCTGCATCGGGATCTGGGCAAAGTTGCGGAAAATACAGGGATTGGGTAAAGCTGTGACGCCCTACAGAGGTGGAAAGCTGTTTCTGAAGCTTCAGAACAAGGCTATGCCTCATGACAAAAAGCCTCCATGGGCCCAGGCAACTCCACAGCGAGATCCTGCCAGGCTATGAGCTGCTCTAGGAAGGCCCAGGGCAGGCCAGGCCTGGGCCTTGGGGAGAGCGCCAGAGAGAGCTGGAGTCCAGCGCTCACACCCTGGATGTGGCTATGGCTGCAAGAGGGAAGGGAGGTGGAGGGGGCACATGGGGGAGGCCAGAGTGGTGGGCGCACAGTAGGATCATCCGCTCCTGGAGGAACCCTGGGGCTTGGACCTGTGCCCCCACTGCTGCCAGGCCTCACGGGGGTGGAGGTTGCGGGGAGCAAGGCCAGGCTGGGCGTGCCTGGAACTTGGTCTGCCCACAGGGCCATGGTGATGCCTGGATCTTTGGGTCAGCAAGGTGGGGTTAGGAATCTGTCGCTAGACTGAAGTGGGAGCTGAGTGGGGACAAGGACACAGCATTGCTCAACGTGTGGAAGAGAGGGAGAGAGGTTTTGCCTCACAAGCCACCTCCAGCCACTAAAGAGCTTTCCAAGCACAGGGCTACGAAGACTCCAGGGCCAGCTGCAGACTGCAGGAAAGGCCTTGGGGGAAGATAGGCAGCCTGTTTGTCCCTCTGGGCCGGGCTTCTAGGGTCCTGCATGGCTCACCTGGCACACTCAGCTCCACATAGTGGGCAGTTGTGAGGAGGAGGCTCTTAGGAGGTAGCTGGGTTTGGGGGCACGGTGTCCAGCGTCTGTGGACACCGAGGACAGCTCCTCCAAGAGCCCCTGCAGTTTGCCACTCAGAAGTCGCCGCCAGGCCCTGGGTCAGCACCATGGTTAGTTCTCAGGGAAGGTGGAGGAAGGGGCTCAGAGCCCAGCGCTCCCTAGCACAGCTCCCCAGGATGCTGACCAGGCTGCCCCAGAAGCAGGAGCGGGCTGGGCGGGAAGTGGGGCATTCCGGCTTTCCCTTCCAAGGCAAGCTCATCCCCTGGGCGCTGCTCATTCAGTGTCTCCGGGGACAACTCATGGAGCTGGGGTGGCTCTGAGTCCTGGTGGCTCAGGGGCTGTCAGGCAGGCCTACCGCCCAGCCCCTCACAGTGTCCTCGCTCCCCCACAAGCCAATGATGGACCGGAACAAGGCGGCCGAGCTCCCCAAACTGCAGGTCGGCTTCATCGACTTTGTGTGCACATTCGTGTACAAGGTGAGCCGGGCAGGCCAAGGCCTGGCTGGGTTCGCAGGGAAGGGCAGGGGCTGGGGCTGGTGTGGGGCCCATCCTCCTTGCACCCGCACCTAAAATAGAAATCCTCAGTGTCGCCCCAAGGGGGTCCCCTCCCTGTCAGTTCCTCAGAAGCATCGTGAGCTTTTCCACCCCCCCCACCCCCCCTGCTCTCTCCCTCCCGGAACATCCTCCTGCTCCCCTTGAGGTCTTACTCCAGTGTCCCTTCCAGAACCCCATCCTAGGCACTCCTGCCGGGGCCCCGCGCACTGTTTTCGGGGCACTGACCAGTTTGTGTGCAGTGCATTTATTCAGTGGCTGAAGCCAGGAGGATGGGGATGGGCCACTGTCGCCAGCTGTGTGTGCCTGGCCCAGCAAACACCTGGGCACAGCTGAGTGGCAGTGGGATGCCCGCCAAGGACCAGGAGCAGGTGCAGCAACATCAGCTGCAGGGACTGGCCTGGGAGTAAGAGGACAGCGCCCTCCTGAGTTACCCATGTGACCCACCATGAAGTCACAGGCTGAGGGGCAGACACTGCACTCCAAGGGGGATGCTTTCTGGTTCTGAGTGAAGTCACTCCTGACTGGCCCCGTCCCATCCCTCGGTCCCTGAGGCCACATGCCTCCCTTCACTGCAGCACCGGCTGGCTTTTCTGCCTCCACTGAGGGCCGTGAGTGCTGGGGAGCTGGGGCGGGGGTGGGGCACGGTGCTCACACTCTTCCTGAAGTGGTCACAGGCCAAGGCCCCACTGCCTCCCCCGACTGCAAACTCCTGCGCAGCCCGTGTGTGTTCATGTGTCCGCATGTGTGACGCGTGGAGTGTGTACGAGAGTCGGTGAGGAGCCCCAGAACCTGCGCGTCTACCCAAGCCTCCCACCGCCCCTGCCGGGGAATGTCCCTCCTGTAGTTGACATTTTCTCCTCTCTTCTTAGGGACCTCATCCCCCAGGGCCGGTTCTAACCTCAAGGACACAAATTCCCAAGTCTTTCTCCCTTTTCAGGCCTTTGCGGGGAATTCGACATCTCAGCGGCCCCTCCCTCATGTCCCACTGCCCAGGAGCCGCTGGGGTGCGGTCCAACCTCTCGGTTCCTTTTCCAGGAGTTTTCCCGCTTCCACGAGGAGATCCTGCCCATGTTCGACCGGCTGCAGAACAACCGGAAGGAGTGGAAGGCCCTGGCGGATGAGTACGAGGCGAAGGTGAAGGCCCTGGAGGACGAGCAGCAAAAGGAGGAGGCGCAGACGGCGGCCAAGAAAGGTCTGGGCCCTGCTCCTGACAAGCTCACACGGCTGGGGACTCGGCCTCCAGGAGGCCGGACACGAGGCTAGCCCCCAGTCACAGTGCCTGAAGTGACAGTTCGCTCTGGAGAAGTCAGGCTTCAGGCCGCCCTGTGGTTGGCGCACTGGGGTTCCTCACTGCACAGGCGGCCTCTCAGGGAGGCTCTTCCCCCGGGAACAGCCTTGCTGATTCATGTAGTTGACAGGCCCACACTGAAAGGACTCACTCCAGGCCCTAGCCTCAGACTCTGGGGGGAAGCGACTGTCACCAGGTTTGTTCCACCGTCCAGCAGCAGTTCCCTCCTAAGCAGCTCAGAAAGTCCAGCTACACTCCATCCACCTCAGAAACAAAACTGTAGGCCCAGAAAAGAGGACAACAAGCAAGCTAGCAGTCAGCATGAGTTGTATCTTTCCCCGCGCCATGGGCAGGGCACCTGTGCTCTTTCACCCTCTGTTGCGGGAACGTAGCTCTATTGTAACCAGTCAGGGCACCCAAGTCACAATCCGTGATGCTGTCACCTTGGCATTTGCTTGTGCCCAGCCATTCCCTGAAATGTCCCGCAGGGGAGGGAACCAATACAAACAGGACGACTTCGGGGAGGCCAGGGCTGGAGTGTCAGCAAGGGTTAAACTAGGATGAGCTGGCCTAATCGGCTTAGGCTGACCAGACCCAGCTCTGCCCTTCCTCCTGCAGCTCAGAGTGGAGCTGGGTTGAGCGGTTCCTGCTGTCTCGCTTTCTCTTGCAGCTGGCACAGAAGTTTGCAATGGCGGCCCAGCACCCAAGTCTTCCACCTGCTGCATCCTGTGAGCTGATCGACAGTGGGGGCCCCCAGCCCCCTCATCCCAGTCCCCCACTGGGACTCTGCCTCTAACCAGGTTAGAAAGCCTGAGAAAACGACCGAAGACAGTTTTGGATATTCTGAATTTTTTAAACGTTTTGTGTTTTTATGAATTAAAGCCAACTACAAATGATATGAACACTGTAGCCTGCCTTATGCTCATCCACCTTTTGGACGCACAGTAACACCAAGAGACCTTCAAAAAGGATCTGTAAACTGTGTCTTAAAGCACTGGGTAAATCTGCTTACAACTGCACATGTATTTATGTAGAGAGACGGGTACATAGATTTCGATTCACATCGGGTTTAGAAACAAATTCACGCACGAAAACTTAGAGTAAAACATAAAGAAAACATGCTATCCCCTTTTAATGTGGCAGAGGACATTCATTTGTGACCCATCAGAAAATCCTGCCAGAAAGGTCTAGGCTGAGAAGAGCAGTCGTCGGACTTGAGTGATCTGTGCAGAAACTATCTTTAGCAACTGTCCGGAGCTGCTCTGTGCCTGTGGCCTGCCCAGGTCCCCCAGCGGCTCCTTCATGAAGCAATCTACTGGTTCCAAGCTGGAAAAAGCAGAGTCTGACCCAAACAGAACACAGGACTCGTGCTGGAAATGGGTACTAACTACCTGATGGAAATTAAGGACTGTTAACTCGTAACAACAGCTCCAAAGGAAATGTTTCCAGAGTGGAAACTCCCCAGCCAGCACTGCAGGGCCAACCAGCTTGTTTTAGAGTTCAGCGGCTGCTCTCCCAAGGTAGGTGGAGACAGCCCTATTAACCGTCAACTCACAGGAGTGGCTGAGTTCCTATCTCAGCACCCATGACCCAGGTGACAAGGACGGAGGCTACAGCTCATCCAGGTTCCCAGGGACCCAGTGCTCCAACCTCAGGGCATACCAGGGCGGGGCAGGGGCACACGCCTTCGGGCACCGGAGTCTTACCTTAACCAGAGCCAGGGCTTTGAAGGACTTGTTTGCCGCCTTTCATTTTCTCCTCACATTTGCAGATGAACTCATTTTTACTTTTATGTTGTGGCTGCACCCATGGCACGTGGAAGTTCCTGGGCCAGAGACCGAAACCACACCACCCACCGCAGCGACCTGGGGCTGCTGCAGTAACAGCGGATCCCTCGTCTGCTGCACCACATTTTACAAATAAAGTCTGCTCCTGGCACTGAGATAGCAACAGTGACTTTTGACTTTCCAACACCAGGCCTGGGGTTGAAGGGACACAGCCAACAGAGGTGGCACCTACTGTCTGCTCAGCCCCCAGAACGGCTGGCTGCACCCCAGCCTGGGCCTCAGAAGGCCACGCCCCGCTTTGGGATCAAGGGGAGAGCCGTGGAGGGGAAAGGAGACCCATGTCCCGACTCTAAGGGCTTCAGGCCGCTTCCATCCCCACCGTGTGCAAGGCAGCCCCTGCCCAGCACATCCAAGGGTCTGGGTCAGGGCCAAGGAGAGAAAACCAAGCAGCACCCGCGATGCCTCAGTGGGCTGTGTCTGTTACAAACTGCATCCTCTGGGGCTCCCCTTGGATCCGCAGAGCCAGCAGTGAAGGCTTTGTGCTCCCCGCCCTATTTCCACCCTGCATTCTGGGTCTGGATTAGTGATGAGTGCCTCCCCACCTGCACCGCACATACAACTCTGAGCTTGGGCCCAGAAACCAATCAACTGGGGACAGTAAAGGCAAGTCAGAGCGTCACATAGCACAGAAAGCTTTATTTGTCCACGTCCACGCTGCTCTGGAAAAAGGGAGGCTCACTTTAATATGCTGTCTTCTTGGGCTGAAAGGTTAGAAGGAAAAAACACGTGCTGTTACACACTCAGGCAAGCCAAAAGGACCACTTTAGATGCCTCTCATTCCTGCTGAGGCTGGCTGTGCGCCACTTAAATGCCCATCCCTGGCCAACACCCCTGACTGTTTCACACACACACACACACCCGCACGCCCCCACCCAGCGTGCAGAAAGGAGGCAGCCTCATCTAGAGCATCAGCTGCTTCTGAAAATCCAGGTGGGGGCAAATACATGCGATGCAACAACATGAGTACCTTCTGCCAGTTCTCGCTCAATGCGCTTCAGCTCATCCTGCTTCTTCTTCTCCTCAGCTGCTATCCTCCTCTCCTCTTCTGCCCGGGGTTTCAGGTAATCTGTTGAAGGAGAACAAGAAGGTGGGAAAAGGGACTGTCAACGAACTTCTTCACTGAAACGCTGCATAAAAGGAACTCAATCCGCAGGCAAAGTTATCTTCACAGGAGCCCTGTGAACGCCAGAAGCACCTATTTCCCACTCTCCTTTACCTGGAACTAGGTAAAGGCCTGACATTCATCCCTTAACAAAGAGCCCAATTCGGAGGGCAGCTACAGGGTGGCCGCTGCTGCCTCCCCCACTCAGTCCTCGGCGCTGTAAGGAGCTGCCTCGGGTCAGGCCGCAGCGCTCCTACACACACTCGGTACCAGCTTTAACAGGAACCAAAAGTTTCCGATCCCCCACGCGGTGCCCGGCCTCAAAATGCACTTGGTCCTGGCTGCTGGGGCCAATGCAGGGGTCCAGGCCGCTGGGGTTCCTGGGTCTGACGCCTCCCACCCTGCCCTCCATCCTGTCCTGAGCGCGTTTACTTCACGGACGCCGGGAGCCCGAACTGGCTTCGAGAAGGCCGGTACGCGCCCCGTGGTCACTCACTGTAGCGCTTGGCTCCGTAGGCCACACCGAGGAACAGGGCGGAATAGCGGCCGAGCTGCGGGGAAAAGGCAGTCAGAGGCGGCGGAGAGGGACCCGGGGCCAAGGGCCTTCGCGCCAGCCGGCGGCTCAGGGCGCCGGGCGGGGGTCCAGGGAGTGGGAGGAGGGGTAAAGACAGGGGTCACTACCCGCGGGGTCGGGGGCTGGTGGCGGGGGACGGGGGTGAATCGCAGACTCCGGGTCGGAGCGCGAGGGGGTGAGAGAGGGATGGTCGACCCGCCAGGCGGGGGCCGGTCCGGGGGTCTCGACCTCCGCGGAGGTCACGCGCGGGGCCAGGAGGAGCCGAGGACCCGGCGGCGGCCGGGAAGCCTGGTTCACCTTGATGAGCGGAGAGACCTGCACCGGCGGCACCATCTTGTCCGTGACCTTCGCACCGGAAGCACTATCTGACCGAGGAGGACGCCGCAAAAGTCCGGAAAACCGTGGAGACGTGGAAGCGCACTCTGGAAAGCGCATGCGCCGTCGGCAGCAAGCAGGCACAGTGCCCTGCCCCCTGGTGTCCAAAGGGGGAACGGCGCGCGCGCCTGTGGAGGGAGGGGTGACGTCACTGGGCGCGCGGCTCGCACCTGGCTGCGCGTGCGCAGTGGCCTTACCTTCTGGCGCAGGTTCCTGCAGCCAGTGACGTTTTCGGGCTGTGGTTTTTTGGGGGGGTTTTTTTTTGGGAGGGGTGGGTTTTTTAGGGCCGCGCCCACAGCATATGGAAGTTCCAAGGCTAGGGGTCGAGTCAGGGCTGTAGCTGCTGGCCTACGCCATAGCCACAGCAATGCCACATCCTTAACCCACTGAGTGAGGCCAGGGGTGGAACCTGCGTCCTCGTGGATACTAGTCAGATTTGTTTCCGCTGAGCCACGACAGAAACTCCTGTTTTTGGACAATTTTGAGTGCAAATGGAGACCCGCAGGCGATAGGTACAAATGTTTGAAAAATCCAATTCCACCTTACAAAGTGCGAAATGAATTGTTCTTGGTCCTTACGTCCTGGGCTGTAGGGTGGCCCCAGCCACGTCCAGGCCGTCCATTACCGGGACCGCCCCAGGTCAGCCCTGAGGATGGCCCTGGAGGAGGCTCGAGGCTCTGCACAGGGAATCTGGAGTCCCGGTACAAAGTGTGACCTGAGTGCAGAATGGCTCTCAACAGAAAGGGGTGGCCGCTGCTAGCCCCTCAGAACTCACAGGCCAGGCAGACCACGTGGCCTCATAAACCCTTCCTGGGGCTGCACTGCCTTGGGTGCCCCCTTCCGCCAGTCACCAAGTCCCAGCCCCCCAGCAGAACTAGAGCTTCCTCAACCCAGCAGCCTCTCTGGCAGAGGGGGCTGGGGTGTAACAGGAAAGGCCACCCTAGCAGAGCCTGCTCCCTGGTTTTCCTTGACTCCTGCCCTCAGAACCATGCAGCCCCAAGCTTCGAGGTCCACGTGCAACAAGCCCTGGTGCTCACTTCGGCTGCCCTCTGCTAGGGAGGCAGAGGTGGCACTGGTGGGGCACTCTGCCCCTTCAAAGGAGTCTCCTCTAGCTCTGCAGCCACCCAGGGAAGACACAGCTTGGCCAGTCCAGGTGTGCAGAGGCGCTCCCCAGAGAGAGGCAGTGGTGGCCACAGAGCCTCCCAACTGAGCCTCCTGTGCTGACAATGGCATAGTTGCCATGGCAATGGGGCTGAGGCTCTGGTGAGAGGACCACCCGTCTCCTGGGCCCTGTGCTGCTCCAGGCATAAGTGCTCTTTGAGAGCCAGGGCTTGGGGAGGGGGTCATAAGAGTCCTGGCTGCACTGCAGGGGGGGGACTTTTTCCAAAGAGAAACTATGATTGTAAAGAGAATAGCATGCAGGGATGAAAACCCCAGGGCGTGTAGCAGGTGTTCAGTAAATCTGCACCGAGGAATTCCTGGGTCAGCCTCCAGGGGCCTGACAGAGGCTCCTCCCTCCCCACTTCCTGGGAGTCCTGGCTCCGGGCCTCCCAACCCAGAAAGGAGAAAATCAACTAGACTGGGAGTGGGAACACTGTGGCAGACTCTACAGGGCAGCTGGGCCCTTTTCTGAACCCTCTGAAGACTCCTGGCTGACACCGGCTGACATCTGGTGGCCTCTTCAGAGCCTGGGGTGAGCAGAAGCCCTCATGAACAGCCCCCCCCCCCCCCGACACACACACGCACACGCACACTCACACTCATTGATCCCTGAAAAAGCTGTAAGCACAGGCTGACCCCACAGGGCACAAAGCAAAACGCCTCCACTACCAACATGCCAGTCATGTGGCAAGGCTAAGCACCACCACCACACCCCCAGCCCGTGCATGCCAGTCTTGCCCTTGAGGGGTTGAGCAGATGACCTCAAGTGACAAATGTGTCTTCCCTTCCCTGGATTTTAAAATAAACCTACTCCTCAGCAATTCCTGTTTCCAGAATCAAAAATAAGTGTCTCTGGGGCTGAAGGTGGGGCCAGAGTGTTGGTGGGGGGGTCGCATACCAGTAGCTTCCACAGCAGGGGGTTGGGAGGTTGGTGACCAGTGGGAGACACACACAGGCACAGGAACTCACACCGAACTGCCCAGGAAAGCCCCCTGAAGGGGGAGGCCCATGTTGGCCCAGGGGGCTTCCTGGAGACACCGTGGCGGGGGGGGGGTCCAACCTGGCTCTGAACCCAGGGCCCTCCTGCTGACACCCCTGCACCTGTCAGGGCCAGCTGTCCATACTGAATCCCGATATTCTCCTAGGAGCCAGGCTCCATGGCTATCTTTAGTGCTGTGTTCAGCCCCAGGCCAGCCCCAGGAAGCCTCCCCAGGGGCTCAGCTAGCCTCTTCTGGCTGTCCCCGAATCAAGGTCTCCTGGACACAGACCCCACAGGCCTTCCCCACTCGATGTGGCACTCCCCACTCCTGCAGCCCAGCCAAGGTCAGTCCAGACCTGCCTGGCTGGAAGCGGTGGGGGTGCCTGTGCAGCCCAGGATCAGGCCACCCCCGTCTCTGTCACACATTCGCCCTTCAGGGGTTCTCCAGGCAGAGTCCCTGGGGAACTCCCAGGTCCCTCCAGGCAGGTCGTACACTCCTGGCCAGGCTTCTCAAATGGCGAGCTGCCCTGGGGATCACGTATGGCAGCACCTCAGGGGCACCAGGAGATAGAAGGTGTGGGCCCTCATCTTCCAGCTGCAGCAGGTGCCATGTGGTCCAGAGATGTGACCCTGGGGACCACCAATCAGAGATTGCCGCTCGTCCCAACCCCATCCAGACCTGGCTCTGGGAACCTTGTTTTCCAGGTGTGAGACTGGGGCCTCCCGACTGCCTCCTCCTCCTGCTCGGCCTGCAGGCCCCCGTCTTTCCCGCCAGGCTCTGCACCCCACCACCAAGGAACATCCTCCTCCCAGAAATGTTATCCCCCACGGAGTGCCTGGCGAGGAGCTCCCTGCCAGGGGACAGGAAGAGTGGCCCCAGGGCTGGAGTCAGGGCTTGGGACATCTCTGCCACCAAGGCGGAAGGTGAGGGCACACAGAACATGCCTGGAGAACACTTGGTAACTGGCCACCAGGGCCTTTCACAGCAAACCTGGGGACCTTGTCCCTTCCTCTGGCTTCTGCAGCTTCAGGCCATTGGCCCACATGCAGGTGGCCCTGGCGATGCACAGAATCTACAAGAGCAAAGGCTCCAGGGTGAGGGGCAGGTGAGGAAATGCCTTCGAGGCTGGGGGCCTGTTGGGCGGGGAAGGATGGGGCAGCTGACTCACTGCTGGCTGTCGAAGCTCACTCTGCAGTTGTCCCTGGGGGAGCCTTGATCCTGCCCTTGTAGGGAGTGGTGGCTGGAGTCTGAGCTGTCCTGGGGGACTGGGTAGGAGCTTAAGACAGGTGTCATGGGCACGGAGGGCACAGACCATCCCACCAGGCAGATCCAGGCATGGTGAGTGTGCTGTGTGCACACTTGTGTGTGTGTTTGTACATGATGTGCATGCGTGGCTGTGGGCACCTCACATGCGTGAGTTTTGTCTGAGTGTGTTGACTTTGTGCACATATATGAGAGTATGCATGTGCTGAGGGTGGGAGCAGATCTACACCCTTTGACAGCCTTGGTGACAGCTGGGGCTGGGAGATGGGAGTCCTGGGCTTCGCCCCAGTGGGACTCTCAGAACGAGCCTATCCACTCGCTGGCCATCTGCGTGGTTCGTTTGCTCCTGGTCCTCCTTGCTGGATGGCAGAAAGAGCAGGACATAGTTCAGGATGAACCCGGGGCACAGTGCTCCTCAAGGAGTCCTCTGACCATGCCAAGCATTTGCAGCTGCTCCAGCCCAGAGACCTGGGCTTGGGAGCCCCCTGGAGCCCCAAGTGCCTCCATCCACTTTACCTCTGCATTGTTTCCCAAATGCCTGGGTGCCCCCGAGGAGACCCTCAGGCAGGCTGGGGGGGCCCTCAGCCTTGGCGTTCTCATCTCAGGCCAGCAGGAAGACCAAGAAGAAGGAAGGGGGTGCCCTGCGGGCCCAGAGGGCGTCATCCAATGTCTTCTCCAACTTTGAGCAGACCCAGATCCAGGAGTTCAAGGAGGTGAGGTTCTACTCGGGACCAGGAACCCTCCACCCTGAAGCTCCTGCCCAAGGGGACCCCTGGGAGTCATAATGCAGGTGACAAGACCCTGCATGATTCTGGATCCAGAGCCAATGCGGGGGCACCTGTCCTCATTCAGTGCAGCCGGGCCGACAGCCCAGTGACCCTGGCCTTGGTTCCAGGCATTCACACTAATGGATCAGAACCGAGATGGCTTCATTGACAAGGAGGATCTGAAAGACACCTACACTTCCCTGGGTACGTGCCCTGGGGAGAACTCTGCCTCAGCCCCCCCCCCCCCCCAGGAGTGTCCTCCAATCCCAGAGAGCCTCCCTCTGCCTCTGGCCCCGAAGCCTGATCTGACTGCCCACTGGCCAAGAGGAGATGCGCCAGGCCTCTGCTGGGGAGAAATTCCCCTCCAGCTTGATCAGAGTGGGCAGAGGGCCCCACCAGGTGGGCAGTGCAACCCAGGCCTGGGCATCCCAGAGAGGGAGGTGGGACCAGGGCTCTAGGGAGGAGCTGATGCCTCTGCAAAGGGAGGCTTGCCCTCCCACCTCCAGACACAGTGGGGCGGCCCAGGCAGGGAGCTGAGAGACAGCAGGGAGGGCTGCTTGTGCTCCTCTGAAGAGCCCAAGGTTGGTCCCTCCGGGGTGGCACAGCCCAGCCCACGGCCCTCCCTCCACTCCCCATCTGAGGACAGCTGTCCTTGGAGCTGGGGATGCCAGGCTGCTTTCTACCAGGGCAGGTGCACACAGACTTGCCTTCCCTCCAGGCCCCCTCATGCCCAGGTAAGCAGATCACAGACGTTCCCGGCGGCGGGCTCCTCTTCCCAGCTCAGCCCACCTCCGGGGCTGGGGTTTGGCTTCTGTTGACTCTGAGAAGCTGCCCTCACCATGCCTGGGCCCAGGATCCCTGCACTGGCTCACCTCCCTCCCTCCCTCCAGCCTCCCCCGCTTTGTTCTGGGGTAGCCTGGAGAATGACCCCGTGGGGCACCTGCCTCAACCACAAGGCATCCAGGGCCGGTGACATTCCTGCCCAGGGACTCTCCCTCATTCCAAGATAGGCAAAACCAATGTCAAGGACGACGAGCTGGACGCCATGCTCAAGGAGGCCTCCGGGCCCATCAATTTCAACATGTTCCTGAACATGTTTGGGGAGAAGCTGAGCGGTGAGCGATGGGCCAGCCCGCAGATGTCAGCTACAGCGCATGTGCATCTGCTTGGCTCCTGACACCCAGACATCCAGACACCTCACTTAAAAACGTGAATTTTGAGGTCTCTTGAGAAAGCTCCAGAACCTGGCATTCTGAGACCCACATCTGTCTCAGATGTGGCAGGTGGCCCCCAGGGCTGGTGAGCTGACATTCAGCCCAGCCCCGTCTCTTCTTTGTCGCTCACTGAGCACTTGCCCAGCTCTGGGCCTGGTGGGACCTAGGGGAACAGTTCCCCACCCCACCCCCGCCAGGGTAGGAGCTGAGGGTCTCCCTGGTGGTTAGAGCAGGGGGCCATTCAGGGGGAGGGCACAGAGCCCAGATGCCTGGGTCTCAAAGCCTCCTGTGGGCAGGCACGGATGCAGAGGAGACCACTCTCAACGCTTTCAAGATGCTGGACCCGGACGGCAAAGGCAGCATCCACAAGGACTAGTGAGTGTGGCCGCAGGTGCCCAGGCAATACCAGGGTAGGAGGGAGGCCGAGCCTACTCCCAACCCCAGCTCTCGGGCCTTGCTTGGCCTGCCCAGGACCCGAGCCCTGAGGCTGCTGAGGGCGACACCAGTCCTATCCACGCAGGGCCAGTGGTCACCGCCACTCGGACCATCACTGGGTCTTTGGCCCCTTTGGGGACCACTTTGGCCAAACAGCATGAAGGGGCATATTTGCTATACCAGGCACTTGCCCCCTAGGGGTGTGTGAGTCAGGAAAGGCCCCTGGAGCTGCCCCCCAGCACCCAGGACTCGCCCAAGGCCAGGCTCCCGAGAGGTACCTGCACTGAGTGGGTGGGATTGAAGAGTGGGCAGACACACCTTGGGGCAGCCCTGTCCCCCCACGAGGACCCATCACAGGGCTCCCCTGGGGCCACCCTTCCGGTCGGGGGCTGATCCCTTCTCCAGAGCAGCCTAGTTCAGCTCCTCCCTCCCATCCTCAGCATCAGGCGGCTGCTCATGTCCCAGGCCGACGAGATGACTGCCAATGAGGTTTGGTCCCTCGCCCCCTCCTTCCCCAAGTCCCTCTGTGAAGCCCAAGCATGGCCCTCAGGGCTCGGGGGGGGGGGGCAGGAGGAAGATGCACCCCAGCCCCCAGAGGCTGTAGCATGGGATGGGTGGGACACCCAGTGTCCAGGAGGGGAACACCTGCCCTGGCCCCACCCCTTGTTCTGCAGGGTCTCTCCCCCACCTTCCTTCCCCCCAGGCACAGAAACAAGACAGCCTGGAGCCCTGCAATTATAGCCAGTGCATGTAATTCGCCCGCTAGCTGTGGCCTTGGGGACACTCCCACTCCCTCCCACTCCTGCCTGGGCCCCACACTCCACTGCCAAACTCCTAGGTTGACCAGATGTTCCAGTTCTCCACCGTTGATGCTGCAGGAAACCTGGACTACAAGGCTTTGAGCTACATGCTCACCCATGGGGAGGAGAAGGAGTGAGGGGCACCCCCACCAGGCTGTGGTCAGTTCAATAAATGTGAATCCACAAACCTGCCTGTGAGTGTCTCTGCTGGGGGAGTAGGTGTCTCCTGGGGCCCACCCCTGGCCTCCCCTCCAGCCCAGCCTGTGCTAGCACCGGCTGGGTGTCTGGTCATTCAGTGGTCAGAAGAGCTGGAGAGTGGCTCTGGGATGGGCTCCTTCGAGGCAGGCCTGCCCCACACCTGTCCACTCCAGACTCAGCCATCCGGGACCCTCGGGATCCCCAACCCACCCAGTTTCCCCCAGCCTGTGCCCCTCATGCCAGGCCGGCCTCCCCATCACAGCCCCTGCGCCACCACCAAGGTCTGGCCTGGCTACGGGCACATCCCAACTTGTCAGTGGCCTCTTGTCTACACGGCGGCAGCTCTTCTTGCTAATAGCCACAGGGTGTCCAATGGGCCATCCTGCCTCTGCTGGCCGCCCCTTCACATTCCCAGGCCCCCTTCTGGACACGCTAACTGCTCCCTGGCCTCTGGCCCTCTGCAGGCCCCTGCGATGTCTCTGTGGGCTCTCTGGAAGAGGGAGCCCGGGGCAGGAGCATTGGCTCCAGGAAAGAGCTGCTTCGACTTCCTGCGGCATCCGTGCTGGGGCTGGGGCTGGGGCTGGGGCTGGGGCTGCCCGGACAGAGCCTCAGAGGGTGGCTGCTGGGTGAGGCGCGTGGTCCGAGGGGTCTGAGGTTGCCGGGCACGTGTCCTCCTGGATGGAGGGGTTTGCGTCAGCCTCAGCCTGCAGGCGCCGGTACGGGGTGTGGAAGAAGAGCACCATGAGGCAGCTGAAGAGGACGCACAGGCCGGCCATCAGCAGCATGGACACTGGGGAGACACAGTCCAGCTCAGCCCAAGGCTCCGCCACACGCCAGAGCTCCCCACCCGGGTGCAGGGGGCACGGCGCTGGCAGAGCCCCGCAGACCCTGAAAACCATGCCTCAGGGGGACCCCAGGGACAGACTCCATCCCAGCCCCAACAGGCCCCAAAGGTGGGTTTGCCCCGGGGCTGTGAGCTCTGAGCCCCAAGGTCACCGGCACTGCCCCTGTCTGGGGTCAACCCCAGTCCTATCTCTCTGATGCCATCTCCGTCTTTCTCTCTCTGTCTCGTTCCCTGATCTCATTTCAAAACCACTCCCATGGGGGGGGTCAGAGGTTGCGCTTTCATCAGGGCCTCAGGGTTGCTCCCACTACAGGGCGCGCGGGTTCTGCTATCGCCCTCCAGCCCCACCCCGACCTCCTGTGGATGTCCTGCATACGCCCTCTAAGGACAGTGGAGGTCCAGCCCGTGGGTGGGGAGTGGCCTCCTGGCCTCCGCCCTCAGGGCCCCACAGGCTGCAGCACTCACCCTTCCAGTCCAGTGGGTCCTGGCCGTCCTGGCAGGTGGAGAAGGACGGCTCTGCGCGGCGCACGGTCAGGGCAGCCAGCAGCATCATGATGAGCACACCCTCGGCCTGCCTGCACAGCCAAGGGCTCTCAGCCCTGGCCGGGCACTGCTCGCTGCCCAGCCTGAGCCCCAGCGTCTGGCCCCGGCCCGCACACAGCAGGCGCTCAGAACAGGCAGCCTCTTGCCAGGTTACCTGCTGTGCGGCCTGGGGCGGGGCGAGGGGAGGGTCTCCGGGCCCCCAGGGAAGCAGTGGGAGATGGACTCACCCCAGCACGAAGAGCAGGCCTGCGGCTGCACCTTCACCCACAGGGAAAGAGCACTCCACAGCCAGCTCCATGGCGACAGGAGCCACCGCGAAGCCAAAGAACCCAAACAGCGAGCAGATGGCAGCCAGCGCAACGGTCTGTCCCTGCAGCTGGGACACCTAGGGGCAGAGCGTGGCCGAGACGGATGGGCAACAGTCAGATGAGCCGCAGCCCTGGACACCCAGACCTAGCCCAGTCCTGCAGCTGGTGGACCACTCAGGGACCACCCCAAGAGGCAGCGCCTGGGCCCAACCTGCCAGCCGCCCCACTCTGGGACACCCCACTTTCACCCCTGCAAGGTAGTCTCCGCTTAAGGGGACTCTCACCAGGGCAAAGGCCACACAGACCAGAGATGTCAGGCACAGGCCGATCTTGATGGCTCCCGTGAAATGCTTGGTTCGGTCCACGTACAGGCCAAGAGCCAGGGCCCCCAGGACCCCAAACACAATGAAGAGAGCCCCGCAGAGGCCCGCAAATTCCTGGAGGGGAAAAGGAGGTGGGGCACCCCATCGCCGGGGCCCAAGGAGGAAGCAGTCATCCTTAGGGGGTACGCTGTCACCAGGGAGCCCTTGCAGGGTCACCTAGCAGTGCCCGAGGCCCAGCGGGAGGACACAGGAGGCGCTGCCACACCGTTGGCTGGGGAAGGGAGGTCCTCCCTTGGAGGGTCCACTTCCCCGGGTCACCCCCACCCAAGAACTCTAGAGGGACGACTGCCAGAGAGCAACGGCCTGGCTGTTGCAGACACCCCTCGGGGGCTGTCACCCCAAAGAACTGGGAACATGCAGGGCCTGAACCCCACGCCCAGGGCTGATGCCAGACAGTGGAGGGCATGGCCAGAGATGCTTCCAACTATCGAAGGGCCCTCGGGCTGCAGGGGGGCAGGGGAAAAGGGCCACACAAAACCCAAGCAAAACACACTTGGGCTCGGTCACCACCCCTTCCCACTGCCTGCAGACAGATTCTCACATGGCGTCTCAATCGCACCCAGGACAGAAGGTCCCCCAACCAAGTGTGGAAGTGCAGCTCCCGGAGGTCCCAGGCAACTCCACAGCTGCATGCAGAAGAGCAGTGGAGGCACGCAGCCTGCGGGGTGACAGCCCCCGAAGCTCTATCCTTGCACGGGCAGGCACGAGGGTAGGCCAGCACTCACATCGGAATAGCCGTTCACACAGAGGACCTGCTCCAGGAGGGCCGAGAAGCTGGAGAAGATGCCAATGCCGCCCCCAAAGCACACGGCCAGGATGATGTAGGCCTTGTTCCTTGCCAGCTGAAGGGGAGGGGTTGCTCAGCCCGGAGCCCCACGGTACACGCAAAGGTCCAGGGGGCGGCCGCCCTCCCCTCCTTGGCCTCCCCCAGCCCTGGGGGCACGAAGCACGCACAGCACTGACCAGCTTCAGGCCGTCGAGGAACTTCTCAGAGGTGGAATGGGCAGCTCCAGCAGAGGGGGGGGTGGGGGGCGCGCTCTCCCAGAGGCATGCCGTGGCCAGCAAGAAGGCGAGGCCAGCAGGAATGGTGTAGATGCCCAGCTGTGGAGAGGGCATGCGTGAATGCACATGTGTGCACGCATGCGCAGAGCACTAGTGAGGCCCCCCCAAAGACACATGCGCACACGCATGGGTGCCTCACACCTGCTGCTCTGGAGCCCACCCACCTGTCAGCGCCGAGTGTGTGTCAGCAAGCCCCAGGGCTTGCGCTGGGCCTGCTCGGCTTTGCTGCATTTGGAAGCCCGGCTTTCAAAATACCACCCAAAGAAGACTGCAACTGCGATGGCCTTGCGCCACCCTCAGCCATCCAAGTGCCACCTGGGCCCCCTCCCACCTCTGTGAGCAACCCCAACATGCATCCTGCTGGAAGCCCCTCACACCCCCACCCCCTCCACACTGAGCCCGCCCTGCGCCTCCACCTGATCAAAGCCCTGGACACTCCGGGCACACCCTTCACTCCCTGACGCATTCTTCACAGACTGAGTCACTTCCCCAGGTGTCCATCCCGCCGACGCCAACTGCCTGCCCCGGGCTGACCCTTCCCTCCGCCCTCCCCTAGCTCAGCAGACACACTGGCATCTGGCTGCCGCCCTCACCCCTCAACCTTGCATCTGAGGGCCCTTCTCTGCTGGCCCCTTGATCCCTCCCTGTCCCCCAAATGCCTCCTCCTGCTCCAACCAGCCTTTCACCTCCGTGGAGCTCTGTCCCGGCCAAGGAAACCAGGCCAGCTCCCGGCCCCTGGGGTCAGGCCTGACCCTGGGAAGGTGCTCACAACTCGCACAGGTGGAACCCTCACGGGCACAGAGTGCACGCACCCACGTGAGTACCGAGAGTGGCAAGTGCACACTCACAGGGATGGGTGTGGACTCACTGCCCACCACACCTGCACACATGGGTGCACATGCACTAACACACACACGCACACACACACAGCCACACTCACCCAAGGACGCACCAAATTCCAGCCACACGGTGCGCGTACCACACAGGCACACACGTGCACCTGTGAGTCCCTCACCATCACGGGAATGTCCTCCTCCTTCTTCACCAGAGCGGGAGACAGCAGGTTGGCCACCAGGAGGCCCAGAGGGTTTGCTGGATGGAGGGGACATGCGTCAGCTCGGCGTGGCAGGCTGGTCCCAGCCCACAGAGGAGCCCCGCCCGCTCCCAGAGGGGCCGGGGCCAGGGCCACGCACCGCGCTGGAGACGTGGGCTCCCGCCCCCGGGACTCACACATGGTGCCAATCATGTTGGCTGTGGCTCGCTGGTGCTCAGGGAACCACAGAGCGGCCAGCTTGGCTGGAGAGAAGATGACCAGAGTCTGGGCCAGGGCGCAGAGGCTCTGCCCCCCCAGGAGGAAGGCAAAGGGGTCGTGGATGCTGGTCAGCATGCAGGGCAGGGAGCGGATCACACTCCCCGCAAAGTTCAGCCATGCGCTTAGGAGGATCTGCAAGGGCGGAGTCGGAAGAACTGCCCGCCCGCCCAGACCCCCTCCCGGCACCCAACCTCCACCCACCGCCCAGTGGCTCTGCCTGGGGCCCCGGATCTCTTGAGGCCACACTCGGGCCTTGGTAGGGGGTCTGACTCACTGCCCAGCGGAGCCCAACGGAGTCCAGAACCCAGACGGCCACCACGCCGAACGGGATGGATGCCACAAGGTAGACCAGTGAGAGCCAGTTGATCTGCTCGGTGGAGAGGCCAAAGTGCTGGGCGATCGTGTCAGCCACGGGTGCAAAGCTGAGCCACAGCTGTGGGATACACGGCGGCATCAGCCCAGGAGGCAGGCACCAGAGCCACCACAGCTGCCTGCCATCCTGTGCTGGGCTGGCAGGTCGGAGGGAGACAAAGGGCCCAGCAGTCCTGTGAGGGCCAGGGTGCTCGCCGGTCACCCCAGAGGGAAGGACCGGTGGAGGGCTCATGGTGCGCCCAGGACATGGACCAGTGGACCATTGCCCGCGTGGTCCTGGGGGCAGGCTGACAGCCTGGCTGGAGCCTGCAGGACAGCGAGCCCCAGCAGGACTGGCCCTCCAGGGAGAAGGTCCGGGGGCTGTCAGCGGACGAGGCGTCCACTGTGTGGGGGGCACTGTGCGTGAAGGGGGCTTACTGGGTGCTGCACGGAGCTGGAGCACAGACAGTGGGCCAGGGTCAGGGCAGGGGAGCCGGTAGAGCCCAGTCACATGGGTGTGTAGTTTGCGAGGAAGACCAGGCAGAGCAGCACATTCGAGGGGACACCCAGTGCCTGTGGTGGACACCCAGGTGGACGAGGGCAGAGGCATGGTGGGCCAAGTGGAAGGGACAGCAGAAGGACTGCTTTCATGGGGGGAGGGGGCGGTGTACAAAGGGCACCTCGGCCTGTCTGCAAACTTGGTGATGGAATCCCAGGTAGAAACACTTGCATTTTATGCCAGCCCTGCCTGAGGCCAGCCCAACCTTCCCTCCAGGAGACCCACATGTTTGGGAAGTGAGACCCTCTCTGAAGCAGGAGACATTTTCCAGGCATGGGCGCTGCCAAGTGGTGCGACCCTTCCTTAACCCTGCAGACCTTCAGGAAACAGCTGGGTCAACGGGGAAGGCTTCCTGGAGGAAGTGAGACACTGCTAGTCCCTGACGGATAGGAGGCCAAGAAGAGGGGAGGGGTTCACCGCGGCTTACCGCAGGGGGCGTGGGCAGGCCAGGCTGGGCCCGGAGGCAGGGTGCCACAAATCTAAGCCCCAGATCGCTCCAGCTCTCAGAGGACCTGGGAACTCAGGAGCCTGCACCCGGCCACAACCTCCATGCAGAAAGCAGCAAAATCCAGGCTTTCTGACCCAAAGAGAGCTCTGACCACAAGGCCTCACATGACAGCAAGCTTGGGCAACAGCTGCCTTTTCTTCCTTTTTTCCAGGACAGACCTCCCAGGTTCAGCAAGAGCTCAACGCAGGCCCAGCTGCTTCCTGCCCAGCCTGACCCAGCAGTGAGAAAGCCTGGGGTCTGCTCCCATGCCTGACTGCTGAGCCACGCCCAACCCTCGCCAGCCACGTGCCTGCTGGTCCCTCCCCAGAGCTTGTGGCCAGCCAGGCAGAGACATCAGGCAGGCATTCCTGTCATGGCACAGCGGAAACGCATCGGACTAGGAACCATGAGGTTTCGGGTTCGATCCCTGGCCTCACTCAGGGGGTTAAGGATTTGGTGTTGCCATGAACTGTGGTGTAGGTGACAGAAGTGGCTCAGATCCTGTGTTGCTGTGGCTCTGATGTAGGCTGGCAGCTGTAGCTCTGAAGGGACCCCCTAGCCTGGGACCCTCCATATGCTGCGAATGCAGCCCTAAAAAAAATAATAATAAATAAGTAAAAATAAAACATACCAGACAATGTGGGGAAGACTGTTTGTCCCCACTAATCAAGATTTCCTTTCCATCTGTTCCCAGCCCTGCCAGGTGCCCCCTCATGTCCCTATGAGAATGCTGACAGCCACCAGGTGCTCTCCCCCAGACCCACACTGGGGCCACCCAGACCTCTTCCCAGCACTGCCCCACCTGCCCTTCACGCTGCCCTCTCAGAACCCGAGCCGCCGAGAATCAGGCTGCAGGCCGCCTAAGAAAGGGGTTAAGTGGACTTGGTCAGGGCACACCTGGTGGCCAGCACTCCCTGTCGTGACCACGGCAGGGGTCGTGATGACTCCTGGTGCGATTCCTGACTGCTAATAATGACTTGTGAGCAAGAGAAATGTAGCAGGAACTTCTCAGGGTCCCCCCAAAGCCTATCTGCTCTCAGACTCATCACAGCAACTAGGGGTGGGCACCAGGGGGGTGGGGGGGGACCCTGCTCTGCCTCCTCAGACCAATGCACCCAGACCCAGTTCTGGTTTCCAGGCATCCAGACACAGGGGCCAGCCGTGTCCTGCAGAGAAAAGAGGTTTCCGGAGTCAGGGTAGACCCCAGGCCCAGGCTGCAGATGCCGCCTGTCCCAGCGGGGCGCTGGCCCTCCACTCCCAGTCCAGCAAGGCCAGCATCCAAGAGTGGCTGGGCCTGAGGACCTCTCAGAGGGGGCCTCCCGGGGCTGCCCCTGCCTACCGGCTCCTCCTCCTCCCAGATCTCTGCTGCCTGACTGTCCCTGACTGCCCGGGCTTTCTTGAGCTCCGGGTCCTGAGGCCAACTGCAGCTTCGCATTCCACCATTAAGTGGCCGCCAAGCGCGGCCCAACCAGTCCCTGGGGTCCGCATTAGGGAGGCCAGCAGAGGGGGTCCTGTGAGGGGCAGCACTGCAGCCTGACGCACGAGCAGGCGGCCACTCGGGGCTCACGTGCGGGTTGTGCCTGAGGACGCCCGTCCCAGCACGAGAGGCTGGCCCCGCCAGGGCCGGGGGACCGAAAAGGTTCACCGGCTGAGCTCCGCTGGGGGTGATGGGCTGGGCAAGCGAAGGGGACCCCAGGGATGAGTCTGGGGGAGGAGCAGGTTGGGAGAGCGGGGACCCCGGAACCGGCAGGGCTCTCACTGGCTGCTTCTCTGGAGAGGCGGGCGCCCTGGGTGAACCCTGTCCCCGGAGGGGGCGAGTAGTGCGCAGACTCGGGCGCGGGGCTCAGCGGGGTCCTGGCCTCAGCTAACGACCCCGTCCGCGACCCCGACCCGCGACCCCCGCGCCCGGTACCATGGCGTTGGAGCAGCTCAGCAGGCTGATCACCAGCAGGAAGACCCAGCGGCGTGCGTAGGCGCGGTAGCCCCTCAGCGCGCTCAAGGTGAGGGGCCCGGCGGCCCCCGGGTTGTCCCCCGCCAGCCCCGCCATCGCCACCGCTCCTGGGCCGCCGGCTCTTGGAAAAGAGCGCGGGCTGGGACCTCCCCCGCAGGAGGGGTGGGGTCAGTCCCCGCCCCGGGGGCCCGGGTCACCAGGCCGCCAGGCGGAAACGGGAGGAGTTAAGAAGTTGGACCCTACCGGCCGGCCAGGACGGAAGTCTGTGGCAGAAACAAGGACAAAATCCCCTCGCAGGGGCCAAAGCCGTCCCTGCAATGGACACGCCCACGCGGATGGGTGCAGGAGAGGGCCCCGCGAAGATACCGTCTCGCAGAAGGTCCGCACTTCATGAAAGGGCTTATGGAGAGAACCCCTCCTCCACCCCACCCCCCAATTCCTAAGGTCTGAACGAACGAGTTACAGGGAGCAGCAGGAGGCCAGCCTGGAAGAGGAGGCTGGAGTCAATTTGCAAAGAGCCTCAATCCCTACTAGTCAGTAGGCTCAGCCCTGCAGGGAAGCAGGACCTCGGGAGAGTGGCCAGCAGTGATGCTGGCAGAGTCCCACCCAGGGAGAGAGGGCTGTGCCAGAGCACAGAACCTTCGGCCAGAGGGGAGGCAGGCAGCCTCCCCACCTGGCTATTCTCTGCTGGTTACGGCTGAGAAAACAGCTGGGGAGAGCAAGGAGACATAGGTTTCTGTTTAAGATGGAGACAGCTGTGGCTGAAGGCAGGGAGGAGGGAGGTGCCGTGTTTCCCGCAAGAGCTCCCCTGTGGACAGCTTCCTCCTGCCCAGCTTCCTCCCTACCCCAAGGTCCACTGGACACCTACTCTCCACCACTCACCCAGTATTACTCCTCCTGAGGTCACCTGTGTAGCTGCTTAGGTAGGGCTAATGTAAATGGACCAGTCGCTGGCCTTGGGCTCTTGTTCGTCTCCACTTTTGTGACTCCTGCCCATCCAGAGGGCTCTCGTGTGAGTTAGGCACCTCAGCAAGGTTGCTGAATACAAGAGCAGCATACAACAATCAGTGACATTTCTATACACCAACACTGAGCTTGTGGAAGCCAAAATGATAACACATATACCATTTACAATTACTTTGAAGAAGATTAAATACTTGGGTATAAACTTAGCAAAATATACACAAGAGTTGTATACTAAAAATAATGCAATGGTAATGAAAGAAACCAATGAGGACCTAAAAAGAAATGGAGAGACATACCATGTTCATGGATCAGAGGACTCAACATAGTAAAGATGTTAGGTCTTCCCAGATTGATCTATAGGTTTAATACAATTCCTATCAGAAGGTTTCTGAAGACCAGACTGGTAGGAAATATTTGCAAGCCATGTAGCTAACGAAAGGCTGGTGTGTATACCAGCATGATGTATAAAGAGCCTTCAAAATTCAACAGCAAAAAAAAAAGTCCAGTTAGAAAACGGGCAGCAGATATGCAGGGACATTTCAGTGACGAGAATAAACAAAAGGCAGATGACCCTCCACGGCTAACATCATTGTCAATAGGAAGGCAAGTTAAAACCACAGTAAGTATTACAACTTTCAGAATGGCAGAAATTAAAACAGCGACATCAAATGCCAGCGAGGCAGTTTCTGGGTCAGTTGTACATGGCCAATAGGAATGTAAAATGCTGCAGTCACTGTGTAGAACACATTGGCAGTTTCTTATAAGACTGACACGAGCTTGTCATGTGACCTAGCAATTACATTTTTAGACATTTATCCCAGGGAAATGAAATTTTATGTTCACACACAAACAGTACCCAAATGTTCACGGCAGACTTACTTGTGATAGGCCCAAACTGGAAACAACGCAGGTGTCTTTTCTGGCGTCAGTGGTGAGGGAGGGCATCCACTAGGGGTGAAACGGACGTTCACACACCCAGTGGCCTGGGTGAATCACTGGGTTAGTATGCCGGGGGGAGGGGGGGCAGAATTAAAGCCAAGCTCAAAAATTTAGATATTATGTGATTCCCTTTGTATAACATTTTTGAAAAGATAACATGTTAGCAATGGAGAACAACTTAGCTGTTTAGGGCTTGGGGAGCAGGAGGAAGGCACTTACACAGGCAGCAGGAGGGGCCCGTGGGGGAAACATTCTGTATCTGGACGGAGGGGTGGACACACCGACCTACACACGTGACACGCTGGTGTCAGGCACACACACACTCCCACACGTGAATACAACTGAAACCGGCGAAGTCTGAATAAGACCGCGGATTGTATCAGCATCTGCGTTATGGCTGTGTTACTGCACATCTGTGTTTTGCAAGAAGTTTTTTGAGGGGAAGCTGGGCAAAATGCACAAGGAATCTTGGCATTAATTCTTACAATTGCACCAGAACCTATAATTATCTAAAAATAAGAAGCTTAATTTTTAAAACTTACATAATGTGGGAAGTACATTCATTAGGAAACAATGTCTTATTTTGCTCACATTTAATGAAACAGTTTTGTTTAAATTCTGGACAAGTATCTTCAATGTAAGCATCTACACTGTTCAGGATTCGAATCGAGGTATAACAGCATCCACGGAAGTGTCTTCCTGAGCCCATAATTCATCTGCACATCTTATGAGCCATCACATCTTGAAGATTTCTACCCTCTAGTGGTCAACCGTGTTTTTTGTTTTCAAAAATTATCTTTAGGGAGTTCCCGTCGTGACTCAGTGGTTAACAAATCCAGCCAGGAACCATGAGGTTGCGGGTTCGATCCCTGGCCTTGCTCAGTGGGTTAAGGGTCTGGCGTTGCCATGAGCTGTCGTGTAGGTCGCAGACACGGCTCAGATCCTGCATTGCTGTGGCTGTGGCGTAGGCCGCTGGTTACAGCTCCGACTCGACCCCTAGCCTGGGAACCTCCACGTGCCATGGGTGCGGCCCAAAAAAAGACCAACAAAATTATCTTTAATGTTTTGTTTAAAATAACACTCAACATGCATAACTATGACTAAATCTGTATTTCAGTTTCTTTTTTTCTTTTCTTCTTAACGGAAGGTGTACTCCTATCCCACACAAGCATTAACTGAGGCCGTTTCAGGCTGATGTGTTTCTTTAAACTGCGTCTTGTTCATCTGCAGGCACCCGCAAGGGGTCTCTTTGCTACAACTGGAGCAGAGGCAACACCCCTTCTCAGAGAGTGACACTGGGAAGAAGCCTGCTGACAAGGTAGGTTGCCCCATCCTGTTTGTTTGGCGTTTGCTTGGTTTTTATCTTCTCTCAGGAGCATGTCAGCTATGTGAGGGCAGGAACCAGTCTGTCCCGAATCCCTGGAGCAGGTTGGGCTGGCACGTGGCCTTGGCCAGACAGAAGATGCATGGGGTGGGTGGCAGCCCCTGCATGTCTGGGCCCTGCCTGCCTGGTGGGTTCTCCAGGAGGCCCACTTCCCAGAGCACACAAGGGGGCAGGACCCGTCTGCTTCCAGAAGCACAGCCTCCCCTTCCAGGGTGGGAGTCTTCACTCCTGCCAGCCCTGCTGAAGCCCACACCCCAATACCGCCCGAGGCGAGGAACTGAGTAAGTCAATCAGAATCTGGATTCTCAGGCTGCCTCACAAGGACAGTGTGGCTTCCTCGTTATGCACGTGGGAGGCCAGTCAGGGAACCGGTCCAGTGCAAACCCTTGGCAAGCCTGCGCCTGAACATGGGCCCACGTACTTAAATGAAGAACCGCTCTGGCCCCCATGGCCTGTGTCCAGTTGGCCCCCCAGAGAGAGGCCCTCAGGACCACCCTGCGTGTTCCTCTGTCTCCCTCAGCGTAGCTGGGCTCACGGACACCTCAGCATCGTGGTAACAAGAATCGGCAACCCAGCTTGCTGCCCCTCCCCCTGAGGAGCCTGTGGTCCCACCCAGCCATGCTTCTCAGAACTGCCCAGCATGCCGAAAGAAACGGGCTGGTTTGCTTACTCTTGTGTGTGTATATGAGAGAGGCAACTTTTTGCACATGCATGATGTGAGGTTGTACTGCACACACACGTGTGTGCGTGGGTGTGGATATGTTATGTCCTGCATGGCCTGATGTCCATCTATTTTATGTGTGTGATGTGAGATGGGTGTCTAGCGTGTGTTCGCAGTGTGTTATGCAAGGTTGTGTGGGGTTTGGTATGTGTGGTGCGAGATGGCTTTTGTCTTTTGTGTGTATATCCTAATTTTTCTGCCTGAATGGAAAAAATGGGTGTCTCATTCTTTGGTGTGTACTGTGTGTGTGTGGGGGGGGGGTGTGGGTGTGGGTGTGTGTGTGTGTAAATTACCTGTAGTTCAGAAATCACGAAGGGCCTGAGGTGGTCGGTGGCACTGGGGAGAAGTCATTCTCCCACAAGCCCACGGGGTGACCAGCACCGTCTCCCACACATGTGTCTGCAGGAAGCACAAGGCCCCGAGTCAGAGGCACGTGGCACCTGCACAGGCAGGGCGTGGGTTTCAGAAAAAGGACCCTGAGGTAGGAAACTCTGATTTTATACAGACCTGCCGGGGACATCCTCGTCCTGCCTTCCAGAGGGAGAACGGCTTTCCTCTGGCCTGCAAGCACAGCCTCTCCCGGAGGGGACAGGCCTGTCTACGCGGAACGCCCCTGTGACAAACCTTCGTGACTCAGCTGGGAGCACCTTGCTCCGAGCCCCTGGACCAGGCGGAAACAGACCTCGAGAGGTTCGTGGAGAACAGCTTCCCACTGGGATCTATTTTTAAATGCTGCGTTGAGATGAGCGCCTGGATTCTCACGTGTGGGTACCACAAGATGAGTCTTCGAGCGTGGTGTTCCGACATGGAAGATAAACAGGGGGTGCTGGGGGACATGAATGTCAAATGTATTTGTTTAAAGGGTGCGGTGGTGTCTCACCTTTTCTCTCTATGGCTGAAATTAGTATCTCATTTTTCTGTCTACTGTGTGGCATGAGAATTTGTGTATGGTACAAGACAGCTACCAATTTTCTCCTGGTATATATTGGAACTGGGTATCTATTTGTGTGTGCGAGCTGTCTGTTGAATAGCTAACATGTTGTATATGGCATGAAATAGAGACCTCATTTTTCATGTATGCGCTTTCGAGATGGACACCTGACTGTTCTGTGCATCGTGTAGGATGGTCATTTACGTATGTGTGTGCGCATTTATGGTGCGAGTTAGTTATCTAGTTTTATGTTTTCACCATGGAGCTAAACACACAGCACTCTCGTTTTTATCCGTTCTAAGTATTTTGTACTTTACTTTGTAATTCGCTTTTTAAATAACAGCCTTATTAAGATATAACCCTCATGCCATGTAATTCACCCTTTTAATGAGTGTGATTCAACAGACTTGAGTGTATTTACAAATGTGTGCGACCATTACTGTGTTCAATTCTAGAGCATTTTGGCGCCGCTAAAAGAAGCCCCGTTCCCATTAGCGGTCACTCCCCATTCGCCCCCAGCCTTCCAGGCCCAGGCAATGGCTAATGTGCTTTCTGTCTCTTCAGATTTGCTGGTTCTGGACATTCCTTGTCGACAGACTCCTAGTGTGTGCTCTCTGTGACTGTCTTCCCTCACTGAGCATAATGTTTTCAAGGTTCATCCATGCTTGTGCATGTGTTAGTACTTCCTCCCTTTTTATGGCCCAATAATAGTTCATTGTAGGGATGGACCACATTTTTAATTTAATTTTATTTTATTTTTATTTTTTTGTCTTTTGTTGTTGTTGTTGTTGTTGTTGCTATTTCTTGGGCCGCTCCCACGGCATATGGAGGTTCCCAGGCTAGGGGTTGAATCGGAGCTGTAGCCACCGGCCTATGCCAGAGCCACAGCAACTCGGGATCCGAGCCACGTCTGCAACCTACACCACAGCTCACGGCAACGCCGGATCGTTAACCCACTGAGCAAGGCCAGGGACTGAACCCGCAACCTCATGGTTCCTAGTCGGATTCGTTAACCACTGCGCCACGACGGGAACTCCTTTTTTTTTTGTCTGGACCACATTTTTAAAATCCATTCATCAGTTGATGGATGTTAGGTTGTTCCATCTTGGGGCTGTTGAGATTAATGCTGCTATGGACACCACCTGTATGCCAGTTTGGGGTGGACATGTTTTCATTTCTCTGGGGTCTGTACCCAGGAGTGGAACTGCTGGGTCACATGCTAAATTCACACTTAATTTTTTGAGGAACTGCCAGTCTGTTTTCCAAAGCAGCTGTACCATTTTACATTCCCACCAACAGTCCTGAGGATTCCAATCTCTCTGCGTCCTTGGCAGCACTTGTGTTTGCCTGCCTTTTTTATTGTAGCCGTCGTGGTGGGTGTGAAGTGGTGTTTCATGGTTTTGATTTCCTTTTCCCTGATGGCTAATGATGTTGAGCATCTTTTCATGTGCTTATTGGCCATTTGTATTTCTTCTTTAGAGAAATCTATTCACATAATCTGTTCCTCTTTTAATTGTTTGTCTTTTCTTGTTGAGTTACAAGTTTATGCATTGTTTGTATTCTTGCGTATTCGTTATGTGTTCCAGGTACAAGTCTCTTATCAGAATATGATTTGAAAAAATTTCCTCCTATTCCTTGAGTTGTCTCTTCACTCTCTTGATGGTGTCCTTTGAAATACATATTTTTTTTTTATTTTGATGATATTCAGTTTATCCATTTTTTGCTTTTGTTGCTTGTGCCTGGGGTATCAGGCCTAAGAAACCAATGCCTAATCCAAGATTTATATCTATATTTTTTTCTAAGAGTTTAAAGTTTGAGCTCCTACATTTAGGTCTTTGATGCACTTGAGCTGATTTTTGTAGTTGGAGTGTGCTAGGAATCCAATGTCATTCTTTTGCATGTGAATATTCAATTTTACAGCATCATTTCTTTGTTTTTTCTACATGGAAATAAAGTTTTAGTACAATGGCTTATCTTACACCTTACTCTCCGTCATGCGCATTTCAAATCTTGCTCTTTTTCTTTGAAACCCTCCCCTCAGAAAACCACACACAGAATGTTAACTATAATTCTAAGAGGATTCACAAACCAAATTCATCCACTGTATTTCATAGGTGAGCAACTCAAACTAAGAATGGAATGCCCCAAAATATCCGTGGTACTAGCTGCTGGGTCAAATTAAGATGAAGTGGTGAAGTCTCAGAAGGCCAAGCAGTTGAGGGTGGTACCCAAGACACTCGCCTTCTCCCCCTCATGAGCTTAAATCAGCGAATATCTCCTCTGTACTTCAGCAGCAGCGGGAGCACTGTTTAAGTCTGCGTAATGGCTTGTCTCACAGAGAGAACACCAGAGGAGGCTAGACTTTTTTGCTAGAGCAAATTGTGTCAGACAGTTCTGATCATCTGCCATGGAGTGTTGTTTGCAACCCAGCACCATTTTCTGAAGAGACTGCCCTTTCTCCAATGAATTATCTTGGCATCCTTCCTGAAAATCAGTTGATCGTAAATGTAAGGGCTTATTCCTGGACTCTCAGTTCTATTCCATTGATCTCTGTGTCTGTCCTTATGCCAGTACCACACCGCCCTGATTGCTGAAGCTTTGTGGTAAGTTTTGAAATCAGGAAATGGGAGTCACCCAATTTTGTTCTTCTTTTCCAAGATGGTTTTGCCTATTCTGCGTCTTGGATTTCCAAACAAATTTTAGGATCACATTACCGATTTCTAAAAAGAAGCCACGTGGGTTTTGGTAGGGCTTGCGGATCACCTGGGGGAATGTTGATATCTTAACAATATCATCTCCCATCCATGAACATAGATGTCCTTCCATTCATTTAGGTCTTATTATTTCTTTTAGAAACGTTTCAGGTGTTCCCTTTGCAGCTCAATGGTGATGAACTTGACTAGGATCCATGAGGATGCTGGTTCCTTCACCGATCTCCCTCAGCGGGTTAAGGATCTGGAATCGCCGTGATCTGCGGTGTAGGTCACAGACACGGCTTGGATCCTGCATTGCTGTGGCTGTGGTGTAGGCAGGCAGCTGCAGCTCCAATTCGATTCCTAGCCTAGGAATGTCCACATGCAGTAGTCCTGCTACTGCCACCACCTTCACAGAATCCACATGGATTTCTGATACAGGCAAATAAGTGAAACATGCAGTAAGCCCCCTATTCTGGGCTAATGGTAGCAGGCTGACTATCCTTTTTTGTCCTGCTTGTCTCAGTGACAGGCCCTGGCCACCATCCTGGAGGTGACCCCTGATGGCACATACAGGTGTCTGAAGCTCTTATACAGCTGCAAGAACCCCTGTGTGGAGATTCAGTGGTTTGTTAATTACTCGCACTTGATGCCACGTGGACTGTTCCAGTTTTTTCTAGTATAAATTCCATTTCCGTTATTAGCCCTGTTCCTGCCTTTGCATTCTTGCCAGTGTATCTTTGGCCTAAATTCTTCCTTGGGGATTGCGGGGTCAGAGGATAAATACCCATGTAATCTCGCTGGATACTCTCAACCTCCCTTCTGTCCCCACCAACAATACATGTGACTAGAGTCTCGACAGGAGGGTAGGTTGTCAAGTGCTGGGGTTTTGTTGCCAGGTTGGTCAGGAGAGGCCTTGGGAGACATCTGAGCACCCGGCAGAGGGTGGGGGGAGCCACATGGGCGGTCAGGAAAGCCTGAGAGTAGCTCAGCCATGGCCCTGAGGCGCGAGGGCCCAGCAAGTCCAGGAGTGTTGAGGGGCCATGTGGCTGGAGGAAGTGACAGGAGAGCAACAGAGGCCAGGCCAGAGGTGGGGCAGGATGCAGGCTCGAGGCAGCCCTGGGGGACTCGGAGCAGCTGCCGGCTGCTAAGCAAAGGCCTGGCGCACTCTGACCCAGGTGTCGAGGGGCTGGCTCCTCGGCTGCTCTGTTCAGGAGAGGCTGTGGCTGGGGCAGCAGCTGCAGAGGCGGAGAGCCTGGGCTGCACCTCGGCGCGTCTGAAGATAGAGCCGACAGCATTTGCCCATAAACTGGGTGTGGGAAAACGGAGAGAGGGGGCATCAGGAAGGAGTGCTGATGTGTGCCCCCAGTAGCGGAGAAGACGGCGCTGCCCCTGGCTGGGATGGGAAGATGAGGAAGCGGTCTGCCCCGGGCCTGGGGGAGCAATGTCTGCAGTTCCCTGAGGGACACCTCGGTGCACACACGCTGGCGGTCACCAGCACCTGGACGGAGCTCAAAACCATGCGGCCAAAGAGCTCGCTGGCCAGGAGTGACCGTAGGGGCAGGAGAGGAGGATGGCTGAGGGGCTGAGAAGGTGCCAGTCAGAGGGCAGAACACGGGAATGGGCTGAGGGGAAAGCGTTCCCAGGAGAGAGCAGTGCAGGGGGTCATGGAGGTGACGGTGGCTGTGGACGCAGCCCACGACATCCGGGGTGACCTGGGCCAGAGTGTTTTACCGGGGGAGGCTGAGCCGTTAAGAGATAGCCCGGGAAGGGGAATTGGGGCGGGGGCGAGTGTAGACAGCTCTTCTGAGGAGTCGGGCTAAAAGGATGAGCAGAGACGCACGTGGCCGAGAGAGCCCGTTTTATTCCATTTGGTTATTCAGGGGGGCAGCCTGGAATGGCCCACCAGAGAGGATGGCCCTGGGGGAGGCAGAGAAGACGGGCACTCTGGGGGGGTGCTTGAGTGGCAGAGAAGGGAGGACAACGCCTCTGGGGAAGGAGGGGGTGTGGGCAGGTGGGTGGGGGGTCTCCTCTCACTGCTTATATCTGGTTTTTGGTTCCCTCTTTCTGTTCTGCCCTATTGAGGTGTAATCACACAATGTAACCTGTATGCTTCAGTGAGTTCTGACCCAGATGTACACCCAGGAGCTTATCACCACCATCCACCCAACACGCATTTCCATCATCGCAGGTGTCCCTGGGCCCCCTGTGACCCCCGACTCTTGTGCTTTTGCTCTGAGTGAAGCCCTGGAGGGTTCTGGGCAGAGCAGGGACATTCCTCCGCTAACGTGTTGTGAGACTTACTATTTCATGGTGAGGATAGATTTGGGGCCCGAGGAAGGAAGCAGGAGGCCAGCCTGGAGGTGATGCACCAACTGGGGGAATCCAGGGCCTTGGACCAGTTTGGGAGTGGGGTGGAGGAGCCGTGGTGGATTCTGAGGAGTCTACTGACAGCAAGTGTGGGCGTGGGAGGGAGGATTGCCGCTCAGCAGGTGGGAAGGAGTCCACTTTCTCTGCAGCGAGGGCCATGGGAAGGTCAGGAGTTGACATTCTGACATTAGAGATGTGGCCACACAGCTGGACACAGGAGCCAGAGAATCAGGGTCAAGGTCCGGGATGCAGTAATCGATGAGGTCCCCCAGGGAGAATGGGTGGGTAGCCCAGATGTCTGGTCTGCACCCTCAGCAAGAGACCCTGGGCCTGGGACGAATTTGGAACTGTTGCCATGCCTCATCTACTTGCTCCTGGCTCTCCCCCATTTGCAGACAGGTGGCCACAGTGTCAGACAGCTGTCAGGTGACTGCCTGGTGTTACCTTACCCTCAGCCCAGGGCTGCTCCTGGTCTGCTGTCCCCTGGGCATCCACTTCCAATCCGGGTCATCTGAATGCCCAGGAAACAGAAGCAGCTAGAAGAGACCATGCATCAGGGTCTGCCCCCCTCCCCCCCCCCAGTGTGAAGTCCTGCCAGCTGCCCCCCTGGATCTGGGAGCCTGGGCTCACACGGCATGGTCATTGTCCCAGTGTACCCAGTCAAAGCCACTGACGTTGCCAGGGCTCCAGCCCAGATAGAAAACAGCCTTCTTCTCTGGCATGCCTCGTTCCCTTTGTGGCTTCCATCTACTGCCTTGAAAAGTTGTCTGTATTTCTCCTCCTCCTTTGAACAATCTGTTTTCACTCCAACGATGCATCCACACTCCACTGGCCATGGCCCCAGAGGGGCCTCACTGCCCTCATCCTTCCTGCAGCCGAAAGGACATCACTCACCCCTGGGAGGAGGCTCCTCCTCCCCAGGCTGTTTTATCTGGGTCTTTCTCCCCTGCGCCTCCTGAACTCCTGCATTTCTCCACTAGGAGGATCAACTGGGGTGGCCCCCCATCCCTCACTCCCTCCCTTGACCGTCCCATCATCTGTAGACACTGCAAGCTCACGCTGCACACCTACAGCCCCCAGCCTCCCGATGGCCCCAGCTTGGGGCCTAGCAACATCACCCTCCTCAGATGGTCAGCAGCTGCCCATTCCTCCCACCTTGCCTGCCCTCCACGGCACCACGTGGTGCAGGCCCCTGGCTCTCCCCAGCACTGCCTTCTGATGCAGCCCTGCCCCCACTGACACAGTTCAGCCTTCCACGGAGACCCTGCCATCTGACTTCATCTCCAGCCTCCCTGTGCCCTCTGGTTTTCAGGCTGGTCTCTGGAAAGTACCCTTCACACACACACCCACCTCAGGGCCTGAGGCTGTCTGGACCCGCTGTGAACCTCTGCCAACTCCTATACTTGCAGGGCTTGCTCCCTGCATCCCTTCCGTGCCCGCTCATTCTACTGTAACCAACTCTGCAGTCAAATGCCCTACCACTGAGCTATACCCTCTATCGTAACCAACTCTGGACACCCACAGCCTCCCCCACCTGGCTTGTTTCCCACAGGACACCTCATTTACTTTCCTCTGTTATTCCCGCGCTGCGCCCCCTACGCAGTGTGGACCCCAGCGGGGCGGGACCGTCACCTTCACTGCTTACAGCTCCAGGGCGGGGCCTGCAGAAAGGTGGACTAGGGATGGGTTGTGGAGTCGGCCATGCTGCTGGCTGACCGGGAGTCCAGGAGGGAGGACGATCTCTGTCCGCGGCGACCCTACTCCTTCCAGGAGCTAGTTCCCAGGAAGAATAGGAATGCAAGAACGAGACCGCCTCCCTCGGAGGAAAGTCCTGGTCCTAGAGCCCTGCTCGAGCCCAGCTGACTGCAGGGCTCTGCGTTCCGTCAGCCCCGCCCCCGCCTAGCGCCGCGGCCACCGACCCCGCCCTCCGACCACGCCCCTCCCCGCCCCCGGACCGGGGATCGCGCCACGCCTCCGCCAGGCCCGGCACAATCTCCGGCCCCGCCTTCCCGACCCCTCACAAGTCTCTAGCGCCCTGCCCCCTGCAGGGTCTCTGAGCAGTGCCCGTCCTCCAATCTCTCTCTGACCACGCCCCCCGCCTGCACCCACATTCTCTGCCACGCCCCAGCCCTAGATCCCGCCCCCGCGCCCTTGCCTCCCCCAAGTCCCTGGGCGGAGCCCAGCCCGGACGCGCCCGCGCCCTTGGACCACGCCCTTTCCCCCGCCTCTGGCCCCGCCCCTCCAGGCCCCGCCCCGGTCCTGGTTGCCGGGTGGGAGCCGGGATGGGCACTGCGCATGCTCCAAGCACGGCGCCCCCGACTCTGCGTTCGGCTCCACTCGGGCATTTCCGCCTCTTTGTTTTAAACTCCGGACGGGTTTTTTTCTCCTGCTCTTGGGGGGGACCCAGAGGGAGCGGCGCCCCCTCCCCCTCCCGGCGCGGCCCCCGCGTGCGCCCCGCTCGCCCGCAGCCGAGACGGCAGGTCAGTGAGTCCGCGCCCCGCCCGGCCTGGTCCGCGGCGCCCGCTCCACAGGCCGCGGCCTCTGCCTGTGTCCGGGCCCGGAAGGCTCCGAACCCCTGCCCGCGCCCCTGTGCCCTCGTCGGCCCGGTCTGCGGAGCCCCGACTCGGCTTGGCAGGCCCAGGCCCGGGCCGGACCCACCGGGGACTGGGACCCCAGGGAGGGCCCGATCCCGGGACGAGTCTTCGGGGAGGGACCAGGGAGGACCGGACCCCAGAACGGGTACCGAGAAGGTCTGGACTTCGGGATCCCCCAGAAAAGGACTAGGAATCTCTGGACCCTGAGACAGATCACCTAGGAGATCCCAACCGTGCTATGGGTCATGGAGTTGGGTCCAACCCCACTCTAGGTCACGGTGGTGGGTTGGAACCCTAGGACCCAGCAGGAATTGGAGAGAGCTGGACCCTGAGGAAGGTCACCGAGCAGGGCCAGACCTCAGGACCCGGCAGGACCCAGGAACTGCTGGGACACTGAAACAAGTCACTGAGGAGGGCCTGGACCTTAGGATGGGTCACTGGGGCAGTCTGGACCCCAGGACGGGTTCGTGGAAAGATCAGGACTTGAGGCTAAACCCACTAGGGAGGACTGGGACACCAACATTGGCCTTGGTACGGCCAGGATTCTGGAAGCACCGCGAGCACCTCTGGGACCCTGGGACAGCCCTCCCTTCCCAGGAGGCCGGGACCCTGGGACCGTGCCATGTGGCGGGCTCCAAGGGTGACCCAGGTAGGTCACGTAGGAAGCTGGATGCTGGGGCAGGACTGAAGAAGGCCGGCTCTGAGGGAGGGCTAGGACCGTGATAAGAGCCAGAACTTGGACAGGTCCCTAGGGAGGTCACGACTCTTGAATGAGTCCCTGAGAGGTACCCAGACCTCAAAGGTGGTCTGTGAGGAGTGAAGGGCCCCCAGGCTGGGTCCCCAGGGGGGTTGGGTCCAGAAGCGGGATCCAGAGGTGCCCTGAAACTGCCCGGCCCCCTCAGCTGGACCTGCCTGCTCCAAAGGCTCTGGAGCATCAGGGTCCTGGTCGCCTGAGCCCCACAGGTGCAGACCAGTCTCCTCCTGAGGCCCCTGAGCACCTGGGCCCCACAGACCTGACCTTTAGCACATGCTGCCTGGGCAGGGCCCCGGGGCTGGTCATGGAGCACGTTGGGGCCCATCCTCCAGTGCCTGGTCCACACTGGCTTTGTGTCTCTGAAACCTTGGAATCAGACTTTCATCAGGATCTTGCCCACATTGTCCTTTAATTTGGAAGTGGGGATGCGACAGTGCTGCTCTTTGACTGGGGAAGGGCTCCAGAGGGTGTTGTGTAGAATAGTGTTGGAGGAGTTTGAGAGGACAGAAGGCCCAGGCGGGCACTGGCTGCCTGGCACGGGGTCGGCATGCGGCACACAGTCACCGAATGAATGAGGGAGTGTGTGAACGAACGCATGAAAAGCAGGAATGCTTTCAGAAAGATGTGCGTGCGACAGGCTTGCGACTCATCCAGAGATTGGACAGTAGAATGAGGCGTAAATCTCAAACTCTCAAGGGAGATGCTTGAACTGGTCAGTTCAGTATTTCATTTTGTGCCGTAGTTTCACTTCTTGGTTACTTAGGAGAAAACCACTTTGGATTTTCAGTGTAACATTTCATGGGACCTAATCTTAAGCAAATGGAGTCCCCAAATAGTCCAGTCTAGAAACTTTTCTTTGCCAAATGTCCAAATGTAACCACAGTCGGGACCCTCATACTTAATGCTTACTTTTTTTTTTTTTTAACATACTTTCTTTTTTTCTTTTTCTTTTATTTATTAACACTTTATTCTTTAAACACTTAATTTGCTTTGTGAAGTTTTGGAAAAGACCTGTAAAACTGGGCGTTCAGTTTTGGTTAGGCTCTTTCCTTTCCCATTTTTGGATTTTTGAAAGTGTGATAATGCTGGGCAGTTGCACTATTTCTATTAGTTCCTATCGTACAATGTCTGCGGGTCAGGAATCCAGGCACAGCTGAGCTGGGTGCTCAGGCTCAGCATCTCACGAGGGGTGCTGGCCGGGGCTCTGGCTGCTGGCCGGAGACGTCCATGAGGGCAGCTCAGGGAGCCAGCGGCAGAGTAAGAGAGCAAGCGGGAGGCCACGGTCTTCGTGACCTGATCTGGGCCGTGACTCCCGTCCCTTTTGCCACATTCTGTTTGTTGGGATCTCGGCACCAGGCCCAGCCCACACTTGAGAGGGAGGAAGGCACACTGGGATAAGGCCTGGCACTGGTCAGATTTTAGCTCCTGCAGGGAGAAGCACCCTGTGGGTGGATTAGCACGGTTGTGTGTAGTGGCCAGTCTGAGGTGGCCTCTTTGGTTACATGGCTTCCGATGTCACCACTGTGACTGGAACCACTGTTTCTGAAGCGCACACATGACGGGAGATAAGTTTCAAGTCGGAAGGGTTTTAGGAATTAACCTAGAACACAGTAGCAAACCATAAGCCCTCTCCGCCCACACAACTTAAACCGTAGGTATGTGTGTCAGTGATGTGGAGTTATTTGAAACTTCAGGTGTAGTGATTTTGGATGTTTCCAGAGCTTTGTTTTATTCCTGCCAGGTATTTTGCTCCAGAAAGTATAAACTGGTGTTTTTAAGACCTTTTTTAGATGTGAGATCCCCAAATGTTTTGAGTAGTTGACCCATGTGGGGAAGTGATGCTCTGGGAAACTGTACAGGGGCCTCGGTGCCCAGCCCTCGGTGCCCCTCCCAGTACCCAGACCCACCAGTGCCTGCCTCCCTCTGGGCTGGGCTGAGGCTGTAGCACAGGGCTCTGAAGGCCCACATGGGAGGCCTCCCTGGAGGACTGGTCGCCACGCGGAGGGAGGGTCCCCTCCTGCAGGGCCCTTTGCCAGTGATTGGAATTATTTGTTTGGGTGGTTTGATTCGCATTATAAAGCAAGCCTTGTTTCAGTCTATACTGTTACTCTTTAATCTGCTAGATGGCAGGATTTGTTATTTCATTTGGAGCTTTATTTGGCTAATGTTCAGAATTGAAGTTGAAGTTGAAAATGTAATTTTTTCGCTGTTGGAATGAGTTGGGGTTTGGGGACAGTTTCTTCCTACCCTTCTGATATTTGCTGTTACTGTTGCAGAAATTCTGCACAATTCACTGTGCTTCAGAAAATGGAACTCTCCTTCGGTTCTACAAGTTGGTAGTATTTCGTTGAACTTTAACAAGTGAGGCTTTTAAAAATAACAAGACGACCCTTTCTAATCTGCGTGTTTCCCCCCGCAGCACTGAGTTATGCGAAGCCCCACAGGACAGTAGTGAAACACCTAACAGGAGGAGAGCGTTAGGGGCCGAGCACTGCTACACACTCCTTCAGAATTGTCCGTCGAACTCAGCAGAACCCTTCATTGAAAAGAACTAAAACGTACTTGCAAATGTAGTTCTTAGAGTTGCATTGTGGTGCCATGGGATTGGCGGCCCGCACGGTGGGTTAAGGATCCAGCACTGCTGAGGCTGCAGCTAAGGTCGCTAGGTCGCACCTTCAGCTTGGATCTGATCCCTGTCCTGGGAACTGCATATGCCCAGGGGCGGCCAAAAAGAAAAAAAGAGAGAGAAAATATAGTCCTTAAAAAACCAGTTGTTAGCTTGATTGTTTTCTAATATTTAGGTGGATTCAGAGAGTGGCGGTTAACTGGATTTTTTTTTTTTTTTTTTGGAAAGTGCATCAGTATTTGCGAGACTCTGCTACCTTAGCAGCACGTCCCAGGCGTTTAACAAGACATCAGCAAATAGTGGAAAGCCATCCGCAGACCTCCTTGGGAACTCCCTGCTAACTTGTGGGTGCTGTGGGGGTCTCGCCAGCATCTGTGTTTCCTGACTCTCAGCAGGGCCTGGCCCGTGATAGGTACTGAACAGAGAATAACTAAAAGCTGACCTTCGTAAAGCCCTCGTAAAGCCCTCTAAGGAGGCGAGTGTCCTGAGGGCTTTGATTGGTCACCCGTGTTTGCCTGGCGAGGAAGTGCAGACACAGGGCCCGGTCACGGCGGAGAACAAGCAGAGAACGGTTATTTCAAGTGATTTGTTATTTTTTTAACCAAAGTTTTTATTCGAGAAAAAAAAAAAACCACAATGGAGAAAAACTGAAAGAATTATACAGTGAGCTTACCCTTCCCCTAGATCCAGCAATTGTTTGCATGATGCCATATTTGAGTCTCTTTTTCTAAATAAGTGTTTATTGTCAAATCATCTGAAAGTGGCTGCAGACAGCCTGCTGTGTCCCTTAGGTAACTGAGAGCTTGCGGGTCCTAGTAGTAGGATGGTCCCCACACAGCTGCCGTGTCATTACTACACCTGAGAAGTGGACACTTTCTGCACAGACTAGCTCATTTCTTCCGTTTTCAAATCACCCCAGTTATCTCAAGAACACCTTCCAGGGCGGTTTTCTGAACCAGACGCAGGCGGGTTCCCCCTTTGGTGGCTCCCCTCTTCCCCCCGTAGCGTCAGCTTTTCCTTGCCACCCATCGCACCTGGTTTTCTCGTTCTTCACTCTGTTCCATCCAGCTTTGTCTGTCGTCTCCTCTTTGCTCTTTAGACTAAAGGAGGTGAGGGAGGGGCTGGGTCCGGCTGTGGGTCTGAGAGGTGGCCTCACGCGATCTGTGCTGCTGGTCACCTCCTGTGCTCTGGCCCCAGGCCCCTTGGGAGCAGAGAGTGTCAGGAGAGGCCTGGCATCCCAGCACCGTTTCTGAGCCGTTTCTGAGATTGGGGGTGTTCTGGGGCCATGTCACCACAGTTCACAGTGGCACTGTGGCTTTGCTGCTTAGCAGCCTTTATAAAAGGTTTAGAAAGTGTGTAGAAAGTTTTTGAAATTGTTAGGGAAATACGACTTCTGCTGTCCAACAGCGATTCCTCTGCACAGGGTAACTGCGCTTTGCTCCTGAAGGTGGACCTGCCAGAAGCAGAGGGCTGTCCCCAGCCTTTGACTAGATGCAGCCTGGTGTCTCCACTGTCGGGAGAGGTGTCTTAGCGCAGCTTTTGAAATGCACTGTCACAGGCAGGGCAGTTTAAGCAGCAGGCCTTTCTTTCTCACCGTCCTGGGGGCTGGGGTCCCAGCTCCAGGTTCTGGTGGGCCTGGTCTGTGGCGAGCACCCACTCCCTGGCCTGCAGATGCCCTTCTTGCTGTGTGCTCACGGGCAGAGAGGGAGCATGCTGGCCTCTTCCTGTCGGGGCACTGTTCCCATCATGCACCCCCCGCCACCATGAATCCCAACCTCCCAAAGACCACATATATGGGCATGGGGGTTAGGGTTTTAGCACATGAATTTGGGAGGCACGGTTGGGTCCAGACAAAGGGGATTCTGCTGCTTGTGTATTAACCTGCTTCTTTCTCTAGAATTGGGAGAACAGATGCTCAGGTTTAAGTCAGTGGTCACTGTGTACTTCGCGTACCTGGGAGGCCAGCCCTGTCCTTCGCCAGTGATTTGCTAAACACCACTGTATCGTTTCCTACTGCTGAGAAGCAAATTGTCACAAACTTGGTGGCTTAAAAGGACACTCACTTATCAGTCACAGTTCCATGGGTCTGAAGTCCAGCAGGGTGTGGCTGACTCCTCTGCTCAGGTCCTCAGAGGCTGAAATCAATCTGTGGTCCACACAACAGCTTTTGTCTGGGCTGGGGACTGCCCTCAGCTGTTAGGGGCCCCGCAGGCCTCGCCTGGGGCCATGGGCAGTTGGCAGCGTGTGGCTTTCTGCCAGGCCAGCAAGACTCATCCCTCTGACCTACTCTTCTGCCACCAGCTGGAGAAAGCTCTGCTTTGAAAGCCCATGCAGTTGGTCAGGCCACTGGGTACTCACCCTGATTTAAGATCAGCTGCTTTGAGGCCTTAACTGCATCTTCAGAAGCCCCTTGGCAGCAGCACCTAGGATAGCACAGAGGGAGGCGTGGCACACCAGCCCCTGGAATCTCGGGGCCATCTCGGCATTCTGCCTGCCGTAGTCTCCTGTCAGCCCCCCTGGCCCGTTTCCCCCGAGTCCTGTCCCTGGATCATCTGTTGCATGTGACCATCCAGGTACAGCCCCGGGCACCTGTGAACCTGGGAAGGCCACTCTCCCAGCCCCAGGATGGGCATGACAGCAGATGGAGCTGTTTTAGGCCAAAAATGGGAAGTGGGGGCAGTTCTGAGACCCCATGGAAATCCCAGCTGGGCTCCTTGGTTAGGTTTCAAGCTTAGGGTGACCCCGATGGCTCAGCTTCGCCCTCTGCATGCTTGGTTCCACCTGAGTCAGCCCTTTCATGGAGGGGCCGTGGGTCTGCAGTGGAATCTTGGGGTCCGACAGCCCCTTTGGCTGTGTGTTTCACACTTCTCCAAAGCTTGAGTGCTAGTGGGGCGTGGACGCGGTCATGGAAACAGTTCTGACACCTCTGCCTGACGTGGCTGTCAGGGTGCACGTTCTCAAGGATGGGGTCTGAGGCCCGTGCCCTCCTTGCCCTCTGTCCTCAGCCCCTGCCCCGTCTGGATGCCTCGCTCTCCAGGCCGCTGGCCGGCCCCACAGTGGTCATGCTGCCCTTGTGGGGTCCCTCGCCCCGACTGCAGGATGCCTCCCCTTCCAGATCAAAGTTCACACGTCCCTCTGCCCGGCCTCCCCTGGTCGTGGTCAGCAGCCTGTCCACCGTCCTCCTGGGCGTGAGGCGCTCATCACTTCTGCTGAGCTCGCTGGGTCCGGCACACGTGGTAACATGTGGGTACATAGCCCATGTGCCCTGAGCGCTGTTCCTGAGACTCCTGAAAGGCCCTACTTGGGCAGTAGCTTGGCTGGATGCAGAATTCCGCATTAAAGTTGTCTTCCGGCAGAACCTGGGAAGAACGACAACGTTGCCTGGTGGAGCTCTGTGTGGCACCCCTCTCCCTGGAGCCCTAGGACCCTGCCTCGTGCTCCTGACGTCCTGTGGTCCGGAATGTGGTTGGATGTGGGTTGGGCCCTTGCGGTCGGATCCTTCCTGGGGAATACACGGTCGTGACATACCCCCTAAAACTGCCTATGGAAAGGACTGCGTGAGACACCTGCATTCTCGCCCCCCAGCTTGGGAAGTCAAATGGGGACGTGTGTTTCAAAGCTCCTCTCTTTTCTTTTTCTGTTAGTCGGATGGCGCATCTTCTGTATTTCCTTTGGGAATGTATTTCTTTCTACCCTCTGGGAAGGTTTTCTCAATTTTATCATGTAGTCCTTCTGCTGAGTTGATAGGGCTGCCAATCACGTGGGGAGGTGGGTGATGACAGAGTGAACGCCTCAGTTCAGGGGTGGGGGCTCTCAGGTGTGGGCGATCTCCAAAGGCTGGCCGAGGAGGTGACATTTGAGAAGAGGCTTGAGGCGGGAGAGGGAGGGGCTCGGGCCATCTGAGCAAGAAGGTTCCTCCACACTGATTGAGGACCCAAGGCAGGACTGCACTTGGAATGTTCTAGAACCAGTGGAGGGTCCGCCACGGCATGCCCAGTGGAGGACGGTGGCTCGGGGCCTCCTCCGCCACCAGGATGCGTGCTCTCCTGGAGCCGCTGTTTTGGGTGAGTTGGCGTGGAGGGGGCATGCGGTAGGTGGGGGCACACGTGACGCATCCATTCCTGGTAGCAAGGGAAGCGTCCTGGTTAAACGCTGGATGCTGACACCCACATGGAAATGCCTGGTCATCCCAGCGGAGCACAGGAGGAGACGTCTGAGCTTGGCTTGGGGGTGTTGAGCTGGAGAGTGTGGGGGTGCACATGGAGGCAGGCCTGGTGGGAGGAGCTGGGGCCAATTGTGGGTGTGGCTGGGCATTTGTTGCCGGACAGGTGCCTGGAGACACCTCTGCGACTGAGCCTCAGGTCACTAAGTCACACCCTCGTGTTTGCAGACATCAGATTTTTTTTTTTTTCTTTTTTGGCCACCCAGCAGCACGTGAACCTCCTAGACCAGGGAATCAGATCTGAGCCACGTCTGTGGCAACTCGGGGTCCTTAAACCCTCTGTGCTGGCTGGGGATGTTCCATGTTCCAGAGACACTGCTGATCAGAACGCCTGGGTTTAAGAAATAAACGCTGAGGCCAAACTCCGGCAGGGAGGGCGGGTCAGCGCAGAATCAGCCTGAGTGGTATTGCCTCATTCACCTTGTCAGTGTCAGGCCCCGGAGCCGCCGGTGCCCGGAGGAGGAGCAGGGGCTGGGGCAGGCAGTGGTCAGCAGCAGAGCTGGTGGGGCTGAGACCAGAGTGCCTGGGGGGCAAGCAGGGGGGCGAAGGAGGCCGTAGGCTCGCTGTCCCGGGGAACATAGAGGGGCCGGGGGCCCTAGGCCCAGCCTTGGGGCAGATGGGCTGTGGAGGAGAGGTCTCGGGGACCAGATGGAGTGTCCACGCCGCAGTGGGTGTCGGGGCACAGAGCAGCCTGGCCAGCTCCCCCGGGGGAGGGGGGGAGGTGAGTGGGGACCTGAGAGTCCAAGATCTCACCAGCCGGTCCTGAGAAGAGGCCGTTGGCGGGGAGCAGGGGTCAGCAGTCGGGCGATGTCTGAGCGGAAATGAGTAGGAAGAGGTTCTCCAGGGGCAGAAGTGTCTCTGGCTGAGCCAACAGTGTTTACTCTGAAGTGCTTGGGTTCCGGCTCCAGAGTGGGCGCCCTGCTGGGGGTGACGTCCGTGACGAGGACACGGCCTTGACCCTGCAGGGGACAGGCTGGGCTGACACCGAAGATGGTGGCAGCGTGGGGACAGGATAGCGACTGGGTTTGGGTAGCCTCTTCGGGAGTCACAGGGTCGCTGGTGGCTACTGTAAAGACGGAGCACCAGGCCACCAGGTACACAGCTGTGAGGTGGGCACGGGGAGCGGAGCTGCCATGGACGAGAGCTGATGGGGACAGGCCCTGCCGCGGATGGGCAGAGCTGGAGCGCGGGCAAAGCTCGTAGGAGTCTGGCCCCTTTGTGTGGCTTACTCTGGAGGGAAGAGTCTGGTGAGCTTAAATGTTGAGGAGAAAGTCGGGATGCGGGCGGGGGCCGTTCCGGTGGATCCGTGTCCTGGTCCTGGGAACGGCCATGGGCACAGCCGACCTGCGGAGGGTGCGGTTGGGGTGAGGACAGGGAGGCGCCTGGGAGAATGGCCCCCGGGCATGGCTGAGCTCTCTCCAGCTCGCTGCAGGCGCAGGGGCTCAGCCAGGCCAGCAGGGCGGGCACCGGCCTTGGAGACTGGAGGTGCTGGTAGTGCTGTTGTCACCAGGATCTCATGGGGCAGGGGATGGAAGATGGGAGGAAGGTGTGGAAGGTTCTGAAGCAAGAAGGGCTTGCCCTTGAGGATCCGGAGGACAGTGTCCAGAGTGGGGTCTGGATCGGCCTGGAGACCAGAGAAGGGGGTGTGGAGGCTGCTGACCCCCTGGAGGAGGGACAGGGTCCCCTTGGAAAACAGGTGCTGCAGGGGTGCATCAGGAGTGGGAGGCCAGGCCTTGGTCACCATCTGTGGCCACAGTGGGCTTGTCAGGGCAGATCCCCCAGAGGTCCAGCAGGCCTGGGACATCGAGAGGCCAAAGGGCACATGTCTCGCGGCCACTGATCAGTTCAGTGAAGGAAAAGGCATGTGGGGTGAGGCTGGGGGACCTGGCACAGGGTCCACAGTCATCTCCCCATGGAGTCGGGACAGACGCCTGGGCAGGGTTGGGGGCTGTTGCCCAGAGACCTGGGGCCCGTGGGGCTGCTCACAGAGGCACCTGCCACGCTTGCGCTGCAGACATGGTCTCAGCATAGACCATGCTTTGCATTCGTGGGAAGTTTCAGATTGGTGACAGGCACTGTCACCAGCCGGGTTCCCAAGCACCGGTTGGGGGCCAACCTCGTCGACCTCTCCCAGCTCAAGCCTGGTTATAGGCCCGGGGTGGGGCAGGACTCAGTCCTCCAGCCACACCGGCCTTAGTGCAGGGGCTTCGGCCACACTGGCCGCCGCACCCGGCTGCCCAGATGGACGGTGCTGGCTGGAGGACTGTGGGGCCAGAGTGGAGCCCCCACGCCTTTGGTTCAAGAAGGGGGAGCGGATTGTCTAAAATGTTCCATATTGTTTGGTTTTATGTTTTATATCAGAAACCATTCTTTCATTGATGATGACACTAAGATTTTGTTTGTAACTCTCCATAACTCCGTGCTGTAAAAAATTACCCCAGGCCATTGGCAGCCACGCGCAGCCTGTCTGTGTTTAACGTCTTCAGTCAGCTTTGGACCTTGGTGGACAGTGTCAGGACAGCCCAGGGTCTGCCTGAGGCACGGGACCTGTGCTGGGGACAGGGCCCACCACAGGTGGCCTGGGCATGATCGTCCCCGCTCCTGAGGCTGATGACGCGGGCTCTTCACACTAGGCTTGTGCTTCAGTTTCAGTTTCCCTTAGATTTCTGCCACTGAGGAGATCATGACACATCAGACTCGGGGGATTGGGGTGTGTCCCCTGGGGACAGGGAGCGGGGGACAGCCTGGGGGCTCTCCCAGCTGCATCTGTGCCCTCCCTGGGCCTGCGGCAGCTGGACGTCCACACCGGAGACCCCCCGGCGGTGCCCTGTGGCCTCTGAGGCTTAGATCTTGCCTTCACTTCTGGTCTCCCTCCACCTGAATTGGTTATTTGGGGGTAAAGGGCAGGGAGACGCCTGGCTTAAGGTAGGAGTGATGTTTGTTGTAGGTTGGGTTTTGTTCTGTTTGTTTTTTTGTTTGTTTGTTTGTTTTGTAAATACGCTTTTCAGGGGGCATCGTTTACTTAAAGCGAAGCTCCCCAGTCTCGTGGTGCACTTGGTGTCTCTTGGACAGTCTGTCCAGTCACAGGACTGCCGCCAGCACCACCTCTGGGAGGCACTACGGCTGCTTTCCATGCGCGGCGTGGGAAGAATGCTTGGAACGTCAGGTCTGAACCTTTGAGTGGGTCTGTGTGGGTATCTCTTAAATGCAGAACTTCGATCAGGTTGGACACTGCCTTCTGAATTCGTGGAGAGTTTTTTGGAAAACCGTGGATGATGAATCTCGTCAAATGACTTTGGCGTGTCTCTGGCAAGACCTTACAGTCTCTCTCCTTGTAGGTTTTGTCGTAAGTTAGATTTTTTTTTTTTTCTGTCTTTTTGCTATTTCTTTGGGCCGCTCCTGCGGCATATGGAAGTTCCCAGGCTAGGGGTCAAATCAGAGCCATAGCCACTGGCCTACGCCAGAGCCACAGCAACGCAGGATCCAAGCCGCATCTGCAACCTACACCACAGCTCAAGGCAACGCCGGATCCTTAACCCACTGAGCAAGGCCAGGGATTGAATTCGCACCTTCATGGTTCCCAGTCGGATTGGTTAACCACTGCGCCACGACGGGAACGAGGATCATATGAACTTTTATGTGAACACTTATCAGCACGTCGTCCCCAGGGCGAGCGAGTTTAACCACTGTTGTTGAACCTTGGTGGCGCGCCGGGTCCGGTGCTTCCCACTCCTGCTTGGAAGGGAGCCTCCCTGGGCCCCGGCCCCGCCCCGCGGGCTTCCATGAGGAGGGGGGCCAGGTGGACCAGGAGCGCAGTCCCTTGAGGCTCTGGGGGGCCCAGCCTGAGCCCCGGGGCTCAGGGTCCGCAGCGCAGCCACTGCTCCCCCAGGAGCTCTGAGAGCGTCGCCCTGGACGGAGGCCACGTTTCCCAGGGTTCTTGTGCCCCCGGTTCCCTGCTGCCTCTCGCAACCCCCGCCTGTGCTCACGCGCGCTCACCTGGCGGAGGCCCTACTCAAGCCTGCATGGGCCCTCCCTGTCCCCACACAAACCCTGCATGTTGTGTGTCTGTCCTCTGTCGTGGCTCAGGACACAGCTGGGAGCCTGTGGGCACCCTCTTTCACGGGTTCACCGAGTGAGTGGCCCAGGGGACACCTTCACAGGCCTCATAGGAATGAAGTAACGCAGTTTTCTGCTCCCCAGCTCTCCCTGAGGCCCAGCCTCTCACCAGGTCACCCCTGAAGCCCGTTGCCTCCCTGCCTCCCACCAGCCCCTGGTCCTCAGTGCCACCAAGCTGCCATCAAGACCGGGCTGTGTCTCCATGGCTCGTGCTAGTGCTTTGCCATCGCTCAGACCTCCTTTTCTCTTGGTTGTTTTAAGCAGGTAAAGGAGCAGATCCGTTTCGCTGAGCAGCCAAAGCCGCTGGTCCGGTGGGGCTGCTCCGTGGGGGCAGCACGTGTGGGTAACGCCACCGTCCCGTGTGTCTCTGCAGCTTCAGAATGTAGCAGGGTCCCGGCTGCGTGTGCAGGTAAATGCGGTTTGAACTTTGAGCTTTTTCTTTTCAGTGTGTGTGCATTGATTAAATTTACCTTCAGTGACACTTTGTGAGCATGTCGCAGCCATAGAAAAAGTCAGTGCCAGAGTTCCCGTCATGGCTCAGCTGTTAACGAACCTGACTGTCATCCATGAGGATGCAGGTTTGATCCCTGGCCTTGCTCAGTGGGTTAAGGACCCAGCGTTGCCGCAAACTGTGGTGTAGGTCACAGATGCAGCCCGGATCTGGCGTTGCCATGGCTGTGGTGTAGGCCGGCAGCAACAGCTCCGATTTGACCCCTAGCCCAGGAACTTCCATGCGTCATGGGTGCAACCCTAAAAAGACAAAAAAAAAAAAAAAAAAAAAAAGAAAGAAAGAAAGAAAAAAGAAAAAGTCAGTGCCCGTAAAAAAGATTTATTTATTTTTAATTTTTTTTTTGTCTTTTTAGGGCCGCACCTGTAGCACGTGGAGATTCCTAGACAAGGGGTCTAATTGGAGCTGTAGCCGCCGGCCTACACCACAGCCACAGCAACAAGGGATCCAAGCTGCGTTTGCAACCTACACCACAGCTCACAGCAGTGCCGGATCCTTAACCCACTGAGCAAGGCCAGGGATCAAACCCACATCCTCATGGATACTAGTCATGATTCGTTTCCACTGAGCCGCGATGGGAACTCCTGTAACTCCTTTAAAATTTAACCTCTATGGCTCAAGAGCAGATAGGGCACAGTTGTTTTATATACGTGTATATATATATACACACACGCATTCAAGTTTTCTCTTGGTTAGTATTTCCGATCGACTGCTCTGCGGTTCACTGCGTGGGACTCACTAAAAACCCTAGCAAGAGCGTGATTACAGGGCTGTGTGCGTCAGCATGAGTGACGTGAAATTGAATGGCAGACCCCGTTTTGTGCTAGAAAATGGAAAGACAGCGAGAGACAGGAGGAAGGTGCAGACGTGACGAGCCAGAGTGCGGGGGGAGCAGCGGACGAGGACCCGAATCCCTCCCGTAACCCGGAGCATCCGATGCGGAGGCAGCGGAGGGGACAGACGGCATCTTGAGGAGGTGGGGGCGCGTCCGAGGTCGCGAGGCATCCAAGGTCCGGACGTGGTGGTGGGGCTGGCTTTCCTCTCCGGCCTGAGGCTCCTGGTGCTCTGCCGGGTCCTGGGAGGCGTCCACGCTGCTGGCCTGGGCTCTGCAGCCTGTGGAGGGCGCAAGACTGAGTCTCGGGGAGCCACTGCCTGTCCCTCGCCCCGGTGGGCCCCTGGCTGGTGTCCGGTGTCGAGCGCGGGGTGCTGTTCAGGGATGCTGAGTGCGGAGGCCTGGGTCGGGACTGGGCCGTCGTGATGGTGACTGGGGTGTCAGCACCCACTGGGTGCCTGAGCACTGTGTGGCCGCCATGGGGGCCAAGTGCGGAGGCCCCGTGTGCACTGAGCTGGTGCTCCGGGCCAGCCCTCACCGGGCACTGCACCTACACAGCCTGGCCCTCGGCTTGCCCTGTCTGACGACCCTGGGGGTGATGCAGAGTGACCTCCCCACTGGGGGCTCCTCTGGTGTGTCCTGCGCGTCGGGCACGAGCCTTTGGCAGGAATCCTCCGAGGGGCGCTGTTTCCTCCTCAGCTGGATTCTGGTGGGTTTCAGCGTAGATGACAGTTGAGTCTACAGCTGGCCTGTCCCTCCAGGTCCTGCGCTGGCGTGTCTGCCCAGTGTTCCCTTCCTTGTGCCTTTGCTCAAAAGCACTTGAGCCGCATGCTCTGAGGCTGCTCGAGAGGCCGCCTCCGAGATGCCCTGGCTCCTGGGCCTGCCTCCGTCTCCCAGGTCGTGTTTCTGTCCGTGTGCAGAGTTCTGTCTGAGATGCCTGTCTTGAGAGCTCCTCGGACCCTGTCTGGGTGTCCCGTTGGGATGCTTCTCCACCAGGCCTCTGGGGGCTAAAGCCAGACAGATGTCCACAGCCAGGGCTGCAGGCCAGAGTCCACAGTGGGTCTTAGGCTGAAGCCCAGGTGTGGCAGGGCCACCCCTCCTGGAGGCTGGAGGAGGCCCTCCCTGTGCACAGCCCCCAGGCAGCTTCTCCCGTCCGTCCTCCCTGCCTCCTGCTCCCGCCTAGGACTGTGATGACAGGAGGGCCACCTCCCATCTCAAGGGCCTTTTGCCACGTGAGGTGACGTAGGTTTGGGGTAGGACACAGCATACCCTGCAGGCACAGCACTGTACCAGGTCAGTGATGACAGGGTCCCACACGTGGGCCTGTGCTCTGGCAGCAGAGCTGGCTGGAGGGCACCCCACCCAGTGAGGTGCACAGGTGTTTGCACCTGACGATGCTATGTTTTGTCCTGTGCTTCCTGGAGTGGACGATGGACCTCCCTTGCGCCCCTTGGTTGGCTTGACAGAGGAGCCAGAGCTCCAGCGGAGACCACCCCCCACCCCCGTGGCTCTGCGTGACCCTCCTGCCCCTCACCTTTCCCCCTGCAGCTCCACAGACCCCCTCTTGCCTCACACCCGCCTCACTGGCTGACCCTGCTGGGTTCCGAGCAGGAAGAGAGGGTGGGAGTAGGGTGCGGTGCCACAGGTGCCTGTGGAGAAGCAGCAGTCAGCACATGTGCAGAGCTGTCTCGTGCCCCGTGGTGGCCCTGGTGGCAGGAAGGTCCATTCAGAGGGAGCAGGGGAGCTGATGGGTTGTTGCCTGTCTTACGGGTGCAGGCGGGGCCACAGGGCATGGACCTAGCCAGGGTGGAGTGCCTGCCTCTGCGCAGAGCTGCTCCCAGATGGACAGACTGTGGCTTGATTTACATTGAACCTGAGCCCTTGTGAAACTCTCACGTTGGAGCATCTAGGATGTTAGTTAATGTGTGTTTTTCTCTTGCAGAAGCCAAAGATGTTGACCAGAAAGATTAAACTCTGGGACATAAACGCCCACATCACCTGCCGCCTGTGCAGTGGGTATCTCATCGATGCCACCACGGTGACGGAGTGTCTGCACACATGTGCGTGCAGAATATTCTAGAACATAGCCTTAGACCAGGAGGGAAGAGGGGGTGCTGACCAATTGTCTAATGGGAAGAAATGCTTATTTTTACAGTTTCCAAATGAATTCCTTAAACTTGGTTGTCAGAGGAGTCAGGTCATCTGCTCCTCGGGGCTCGTGGCCCGTGGCCTGTGTTGGACGGGGGCGTTGCCCTCCTCGAAGCCCTGCCTCCCTGACGAGGGGAGTCCGTCCTTGCCCACGAGGCTCGGTCGGGGTGTGTGTGGAGGCCTGGGACGCTGAGGGGCACTTCCTTAGATGGGACTGTTGAAGGAAAACCAATCCTTTAACACTAGTGAGTTTTGAGCTTCTATTTTTCACTTCGGAAAACAAAATACTTGCCAGTTTTGATAGCATTTTTATTTTAAAGTTAACTGCATTTGTAGATACTGGCTGGCAATATTTTATGTTTGAGTCACCGAATTGTATCTAATATTTTTATACGAAGAAAATCTGGTGCTCTTTTAGGCTAACTTGCAGAGCTTAACTCTGCTCCCGTGGTGGGAGCATCTAGAAAAGACACTGAAGGGCGTCTGCTGGGCCCTTTGCTCCCCCGGGTCTCTGTCCTCTCATTTCTGAGCCTCAGCTCTTGTCAAGGAGGCAGCTGAAACTTCTCCACTGTTGGTGAACCTGAAAGGCAGACCTGTCACCCAAATGTCTGCTGTGGCCTCGGCGTGAGCCTGGAGCAGGAGGTGCACCGTCTCCTCTGACCCACATGCCCCGTCCCTCTGACCTTGGTCCCCTCTGACCCATGCGCCACCCCCTCTGACCTCCGCCCCCTCTGGGCCCTGCCCCCGTCCCCCCGCAGTCTGCCGGAGCTGCCTGGTGAAGTACCTGGAGGAGAACAACACGTGTCCCACCTGCAGGATTGTCATCCACCAGAGCCACCCTCTGCAGTACATCGGGTAAGCGCCTGTGGGCCGCGCGTCCTCCCACGGCCAGGGCAGAGCCCCGGGCTGTCCCCGCGTCCCGCAGCATTTGCTTGGATCGGATGTTTGGGAAACCTCCGGATGCACTGAGCTGGCTGGGCGGGCGAGTGGCCGCTTGCTGGGGTCTCGTAGACACCGGGTCCCTTGAGTCTCCCTGCTGTTGGCAAGGGAGCCACCACGGAGTCAGCAGGACCCAGCTGGGGTCAGGCCGTGGAGGCAGGAGGCACGAGGCACTGGCCTGTGGCCTGCAGACCATGGACCGTGGGGACCGCGTGACAGGTCTGAAGGGGGCGGGGCGGTGTATGCGTTTCCACCCCCGGAGCTGAGGAGTCGAGGTGTGTCCTGTGCACGGGAGGGAGGCTGCTCCTGGTCAAGGCATCAAAACCACAGGCTAGAGCCCCTGGCCTGTGTCCCCTGAGCCTCGCCCTGACCTGGCCCTCCCCAGGAGGACGCCCGCCCTGGCGGGGAGGTCAGGCGCGTCCCCCGTGGGCTCTCGGGGTGCAGGGCTGCTCCTGGGCTGCTGGCAGTGGGCCCTGGCCGTCAGGGCGCCTCTCTCCTGGTGACCTTGCCCCTCCGTCCTTGTCCTGGGCCTGCACCAGCCCCGGTGGGCATCTGGTTTTACCTGTCCAGACGTTCACGCTGCAATTTGCCTGCCGCACCTGTCCCGTCCCCAGACCATGAGGTTGCCCCAGGGAAGGGCGGTTACAAGGGGCAGGGTGGCCGGGCCTGGCGGAGCACACAGAGACCCATCCCGGCAGTGGTTCAGGACTCCGGAGGTGGGTGACGCCTGAGCTCACAGGGTCTGCAGGCCCCGTTTTTGCAGCCGAGGGCTTTTGTCTCGGGGGCCTAGTGGAGACCTTGGAGCCAGTGAGGAAGTGAGGGAGGGTCCGTAGCCTGTAGTCCGGGGTGTAGGTGTGAGCCCTCTCTTCCAGGGTGGCCACATCAGGGGCCTGAGTGTGGCCGGACACCTGGAGGATGTCCCATCCCGCCCGGTCACACCCTCCCTCCCAGAGGAGCCCTCCCCAGACCCTCCACTCTGCTCCGGGGGCCCTGGGCCAGCCGCTGGGGCCTGGCACCGTCACTCAGGGGACCCAGGTGTCAAGCTGTGTGGCAGTGGTTCTCCCAGCCCCCTGTCCTTGTGGGTCGGATGAGCTTTCCAAAAGCTGGCGGGGTTTGGCAGGAAGGTGTCATGTGTCTGGAGGTCTGCTGTGTTTTGTGCTTCTGTGAACGCATGTGAGAGCCACGCATTCACACAAACATGAGTGTCAGGACGTGAAATGTATTCCTTGGCGTGGATCGTGGTCGGGAAGGTCTGAGAAACCCTCTGGGCTGGCACCCTCACAGGGGACCCTCCAAGCCAGTATCTGCCAGAACTGGAGAAGCCAGCAGGCAAAGGGCGCGGGTCGCTGAATCGGAAATGTTCACAGCTGTCTAGAGCCCGGCTTAAGTGATGGGTTAATTCGGGGCATGTGCAACTCCCGCAAGCACAGACTGTTTCCTAAGAGCGAGCTGGAAGCAGAATTCAGCCTCAGCTCCAAATTTGCGACTGTGGTGGTTGACGTTGTTACATGAAAATTGTGCGAATGACCGCGTTGACATTTCTGGCTGACTCAGCTGTTCTGTTCCTCTTGCCAGTCATGACAGGACCATGCAGGATATTGTTTACAAACTGGTCCCAGGCCTCCAGGAAGGTAAGTGTCAGAACGCCCAGCTGGACCCCTGTGTCCGCAGCCCGGCCCCTGAGTGGCTTTTCCCGCAGGGTCCTGCCCCTGACAGGAGGCTGCCTCTGGCGGCACCTCTGTCCCTGCCTGTCGTCCCAGCTTCAACGTCACTGCGTGCTGGTCTCCGTCCCTCACACGTCTGACACCTCCGCCCCTTCCTTCAAAAGGCGCTGCCCGCCGGTAAAACCGAGGTGCCGTTTTCCTTCAAAGATGGGATACGTTAGGAACTCACTTGGGCAGTGTTTTCTCATTGTCATGTTTCAGAAGAGGGTTGTCATTGCAAATATAGCTTACCCCATTAGGCCAGTGGATTACACCCGACCTTTGATACCCAACTTGGGGTTACACTGTTAAAGTCTTCTTTCACCGTTTTCTCTTTAGAGAATTTTAATTTTAATTTCCGGAGTAAATTAGTTAGAAACAATCATCTTTTGATATTTGAAGGGTTTTTCAGTGCTGAGAAAAGGCAAAGAATGCATGAAAATAAAATACTGATACCTCTGGAGTTCCCGTCGTGGCACAGTGGTTAACAAATCTGACTAGGAACCATGAGGTTGCGGGTTCAATCCTTGGCCTCGCTCAGCGGGTTAAGTATCCAGCGTTGCCGTGAGCTGTGGTGTAGGTTGCAGATGTGGCTCGGATCCCGAGTTGCTGTGGCTCTGGCGTAGGCCGGCGGCTACAGCTCCGATTCGACCCCTAGCCTGGGAACCTCCATATGCTGTGGGAGCGGCCCTAGAAAAGGCAAAAAAGACAAACAATAATAATGATGATAAAATGCTGATACCGTTAAAAATTATTATAGAAAAAGCAGCACAGGTGCAAGAGTTTTTCCTTTATTTCTTTTCGAAATAGTAGCTGGTTCACCAGCCCCTCAGCCACCATCAGATGGATCGGAACAGTGCATGCTCGCGGTTTATGGCAGTTCCTGCCCCTTTTGAAACTCAGAGCCTCTCCCACCTATGGCCAGCAGGCGCCGTCACCTGGGCTCCATGGAGCCGGTGGGCAGGGTCCTGGGCTCACGTCTGCTGCGACCGTGTCTGAGGCCAGCAGTTGGCACATAGGGTACACGGTTTTGAGCAGAGCCTTTGCTTGAAAGGCAGCACCGCAGGAACAGAGACCCTGCCGACGCCGTGAACAGTCTGTCCCTGCGCGCGCGTCCCCTCGCCCTCTGCACAGCCCAGCGCAGTGGCTGGAGGCCCCGCGACGTAGAACTGGAGGGACCCCAGAATCCCCGACTCACACTCCGCGGCCAGGGGCAGCCCAGCTTGGCCCTCACGCCAGCTCTTCTGAGGAGGCAGAGATCAGCTTGGCTGCTCTGGACGGGATCCTCGTGACTGAAGTCTGGGACGGTGGCTGTCTTCTGGATGCGGGCTGTTCGCAGTTTCTCAGCCTTGTGCTAAGAAAGTCGCTTTCTCTGGCGGGCCTCCTCCTGGTCCTCCGGGTGACCACGAGGGCGTCTCTGGGACGGGTGGTGCCGAGACAGAGCTGCGTCTGGAGGAGGCGCCCCTGCTCCCCCGCAGCCCCTGCGCAGCCGCTGCCCACGGCCGGGGCCCCCACCGCTGGCCTTGCCACTGCACATGTTTGGGGAATGAAAAGGAGCAGCTTTCTGGGTCCAGCCGGTTGCTAGTTGACTGTTTTTCTCTTCCCTTGCAGATGAGACCTTTTTGGTGGACAATTAGTTTTAGTTGTTTCTTCTTATTTTTTTTTTCAGTCTTTTTAGGGCCACACCTGTGGCATATGGAGGTTCCCAGGCTAGGGGTCGAATCAGAGCTGCAGCTGCCCACCTACACCACAGCCACAGCAACACCAGATCCAAGCCGCATCTGTGACCTACACCACAGCTCACGGCCATGCCAGATCCTTAACCCACTGAGTGAGGCCAGGGATCGAACCTGTGTCCTCATGGATACTAGTCAGGTTCATTGCTGCTGAGCCACAATGGAAACGCTTCTTTTGTTTTTGTGATTAAAAAACCCCATGTTCCCAGAGCAGCATCTTTATCTGTAACTTCGTCCAATTATCTCCTGTGTGTCACCCCCGGACTGCCCCTCCAGTATCCCCAAGCTGGTTACTGGGACTTCCGTCCATTCAGGGCCTCTCCTGGCGCTCAGCACGTGTCTCACCTTCTGCCTTAATGGTGGGGGGCGGGTGGGCGGGGGCAGTGCATTTTCTCCTGCACACTTGTGTGGATGTGGATGGGCGTGTCCGTTGCTTTCTTCTGGAAGGAGGAACACTCAGCCAAAGTTTTACTTGTATTTGTTTCGCTGCCTCTTCGCGCTGGCTGGAGCAGGAGTTGGCAAGCCCTCGCCACCAACTAGATCTGGCTCCTGCCTGTTGAATGTGGCTCCTGAGCCAAGAGTGTTTTTTACATTTTTAAAATAGTTGGGAAAGAAAATCAAAAGAAGGGTAATATTTTGTGATGTCACCCTGGGCCGTGGGTTCAGCGTTTGCAGCGGACAGGCCGGCCCCGTTGGCATAGACGCCATGTGGGGACTTTATTACCAGTGCCCGTCGTGTTAAAATAAGGAGAGAAGCCTCAGGCTTTTCAGCCATGGGGACGCATGGGGGTTTTGTCCTTGGACTGCCATTGTCAGCCAGGCAAGCATCCTGTTTATCTAGCAGTGACCCCACATCCCTTTACAATAAAGGGTTATGATAGGTGTAGGCATCCACAGAAAGCAACTTATAGAAAAAATTGAAAGTTTAAAATGGAATATGTCATCACAGCAGAATTTCTTCTCAAAAATAAATAATCTATAAGGCTGCAGTCAAAGTACGTTTCTGATTGGCTCATTTGTTAGTCCAACAAGAAAATATTTAGCAATGGTGGTTAATTAGATCTTGTGGGGTGGCAGCCACTGAAGTCCGCCTGGAGACAGCAAGCACATTTGAGGGCAGGAGCGCTGGGGCGCCGCAGCTCGGGGGCCGAGTGTTCGGGGCGCCCCGAAGCCTTTTGCTGGGGGCCTGGAGGCTGAGCCTGCGCTGTGTTTGTTCCGTGCATTTGACGTGTCGCGGGCGGGCCTCTGCAGAGGCTGTGGGGCAGGATGTGGGTGAGAGGGTCTTGGGGAGGCTGAGAAGAGGCCCGTCCTGTGCAGGCGGGGGTGAGCTCTGCTGAGCCGGCGCAGACTGGGGGGCGGGGGGGGGCAGTGCACAGCCCGACTGAGTAACTGGGCCTGTGAAAAGGCGAGGTCTCCCATGGATGCGCATCGTTCCTTGTAAGCAGGAATTTGCAGAAAAAGCTCGGCTCTTTTGTTACGTTCTGAACCAGGGGTGTCCGTGGTGGAATTCATTTGCCCTTTTGGATGTAATTCATCTTCAAGAACATTGTCAGGACTAAAAGCTGAATATCCCAACCAGCCTCCGCAGTAGTCCGATGACTTGGCAGTGGAACCTTGTTGGTGTGACTGAATTTTTTTTTTGGTCGCACCCATGGCATGTGGAAGTTCCAGGCCAGGGATCGAACCCATGTCACAGCAGTGACAACACTAGATCTTTAACCCACTGAGCCACCAGGGAGCCCCTGATAGAACTTTTTCTGAATGAGAAAAGCACTTCGAAGACTGTCACGCACTGTGGCTTGGACATTAGGCTTTGCTGAAGACCCAGTAGTGTCTCTTGGGGAGCCCAGCCTGGGAGCATCAGGCAAAGCGGTGCTTTAATGCAGAACGTGCCGCAGGGGGCCTCGCTTCCACAGCTGGTGTTGCTTGACACGCGCGTCCCATTCAGCTGCTGTGAGGACGGTCCATGCCGGCGGAAATTAAAGGGGAGCCAAGGCCTCCGGCCCTCAGACTCACAGCAGATCTGTTTTCTGAGCTCCAGCAGCAGGCCCAGCTGTTTGGAGCCCCCGAGCAGGTGAAAGGCAGCTTCCATTTCAGGCCTTCACCTGTGCAGTCAGGGCATCCGTCTGACCTCCAGTGGGAAGTGACCGATCTTCAGCATAAAGGAGGGGCCGAGCGAATCCCATAGAATTCCCGCGGTGCCTTCCAATTCCCGCTCCTCGTGGACTGGGGTCAGTATTTCCGTGTGAAAAGACGTCTTTGGGGGGAGACGCGCGAGATCTCGATTTGGAGGATGAGCGTCACTCCCTTCAGTCCCCACTAAACAAATATTCTCCCCAAAAGGAGTCCATTCTTCTCATTAGCAGCCTGTGTTGGAAACCTTACGCTCTGCAGTTCCTTCGTGGCTCAGTGGTAGCAAACCTGACCTAGTATCCATGAGGATGCGGGTTTGATCCCTGGCCTCACTCAGTGGGTTGGGGATCCAGCGCTGCCGTGAGAGCTGTGGTGTAGGTTGCAGACTCAGCTTGGATCTGCATTGCTGTGGCTGTGGTGTAGGCTGACTGCTGCAGCTCTGTTCAACCCCTGGCCTGGGACAAGAAAGAAACTTTATGCTCAGTTAATACTGCTGCGTTTTTTATTTCCTGGCTCCAGGTTTCTGGTGCCTCATATAATGGGCTTAGGAGTGTCTGCTTGTCCTAACAGCAGACTGAACAATCAGCAGTTCTTAGACTAAGAGGGGAAGATGCAAAGCAGACCTCTGCCGCCAAGTTCAGGGTGCTGAGGGCAGACGCAGGAGCACTGCTGCCCGGAGCAGACGCCGGGCTGGGGAACCTGAGCTGGCTCCTGGTGAGCAAGGCAGAGGGCTGCCCCCAGGTCTTCCTGATACTGTGAGGTTTACTTTACGTCCAGGAACTTGACCAGGTTCCAGATGCAGGGGGTGGTGAAGAAGTGCCCCGAGCCCTGTCCTGCTGAAGAAGGCCTGACCTTGGTCCCGGTTAGCCCTGGCCTTGCCTGCTGGGTTATTCCCAGTGCGAGACTGACCTGGGGGTGGGGAAGTCCTGTCCTACCTGAGGGGGAGGAAATCCTGAGATGCACTTGGAATTCACAGTCCGGAGGTGCACGCTCACCAGGGACAACCCAGATCATAGGCTGTAGGACGTCCCCTCCCGGCACCTCACCACCACCGCAGTAGGGCCTGTTTACACCAGTACCTCTTGACCATAAGTGTCATGTCCAGTTGACAAGAAAAAAAACGACAAGGCAAAAAAAAAAAAAAAAAAAAACCACAATCTGAAGAGACAGAACAGGCATCAGAACCAGCCACGGCAGGGACGCTGGAATTAGCGGGCCAGGAGTTTAAAACAACTGCGGTTCATGTTCTCGGGGCCCCGTGGATAAAGCGGACGGCCTGTAGGACGTACGGGAGATGCGAGCAGAGGTGGGAATCCTAGAAAGAAGCAGAAAGAAGCGCTAGGGATCAAAGCCCTGCGGCGGAAATGAAGGTTGCCTCTGATGGGCTGGCTGGCTGGACGCGGCAAGGAGGGAGTCGCTGAGCCCAAGGTCCCTTGGGAACCAGAAAGGGAAGAAGACGAAGGCCGAAGGACAGAACAGAGAGAACACCCAAGGGCTGTGGGCAGGCTTCAAACAGAACCGTACACGTGACAGGGGTTCCGGAAGGAGACGAGACAGGACCACACAGAAGAAAAACGAAAATGTTGCCACACAGCTTCCCCAAGTTAAGGTCCGACACCAAACCGCAGATCCAGAAGCCCAGAGACCATCAGCCGGGGGACAAATGCCAGAAAAGCTATGCCCGGGTGTATCAGCTTCAACTCACAGTCAAAGATCAAGAAAAAAGCCTGAAAGAAGCCGGTGGGGTGGGAGGTGGGGGCACTTTACCTGCAGAGCATCGGAGACAGCCCTGCCCCCGACCTCTCCGCAGAACCCGTGCCAGCCGGGCGCAAAGTGAGACGTTCACGGTGTGGAGAGAAAAGCCAGCTGCTCAGGGTTCTGCACCCCGGGAGGTTCTCCTCTAAGAGTGAAGGAGAAACAGGAATTGAGGGAACTTGTTGCCAGCAGATCCGCCTTCTCGCAATGTTGTTCAAGGAAATGCTTTACAAAGAAGGAAAGGGGTTCAGGTCAGCAACTCAGATCTACATGAAGAAGGAAGAGCCTCAGAGAGGAATAAATAAAGGGAAAACAAGAGGGTAGTTTTTGTTATTCTTAGCTGATCTTACAGGTAACAGTTTGTTCCAAGCAGTGATAGCAACAGTGTATCCATTGTACATCTCTTGTGTGTATCTGTTCCAGTTTCCTCAGAAAATATTTTCTCTGCTGTTATGTATCCATAGAACCTCTCCGCTTTGGCATTTAGCTCACAGAGCCCCAAATATTTACTCACTTTTTCCTTGTTGGAAATGGCTGTCAGCCCCTGGCCAGAACTCTGGGTTGGGAGCCCTCCCTGTTTCTCTCCCGGAGGCAGTTGCCTCCAACCCCAAGCTGGAGGTCCCTGAGGCCCCTGCAGTGCCCTTGGTCAGGCACGGGTGCTGCCTCTCGGGGCAGATGCTGGATTCCCTGCTTCCGCAGCTGTGGTGATGATCAGGTGATTTGGGGTGCAGTGAGCTGCGAGGGTGGATCTGGTGCCCAGGGCAGCATTATTTTTTATAAGCCTTTCCTCCCTCCCCTGAACTCTTAGCATCCTAGTCATACTAGTATCGTAACTTTAGTTTTTATAAAAAGTGAGATCGTAGTCCGTCCATGTCACAAAGCCTGTCTTTATCATTTGTCCACGAATATGGTCAGTATCTTGAATGCAAGGTATTCCACTGAATAAATGGCCCACTCATATCCCAGCACAGCAGGTACGTTAGACATATCTTGCATGTCAGCCGTCAGTGGTGTCTCCAGTGTGGTTTTGAGAAGGGTTCTGAGGCTCTGTGGCCTCATCTGGAGGCGTCTGCTAGGACAGAGTGGCTGGTGGGGAGTCGGCTCTGGTTGGCCTGGCCCAGGTTGTCAAATGCTTGGCACTTAGGTTGTTTCTGATACTTCAGTGCTACAGATAAGACTTTAACTCCTAATGCACCTGCCTGGTTATTTCCTTAGGATAGATTACTAGCAGTAGAAATTTTTGGCCAGCAGTTTTTGTTTTTGTTCTTTGTCTTTTTGCCTTTTCTTGAGCCGCTCCCACGGCATATGGAGGTTCCCAGGCTAAGGGTCTAATCGGAGCTGTAGCCACCAGCCTACGTCAGAGCCACAGCAACGCAGGATCCGAGCCACGTCTGCGACCTACACCCCAGCTCATGGCAACGCTGGATCCTTAACCCACTGAGCAAGGCCAGGGATCGAACCCGCAACCTTATGGTTCCTAGTCGGATTCGTTAACCACTGCGCCATGACAGGAACTCCAAGCAGTTAAATTTTTAAATATTTTGTATGAATATTGCCCAGGTACCTTCTTGAAAAGTTACCCCAGGTGACATTTCTGTACATGTATATGCCTGACACTGAGTGTTATATTTTCAGTCCTTTTTCATTCTGGTAGGTGAAAATGAAAGAAGCGGGAATTAAAACTTGATACAGTTGGACCTTGGAGATACTGCGGTTTGGTTCTCGACTGTCACAGTAAAGGGCGTGTGGCAGTAAGGGAGTCACAGAAATGCCGGATTTCCTTGCGCGGGGAAGGTTCTGTTTACACTCTGCTGTGGTCTGTCAGGCGTGCAGTAGCATTATGCTCAGAAGAAGTGTAGGAGTTCCTTTATGGTGCAGTAGGTTAAGGAGCTGGCATTGTCACATAGTGGCTCGGGTTGCTGCTGTGGCATGGGTTCAGTCCCTGGCCTAGGAACTTCCACGTGCTGCAAGTCTATACACAAACGGGAAGAGAATAAAAAAAACAGTGTACATCCTTTAGTTAAAAATATAAAACTAAAAAACAGTTGGAATAGTTACATCAAAGAGCACTGGTCACAGGTACTGTAACAAATTAAATAAAAAAGTTTGAAATAGTGTGAGAATTACCAAAACTTGACACAGAGGTGCAAAGTGAGCAGATGCTATTGGAGAAAAAGGTGCCCACAGGCTCGCCCGATGTGGGGCAGCCCCAGACCTTCAGTGTGTGGGAAGCGAGGCCTCAGGAAGCCCTGGATGGCGAGGCGGCCTGAGGGCACAGCCGCACCCTTTACCCTGAAGGTCCCTACTTCTCTGAGGACAGATGGGAGCAGCTCACTTTCAGGGCCTTTCAGGCCCTCATTCCCGTGCCAACATTGATGTGGTTGTTTGTTTCTTTTCAAGCTAATCCTGAACTTTCTAGACTCATTGTTTCGCCACATCTGCTTCCAGTGTCCCTTGCTCGGGCCTGGCCTGTGCTCATCACCTCCCTTCTGGGAGGCTCCCTCTTGGCATCCGAGCCCGCTGCCTCACACGTTCATGTTTTCCTGCACAATCACATGCTTTGGAGTGTCTGTGTAGGTCCAGGATGTGGCCACAGCATGTGGCGGTCCTCACGGGGCTGGAGGGAGACAAACAGGTAAAAAGCACAACCCGACTTTGCCGAGTCCACCACACAGAAATGTTTTCCAAGCATTAGGTGGGATTAAACTCCCTTTGCTGCCATGTGACCCTGAGCAGTGACTGTGCTTCCTCACCTGGCTGCCTGCTGTCCTGGGGACATGGGAGGGTCCGGCCTGGCCCCACGGGCCTCACCTCTGGGGCAGGGATCCTGCTGGGCGGGGGACTGCGTGGTGGCCAGTGACCCTATTCAGCAGGGACCCTTCCCCTGCGATGGTTGGCTGGGTGGCTCCGACCCCCGGCATTGGGGTAAGCTGCGACAGCCAGCCACAGAGCCAGGGGGCACCCTCCCCGCCGCCGGGCACACCTGGGCGGCCTCGGCAGCAGGTGTGGGATGAGGTGAACTTGTGGTCAAGTGAGAGCCCTTCCCCAGGACAGCTCTGTCCTGGGAGGGTCCAGTGTGGCTGTGCGTGGATGTTGGGAGAACGTGCGGTCACTAAGCTCCTGCTGCGTGGTGGGAGGTGCCAGAAGGCCTGTGTCCGTCACGCTCGCTGTCGCACTCGCTGTCCCAGCGGTCAGCAGACGGAGGTTGAGGTGCTGCGGGTGAGCGCCTGACTGTTCGCCGAGCCCCTGGTGACGGCTCAGCTCCAGGCCCTTGGCAGGGGTGTCTGCCACGCACAGCTGGCTGCGGCTCGGACACTGCAGGGCGCACGGCCCAGATGTGCTGTCTGCTCGTTAGGAGCAGCCTTCAAGGCGTTGAAATCCAAACTGCGCTTTTCTTCACACAGTTTTTGTTAAAGGAATTTTAACCTAAGATGTTGCCTACTTCAGATTAAGGATTATATTTATACATTAATTTTTCATAGCGGAGATGAGGAAACAGAGGGAATTCTACCACAAGTTGGGCCTGGAAGTGCCTGGAGACGTCAAGGGAGAGACCTGTTCTGCAAAACAGCACTTGGATTCCCATCGGAACGGTGAGCGGGCGGGTTCTGTCCATCAGTCTCCGCCAAGGCGCCCAGCCCCGTGCCCTCGTCTGGCGCTGTGTGGGCAGGTGTCAGCGTCCCTTCCGGTGCCGACCGGGCAGGGCAGGGGGAGCTGAGACGTGGGGCCGAGGACTCGGGGCTTACGTGGCGGTCGAGTGAGGAAGCCTAAGGGCTTCCCTGAAGGGGCCTGCGGGTGGGGTGCAGAGGGACGTGGGCCCCCCAGGATGCATCTCTTGTCTGTTGTCCTGCAGAGGGGGCAGAACACCATTTTGGCCTTGGGGTGAAATTAGTGGTGCTTTAGGATCTGTACACGTCCTGACAGCGTGTTCAGCTCTTCGGTGCCGTGGTATTTTCTAGTGGACCCTACAATTTCTAGGCACTTTCCGTCTACCCTGTACGTTTCTGACAATCCGAGAAGGAAAGAGAGGCCTGGGCTATTGGCCTGGGCAAGTGGGGGCTACAGACTCTGCGAGCTTGGGGCCCCCGGGAGGCAGGGCCGCGAGGCGGGCAGGGGTCCTGGGATGTGGCCCAGCCCTTTTTCCTGAGTCAGGGTCTTGATCCTGCAAGTGGTGTGGAACAGTGCGAGCTCTGGGGGCCCCTCGCTTCTGGATGCGGTTGGGTGTCCGGCGTGGTGGGGGCTCCACCGTGGCCCTGCCTGGCCTCGCCGGCGGTAAAGCACCTTGTAGACCAGAGGTGCAGACTTGCCTCACAGGGGCTTTTCATAGCATTTTCAGGATACTGTCAAGTCAAAAAAAATAGTAGTTTAACACTTTGGATTTCATGATACAGTCTTTTCTGCTTTTGCCAAAAGGAGAAACCAAAGCGGAAGACAGTTCGAACAAAGAAGCAGCCGAGGAGAAGCAGGAGGAGGACGGCGACTATCACCGCAGTGACGAGCAGGTAGGCCCTTTTCTCGCGTTGTCCGTTAAAATGTCAGCAACTTTCTTCGCTTTTCCTCCCAGCTCCTTCCTCTACTTTTCTGGTTTTCTTTCTTTGTGTGATTCCCAATGTACCTAACTCACTGTAGGCCATTCTCGGTATAAAAAGGTCGAGGTTCATCCTCCACCAGCCATGGGTGTCCCCAGCCCACTCCCCAGGCCACACAAATATTGTACAAAAGGAGTTGGAATCCCGCAGGTACCAAAATAGAGGGAAACCCTGAGGGAGCTGTTCATATGCCATTTGCTCATTTTCAGGTTAAAAAAGGAAAGCTAACCACAGAGCTGCTGTCGGAGAATTTGATAAAATCCTAAATTCACATCTGCAGAACTTTTTATTGGAGTAAGATGATTGTCGAAAGCTCAGCCGTCATCGTACTTCATGATGACACGGAGCTGCCTCGGCGGCAGAAACAAGAACGTGTGCGTTCGCAGCTGCTCCCCAGCAGGCTCTGGGGACCCCAGCCCGTACAGTCAGGAAACAGGAAGATGAGACAGGAACGCCCTGGTTCTCAGATTATACGGCTTCTAAGGGGACTTTTCAGGAGCCGCTGGGAAATGCCAGTTAAGGCGGTGGAATCAGTGCCTCTCAGGAGGTGGGGGCCTCATCACATAACTAGTAAAAACTTTAAACAGCTTAACAAGAAATGCATGGGGCTGAAATAAAGACACCAGAACCTGAGTTCCTGTTATGGCTTGGTGGTTAACGAACCTGACTAGGATCCATGAGGACGCGGGTTCAATCGCTGGCCTCGCTCAGTGGGTTAAGGATCCGGCGTTGCCGTGAGCTGTGGTGTAGGTTGCAGACGTGGCTCTGGCGTAGGCCGGCAGCTGCAGCTCAAACCTGACCCCTAGCCTGGGAACCTCCACGTGCCTCCGATACAGCCCTCAAAAGCAAAAATAAATAAAGAAAAAGCAAAATGTGGAGTTCCCGCCTGGGCAGTCAGCCTGACAGCCGGCCGCCAGTGCTTTCCGCTTCTCTTCGGGTTTCGTTGGCAAGTGGCTGTACTTCATTCCCCTCCGAGTGATACCAGCTCTTCCTTGTGAGAGCTCGGCTTTGTGCAGATCCACGTCTGGGGCTGCTCTGGGCTCCCCACCACGTTCTGAGGGGTCGCATGTCTGTCTCGGTGCCGGTTTCCTCTTATTTCCTTTGCTTGGGGTCTTTGGCTTTCTGAATTTGAGCATTTGTCTCTGATCATTTGGAGGAGAGGATCCTTAGTCATTATTTCTTAAATTTTGCCTTTCCTTTATTTTCTCTTCTTTCCTCCTGGTCCATGTTTGTTGTGCTCTTTGGACTGTCGTCTTATTTTAATTGATATCTTCGTCTCTATACTTCTTTCGGGTAATTTGCTCAAATCGGTCCTTCAGAAAACCCATCTGCATTCAGCTGAGATTAGTCTGTGGTTCAGCCAGCCACTGAATTATTAACTTAAGTGAATATGATTTTTTTTTCAAAGTTATATTTGGTTATCTCTCACACCTGCCTCTTCTTTATTCGTAGGGTGTTATATTTTTAATTCTTTCTTTCATACCTCTAATAACTTTAAAAATGCATGGTTTCAGTTAATTCCTCTGTTAATTTTTTTTTGTCTGAATTTGAGGGTCTGCTTGCGCCATTTTTTGTGGCTGGTGCCATTGAGCGCAGTGCCTGCGCACAGGGTCATTCTCAGCGGTCCAGTGAGCCTGGGGCTGTCAACCCAGGACCTGCCAGGTACCCGGTGACCTGGAATCACTTCGCCTGAGTTCGTTATCTTGAAGTTCCTTGTCACGCTGAGTCCTCTAATCCCATTGCACTCTTGATCCTCTAGGAAGGAGGTAACTGTGCACCTCACTTTGCACCTTTGCTCAGAGTGCCCTGTGGACTTGCGTCCACCTCCTCTAGAAGCCTCCTCAGTGTGTCGACACGGGGCGGTGTGTGTGTTCCCCAGGCAGAAGCTTTCAGGACAGGATTCTGGTCTTTGTTGGTTTAACTTGAGGCCAGCACATGCTGCCACAATAAATAATTCATGGATTCACTTTAAAGTACTATGCGAAGAGACAGAATAATGATCAGAGTTCCCTTTGTGGCTCAGTGGTTAACAAACCCGAGTAGGAACCATGAGGATGTGGGTTCGATCGCTGGCCTCGCTCAGTGGGTTAAGGATCCAGTGTTGCCGTGAGCTGTGGTATAGGCCGCAGACACGGCTCAGATCCCACATTGCTGTGGCTGTGGTGTAGGCCGGCCGCTACAGTTCTGCTTCAACCCCTAGCCTGGGAACCTCCATATGCCGCAGGTACGGCCCTAAAAAGACCAAAAAAAAAAAAAAAAATTTAGATTATATGGCAAACAATAAGCAGATTTAAGATTATATGTGTAAAATGATTAAAGTAAAATTCTTTTTCTACAGTATTGAGGTTAAAACATTTACAATTTCAAAAAAGTCAATATTCAGGGTTCCCTGGCGGCTCAAGTGGTTGAGGATCTAGCGTCAGTGCTATAGCTCAGATCGCTACAATGGCGCGGGTTCAGTCCCTGGCCCCAGAATTTCCACATGCTGCAGGCATGGCCAAAAAAAAAAGTCAACATTCTCGGATTTGATGGACTCAATAGATACCTAGAAAGCCCCCGGTGAGTAGCCCAGTAGGATCCCTCTTTTTTTCTTGGCCACGGTAGCTTCATGTAGGATCTCAGTTCCCAAACCCACGATCAGACCCCCACCACGGCAGGGAAGGCGCCTAATCCTAACGCCTAGACCACCGGAGAACTCGCAGCAGGACCCCTCTCGGTGAGTCTGCCCCGCTGTGTGTCCTTTGTCTCACAGGTGAGCATCTGTCTGGAGTGCAACAGCAGCAAACTGCGGGGCTTGAAACGGAAATGGATCCGCTGTTCAGCCCAGGCCACAGTCCTGCATCTGAAGAAGTTCATCGCCAAAAAACTTAACCTTTCGTCTTTCAACGAGGTAATGGTTGAACCATAAGTAGAGGTTGCAGCTAGTCATTCCTTATTTGTAAAAGCAGTACTGGCAAAGCTCTTTGGGTTTTTTGGTTTGTTTGTTTTTCACAGTTTTGTTTGGAAATTTTCAATCCTAAAAAAATCCAGTTTGTTTTGCCTCCCCCCGAGGAGTGTGGGAGCATATACCCGAGAGCTTGTGGGGCCCAGAGCCCTCGAGCACGGAAAGCCAGTGCCAAGAGAAGAGGGGCTGCTGAGGGGAGGCGGTGAGATCTGCCAAAGATTTTCACCACAAAGAGAAGTTTGGTTCTGGAATTTCGGACGGATGGCGGATGGGGCTGAATGGAATGGGCGGGTAGGTAGAGAAGCTAATCCTAAGCTTGCTGAATGCTGAGGACGGAGTAAAACCCGTGCTCCCGGGGTGTGGAGCGGGGTGCAGGGAGGGTCCCTGGGAAGCCCCCGAGGGCGTCCACTCACCCCGAGCAGCAAGACGCCAGGTGTCAGGAGGAGTCGGCTGTGCCAGCAGGTGGAGAGAGAAGGGCCCGCCTCTCTCCCTCCACTGCCCTGTGGGGCCTGAAGCAGGCCCTTGTGATTTAAACAGTCCTCAGGCTGTGAGGAAAGTGGTTTGTTGGGTCAGGAGGGAAGCAGGCGAGCTGGTTGGGGGAGTCTGTGCAGAGGCCCGGGAGGCCCAGACCAGGGTGGTGCGGTGAGGTGGAGAGGGGGCGCTTCTGAGATGTATTCTCGAGGAGAGTGGGTTGGCTCGTGGAAATGTAAAAAGAACTTTTTTCAAATATAGATCAGTGGAACAGGATAGAGAGCCCATAATTAAACCCATGCACCTACAGTCACCTACCTGGTCGATGACGAAGGAGGCAAGAATAGACAGTGAAGGAGTTCCTGTCGTGGCTCAGTGGTTAATGAACCCAGATAGTATCTATGAGGACACAGGTTCGATCCCTGGCCTCCCTCGGTGGGTAAAGGATCTGGCATTTCAGTGAGCTGTGGTGTAGGTCACAGACACGGCTTGGATCTGGTGTTGCTGTGGCTCTGGCGTAGGCCGATAGCTGTAGCTCTGATTAGACCCCTAGCCTGGGAACTTCCATATGCCGTTGGTGCGGCCCTAAAAAAAGACCAAAAAAAAAAAAAGAATATACAGTGGAGAAAAGCCAGTCCTTTCAATAAGTGGTACTGGGAAAACTGGACAGCTACATGTAAGAGAATGAAATTAGAACAATTCCTAACACCATACACAAATATGAACTCAGTGGATTAAAGCCCTAAACATAAGACCAGATACTGGAGTTCCCATCGTGGCACAGTGGTTAACAAATCAGACTAGGAACCACGAGGTTGTGGGTTTGAGCCCCAGCCTCTCTCAATAGTGTTGCTGTGGCTCTGGTGCAGGCTGGCGGCTACAGCTTTGATTAGACCCCTAGCCTGGGAGCCTCCATATGCTGCCGATGCAGCCCTCAAAAAAAAAAGACCGGGTACTGTAAAACTGTTAGCGGAAAACATAGGCCAGACACTCTCTGACGTAAACAACAGCAATATCTTCTCGGATCCACCTCCTGGAGTAATGACGATAAAAATAAAAATATAGGATCTAATTTAACTTAAAAGTTTCTACACAGCAAGGGAAATCCTAAACAAAATGAAAAGACAACAGATGGGAGAAAATATTTGCAAATGAAGCGACTGACAGGGGATTCATCTCCAGAATTTATAAACACCTCCTGCAGCTCGATACCAAAAAAACAAACAACCCCATCAAAAAATGGGCAGAAGATCTAAACAGACAGTTCTCCAAAGAAGACATACAGATGGCCAGGAACCACGTGAAAAGATGTTCAGCATCACTCATGATGACAGAAATGCAAATCAAAACCGCTGTGAGGCACCACCTTACACCAGCCAGAATGGCCATCATCACAAAGTCTGCAAACAATAAGTGCTAGAGAGGCTGTGGAGAAAAAGGAACCCTCTGACACTGTTGGTGGGATTGTACATTAGTGCAACCACTGTGGAAAACAGTATGGAGATTCCTCAGAAAACTGAAAATAGAACTACCATTTGCTCCAGCAGTTTCACTCCTGGGCATCTATCCAGAGAAAACCATGACTCAAAAATATACATGTGCTCCAGTGTTCACTGCAGCACTATTTACACAGCCAAGACATGGAAACAACCTAAATGTCCATCGACAGAGGCGTGGATCAAGAAGCTGTGGTACCTGCACACAATGGACTATGACTCAGCCATTGAAAGGAAGGAAATAACGGCATGTGCAGCAACATGGCTGGACCTAGAAATTATCATGCTAAGTGAAGTCAGGCAGTGAGACACCAACATCAAAGGCTCTCACTGACAGGTGGAATCTGAAAAAAGGATACAATGGACTTCTGTGCAGAACAGGTCCTGACTCACAGACTTGGAAAAACTTATGGTTTCCAAAGGAGACAGGTTGGGTGGGCTGGGGGTTTGGGATGGAAATGCTATAAAATTGGGTTGTGATAATCATTGTACAGCTATAAATGTAATACAATTCATTGAGTTTAAAAAGAAAAAAATTTTTCAGATATAATTAAGGACTTTGAGATGAAATAATCCTGGATTATCTGGGCTAACCCTAAATCTGATGGCCTGTGCCTGTGTGAGAGTGAGGCAGCGGGAAATCTGGGACATAAGCAAGGAGAAGATGGTGTGAGGGCAGCGATGACACTGGGGTGATACAGCCACACACTCAGGGATGCCAAAGCCCCTGGAGCTGGAAGAGGCAGGAAGGACCCTCCCCGAGAGCCGGACGGAGCACAGCCCTGCCAGCACCTCGATTCTGAACTTCCAGCCTCCATGTCTGTGATGAAGTAAATACCTGCTGTTTTAAGCCACCAAGTTTGGGGTTCTTTGTCATACCTGCCACAGGAAACCAAAACAGATCTTGGTAGCGGGAGGTGGAGTAGTGCTATAGTAAATACCTGAAGCTGTAGAAGTGCCTTTGGATTAGATAAGAGGTAGAGGCTGGAAGAATTCTGAGAAACTGAAGAGACTGTTACCAGGAATGTGATCGTAAAGAATGATTCTGGTGATAGCCCAGAAGGAAGCAAGCAGCACGGTTGAGGACGCACCCGTCACCCTTGAAGGTACACGTCACACAGACAGCATCGCTGGAAGGAAGAGCCCTGAAGACGACGCTGACCAAGCTCAGAAGGCAGGGAGCGCAGCGGGGAGAGAAGTGACCTCGTTTCACAGGGCAGCAAACGTGGCCGAGTGGTGTCCTGCCGTGTGTGGGAAGCAGAACGTGGATGTTTGGCAGAGGACATTTCCAAGCAGGGTAGAGGGTGGGATCTAGTTTCTCCTTGCTGCTGGTAATAAAACATTAGAGGCGAGAGATGAATTCTGGCAGGAACTGCTAAACAAAAAAGGGCTAGTACTTGATGGTTTGGAAAATTCACAATCTGTTCAGATTGCAAAAGGATGGTATATTAGGCGTTTGAGGAGGCCAAGGGTGTGCCAGGACACTCTTTCGCTAAAGAGATTCGTTGTTTGACTCATGGCGGCTCAGCTGTTTCGTGGGAGGAACAGAGAGGAGTCATCCAGGAGAGGTTTGTGGAGCAGCTTCAGGCCAATGGCCTTGATCTGTGACGTACACAGGAGACTCACAATGTTTTGAAAAATGTTGTATCATCAGAAGCACCACCAACTTGGACTGAAAGGGACAGAGATAGGAAGGAATGAGAGAAGGCTGTCGGGCTTCCAAAATTCAGTGTGCAGGAAATAGGCTGGAACTCCCGCCATGGTGCAGTGGGATCGGTGGCGTCTTGGGAGGGCTGACACTCGGGCTGGATCCCCGGCCCGGCACGGTGGGTTAAGGATCCGGCATTGCCGCAGCTGTAGCTTAGGTTGCAGCCGCAGCTCGAATCCCATCCCTGGCCTGGGAACTCCATGTGCTGTGGGGCAGCCAAAAATGAGAGAAAGAGAAAAAAAAACATAGGCTGATGTAGCTGCTCAACTGCCCATGTGAGCTATCCCTAAAGAAAGAGGAAGAATGACTCTAAGGCCAAGCCCTGGGCCCAGAAGGCAGACCCTCCACCCACAGTGATACTTCTCAGTCTCGACCCTCCTGGAATTTGCCTGCTGGATTTCAGACTTTGTTGAGACCAGTGACCCCTTTCTGCCTTTCACTGTATCTCCCTTTTGGACCAGGAATATCTGTTCGGTCCCGCCGCGTATTTTGGAAACAAACAGCATGTTTTCTAGTTCCACAGACCTGGGCCTAGAAAGGAATTTTGCCGCAGGATGAATCTTACCGAGTCTCACTCGTGCCTGATTCATGATTTTAGAAGATAAGATGTGGGGTCACTCCCACATGGCTCAGCAGCTTAAGTGTCCATCGGGTAATGCTCTGGTGTAGCTTCGTCCCCTGGCCCGGGAACTTCCACATGCCACGTGCTGATGCAATTTGGGGATTTGGAGTTGATGCTTGAATGGATCAAGTCTCTTGCAGATGTCAGGATGGGAGGATGTATTCTGCATGTGGGATGGATGTGGATTTTGTGGAATCAGAGGGCAGACTAGCAGGTTGAGTTGACCCTGCCAAAAGGTATTTCCATTTCCCAAGCCCCAGAACATGTGAAAATGACTCTGTTTGACAAGAAAGTCTTTTCAGACATGTAAAGAATCTCAAACAACCAGTGGGATCAAAGAAGAAAACAAGGATAGACAAGAAGATACATAGAGACAAAGGAAAATGAAAACACAACATACCAAACTAGTGTGAGGCAATGAAAGCGGTGCTGAAGGGTGGTCCACAGCCGTTAGCAGGCTAGAAACAAGGAGTGGTTCCCACTGTGACTCAGCAGGTTAAAAACTAGTATCCGTGAGGACACAGCTTTGATCCCTGACCTTGCGCACTGGGTTAAGAATCCTTGCGCACTGTGCCCCAAGCCACAGTATAAGTCGCAGATACAGCTTGGATGCAGCATGACTGTGGCTGTGGCTGTGGCGTGGGCCGGCAGCTGCAGCTCCAATTCGACCCCTAGCCTGGGAACTTCCATGTGCCGAAAGTGCAGCTGTTAAGTAAATAAATAAATAGGGAAGATCTCAGAGTTTCCACAGTGGGTTAAGGATCCCGTATTGTCTCTGCAGCAGCTGAGGTTTGATCCCCGGCTCTGCACAATGGTTTAAGGAGGTGGCATTGCTGCAGCAATGGCTCAGCTTCAGTCCAGGGCCCAGGAACTTCCATATGCTTCAAGTGCAGCCAAAAAAAGAAAAAAAAAAAAAAAAATCTCCCAATAAAAAAGTAGCCCTGGACCTGATAGCTTCATAGGGGAACTTTAGCAGACATTGAAAGAAGAGTCAGCACCCATCTTCAAACTTTTTTGAAGAGAAGGGAGCACTTACTTCCCAGTTCATTCTGTGAGGCCAGCGTAACTGATACCAAAACAAAGTTAAACAGACGCTGCGAAGAAAAGAAAACTACCCACCAGTGTCCTTCACGACCAGTGACACAAAAACCCTCAACAAAATACTAGCAAGCAGAAATCAGCCTTTTTTGTTTGTTTGTTTGTTTTGTTTTTGTCTTTTGTCTTTTTAGGGCCACATGGAGGCATATGGAGATTCCCAGGCTAGGGGTCGAATCTGAGCTGTAGCTGCCAGCCTACACCAGAGCCGCGGCAACTCGGGATCCGAGCCGTGTCTGCAACCTACACCACAGCTCACGGCAACGCTGGATCCTTAACCCAGTGAGCAAGGCCAGGGATCGAACCCACGACCTCATGGTTCCTAGTCGGATTCATTTCTGATGCGCCACGACGGGAGCTCCCAAATTCAGCATGTTAAAACGATTGACACTCTGTGACCGAGTGGGATTTATTTCTGGAATGTAAAGATGGTTCAGCATATGAAGACCGATCACTGTAATATGCCACATCAGTAGAATGAAGGAAAAACCACACAGTCATCTCAATTGATGCAGAAAAAGCATTTGACAAAATCCAATATCCTTTCATAATACACACACTCAACAACCTAGGAACACTAGCCACGTATGAAAGTAAAATAAATTAAAATCCATATTTGAAAACTCATTATGAACGTCATGGTCGTGAGGAAGTGAGAGCTTTTTCTCTAAGACGAGGAACAAGGCAAGAATGCCCACTTTTAAGCTTTCTATTCAACATAATACTGGGAGTGTTAGCCAGAAAAATTAGACAAGAAAAAAATGGAGTTCCCGTCGTGGTGCAGTGGTTAATGAATCCGACGAGGAACCATGAGGTTGCGGGTTCAGTCGTGGCCTTGCCCAGCGAGTTGAGGATCCGGCGTTGCCGTGAGCTGTGGTGTAGGTCGCAGACGCGGCTCAGATCCTGCATTGCTGTGGCTGTGGTGTAGGCCAGCGGCTACAGCTCCGATTAGACCCCTAACCTGGGAACCTCCATATGCCTCGGGAAGCAGCTCTAGAAAAGGCAAAAAGACAAAAAAAAAAAAAGAAAGAAAGAAAAGAAAACACATCCAAATTGGAAAAAATAATTTAAAACATTATCTCAGTTTACAGACGAATGATTTTATATGTAGAAAACCCTAAAAATTCCACCAAAAAAACCCCATCAGAAGTAATAAATTAATTCAGCAAGGTAGCAGAATACAAAGTCAACAGAAAAATCAGATGCATTTTTGTACAAGCAATGAACAATCTGAAAAGGAAATTACAAAATAATTTCATTTGTAATAGCATGAAAAAGAATAAAATGTTTAGTAATTAACTTAACCAAGGAGGTAGAAGACTTTTTACAATGAAAACTACAAAAATTGGTGAAAGTGGCGTCCCTGTCATGGCTGAGTGGTAATGAACCCGACTAGTATCCACAAGGACGCAGGTTCCATGCCTGGCCTCGCTGGGTTAAGGATGCAGCGTTGCCGTGAGCTGTGGTATAGGTCGCAGACGTGGCTCAGATCTGGTGTTGCTGTGGCTGTGGTGCAGGCTGGCAGCTGTAGCTCCACTTTGACTCCTAGCCTGGGAACCTCCATATGCTGTGGATGCGGCCCTAAAAAAGGCAAAAAAAAAATTTTTTTTTAATTTAAAAAGAGCAAAATATGGTGCTGAAAAAACTGGATATATACATGCAAAAGAATGAGGTTTGACCCTTACCTAACACAATATACAAAAATTAACTCAGTGTATCAGAGCATAAATAAAACCTAAAACAATAAAAGTCTGGGAAAAAAAAAAAAAAACACAGGATAAAAACTAAACAGTGTTGGACTTGGCAATGATTGCTTGGAAAGAACACCCAAGGCACAGCTAACAAAAGAAAACATCAATAATTTGGACTACCTGAAATTTTTTTTTAAATTGTACAGAATGGGAAGTTCCCGTTGTGGCTCAGTGGTTTACGAATCCGACTAGGAACCATGAAGTTGCGGGTTCGATCCCTGGCCTTGCTCAGTGGGTTAACGATCCGGCATTGCCGTGAGCCGTGGTGTGGGTCGCAGACGCAGCTCGGATCCTGCGTTGCTGTGGCTCTGGCGTAGGCCGGTGGCTACAGCTCCGATTCGGCCCCTAGCCTGGGAACCTCCATATGCCGCGGGAGCGGCCCAAGAAATGGCAAAAAGACAAAAAAATAAAAATTTTTTAAAAATTGTGCAGACTGGGAGAACGTATTTGCAGGTCATATATGTGGTGAGGAACTATTATCGGAAATATGTATACAGTTTCACACACACACACACACCAAACCTAAACAGTGCAATTCAAAAGTTGGCAAAGGACTTAACTAGATGTTTCTTTTATAAGACTTCCAGATGGCCAGTAAGCACATTACAATATACTCACCATCATTAATCATGGGGTGCAAATCAGAGCAGTGAAGAAGCCCCCCTGATCCCCAACAGGACAGCTGCTGAGGAAGGCAAATGCGTGCTGGCGTGGATGCGGAGGAACTGGAGCCTTGTGCTCTGCTGCTGGGGTGTGAGATGGTGCCGCTGCCGCGGAGGACAGTCTGGAGGTTCCTCACAGAACTAAGCAGAACTGCCGTGAGACCCAGCAGTTCCACTTCTGGGGGAGAACTGTAAGCAGGGTTGTGAAGAAATGTCTGAACCCCGATGTGCATGGCAGCACGACAGACAGTAGGCAGAAGGTAGAAGCAACCGGGTGTCTGTCAGCGGGTGACGGACAAGCCAAATATGGTCCATCCGTACAGTGGCCTGTCAGCCCTTAACAGAAAGGAGGTTCTGACCTGATACCAAGTGGCACAGCCGTAAAGACATCGTGCCCGGTGACATCAGCCAGTCACAAAAGGACAAATACTGTGTGATTTGACTCATTAGCGGTTCCTAGAGTCCTCAGAGTCATAAAGACAGATGGTAGAAGGGGCTTTTACAGAACTCAGCGTACTCTTACTGTACCTACGACTCAGCAGTCACACCCCACGGTACTTCCCCAAAGGAGCAGAAAGCCTCTGTCCACACACAATCCTGCACACACGTGTTTATAGCAGCTTCGTTTATAGTTGGCCAAAACTTGGAAGCAGCCAAGATATCCTTCGGAAGATGACAGGTACATAAACGGTGGTCTGTCCAGACAGTGGCGTATTACTCAGCACTGAAAAGAAATGAGCTTCCATACCATGAAAAGACACAGCAACCTTAAGTGCATGTTACTAAGTGAAAGGGGCCAACCTGAGAAGGCGCCATACTGTGTGGATCCAGTTCTGTGACGTTCTGGAAAAGGTAAAACTACAGAGACAGAGTATCTGTGGTGGCTGGGGGTCGGGAGGGAACGGGCAGGGCAGGGGTCAGGGCAGCGGAACCAGTCCGTGCTGATCCCACAGGGTGAAGACACGGCGTCATGCCCTCCTCCGAACCCACAAAGGGTACAGCAGCAAGGATGGACCCTCATGTAAATTTGGGGTGATTATGATGTGTCGGTGGAAGTTGATCACTTGAAACAAACGACAGATGTGAACATTCGGGGGTGTTGGTAGGGGGGGAGCCTGTGGGGTGGGGGCAGGAGGTATTTGGGAACGCCTTGTACCCTTAAATTTAGCTGCGAACCTAAATGCTCTAAAAAGTCTTTTAAACCACAAAGGAGAAAACTATCTGTGGTTCCACGGAGGTCCGAGGAGCACACTTGTCCAGGAACGGTGACTGGGGCCGGGGCTCTTGGGTGAGAGCACAGGGGCTCTGTCGTGTGGATGGAAGCCCCTGGGCCTCCAGGCCCTCTGGGGTGGGGTGGGGCCGTCGAGGGCTCCCCCCCCCCCCCCCCCCGCTGCCTCAGAAAGGAGGGCAGGCCATCCTTCACCTGCTGGCGTGACAGGTGTAGACCGGAGGTGCTGTCCGCGCACCCGGCCCTTGGCCAAGCTGACCAAAGTCTTGTTCTTCTGCCAGCTGGACATTTTATGCAACGAGGAGATCCTGGGCAAGGACCACACACTCAAATTCGTAGTCGTCACGAGGTGGAGGTTTAAGGTGGGTCCTTGTCATGACATGTTTCGCTTGGGCTTCACAGCCAGTCTCAGGTTGTGAATGTGGTGGTTCTGAAATCATCAGCCCCAGGGGGGTGTGGCCGGGGAAGGCTCCGACACGCCACACCCCTCCTGGTTGAGGTCACCAGTGTCCTTGGATGGGAGTGGCCGCTGCAAGCAGAGGGCACCCCTCGAGCCCTGGTGCCTCACTCTGGAGCAGAATCAGATGGGTGAGACCTCGTCTTCAGGGGCCGCCCGGGAGGGACAGATGGCCAGGGTCCCAGAGGCAAGCGGGGCAGGTGCACAGGCTCCCCCCGGGCGGCTGGCGGTGGGTTCCCTGTCCCCCCTCCTCTCACGGCCCCTGTCTTACAGAAGGCGCCGCTCCTGCTGCACTACAGGCCCAAGATGGACTTGCTGTGAGCGGCGGGCACAGCAGAGACTCAGCCCCCCTGCCCCGGGGCACTGCTCCGAGTGCGTGGCCTGGCGGGACCACAGTGGCGCCAAGGATGTCATCCCAGGCGTCGTGTGGACCAGATTCCTGAATAGAGAATATTTATAACTTTTGTATGAGAGAGAATTCACACTCAACAGGACACTCCCGGCACGAGATGCTGACACACCTCGCGGCCGGGGCCCTCTGCTCCAGCTCGCAGACCCGCGTGAGAACATCGCGAAGGTTCCATCCCAACGTGTTACCTTTGCTTGCTTTCCAGGTCTTGAAAGTCTCTTCCGTTCAGTTTATGAATTAGGTTTCATGATGAGCCCCCAAAATACTTGTACGTTTATTGAATCCTTCCTAAGTTATTGAAAAAAATGTCTTTTCATGGTGAATGACGATATTTATGTTGCCTTTAGCTTCCTGAAGACTTTAGAAGATGTATAAAAATTTAATTTAAAAGCATACCAAACGAAGGGTTTCCGTTCATAGCCTGAGAAACCGTGGTATTCCATTCTCCACGTTAGGAAATGTGAGGCCGGCCGCTGCCCTGGGCCACGGGGCCTGGCAGCCTGGGAGGGGGCTGCAGCCCCGGCCCCCCGCCCGCACACTCAGCAGAGCGGACCAGCCGCCGCTGGTTGGCAGAACGACTCTTGTTGTTAAAAATCGCTTTTATTAAATACGTTGCGAGTTGTTCGGTGCGTTAATTTCCTGCTATTGTTTCCCGTTTTCATTTTGCCGAAGAGATTGTCGGGAGCGTTTGCGTGGGGCGCGCTCGCTGCCAGAGCCCCGGCTCTGCAGGCCTTCGGAGGTGGCAGGAGCCAGCAGCGCCCCCCGCCGGCGGTTCTCGCGCGCGTGGCCGGTGTTCGAGGGGAGGGCGCCGAGGACAGGGAGGCCGGGTCCGGGGAGGCGGCTCGGTGCCGCCAGAGAGCTTTTCCGGCCGCCTAGGGCCCGAGGAGTCAGGCACCGGCAGCACGGCCTCTGTTGGCGGCCCTGCGGCCTCGCGGGTGTTCGTGGTTTTGTGGGAGTGGAGAGGGAGCCCTTTGCCGGGACATCCGCTTCTGCTCCTTGGAGATGGGCCCTTGGGAGGTCTTAGCACACACCTGACAGGCGCCCGGCGGCCAGCGGGCTCCGTCCGCGTCTGGGGCTGCTGCTCTGTCGCCTGCCGGCCCCGGGTCCTGGGCACCTTGCTCAGTAGGCGGTCCGGCCGGGCGCCCTGCGAGCTGGGCTCTCCGGGAAGAGCGTCCCTCGGGACTGGACCTCCTCTTGAACCGGCTTTGCAAGTGAGGGTCTGGCTCCTCGACACTCAAGTTGTTTTCTTCTGCTTCCTGTTTCTTGCACATCCGTGTCCGGAGCAGCTCCTTAGGGACGAGACCCACGTTCCCCGAAGGGGCTCAGGCCAAGTGGCCGTGAGGCCTTTCAGAAACACAGGCGGCTTCTCCCGGGGGGGCTTGGCCAGAATCCCCCGCCCTTCCCGCCCTTCCTCCCGGGACCGTGGGAGCTGCTCAGTGGCCTGCGCTGGCCGGCCCCCCGGCCGGTCGTTGGAGCTGCCCGGGGAGGGCCTCCTGGGTAGATGTCTGTGAGCGAACGTTTCCTGTCTACCTCAGATTCTCGTGTCCGCCCGTCCCTAGCCCCGTGCGACCCCGGCGCCGTCCAAGTGTGACGTCAGGGTTTAGGTCTTTCCCCGTCTGGCGAGAGGAAGCAGAGCCGGAACAGACGAGCGTCCACGTTCACGTCGGATGAACTCGCAGGTCAGCTGTCGGATGAACACGGCTGTGATAATCGCATAGTTTATATTTGTACCTTTGTAGCTCCTTCGAAATCACTTGAACTTGCTCTGGTGCTAAGTCCGCGTCGAGCCCCGCGGGGAGGCGGCGGTGGGCGAGCCGGGTCGCCGGCCGCCCTGGCCGCGCGCGCCGACGCGCTCTGTAACCCTGTCGTAACCTGATGAAACCTCAGCAGCAGAAGTACCTATTTTTCTAAGATTTTCTCGCGCAGACCGTCCTCTACGGGAGACTCCTGGTGCCGCCGCCGCCGCCGCCGCCGCGGGTCTGGCCGCAGCCCCGCGGGGACGGAGCTCGGGCCTCGCCGCCGCCGCCGCCGCCGCCGCGGGGGCCGCGCGCTTCTCTCCGGCGGCCGTTGGCGTCAAAGGCAGAATTTTATCTTCTCCAGCATGACCGCCAGGATCAGTTAGTGGCTGGATCCTATGAAGCGTTTTCGAACAAGGGACGTAGTTTCACAGCTACCGATGCTGGTGCCACGAACGCTGCCAGTCACCCCGCGGCACCGGCAGCGGCAGAGGGCTTGTCACCAGCACCAGGCCTCACTGGGTACAGTTTTCATGAAAAGAGAAAATTCGCATAGAATATATAATACTGAAGTTGAGATTTGGGGGGTAAAAAAAAAGAAAAGGTTAACTTTATAAGATTATTTATTCTATTTTAAGCCTTCTATCATAGTTTCCCATCCAGTTACTTGGTTCCAGTGGTCCAGCTTTCTTTACAGGCATATAAAATGAAATTGTGAGATGTTCGGCAAGCTTCTTTTTGCTTTGAGTAGCTTTTAATGTGTGTCTTTTGTCTGATGTGGATGGAGAGCAGCTGATGCTCTTGTGCAATAGGTGCCAGCCCGCCTCCGGCAGGCGCGGCAGTGGATTGGGAGGTAGCATCTGCTCTGCCGAGGGGAGGGAGCATAGGTGGACTCGGAACCTGTATGTTCAGCTGTTGGTTTTTCCTTCCCCGTGGCTGTCGTATGTGGACGCCGTCCCTGGGATCGTGCCTCTGCCCGCAAGGGCGCGTCACCGTGTTTGAGAGCGAGGGACCAGCCAGCAGCCACAAGCGGACGGGGGGGCCGTGCCTGGCCTGGCGCCCGCAGACCCACGTGCTGGCGGCCCAGGACGCACGCCCTGGACCCGCCACAGATGTGACAGTGCTGCTTCCCCGGCCCTGAGCCCCGAAGGGCGTGCAACCTAGACGCCTCGGCGTGGCACTGGGGTCTGTAGAAATTCCTTCGTGTTTCCCTCAGAGCCCCCAGGATGGATTTTCCAGCGATTGTGACGTCGTTATTGGGTTAAGAGGCTCTAGGAACGAGCCAGCGGATACTCCTGCTTTGTACGTGAACATTTCATGTGGTCTCAAAACATTGGAAATACGTTTAGTGCAGATAAATCACAGAACGTGCCGTTTCTCTACTTCCTCAGGAAACCATGTACACTCCACCACATCGCGCGTGACCTTAGCGTGACAGACCGGCGTGTTTCTCTGCCCTGGTGTTTAATGGACTGAATTCGTTGGGACGGGCTGGTTAGGGGCCATTCAGGCTGTCACCGGGGCCGTCACCGGGGCCCTTTCCCTGCCTGGGTTCGCTCTGCTCTGCTCCTCAAGGCCGCGGGGCCTCTGCGTCCAAGGGCTCCCGAAGGGGCTGCGGGCTGAGGGTCCCGAACACGGCAGCGTTGGCCGAAGTGTCTACGCCAACGGCTTCCTTGGGCGTAAGAAAACCGTTTTTCCCAAATGACATAGCGTTCCAGGGCGAAAGCTCGCCACCAAGCCTGGGCGTCCCACGTGGCGACCTGCGCGCTTCGGAGGGTTATGGAGGCGACGCTGCAGACACATGTTCTTGACTGTTTAGTTTGAAAGTTTACATTTTTTTATGCTTTGTGTTGGTGTGTAATTTTTTGTACTATTGGTGGCTAGTTTTTGTCTAAAATCTTTTTTGAAATACTGCTTAAATGTTTTGATTTTATGATAGTGAAGCTTGTATTCAGTGTTTTGCCAATTGATATTATATGCTTGTAATAAAAGCAAAAGGAAAACCGACCTCGCTCTCTCAGATTGGACGTTTTGTTACCTAAGATGTTTGTCAGAGCATCAGATGGACGCTCCGTTGGAGTCATACAGCGGACCGAGAAATGCCACGGGCGCCTCAAGCCCCCACACCCAGACCCTTCCCCTTCTCACCGGGCCCCAAACCCTGGGGGGTAATGACCTTGCTCCACGTGGCATTTGTGAGCGTGACTTTGGATGCAGAACTTCACTAAATTGTTCTGCTATTTGGCACCAGAGGTTTGGTGGGGACTCGGGAATCCACACTCGTCTGTTTGCCTAGAGCGAGAGGTTGCTGTAGTTTGGAGCTGCGTGTGCCAGGGGAACCGTGTTAAAGCAAACCTCCAACCCCGCGGGCAGCTGACCGCCAGTTGGAGCTGCAGCTCCCTCTCCTGGCGTCTCTGTCGGGCTTCTCCAGGAGACCTGCGCGCGCGCACACGGATGGGAGGGTTTCTCCCGAGCAGGCTGCCCTCCCCTTAGGTTCTGTCCAGGCCTCTGTGGGCTCCGGGACGCCCCCCCAGCCCTGAGGCTCATCTTAGCTGGAAATGCCCTCACAGACACAGCAGAATAATTTCATCCTGGGCACCAGAGCCCAGTCAGGTTGACACATGAAATCAGCCATCACAGGCAATTTGCGGGGGGAAAACGATGCCCAAAACTTCTAATTTTTCTTTTATAAAGTTATTTATTTATTTATTTTGCTTTTTAGGGCCACACCTGTGGCACATGGAGGTTCCCAGGCTAGGGGTTGAATTGGAGCTGCAGCTGCCGGCCTGCGTCACAGCTACAGCAACGCCAGATCCGAGCCGCATCTGTGACCTGCACCACAGCTCACGGCAACGTCGGATCCCCAACCCACTGAGTGAGGCCAGGGGTCAAACTCGCATCCCCATGGGTACTCGTCAGATTCGTTTCCGCTGTGCCACAACAGGAACTTCCCCGAAACTTTTAATTCGTAAAGGTTAAGTAATTTATGGCAGTCTTAGGAAACTAGAATTGAAAACAAGGAGAATGTGTCGACCAAAATTATGCTCATGTGGATTTCAGGTCAGTAAACTTTAAAGATAAGGTTCATCTTAAAAAAACTAATTTTGTGGGGAGTTTCTCTTGCGGCTCAGAGGAAACGGATCCGAGTAGTATCCATGAGGTTGCAGGTTTGATCCTGGGCCTCACTCAGTGGGTTAAGGATCCGGTGTTGCCATGAGCTGTGGTGTAGGTCGCAGATGTGGCTCGGGTCCCGAACTGCTGTGTCTGTGGTGTAGGCCGGCAGCTGTAGCTCTGACTGGACCCCTAGCCTGGAAACCTCCATATGCCGCCGGTGCGGCCATAAAAAAAAAGGAGCTAATTTTACATATTTTACTTATCTTTGGTAAGTCATTTACTCCATTTACTGAATGTCAAGATGTTGGCTGAAGCTGCATGTCAGATCCTGTTCATCCAGGCAGGAAGCAGGCTTTGCAGTCAGGTCGTCAGATCAGGTCCTGTTGGCTGGGCTGCATGTGAACAGGTGCCGGGAAGGGAGACTTGGGGAAGGAGTGAGACGGTGCTTAGCCAGGCTGAGTCCCTGCCCCCCAGCACCCCAGCCCCTGAGCCTGGGAGGAAGGGCAGTGAGGACCGCCGCACCCGTCTTAGCTCTCGCGGGAGAGTCGCTACTCCAGTGCGACTCTGTGTGCCTGAAACGTGCAAGTCCCGTTTAAACCTAAGCTTCTCTACGGATGGGTCATGCGTCCCCTGAAGTGAGAGAGGCTCATGGCACGCTTGGCCAGGGACAAACATCTCCCTTTGACTCATGGTTCTTAAGGATAAGACCCCCAGCAGGGCCTGGGGCGGCTAATGCCCGACTCTTAGGGGCGGGCCTCCTGCTGGGATGAGAACAGTGTCGTCTCCCAGTTACACTGAAATCCCGCTGTGCTGGTGTAAATAAAGGCTCCCGTAGGATGCACAGGCCACCCCTCGGTCCAGGGAGGCACACCTGGTGCTCTGGGTATGTTTCAGATGACGTGGCAGGGGAGACGTGTCCCGTTGTCTAAACCACCAACAGGCTGATTGTCTCTGTATTTTATTTGGACCTGAAAATGTAAATCATCTAACCATTGCCTTTTTATTTTTATTTTATTATTATTATTATTTTTTGCTATTTCTTGGGCCGCTCCCGCGGCATATGGAGGTTCCCAGGCTAGGGGTCTAATCGGAGCTGTAGCCACCAGCCTACGCCAGAGCCACAGCAACGCGGGATCCGAGCTGTGTCTGCAATCTACACCACAGCTCACGGCAACGCCGGATCGTTAACCCACTGAGCAAGGGCAGGGACCGAACCCGCAACCTCATGGTTCCTAGTCGGATTCGCTAACCACTGCGCCACGACGGGAACTCCACCACTGCCTTTTTAAATGTGTATTCGGTGCTAGAATAACAGAGTTACTTCTTTAGGAACATTTTTATTCAAAAGCCTTTTGAAAGATAAAAGGCTCTGGCCTTTATAACAAATAGATCAAGTATTAAGATTCACCAACTAAGAATAGACTCCTGTTGTTGAGAAATGGCTTCTTCTGCTGAGATCTTACACAAAACCAGCATTAATTCCAACTCAGTTCCTGGAAAGTGTTTCTGGTGATTCTACAGTGTACAGTCTGACCTCTGTAGGACCCGGGGCGCTGGAGGGTGGGGTGTGGTCCTGGGACCCGGGGCGCTGGAGAGATATGGAGAAAAGTCCCCGGACCTCAGGGCTCCCAGGACCCACACTCACCCTCGCGGTGCTCCGGCGATCACGTTTACGTCCTCCTGCCCCCCGGCTGTCTCTGACCCCACACCTCAGAGCCAGAGCAGCTGGAGCAGCCCCTGCAGATGAGAGGAGGGAGCTGTCCAGTGCCTGCCCCACCTCCCAGGATGCTGCCCCCAGAAGCTGCAACAGCTGATGGCGACGAGGCCGGCCTGGTCCACCGGCTCACTCACCCGAGACCAGCCCCTCGAGGGTTCATTTGGGGGCCTGCTTAATGACACGCCTGAGGGTAGCGCCACTGCCAGAAGCCTAGGGCGTGTGTTGTGTGGTGTCTTGTTGCAGCGTGGGCTTTTCACCCGCAGTAGGGCATGTTTGTGCCATCAGACCCCCTTTCAGGGTCTTGCAAAGGTGTTTCCACATTTTTTTCATAGAGTTCTCACCTACTTCTAGTTTGGTTTACGTATGTATTTTCTCAGGGAGATAGGGCACCTCGTTATGTGGAACAGAGAAAACGCTGGTATTTGTGCCAAGTCTGCCAACTCAGAGAGTCGTTGGGTGGGTGTCGCCCACACAGGCGACCTTGTCACAGCAAACACACCCCCTGTGCTCCTCCGCAGGCTGCTCTCCCACCACAGCCTCCGAAGAAATGTTAGCTAATAGCGTCAGTGACCGTGCCGTGTGTTCTGACCTTAGTGGAAATATTCTTACCGTCTTCTTTTAAGCACAATTGGGGTAGGTTTTGATAAATAACTTTTAATGGTAGAGAAATGTCCTCCTGTAACAACTTACTAGACATTTTAGTCTGGAATATGTAATTTTCCTTTTTGGTTTTTTGTTGTTTGGCTGTTCACCTGCCGTGTGGAAGTTCCTGTTCTGGGGATCCGGCCCTCGCCACAGCATTGACAATGCCAGCCCCTTAACCTGCCGAGCCACCCGGGAACTCCTTATTTTTTGAATTAAAAGTTTTAACAATTTTATTTTGTTTTTGAATTTTTAGCACATATAGAGATTCGTGCAACCACCACTACAGTCAGGACACAGAATGGCTCCATCACCCCAAAAACTTCCTTATGCTCACCGTTTTGTGCCACCACCGAATAATGGCAGCCAGTGACCTCCAGCATTGTAATTTTGCTGTTTCAAAAATGTCAGGTCAGTAGACCGCATTGCTTGAGTCAGCCTTCGAGGGCACGTTTCAGGTTCCCCGTCATGAGGATGGACACAGCCTGCTTCCCGGTTCCCCTGATGAAAGGCTTTTGCACTTTTCAGTGTTTGATGATCGTGAGCTTCACGTGCAGGTTTGCAAGTGGACCTAGACTGGTGCTGGGTCATACGGTGAGTGTGTGGTCCAGAAACTGCAGAACAGCCCTTCCCAGACTGGCTGCCCAGTTGGCATTGCCAACAGCAAGTGTTGCGTTAGGCACTGCCCATCCTGTGCTGTCGCTGTGACTTTGACTTCAGACCTTGATGTAGGTGTAGTATTACCTCACTGCGGCTTGAATTTGCATTTCCCTGATCGCTTTTGATGTTGAACTTCTTTTCTTGTGCTTATTTGTCATTATCTCATCTTTGGTGCCGTGTCTATTCGTGTCTTTTGCCTTCTTTTTAAGTGAGTTATTTTCTTATTGAGTTTTGAGAGTTTTTATATATTCTGTATTCAGGTCCTAAGTTGGATATGTGGTTTGCAGATACTTCTCCCATATTTATCTTATGTTTTCATTCTCTCTGCACTGTCTTTGGCAGAGCAAATGTTTTTAATTTTGATAAAGTTCAGTTTATCAATTTTTCCGTTTACAAATTTTTTTATTACGCCTTTGTGTCGTGTCTAAGAATGCTCTGCCAGATGTCGGGTCTTGGAGATGTTCTCCTGTTTTCTTACAGCATTTCATAGGTTTATGTTTTACCCTGATAGGTGATCCATTTGGGGGTTTTTTGGTTTGTTCTTTAATTAGGTTTTCATTTTTTATGTTGGGGTTGACCGACAGTGTGATTCATTTTGAATTCATTGTGAGACATGAGGCCTAAGTTGGGGTTTGGATGGTCAGCTGTTCCATCACCATTTGATGAAGAGGCTACCCTGTCCCCCCTGGATCGCTGTGGCACTGTTGTCCAAGGTCGAATGGCCATATTTAGGTGGATCTGTTTCTGGACTCTCCGTCATTAATCTCTGATCCCTGCCTGTGCATCTGTCCTTTGCTGATACCACACTGTTTTGATTGTTGTTGCTTTATGGAAAGTGTTCAAAGTGGGTAGAGTGATTTATCCAACTTTGTTCTTCTCTGTAAAAAGTATGTACTATCCAAGCTCATTTACCCTTCCATATAAATTTTTTTTTTTTTTTTTTTTTGTCTTTTTTTTTGTTGTTGTTGCTATTTCTTGGGCTGCTCCCGAGGCATATGGAGGTTCCCAGGCTAGGGGTTGAATCGGAGCTGTAGCCACCGGCCTACGCCAGAGCCACAGCAACGCGGGATCCGAGCCGCGTCTGCAACCTACACCACAGCTCACGGCAACGCCGGATCGTTAACCCACTGAGCAAGGGCAGGGACCGAACCCGCAACCTCATGGTTCCTAGTCGGATTCGTTAACCACTGCGCCACGACGGGAACTCCCCTTCCATATAAATTTAAGCTCTTGTCTGTATCTAAAAAAGGTCCTGCTGGAATTGTTGAAATTGCGTGAGTTCTATAGATCACTTTGAAGGAGGCTGACATCTTGACTGTGTTTGTAACTGAGCAGGACCCAGTGGGGCCTCCAGGAACAGACCCCCATGGCCTCCACCTCCCTCTTGGTTTTTTTTTGTTTTTTTGTCTTTTTGCCATTTCTTGGGCCGCTCCCACAGCATACGGAGGTTCCCAGGCTAGGGGTTGAATCGGAGCTATAGCTGCCGGCCGACGCCAGAGCCACAGCAACGCAGGATCCGAGCCGCGTCTGCGACCCACACCACAGCTCTTGACACCCAAACAGGGGGTCTGGTGAGAAGGAACTGCTAGGGTTCCAGCCACGGTGGGATACCTGGGCGGAAGGTTGGAGGAAGTAGGCTTTGCTCTGGGTTGGGTTCAGTCCGGAACTGGGGGTCTTTCTGTGATGAGGCCGCTCAGCACGTTTTTATCTGGAGAGCGCGAAGACTGGTAGGACACAGCCCGGACGGGTCACAGTGTTCAGACGCGGTTATAATGCGCTCCTGTTTCTATCTTGACCCATCAGGGCTGCTCTGCCCGGGGACGTGTGTGCGGTCGCTTCTGCTTGGCGAGGGCTCAGCTCCTGTCCGGGGCTCCTGCGGGTGGGGGAGGGGGCAGCCCCTGGCGGGGAAGAGGGTCTGCTCCCGGGGGGCGTAGAGCTGCTTCCCTCTCTCTCCCTGGCGGCCTTCCATCCTCAGAGCCTGTTCCCGCTCCCACCTACCTCCATGTGAAGCTCCGGGACACACGCCCCGCCTCGGGGTGACTTCTGGGGAAACTGCCCCCACCGAGAGTGGGCTGAGGGAGCAGGCCCTCAGGCTGGGGTCGGAAGGGCTCCTTGTTGCCAGCCTGGAGTGGGGCGGGGTACACCCAGCGACCGCAGCGCGCGCCTGATCACCCGGCCATGTGCCACTGTGAGGCTGCACGGCCAGCCAGTCACTCTTGGAGCCACCAGTGTCCTGAAGGCTGTTAACCCCGTGACTCAAGGGGCCTCAGGCAGCCTTTTGAGACTTTGATCTTCTGCAGCTGGAGAGCAGGTCAGGCTGCAGCTGCCCAGGAAAGGGCCGAGTCAGGCTGCCGGGCCTGCTGGGCTGAGTCAGACCTTGATGGGGATGGCACTCACCATGAGACCTGGTGGAGGTGCCTGCGTGGGGCCAGGGCCATCTTGAGCCCCAGATTCCCTGAGAGCCCCTGAGCGTGAAGTAGTGGCCCTCCCTTCACCTGGAGACAAAGGCAGATGCCCCCACCCCCATCTGCCTCCTCTCGCTGCCGCTGGTCCAGCAAGCAGGGTCCTGCCTCCGACAGTCTGGGCTGGGCGTGGAGGGCCCCTGGGCAGGGCTGCAGGACCACCGGGTGCATGCCAGCAGGGCCCAAGGGTGCCGGGCGGTGCAGGCAGGACATGCACAGTGGCTGCTCTTCTGTGACTCCAAGATTTGAGTCATGACAAGGGCTTTGGGGCCAGTGGTAAAATGCGGTGTGGAAAAAGCCAGTGCCCTCTGGAAAAGGGATAGAGATGCTGATACCGCTTCCAGAGAAGCTGCCTGGGGCCCGCAGTCCAGCCCTCCGAGGCTGGTAAAGGCCGTGAAAGAAGATCTACGTGAATGAAGAGACACAACAGGCTCTTAGATGGAGTCAGCACGTCACAGAACCGAACCTGGGTCCGCTCAGCCCATCTGCTGACACGGCTTGTGGTGAAGAAAAATGCAGAGTTTGTCGCAGGCGCCAAACAAGGAGAACAGGCAACTGGGGCTCAAAAGCCCTGGCTCCCTGAGGCTTTCAGGGAAGGGTCTGTGAAGACAGGCTGAGGGCGGTGCCATCAGCTCCTGGGTACTCTGCTGACGGGTTGGTGAGGAGGAGGTCGCCAGTCAGCATCACCCGTCCTCGGGTTCAGCCCGTCTGGGGTCTGCGTGCCCGTGGTCAGCAGTCTTCCCCCGCTGGGGCTTCGGTCTCTCTCTGGAAAAGGGCTCAAAGTCGTGGGTCAGGATGTCATCGACAGCCCTTGAGGAGGAACTCAAGGTCCTTGACTTTGTTTTATGGCTGCCTGTTCTTATTTTGTCTTGCTTGTTTTCCTTTGTTCCTGCCCTTTCTCTGATTAAAGTTATTCTCTGGAACTTGGAGCCTACTACAAACAAGAGGGAGGCAGCGGCCATGGGGGCCTGTCCCTGGAGGCCCCACAGGGTAGCAACATCATATTTGTTTTTATGTCTCCTTAGGGTCCTCTTGGCTGTGACAGTTTCTCAGACAGGCCTTGTTTTGATGAACTCGACAGTCTTAAGGGGCTCTGGTCAGATATGTTGTAGCATGTCCTTCAGTTGGTGTTCGTCTGCTATTTTTTCTTTTCTTTTTTTTCTTTCTTTTTTTTTTTTTTTTTTTTGTCTTTTTGCCTTGTCTAGGGCCGCTCCCGCAGCATATGGAAGTTCCCAGGCTAGGCGTCGAACCGGAGCTGTAACTGCCGGCCTACACCACAACCACAGCCACGCGGGATCCGAGCCGCGTCTGCAACCTATACCACAGCTCACAGTAACGCCGGATCCTTAACCCACTGAGCGAGGCCAGGGACCGAACTTGCATCCTCATGGTTCCTAGTCGGATTCGTTAACCACTGCGCCACGGCGGGACCTCCTGCTATTTTTCTCAGGGTTAGACTCGGGGTGTGGGTCTGGGGGAGGAGGACCCCAGAGGTGTGTGTATCCCATCCTATCACAGTGCCCTGTCACTGCTGATGCTGACCTTGGGCCCCAGAGGTGGTGTCTGTCACGTTTCTCCAGTGCAGGTGCTCTCTTAAGCCCTTCCCATAAGCGTGTTCCCTGAAGGAAGTCACCCTGTGGAGCCCACACCGAAGGCCGGCTCCTGACAGGACCGTCTGCGTCTGCTTTTGCGTGTCCGTGTGCGCCTGTGCACGCGTGGCCCTTACCCTATACCCGGGTCATAATCCAACAGGACCTTATTTTGTTGCCCAGATTGGTCCAGGTTTGGGAGCTCTCTCCCCTTCTCATGCCCCATCATTGTGGGTTTGGTTTGTTCTTTGGCATTTTCTTACTTCCAGGCTTCCTGCACCAGCCAGCTCCAAATGCCTCCTCAGTGGTGAGTTTTGAGTGTGTGTGTGTGTTTTTAGGGCTGCACCTGTGGGGCCCATGGAAATTCCCAGGCTGGGGGTAGAATAGGAGCTGCAGCTGCCAGCCTCCACCACAGCCACAGCAATGCTGGATCCAAGCCGCATTTGCGACCTGCACCACAGGTCACGGCAACGAGGGATCCTGAACCCACTGAACAAGGCCAGGGATCGAACCCGCGTCCTCATGGATCCTAGTTGGGTTCGTTACTGCTGAGCCACAATGGGAACTCCCGATTTTTGATTATTTATTGAACTTTATTTCTGCTCACTGCATGAGGATTAGCTGCAAGTCAGAGAATTTGTATGGACTGTCAGTCTCCCGTCTGAACCTGGAAGGTCCAGCCAGGCCCGGCCCCTGTTCATTGTCTGGCCTCAACATGGGTGGGTGAGGGAGGGGTCAAGAGGTGTGACAGGGTGAGACCCCTTCTTGGGCCCTAAGCAGGACTGTGTGGACATGTGCAGACAGAGGCTGACTTCTGGCTGATGCACCCTAGAATGTAGGACTCCTTGGAGAGAATCAGGGGTTTGGGGCACCTGGACACAGAGCAGGTGCCATCCTTATGGGCCAGAGCTCTCTGCAGGAGCAGGTGCATCAGTGCTACTCAGCTGCAGATTGAGGCAGTTTAAAGGTCAGGGTGGAATTTCCTGGTGGCCTACTGGGTTGGGGATCTGGCATTGCCGCTGCTGTGGCTCAGGTCACTGCTGTAGCACAGGTTTGATCCCTGGGCAGCAACTTCTCCATGCCGTGGGCATGGCCAAAAAATAAAATAAAGGTCAGCGCTGGGACCAGGCTTGGGGGCCAGGTTCAAAGGCCAGTCAACAACTCATTAGCATTTGTCTTTCCAAGAAGGCTTCTTTGCAGAGGGCCCTGAGGAGACAGCCAGGGAGGGAATGACGTGGGCTGTACCCAGGAGCTACCCCTGGCACTGGGTCTCCTGCTTCAGGAGGGTGGCAGCCAGGAGTGTCTGCCAGGATCTCACCCAGTTCATCCCAGGCTTCCAGGCCTTTCCCTCAGTCAGGCTGGGCACCTCTCTTCACTGGCATCATCCTCTGCCTAAATCTCAACGTACTCAAGGGTGCAAGAAACACGTTTATTTTGCAGAAACCAAACTAAACTTCCACTCCATGCCTCACCCTCTGGGGCTGAGAGAAATCACCCTGGGCACCACGGGGGTCTGGTGCTCAGCATTGTGGGGGCCCCACCCTCAGGGACGAGCAATGTAGGATTCTAGTTCTTCCCCGAGCCTCACGCAGCAGAGTAAAGACCCACCAACGGCCGGCACTGGCTGCTAGAGCCAAATGGATGCCCTAGCCCCCTCCTCACCTCCAGCTCCTGGGCCTCACACCCTCACCGCCTGTAACTGGGGCTGGGGGGCGGGGGAGAAGGGTGAGGGTAGTCCGGGGCAGGGCCGATGGCCGGGAGGGATGACCCCACCGGTGGCCGGGAGGAATGACCCCACCGGGAGGTGGTGATCCTCTGCTGTCCCGTCCCTGGACGACCTGTGCGCACCAGGCTGGGCGCATCTCCTCTCCAGTGCCCGCCCCGCCTGGACCGCGCTGCGCCGGCCCAGCCCCACCCCGCAACCAGGTAGTCCCGTTCCTGGTCCTGGCTCAGCTGGGTTCTCTGTCCCAGCCCTCCCAACGCGGGGGCTCAGAGGACACCGGGAGGACGAGAGGACACAGGGAGGGACCGGAGAGCGCCGGGGAGACACTAGGTAATCGATCCCGAGGACACCCCTGCGGCTGCCGCCCTTCCTTCTTTGGCGTCTCCCGGGCCCCGATTTGTTAGGTTTCTGCCACGTGACCTTCTGGGAGCCAATCGCAGCCGCATGACTTAGCACGCGTTGATTGGCTGAGGCCGGCCAGGGGCGGGGTGAAATGAGGTGGGGGCGGGACCGGGGTCACCAGGGGGCCTACTCCTGGCCCCGACGCCTAGGCTCAGCGCCCAGTTTGAGTGGCGCTGGGCGGTGTCTTTCCTTGAGGCCCTTCAATCCTCCAGGCCACGCACGTGTCGGCCGGCCCTAGCCAGGAATTGCTGCAGCCGGATCCCCAGCTCGGCCCCTCAGCCCGCTTCCCTCATCCTTCCTCCGGTCCCGCCCCCATCGTCAGCTTCCCCCCTCCCCCCCAAGCCCGACTTCCACCCCACCCCACCCGAGCCCGCCCCCCGCATCCTGCCTGGGCTCCTGCCCCTGGTCCCACCCCCCCGCCCCCCCAGCCTGACTCGCATTCTCACCCCACCCAATCGTGCCCAAGCCCGGCCCCAGGTCGACGGCCTGAATCCCACCGGCTCCGAGGGATCCCATCCCACCCTTCACCGGAGACTGTCCCTCCTTTAGGACCTGATGAGAACCGGCTGAGGCAGAAGTGGAGGTCGGCTCCAAATTGTGTGGACAGGTGGCCTGCACCCAGGGTTCACTGAGACCCGCTGGCAGCGATTGTGGACAGCAGGATTTGTCTAGCTGCGGATTAGCACAGCAAAACAAAATGGTCCTTAATTGCCAGATCTTTAAAAACGTGTCCTGGGAGTTCCCATCATGGCTCAGTGGTTCACGAATCTGACTAGGAACCATGAGGTTGTGGGTTCGATCCCTGGCCCTGCTCAGTGGGTTAAGGATTCGGCATTGTCCTGAGCTGTGATGTAGGTTGCAGACACGGCTTGATCCCGTGTTGCTGTGGCTCTGGTGTAGGCCAGCGGCTACAGCTCCGGTTAGACCCCTAACCTGGGAACCTCCACATGCCGCAGAAGCGGCCCTAGAAAAGGCAAAAAGACAAAAAAAAAAAAAAAAAAAAAAAGTGTCCTGACAGCCTTGATAGCTAAGTGGCTTGTGACTCAAGCAGTTCCAGGTGCCTAAGAGACAGCAATGCCGAGCAGAACACGGCCCCAGGTTGGCTCCAGAGGATCTGCCTGCCTACCTGAGGCATGGAGGACTTCCCTGAAGGAAGTGTGGTCTGCTTTGTTATAGAGTTAAATGAATGCTCTGAAAGGAAAGAGACTACAAAGAGGCAGAGTGGTCCTAAAGCAAGCCCAGAGCCAAGGGCGTGGTGGCAGAAGTCCCAGGGCCACTCTGAGGTCCTCAGCCAGCTTCCGCCTCAGGGCCCTGGCACTGCCATTCCTCTGCCTGGAATGCACTTCCATCAGAGGCCTGCAGAGCTCCCTCTGTGTGCACACATCACATCTTCAGAGGGAAACAGCGACCCTCACCATCCCCTCTGCCTCCTGCCGCTGGAAAAATCAGTCCCAGGAGAAAGGAACCTCAATTACCCCTGGTGCCTAGAACGGGGCTCTGCACGTTGTGGGGGTTCAGCAAGCATCAGGCAAAGGGGTGCCTCTCCCTGGAGCCCGCGGACCCCTCTGCAAAGAGATCTGCCCCACCAGGCACTGAGGAAGGGCCGCGGGGCTCCCGAGGGAAGGCGATGCAGGTCACTGGCAATCCGGGTTGCTCAGCACTGAGAGGAGTTCAGGCCAGGCGGGGGCGGGGGTGCAGTTCGGTGTGCCCCTTCTCAGAGCAGCCGTGCTGGGGCGGTGGCTTGTAGAGCCCAAAACCTGGATCAGCTGGCCAAGTTCTGAGGCAGAGGCAAAGGGGCAGCATTCTGGGCCCAGCCCAGTGGGGAGGGGGTGGGGGTGGGGGGACAAGTGTGGTCAGCACAGTGGGACCAGGGCCCCAAGGGCTGTGGGACAGGAAAGGCCAGAGATGGGGGAGACTTGCGGGGCTGGGGCCCTAAAGGGACCCGGTCTGCGGATGTCGAGTCGGGCGGGGCAGCCTTAGGGAGAAAGGGTCTGCGGAGGGAGTCCAGGTCAGGGCTGTGGGGAGCCCTCAGAGCTGCCCCCGCGAAGGGGGTGGGGTGGGCTGGGCCTATTTGGCAGGGCCTGGGGGGGCAAGTGGGGACCAACCATCCAGCAGGACCTCGGCTGCACCCCGGGGCCCCTCCCAGCCCCATTGCCTCCGGGGGGAAAGAGGACTCCAGACGGCCACGCGCGTGAAATCACTGTGGTGTTTATTGGCTGTGACTCCATCTGGAGAGGCCCCCGCATGCAGGAGGAGTCACGGGCGCCAGGACAGACGACGGGGACATCCACGGTCTACACTAAGCTCGGCTGCTTGGGCGTCCCACGCGCCCGGAGCAGGATGCGGGGTTTCTAGAGATAGCGCCCTGTCTGCTCAGAGCTGGCTTTTTAACGTGTGAAAACAGGCATTTAAAAAAGACGTGGGACCGGGAGGAGGCGGGGCGCGCCCGCGGCTGGGAACTGGGGGGCGGTGGTGGTTCGTATTGCGTCTAGTCGTATGGCTTCTCTAAAGAGCTAGGGAGGCCCGCGCCCCTGGCCCGCGACACGTGGACACGATGAATTTTCGACGAGACAGAAAAGGCCCCAGGGACTGAGGCGAGAGGCTTCCTGTCACGATAAAACTCCTCAAATACGTAAGACCTCAATTACCTGAGATTCGACATATTGTGATGCAAATTAAACGAAGGTAGAGGAAACGTGAGGGTTGGGAGGCCCTTGGCTGTTTCTGTTGACCCCGGCTGGCCCAAGTGGCAGGGGCGCCAACCCCAATTCGAGGGCCTGCATCTGCGCAGGGACGGCACAGGACAGGGGCGGGCCTTCTGACTCCGCTTGCTTCTGCGGGCACCCAGCGCCCGGTCCCCAGGGCTCTGCTTCTCCTCCCGGTTCTGGGCGAAGGTGTGGGTGTTCAGAGGGTGAGGGCAGGACACTCCACCCCCAGAGCAGCCTCGGAGGACACGGGTCATGGCAACCAGGAAGGGGAGTGGGGCTGGGCTCAGCCGGGCCGACAGACTCAGGGGAGCTGGAGTTATGGGGCTGCATGAGCGCCTATCTGAGGCTTTCCCAAGCCTGTCACTTTGTGTTTCCCTTGGTGGGGGAGAGCGCAGGCCCTGGCATTCCTCAGAATCGAAGGCTTCCAGAGGAGTGGACAAGAAGAGGGCCGGGAGGGCAGACAGCTGGACGAAGAAGGTAAGGGGTGCAGATGGACGGAGGTGGAGGGCAGGCACTAGGGACTAGCACTAGGAAGACACAGATACAGCAACCCAGGTGTCAGTGCGGGGGAGGGGTTGGGGGGGCCAGGCTGATCCCAGGCAGTGAGCCCGGGCCAGCTGCTGGCCTCTCCTACCCCCACCCCAGCCTGCACGACCGCTGCCCCCTACTATGGCTGTGCTCCTGAGTTTGCGCCCGCCAACGCAGAGGTGGTCGAGGGACTGGCCCTTAAGGTGGCCCTGGCCAAGGGCCCTGCTGGGTGGGTGGTGAAGGGCTGGAGCAGAAAGGGGCTTCCCAGGCTCTGGGGGAGGGTCCAACCCACCTGCTGCCAGACGAGCACGTGGGCTGGTCCCCAGAGCCTCCAGCAGACCGCAGGGGCCCTGGGTGGGGCGGTAGGGTGCCCCTCCCTCGGTGGTAGTGGCGATGGCAGTGCGGGGATGGGGTGGGGTGAGAGGTGGGCAGAGGCTCCCAAGGCATAAGGGGGGCATGGGGCGGAAAGACCCAGGACTATGGCTTATACTGGTGTTGGAGGGCTGCACTCTGCTCCCGACATCCCTTCAGGGGCCTCCGCGGAGGGCAGGACTGGGGGTGGGCGAGGGGGCAGGGGCTCCGGGCTCGGGCGAGCTGCTGTCCGGCTCCGTGGCTGTTACTTCTTGAATATGTCCTGCAGTGGTCCAGGCAGGTACTTGATGACCGTGTCCAGGATGCTCTCGTCCTCCTCCTCCGGTTCATCCCCACAGCCCGGTGGGATGGCCTTCTTGGGCCTTGTCAGGCTGCCCTCCGAGTTGGCCTCCATGGCAGCCTGGGCCTCGGCCTCACGCTCCTCCTTCTTCTTGATGCCATACTGCAGGGGACAGGGCAGGCGGAGGGCAGGCGGGGATCAGGCACTGGAGTCCCCGGGCCTGCCTCCCAGCCCCAGGAGGGGCGCTCCCAAGGCCTGAACAGGCTGGACCCTCCCAGCTTTTGCAGGATCAGAGGAGGGGCCTCGAGAGGCAGCAGCAGCAGCAGAGAAAGGCACAGGACGGGAGTGGACGGCCACCCAGACTCCCGGAAGGAGAGGTCCCCAACCAGGAGGTCTCAGAGAAGCAGGCATGGTCCTCGGCCTGGCCTGGCCTGTAGACCTGGAGCACAGAGGCCTGGCCGAGACGCCCGCTGGCAGTGGCGGAGAGAAGCCATTGTTCTGTGTCCAGCCGGCCCCGCGGGGCCTAGATCCTTGTCTGGCTACATATGGCCACAGCCTAATGCCTGGCCAACTATCCCTGGATGCCACCAAGACCCTGGCCCCTCGAAGGTCATTCTGCCTGCTCCATGTCCAGTTGTCACTTCCGGGTAGATGTCTGGGAACCCCACCTATGTGTGCCCTCGGCTACACTCCTGGGCACTACTGAGTGCCCCCCCATTCTGGTTTCCTGCATGTGTCTCCCCTCAGCAGTGGATTGAGTGGTTTCCCTCCAAAATTCATGTCACCTGGAACCTTAGAACGTGACCTTATTTGGAAATAGGGTCTTTGCAGATGTAATTAAGGTAAGATTAGAGATGAGATCGTTCTGGGCCCTAAATCCCCTGAAAGTCTCCTCGTAAGAGAAAGAAAAGGACACATTAGGAAATGAAAACGAAGAAAACGTCCGGACGGACGCTGCCACAAGCCAAGGACACGAGGGTTGCCAGAAGCCTCCAGAAACTGGAAGAGAAAGGTCTTTCCTACAGGTTTCAGAGGGAGCACAGCCCTGCCAACATCTTGATCTTGGCCTTCCATCCTCCAGAACGGAAAAGAAATATTTCCAGGAGATTAACATGCCCCCCACCCATACCAGGCCCATGGGCACCCTTACCAGCCCTCCGGGACGAGCAGAGCACTGATGCGGGTGAGCCTTGGGTCATGCGGCCACGAGACCATGGACAGACCTCCTGCCTTCAGGCAGGCTGGTGGAAACCAGGTAGGGACAAGCTGGCCTGGGGAGTCTGGGGGACATGTCGCCCACCTGGTGGGCAGAGCTCAGGGCCTGCGCAGCAGAGGTGGTGCCCCTTGGCCAGGTCTGAGGTCCTAGATTATGCACAGGGAAGTACGGGAGCAGAAGCGTTAGTGAGAGTAAAGGGGGAGCTCTGGGGAGCCTGTGGTGTCAGCGATGATCGGGGCTGCAGGACCCACAGGGCAGAGCCCCCACTGCCCGCCCATCTCTTGGAGGCTCTGCTTCTGGTGCACATCAGGGGCACCCTGGCCCTCTGCATCCAGATGGGGGGTTACCTGCGTCCCACCCCCAGCTTGCTAAGAGAAAACCACACCCACTCCTCCCTCGAGGCTGCAGGTGGCTTTGGGCTTTAGGGGGCAAGGCCACCTTCAGCAGAAGTCCGAGAGGAGGAAGCTATGCTCTCGGCCTGCCAGTGCCCAGAGCACAGCCTGGGGCCTCCTTGGCCACTGAGGAGAGAGGCGAGGGGTTTGTCTACCCTTCTTCAGCAGGGGCCCTGGGCAGCCAGAAGGCCCCTCTGCACCCTGAACAAGAGCCTGGAGCACTGGCGGGGAGAGGTTAGGGCACCCAAAGGGATGCACTGAGCAGCGGGCATGCCACCCAGAGCACTGCCAGGTCAGCCCAGGGCACAGAGGGTGACGCCAGCCAGACTGCAGCCACTTTGGTGGGCTGGCTCAAGGAGTACGGCCCTCTTTCTGGGTCACTGAGCCTGCACAACCTCACCTCAGGGGACAGTGCCCTGGGCTCTGAAGGAGAGGGAGGCGGGTGTGGGGCAGAGCGTGGGCCCAGAGAGAGTCAGACCAGAGACAGCAGAAACGAGGTCAGACCTCTAGCCCGAGGCGCCGGAGCGCAGCAGCTCCCACAGCCCAGGACGCCTGTGTGAGGGCCGAGGCGGGGCCAAGGTCTGCAGGCTGCACCCAGGAGGCTGCAGTGGCCAGAGCCCACACTCACTCAGCAAAGGCACTCACGCTCAGGGGAACGTGTGGCACCAGCCGGAATGGGCGGGCACAGTGTGACAGGCATGTAAGGGAACATGGGGTGTGTGGTCAGGCGGAGGAACCTCCCCGACCATCTGGGGGGGGGGCTGTGTCAGGGCCTCCCCTCTAGGGTCCAGAGAGGAGGCCCCAGACCCTAGCCCAGTACGCCACAGAGACTCAACATCATTCCGGGCAGACCTGGGGCCACCTCACTCTCTGGGGTCCCTCCCCGAGTCTGGCTCTGGTGTGGTCTGGCTGAGAGCCGGTGTGAGGCCCCAGCCATCCTCCTCGACCACAGAGATGGTAGGGCCCCGCCACACACCCCGTGGCTGGGAGGGAGCTCAGGGTGCCAGCACCGGCCTGGGCAATGCGGTGCTGATTTCATGGTGAAAATCAGTAATGCAACCAAACCACTAATAATCAGAGTCACGCCTACACCTGTTATTATCAGCACAAACCTCGGACTGAGCCTTGAGGGACCTCAGGGGGGTAGGAGGGATGGGGTCGACCAGGACCCACCAGTTTGGTGCTGGTTGGAGGGGCGTTCTGGCTCAAAACTGTGGAATGCGGGCGGCTGGAAGCACCAAATCTGGCAGTGCGCCGGTGAGCCAGATAGTGCTTATGCAAACCAGGTGGTGCCTATGGCCCGGGTGGGTGAGTCCCCCCCCACCTGGACCTGCATAGTGTGGCGTGACTGCGTGCGGAACAGGAGGAGCTGCCTTCAGGATAAGTCCGGAATGCAGACTAGGTCGAGGCGGGTGGGGCGGTGGGGAGCCAGGTGTCTTGAGGCTCTTGACCTTGGCCCAGCGCATCAGCCCCCATCTGAGGGGCCCCCGAACTGTGCAGCTCGGCACCCTCTTCTCTGCCCAGCCCCATGGGTAGGGCACCAGGAGAGGGCCGTGGGTCTGGTGCCCGGGACCCAGCAAGGGCCACTGGGGAGCCACACCTGAAGCCCAGGTTTCCCCGCTGTGGGAAGCAGGAGGGCAGTGGGAGTCGCCTAGGTGTGCCAGGTGGCGATGGGATCTGCAGAGAGCTGTTGGGACATGGGTGTCGGGCAGACCTCGCCAGGACCTCGCCTGGGGCGTGCTGGTGAGAGGTGGGCAAGAGTGCCAGGCCCGGAGCTCCCTGTACCAGGCACCAGGGGTGCCTGCCCTCACGGTCAGGACGGCCTGGGTGAGGGAGCAGCTCTAGCCTGCAACCTGCACCCCAGGACAGCTGCTGCCCCCACTCTGAGTGATCACCACTTTGTTGGGGGGCCTGGGGCAGGAAGCACACCTCTCTGCTGAGCGGGAGGCTCCTTGGGTGGGGTGGACCCACTTCTGGTAAGACCTGAGCTGCCTCTGCCCATGAGGGGGAGGTGCTCACCATCCCTCTCGTCCCTGCACACCCCCACCCCACGCCTGGCAAGCAGGACCCCGGCTTCTCACTTCCGCTGGAACTCCCAGGAGCTCCCTCAAGCCTCTCCCTCCCTCCCTCTGCTTCTGTTCCTCCATCCAGAAGACACTCAGCCTGGACATCTCTCACTGTTTCTGTCTATCTCTGTCTCTCTCTCTGACTTTGTCTCTGTCTCTCTAGCCTCTGACTCTGCCCCCCGTTTCTCAATGGATACACTGATGTCCCCCGCACAGCCTAAGTGGAGCCTGGCTGCCTCCCTCTCTGCCCTCTGGTCTGTGGTGCACACTTCCCCGTGCTTCCCCAAAGAGCTCAACAAGCCTTGAGTCCGCAACTCAGGACAGCAGCAGGGCTGGTCCTGGGGGTGGGGCCCGTGAGCGGCTGTCCCAGCAAAATCAACTCATGGGTCCCTAGGGAGGTCCCCCCAAACTGAGTCTGCCGCCGGGGCCCCTGGACCCTTGACTGGGCTGTGAGCACCTTGGATGGAGGGGCCTGGCCTGGTGTAGGGTGTGTCCCTAGGGGTTGTGGATTCAAGGCCCTCGGGAGGACCTGTGGTTTGGGGAATGCCATGGGTCCCTAGGGAGGTCCCCTTCTCCCCTCCTGGCTCCCCGCCGGCCCATCCTGGATGAGGCCAGGGCAGCCACCCCTCCTGGCCTCTCTCGCCTTTCTGACCCAGGCTCTGGACAGACAACTGAGGACATGCCGCTGTGCACCGCCACCTGTGGTCTAGCTGCAGACTCAGCCTCTGCTCTGGGCTCGGTTCCCCTGCCTGTGCCCAGCACAAGGCTTCCCCTGCCCCCTGCACTTGGGAAGGTGGCCCAGATGGTTCTGGAAAAGGTCATGGCCTCCTTTTTGGCCACGCCCAGGCAGACCTCACGGCCCACACACCTGCTGCCCCCTCACCCTGTTGGTAACTGCAGGTCCGGGGCCCAGCCAGGGGGTGGTCAGGCACGTTCCCCCCGCCCCCCGCAAGGCGGCTCACCCACCCTGCCCCCGCCCTCCCTGCCAAGGGCCTCTCCTCCGAGCGCTTGGGGGCCGGCAGAGGCTTCCTTCTCCTGCAGATCCCACTGCCCTATTTAAGGAACCTGGTGGCCCCCACCCATGAGGATGGGACCCGGTGCGGGCCGCCAGGGCCCGGAAGGACTCCGGGCCCCCCGGCGCGGCCCTAACCCCGAGAGACAGCAGCGGTGACCCCACCCATCCCGCTCCTCTGCCCCTGCTGTCGGCCCACCTCCCGGGGGCTGTTCTGGGAGGCAAGGGGGGAGGGGAGGCCCCGCCCCGGCGGTGGCCCCGCCCCGGAGGCCCGCCCCCGGCGCCGGCCCCGCCCACCTTGTCGCGGATACCTTGTCGCGGATGCCCTGGCGCATGGCCTCGCGCTCCGCCTCCATCTTGGCATACTTGGCCTTGCGCTCCTCCTCCTCCTGCCGCAGCGCCTCCTGCCGCTCCTCCTCCTTCTTGGCGGCGTCAGGGTCCTTCTCCTCGTCGCCCCCAAGCATCTTCCCCATGTCCTTGGTGGCCCCTGGGCACAGAAGGGTGGGCAGTCAGGCCAGGCCTGCTGTCTCCCTGCCCCCACCGGGCCCCGCCCAGTCTCTTCTGTCCATCAGGGCAGGGTGGCCTTCGTGTGTGTGTGTGTGTGTGTGTGTGTGTGTGTGTGTGTGTGTGTGTGTACATGCCAGTGCGTGCCAGAGGAGGTGAGAGTATGCACAGCTGTGTTTGTAAGGCAGAGCGGCTGGTGGTCATGTGTGTGGCTGTGTCTGTGTGTGGTTGTATGTGTGTGTGTCTTGTGGGGTGGTGTGTGTCTGTGTGGTCGTATGTGGGTGGTTGTGTGTGTGTGGTTGGTTGTGTGTCTGTGGGGTTGTGTGTCTTGTGTGGTGGTGTGTGTTTGTGTGTGTGTCTGTGACAGTGTGTGTGTGGTTGTGTGTGTCTTCTCTGCGCTCCATGTGCAGCAGAGGCCCAGCCTGCATGAGGTGGTGGCAGGGTGGCAGAAGGCACAGCTGTGTGGGCTGAGGGACACCCGGGACAGGCATCTGTCAGCGCACTGGGTGTGCAGTACAGCCCCTGGCCCACAACTGCTGGCGCGTGTGTGTCGAGGCACCAAGGCCTTAATTTCTTTGCTTCGCCAGCCGCCACTTTGCTCATGAACTCCTGACTCACAGGCAACAACAAACACTCCCTGGACGCCCTCTGTGGCTGGGCCCTCAGGGCAGATATGTAATTACAGCCTCGGAGCGCAGCCCTGGCTCTCGGTGGGGAGTGTGGCTGCCCTGCTGCACCTAGACACCAGGCATCGTGGAGGCGGGGAGCAGAGTGGTTAGCACCGCAGGTCAGCTGATCTCAGTCCAGGGTGCCGGTCCCGCGGGAGCACCCTGAACACCACCAGAGGGAAGGCAAGGCCAGCTGTCCCTGTCGCTCCCTTGGAACAAGCTGTGTTCCTGAGGGGACCCCTGGGCTGGGCTGCTCCCTGTGCCTGCCATCTGTCCCCAGGCCTCTCTGGGCACTGGCTTCTGTCCCCTCACCCCTTGATGATCACTCACAAGCACTGCCCAAGGCCAGCTGCGTCCAGGCCTTGAGAGTAAGCCATGAGGTGGAAACGCAAGGCCTTGTGGGTGGGCAGATGCTGACACCCCACCCCTCTCCACCTGTGTGCCTGCCTCCCCACCCTGGCTTCAAGGCCCAGCTCTGTACTGCCCGCTTCTCTCTGAAGTCAGTGGCTTTGTACTCTGATTCTCCATTGTCCTTGGCACTCCGGGTACTACTGCACTACTCTGATACTGCACAGGTCCGTGCAGTGCTGAACCTTCCTGCAGACTTCTGCACCAAATGCTGTCCCTGCCAGTTCCTCAGGCGTGTCCTCTCCCCCGTGAGGGCAGCAGGAGCAGTTCGCAAGGCCGCCAGCTGGTGGTGGGAAGGAAACAACTTTTGATGGAGTACTCTGGGCTGAAAACCAGGTGGCCATCAGGCTGGCCCAGGCCTATAACACACGGGCCTTCCTGGCTGCTGAAACCACTACAGAGTCGTAGGGTGTGGAAAGGCCGAGGCCACCTTGCCACCACTGTCTCTGTGGGGAAGGGAACCCGCCTGTATGGGTGCTTGGCTGATGGCACAGGTCCAGACTCCAACAGAAACCCAAGAGCCTCGTGGGCACTTTCCACCCACATTTGCAAAACTCTGCAAAGGAGTGTTTAAGCCAGTGACTCAAGGGAAACTGGGCGGAGTAGAGCTGCAGATACACTTCTCTAATCTGTCCCCAAATAAGGAGGCCAGACGCCCTCTGCGCCCCAGTGCTGTCTCTCTGGCAGGGGTGTGGGGGCGACAGACATCGCGGGAGCCCCTGGCTGGCTGGCTGGCTGGCCACCCACGGCTCAGTGGTAGGCTTCTAGGCCCATCCCTCCCTAGAACAAGCTTGTTCACACTGGGGTGAGAGCCGCCAACAGCTCTCCTGGAAAGACCGGCCCCTCAGGCGGAGGAGGACTTTTCCCAAGAGGGAAAGTGTGTTGCCGGCAGCCACGTGGAGGTCGGAGGGGCCCCTCCAGGCTGGGTGGTTTGGGTCCAGTGCGTCACCCCGGCTCTAGGCCTCCTGATCAGATAAGCCTTCAGTGAGCGCCAGCGGTGTGCTGAGCTCTGCTGCTGGAGGCGCCGGCCCGGGGGTTGGCCCGGGGCCCTTCGGGGGGAGTCGTCGCCCCCGCGCGCGCGCGCACGGCCCAGGCATTCTTGTCCTGCCCACACTTGTGCGCTGGCCCGGGCCACCTCCCGGGAGGAAGCAGAGAAGGCGAAGAGAGCAGCTCCCCTCCGGGGGGGCCGGGTGACCTCTCCCAGGCCAGGGCCGGGGGGCTGTGGTCACTCCACCGCTGCAAAGCCGCTGCCTGTCCCGGCGGCCCCGCCCTGGGGGTGCCCGCAGCGCGGTCCTGCCGGGTCCGCCGGGCCCCGGTTCTGCGCCTCGGGAAGCGCCCCCTGGCGGGGAGAGGCCGGCGCCCGAACCCGCGTGCCGCTGCGCTCGGGCCGCCCGGCTCCTGCCGGGCCCTCTGCCCTTCGCCCAGCCCCGCGAGGCGCCCCCGCAGCCGCCAAGGAGCGAGGCTGCCTTCGCTGGCAGCGAGCTGTCCCCGCGGGCGCCCAAGGCCGGACCCCCAGCCAGGCCGATTGGCCACGGAGAGGTGCCGGCTGCAGGGGCGACCCGGTCCCTTCCCTCACTCTTTGCTGAGCCTCAGCCTCACCTTCGCCATCACTAGGGTGACTAGTGGGGCGCGGAGCGCAGTGACCCCAGGCAGGATGAGGTGGGGTCACCTTTCTGCCTTGGAGGGGGACCCATACTTGAGGGGGTGGATTATTCAGAAATAAAAGAGCTAGATTTGCCAAGGCCTGAATAACGAAAGCCACGGAGCTGGCCCGGTCCTGCCCAGGGCCTCCACCGCAGGCTCCACAAAGTCTGTCCCCTGCCACCTACGCCGGTCCCTGCCACCCCACCCCACCCCCGCCCACCCCTTGTACCACCCATCCCACTCTGCAGGCAAGGGGGATGCTGTTTTCTCTGCAGGCCTGGGGACAGAGCCGAGGCGGAGTGAGGGGCTGGGATGTCCCCACCTCAGGACCTTTGTACCTGCTCTTCTTACTGCGCCGAATTCCCAAACTTGCTCCCAAACCCAGAGTCTTTTTAGACAGGTTTCCTTGGGATTCTGCGTGTGCCCCGGGCACCCTGTGGTCAAAACCCTGCTCGGCAGCGCTCGGCAGCATGGGTTCATCCAGTTACGGTCATGTCCCTACGCAGAGTCAAAGCCGTGTTTACTGAAGTAGAGCATAAGTTGAAATCTCTCCCCTCTCTCTATACACACACACACACATATATATATTCTTTTTCTGGCTATGCCCACAGCATGTGGAAATTCCCCAGCCAGGGATTGAACTTGTGCCAGAGAAGTGATCTGAGCCGCTGCAGTGACAATGCTGGATTCTTAACCCACGGCACCACAAGGGAATTCCTAAAGTTGATCTTTCAAACTCCATCTTGAAATAATTTCCGTTTACGGAAGAGTCACCCAGGTGGCAAAAGGTCTCCTGCACGCACTTGGCCGGCGTCCCCGCGCGTTAACCATGGAAGCTTCATCAAAGCTGAGATAATCCACACGATCAACCAAACTACAGGTTCTACTTGGTGTCACCAGTTTTCCCACTAATGTGCTTTTTCTGTTCCAGGATCCAACCCAGGGTACCATGTTGCATTTAAAGTCAATTATTTTTTCTTTTTTGGCCACTCTGTGGCATATGGAGTTCCTGGGCTAGGGATCAGATCCAAGCCATAGTTGGGACCTATGCCGCAGATGCAGCAACACCAGATCCTTAACCCATTGTGCCGGGCTGGGGATTAATCCTGCGTCCCAGCGCTCCCAAGACTCTGCCAGTCCTGGGGAAAAAAAAAAAAAAAACTTTTTTTTTTTTTGCTTTTTAGGGCCGCACTCTCGACATATGGAAGTTCCCAGGCTAGGAGTTGAATCAGAGCTGTAGCTGCCGGTCTACACCACAGCCACAGCAACACAGGATCTGAGCCGCGTCTGCAACCTACACCACAGCTCACAGCAATGCTGGATCCTTAACCCACTGAGCAAGGCCAGGGATCAAACCTGCATCCTCATGGGTACTAGTCAGATTCGTTTCCTCTGCGCCACAGCAAGAACTCCAAATATTTTTTAACTTCAAATAAAGCTATGGGAAAAAATATAAAGTGTAATGAAAAACTAAAACACACCTAAATAAATAAAGACACGTCATGCTTATCGGTAATGTAATGTCAGTTCTCCACAAATGAGTCACAGTTCAGCGCAATTGCCCTCAGACTCTCGAGCGTCGAAAAGGAGATTCTGTGGCAGTTGGCAAGCAAGAATGTGACCGACGGAAATGCAAGAGGCCCCTCTTGGCCAGGAGACGCCTCAAGGGAGAACCAGGAGGCATGGGACCCACGGCGCCCGCTGTGCCATGGTGCCTGGGAGGACCCGAAGACCCACAAACACACAGACTCAGACATGTGATCAGTGACAGGCGGCGCCTCAGAACGGCAGACAAAGAACCGGATCTCCCTCTCCAGGGCTGGGCACCCTGAGTTCCTTGGGGGAAGCACGAAGATGGATTCGCACATAAAAGCACCAATCTTTATTGACGAACCATCTGAATATGAAGCCAAAATGAAAGTGGGCAAAGGAAAACCGCCCTCACCTCTGTCCGCCCTGTCGCCCAGCCTTACTGTCCTAGAGCCCGCGCCAGCCTGAGGTGCCCCTGTGTTTGCTTGCTTCTTTATCGTCAGTCTCTGCCAATGGAAGGCCAGCTCCGCGAGGGCAGCGACTCTGACCAGCTCGCGGCTGGACTCCCAACACCTGGACCAGTGCCCAACACACAGCGAGTGGTGAGTTTTTAAAGATCTAAGAGGCACGCATATCCTGTACTCAGCCACACATAAAACCTCAGCAAATCCTACAGCTAACACTGCAGTCCCCGGTGAACTGCTGAAAGCTTTCCTCAGTAACGAGCAAAGGACGCTCCCAAACCCCTTGTCCTGGAGGACCCGGTCCCTGCACCGAGGCAGGAGAAGAAGCAAAAGCATGACGATTGGAAAGGAAGAAGTAAAATCATCTTTATTAACAAACAACATTTCATCTGTGCAGAAAATTCAAAGGACTCTACAAAACCACAACTAGAACAAATACATCAACCTAGCAAAGGCCAAGATGTGAGATTAAAAAGCAACAAACAAGTGGGTTGTTATATGGTAGCAGCTAACAATTGGAAAATGAAGTGTAAAAACAATTCCATTAGGGAGTTCTCTTGTGGTGCAGTGGGTTAAGGAGCCAGCGTTGTCACTACAGTGACGTGGCTCGGGTCGCTGCTGTGGCAAGGCTTCCATTCCTGGCCCCAGAATTTCTACATGCCATGGGTGCAACCAAGAAATTTAAAAAAAAAAATTTTTTTTTGTTTTTTTTGTCTTTTGTTGTTGTTGTTGTTGCTATTTCTTGGCCGCTCCCGCGGCATATGGAGGTTCCCAGGCTAGGGGTCGAATCGGAGCCGTAACCACCGGCCTACGCCAGAGCCACAGCAACGTGGGATCCGAGCCGCGTCTGCAACCTACACCACAGCTCACGGCAACGCCGGATCCTTAACCCACTGAGTGAGGCCAGGGACCGAACCCACAACCTCATGGTTCCTAGTCGGATTCGTTAACCACTGCGCCACGACGGGAGCTCCGGAATCCGACTAGGAACCATGAGGTTGCGGGTTTGACCTCGCTCAGTGGGTTAAGGATCCGGCGTTGCCGTGAGCTGTGGTGTAGGTTGCAGACGCGGCTCGGATCCCGCGTTGCTGTGGCTCTGGCGTAGGCTGGTGGCTACGGCTCCGATTCGACCCCTAGCCTGGGAATCTCCATATGCCGCGGGAGCGGCCCAAAGAAATAGCAAAAAGACAAAAAACACAACAAAACAAAACATTCCAAGGAGATTTCCTCTTACAGCTCGGCAGAAATGAATCCAACTAGTCTCCATGAGGATGTGGGTTCGATCCCTGGCCTCTCTCAATGGGTTAAAAATCCGGCGTTGTCATGAGCTGTGGTGTAGGTCACAGAAGCAGTTCAGATCTGGTGTTGCTGTGGCTGTGGTGTCGGCTGGCGGCTATAGTTCTAATTTGACCCCTAGCCTGGGACCTTCCATGTGCTGCAGGTGCAGCCCTAAAAAGAAAAAAAAAAAAAAAATTCCCAGGAGTTCCCATTGTGGCTCAATGGGTTAAGAACCTGAGTAGTATCCATGAGGACGCAGGTTTGATCCCTGGCTTTGCTCAGTGGGTTAAGGATCTGGCATTGCCGTGAGCTGTGGTGTAGGTCTCAGCCAAGCTCGGATCTGGCACGGCTGTGGCTGTGGTGTAGGCTGGCAGCTGCAAGTTCCGGCTCAGCCCCTAGCCTGGGAACTTCCATATGCTGCAGGTGTGGCCATAAAAAGGAAAAAAAAAAAAAAGAGAGAAAGAGAAGCATAAATTTAAATTGATCTATAATCCTGTGTCTCAAAGAAAAAGAAATCAGGCTGCCGAGAAGCCTCAACACATCTTCAAAGCAGGAATGAAGCCAAAGCTCTGACCCGGGAAAGCAGACCAACAGAAACCAGGAACCAGAGCCCTCCGGGCAGACCCCGTGCGTGTGGAGTCTCTCCCGTGAGGCAGGAGGTACGGGGAGCACAGCCGCTGCGTTTCGGGGAGCCGGGGGAGGAGGCCGGGACTTGCAGGATCCACGGGGTAGCGGACCGGCAGGTCCCTGGGGCCGATGGGGACACAGGGACAGGCAGCCTGCTGGCGCGAGGGGGTGGAAAGCAAGCACAGAGATACGCAAATTCAGAGGAAAAACCAAGTGAGAAACGGCTGCGGGTGGAAAGGACACTGGAGTGGGCAGACGACCTTTGCACGTGCTCCTCGTACACTTGAAAACCTGAGTGAAGGAGATTCTCTAAAAACGTCACAAACTGAGAACTACGTCTAAGAATTCAACAGATGGATCCTCTCAGACATTCAAGAAACGGGTAACTCCAGCGGCATTTAGAACCTTCCTGGAAGGGAGGAGGAGAAGGGAGTCCTGCTGGTTATTTTTGTGAAGGCAGCATCAGAACGATGCCAAAAATTGGTTGGGGGTTGGGGGGCCGGCCTCCCCCATAAACGGCAGTGCAAAATGCTCAGCTGGAGATGGGAACAGCAGCCTGGCACTTCTCGCACAATTCGCACTGGGCAGGGTCATTTCAGGGAAGGAAAGATGGTTAAAGCAGGAAGGAGCTGCTCGCCTGGCGCCGCCGTGCACCCGGCAGGAATCAGGCTCACCCCTGTTCCCAGGCCGGCACCCGCCTGCCTCCCTCGCGAGGGGCTGCCCCTGCCCCCCACAGCCGTGTGCGCCGAGGCTCTCACTCGCCCTGTGCCCGCCTGGCACGGCCACATCCCGCCCTGCCTGGAGCAGGGGCCCGGGTGCGGCCAGGCCTCGGGCTCTGCGCCCATACGTGTGACCTCGACCACCGCACAACCATCACAGAGGTAGGCGTCCTCGGTGACAACACCTGTCTTTGTTTTTATGGCCTCACCCCCGGCGTAAGGAAGTTCCTGGGCTGGGGATGGAACCTGAGCCTCTGCGGCCACCTGAGCTGCTGCAGTTGGATTCTTTTTTTTTTTTTTTTTTTTTTTTTTTTGTCTTTTTGCCTTTACATGAGCCACTCCTGCAGCATATGGAGGTTCCCAGGCTAGGGGTCCAATCGGAGCCGTAGCCACCAGCCTACACCAGAGCCATAGCAACTCAGGATCCAAGCCGCGTCTGCAATCTACACCACAGCTCACGGCAACGCCGGATCGTTAACCTACTGAGCAAGGGCAGGGACCGAACCCGCAACCTCATGGTTCCTAGTCGGATTCGTCAACCACTGCGCCACGATGGGAACTCCTGCAGTTGGATTCTTAACCCGACGTGTTAGAGCAGTAACTCCGACACGACCCATCTTAACAACGGCTTTGTGAAGCTGGAGCGGCCATACTACAAACCATGCAGTTTGATCAACAGGCACCTTCGTGGACCCATCACCGCATCAGGATACTGGACACACCCCCCCACCCCCCGGCAGACTTTCCTGGGGGCCCCGTGTAATTCCTCCAGCCAAACCACCCCCGGACAACCTCGGCCTACTTTCTGTCTCTGTAGATCACTGAATTCTCCAGAACCTTGCAGAAACGGCGTCTCTGGATAGGCGCCGATTGTGGGGAGGGGCTGGCGGTCTCCGTGACGCCCTCGCCTGGGTCTCTGCGGGAATGTCGGCGGCCTGCGTGTTCAGAGCCAAGTCTGTGTGCACATGAGCTTTAATTTTTCCAGGAATGGACACTGAGTTGTATGGTAAATCGAGGATCCACTTTTGAAGAACTGCCCAGCTGTTTTCCAAAGTAGCTGCACCATTGTAAGCTGCCCCCAGCAGCGACTGAGGGTTCAGCGTCCCCGGGTCCTCGCCAACACGCGCTGTTTCCTGTCCTCGCGGCTCTGACCCTCCAGCGGTTGCGTGTCCCTCCTGACCAGGGATGCGGAGCATCTTTCTATGTCCTTAGCCACTATTTTTATGCCTTATTTGGCGGAATCCCTACTCAAATCATTTGCACACTTTCAAAAATAAACTTTTTCTCTCGGAACAATTGTAGATGAACAGAAATGTGATGAAGACAGGTAGTACAGGAGCCCCTCGTGCCCGCACTGCAGGGGACAACAATCCCCGGCTGTTGGCAGTGGCACCAGTGTGCCCGTGTCACAGTCAAGCGCAGTGATGACGCCCTCACTAACTGACCTCCCAGTGTCCACCTGAGGCCTCTTTCTGTCCGGGGACCCTCCCAGGGCCCATGCACGTTGGCCAGCAGATCTCCCGAGGCGCCTCGGGCCGTGGCAGTTCCTCAGACCTCCCCGGGTTTTGCTCGCCTTGCTGCTCTTGAGGAGTGCTTTCTGGGAATTTTGTGTCTCTCGATTAGCATTTGTCTGGTGTTTTTCTCTTGATTAGTCTGGGGTTACGGATTGGGGAGGAGGACTCAGGATGGGCGCCACCCCATCGCACCCCCCACCTGCGGCGATGCTCTCAGCGTCACTGTCACCTCCATCTCCCGCCAGCCTGCTTTGAGCCAAGGCTGCAGTCCACCTCCCTGTGCTTCTGCCCTTTTCTAAATTGGCTTATGGATATTTTGTTGTTGTTATTATTATTCTAGGGCCACACCTGCAGCTTATGGAGGTTCCCAGGCTATGGGCTGAATCAGAGCTGCAGCTGCCGGCCTTCACCACAGCCATAGCAACACCAGATCCCTAACCCACTGAGTGGGGCCAGGGGTCGAACCCGAGTCCTCATGGATACTAGTCGGGTTTTTAACCCAGTGAGCCGTGATGATAACTCCGACCTTCTTAGTACTGAATGGCGACAGTTCCTGATATATTTTGGATATGAGTCCAATTGTATTTATTGTCTAAAAGAACTAGCTTTCTGTTTCACTCCTGCCCTCTATTTCATTAATTTCTATTCTGATCTTTATTATTTCCTTGGTTCTGCTGACTTTGGGTTTCATCTGATTTTCTTTTCCTAGTTTCTGATGTTGGGAGTTGGAGGTTAGGAGTTCCCCACCATGGTGCAGTGGAAACAAATCCAACTGGGAACCATGAGACTGCAGGTTCGATCCCTGGCCTCGCTCAGTGGGTTAAGCAAGGATCCGGCATTGCCGTGAGCTGTGGTGTAGGTCTCAGATGCGGCTTGGATCTGGTGTTGCTGTGGCTGTGGTGTAGGCTGGTAGCTGCACCCCGATTCGACTCCTAGCCTGGGAACCTCCTGCGCCGCAGGTGAGGCCCTAAAAAAAAAAAAGTCAAAGTTAATCCTTGAGCCCTTTCTTCACTTTTATTGACGTGTGTGATTGTATATGTCTCCCTCTAAACACTACTTCACTGAATCCCACAAATTTGTATCTATTTTTCTCATTCCCACTCAGTTCACAAGACTTTCCAATTTCCCTTTTGATTCCTTCCCGCTTCCGTGGGTGTTCAGAGGTGTGTGGTTCAGTTTCCAACTATCCGGGGGACCGGCCGGCGACTTCCTGCCGTGTCTTCCTGCTTCTCCCGCTGCGCAGAGAACGCATGTGGCCCGACCTCAGCGTTCACATTTACGGGGGCTGGTTTTAGGGCCGTGAGTAAGGTCCGCCTCGGCAGAGGCCCGTGTGCTGCCGTTTGGAGTGTGTGTGGACTCAGGCAGCCGGGTCAGTTGACGTCTGGCTCAGATCTGTGTCCTTCTGAACGTCACCCCTGGACTTGCGGGCTGTCTGTTCATCCCTTAAGCTCCACCTGCTTTTGTTCACGTGTCTTTTTTCTTGGCCGCGCCCACAGCATGTGGCAGTTCCTGGGCCAGGGACTGAAGCCGCGCCTCAGCAGTGACCTGATCTGCTGCAGTGACAATGCCAGATTCTCCACCCACGGAACCACCAGGGAACTCCCTTGTTCATGTGTCTTAAAGCTCAGCTGTCATGAGTGGAAACGGTCGGGACGGCTGCGTCCTCTTGGTGAACGGGCCCCTTCCCCGCCTGGAAAGGGCCATCTGCAGCCCTGCTCAGAATCTTTGCTCTGAAATCTTCTCTGTTTGACACTAATACGGCCATTCCAGGCTTCTTTTCATTGATATTAATGTGGCTAATCTTTTTTCCATCTTTGCACTTTTCCCTTATGTGTGTTTTTATATTTCAAGTGAGTTTCTTAGTGGTATCACAAAGTCGAGTCTTGATCTTCTACCCAATCCAGTGATCTCTGCCTTTTACGAGAATATTCCAAGAGGGAGTTCCCATTGTGGTGCAGCTGAAATGAACCCGACTAGTATCCATGAGGATGTGGGTTCGATCCCTGGCCTTGCTCAGTGGGTTAATGATCGGGTGTTGCTGTGGCTGGGGTGTAGACCCGCAGCTGTAGCTCCATTTTGACCCCTAGCCTGGGAAGTTCCATATGCCACGGGTACGGCCCTAAAAAGCAAAAAAAAAAAAAAAAAAAGTTCCAAGAGCAAGAGCAGAAAAAGCCCCAGATCACCAGGCACCTGTCTGAGCAGGAAGAAGGGGAGGCCTCGGTTGTGGGAAGAATTATCCTTATACTCAGCGTTGCTCTGCTCCCAGTAACGAAGGTCAAAAACAAGACAGGAAAGAAGCCAACTGTCTCTAGAGAACCTGACCGGCCACTGAACAAAGTGAGCATTTTAGGGAAACAGAACCACCACCACTGACCGGGCGAACTAACCCACGTCTGGCGTCCAGGGAAAACCCACCAGGTGAGCAGAGGAATGGGAAGAAACAGACTGGAAGGAGGAAGCCCCCAAAGCCTGACAGCGCTGACTGAGGAAACGCACGTGGTGACAACGTCGGCAGCGTCACCGAGCTAAACAGCACGTGACCAACCTGGACGGCAAATAACGGAAAATTCCCCTGAAGCGCACAGCTTGCAAATGATGCGGCTACTATCAGATATTCAGAAAGTTTGCTGAGTGGATGAAAGATGTTAATTCACACTATTATCCAAAAAACGTACTTAAAGTGAGACCCATTTCATCCATCTAGTCAGCAAGTTTGGCAAAACCCCACGTCGGGAGGGCCTGCGTGATCTGCGTAGTGGAGCACGGCTGGGTGTAGGTTTGTGGGATCTATTTAGACGGCAGTCTGGAAACGCGCGTCCACAGAAGAAAGCCGTGCAAGCCTCCCGCCAGGCTGCAGTCCTGTCACCATGGACATCGCAGCCTCCGAGAAGGCCACCCTCTGTGGCCACAGCACTGCCACCTCCACACAAACAGACCACCGGAGACACAAGCACCCACTGGATTGCCCTCCTACAGGGCACCTACTGTAACCTCGCCTTAGTGTTTGCTTACCTGCATTTTGTTGATCTGTTTCTGACTCTGGGATGTGTGCCCCATCAGGCAGAGACTGTTCCTATGTGTCCAGCTCACGGTAAGAACTCAGCAAACACACATCGAATGGCAGGCTGTCCGTGCAGCGCCACTGCAGCACTGCTTCTAAGAGCAGAACCGGGATGACGCAGATTGGGTACCACTGAAGTCTAAGGCAGTGAATTCACGCAAGCCCCATGCCAGGTGTCCCAACACGAGGTGTTCTAATGCTGCTTCTCCTAACACCAAGGGTCCTAACACTAGATGCTTTGCCTTTCAGGTGGTTTGGAAACGTGTGTCCACAGAAGACACAGCCGTGCACGATCTCCTGCCGCACTGAAGCTGCTGTGCAACTAGCTATCCTCACGCCAGCCGCCCTGACACCAGCGGCTGTGATGTTACTTATCCTCACGCCAGCCGCCCTGACACGCGATGCCATACTACTATTTATCCTAATGCCGGGTGGCCCAAGGCCGCTGTCCCTTGCTTTACTGTGATTTGTTTATTGCGCTTTGCAGAAGCTGCGTTTTTCACGAAGTTTGTGGTGACCCTGTGTCGAGCAGGTCTAACGGGTCCGTGCTTCCAGCCGCATCTGCTCCTTCACGTCTCTCGTCGCGTTCCCGTAACTCTCCCCACACTCCAAACCCTCCACCGGCAAAAAGGATGATGGCTCACTGAAGCCTCAGACAAAGGTTAGCATTTTTCAGCAGTAAAAAATTTTTTTTTTTTTTGTCTTTTTGTCTTTTGTTGTTGTTGTTGTTGTTGTTGTTGTTGTTGTTGCTATTTCTTGGGCCGCTCCCGCGGCATATGGAGGTTCCCAGGCCAGGGGTTGAATCGGAGCTGTAGCCACCGGCCTACGCCAGAGCCACAGCAACACGGGATCCGAGCCGCGTCTGCAACCTACACCACAGCTCACGGCAACGCCGGATCGTTAACCCACTGAGCAAGGGCAGGGACCGAACTCGCAACCTTGTGGTTCCTAGTCGGATTCGTTAACCACTGCGCCACGACGGGAACTCCAGCAGTAAAATTTTTTAAGCAGGATAGGTACACCATTTTTTGGGAAATAATATGATTGCGCATTTAACAGACTGTGCTGTAGTGTAAACATATGTACCGGGACACCGAAAAATGCACGTGACCTCTTTGTGATGTCCTCTTTATTGCCGTGGGCTGAGGTCTGCCTGCACGGGTCTTCCTAACGCCCGGCCGGCTCCGTCCAGGTAACCCCACATCCCACATGCTCATTCCAGGTGCTCTAATCCTGGGCATCCTAGTGGGCATCCTTAGAGCTGATGGTGCTGAGTTCTGACAAACGTGCTGCACTGAACACACGTGCTTGGAGTTCCCATCATGGCGCAGCGGAAACGAATCCGACTGGGAACCATGAGGATGCGGGTTCTACCCCTGGCCTCGCTCAGCGGGTTAAGGATCCGGCATTGCCGTGAGCCGTGGTGTAGGCTGCAGACGCGATTCAGATCCTGCATTGCTGTGGCTGTGGTGTAGGCCGGCAGCTGTAGCTTGATTGGACCCCTAGCCTGGGAACCTCCTTATGCCACAGACAGGGCCCTAAAAAGCAAAAAGAGAGAGAGAGAGAGAGAGAAAGCACATGCTGATCTATGCCACTTTCCACAACCCCACTAAAAGAAGTAAACAAGTCCAATTTCACAGGGACAAACAGAACAGGTGAAGAAAGAACAAGGTAACAGAGGCATCAAATCTGGGGCAAAGGGAGGTAGACGTGCGTGGCACCTGGGCAGAGTGAGTAGCTGCTCTGTTTCCCAGGGAGGTTCTGGGGTTGGGGGTACCAGGCCCTGGGGAAGGTGGGGTTCGAGGGGTGCACTGAGGTCCATACGGGGGCACCTGCACTCCCTTCCTGAGGACCCACCACTCAAGCAACAAGGGGGGGGGGGTCAAAAAGAGACCCTCCCGACTGGGGCCAGTCTCGGGTGCTGTTGGAGCAGAGGTGACATGTCCACCTGCAGACAAGAGTCAAGTGGACAATTGTTTCCTGAAATCAGGGACCTGCTGACACAACCCCCCATCCAGCCACGGAGAATCTGTTTCTGGAGAAATGGAACCATGCCCCTAAACAAGACCAAAAGCCCCTACCACTTGGGGCTCTCCAAACGTAAAAGCCAGCTTATCTACACGTCGACCCCACAGGTAAGCCCCAAAGCCCCCCACGGCCCACAAGGCCTCCAGCCAGGCTTTCAGAAGTCACTGAAGTGTGACAGTGCACCCTGAGAGCCCCCACGTGAAGTTGGCACTGAACAGCCACTTGCAAGGGGCTCAGAGGTGACAGAACCAGGGAGGGGGGACGCCTTGGGACGAAGGGCATTTAGAATGCACGGAAGAGCTTCTGGCGCAGAAGACGTGGGGCAGAAACAGAAAGCGCAGGTGAAGAGTTAGAAAATGAAATTAAGGCAATACCCCAGAGAGTAGAACAACAGCTCTGGGGGTGGACCACAGCACCGAAAATACGAGGACACGGCATCGGAGCACGGCGCCCCGCAGCTGAGAGGGCTGGTGGGGGTCGCCCCAGAGCAGCAGGGCACCGTCCGGGGCCGAGCATCTTGCACCAGCAGGTGGATGGAAGACCCACAGCAAGGTCCTGAGGTTTGCAATTTCAAAACGCCAGGGTGGAGGGGGCGACCGTAAAAGCTTCTAGAGAGGAAAACAGACAGGCCGTGCAGAAAGTCAGGTCAGGACTTCCGGGTCTCTAGAAGTGAGAACAGCCTGAGGCTTAATAGCAGCTCCAGAACCTGCCAGACAGCAGAATAAGACTCGAAGTTTCAAGGAGGAAATTCTTCAAAATCTGAAACTTCATACCCCGCCCAACTGGCAGTCAGGCGCGAAAGCAGAGAGGCCCACCTGCCACTGTGCACCCTCTCTGGGAAAGTTCCCGAGCGCCCAGCTGGAGCGGAGAGAGGAGGGGGGTTGAGTGACAAGTGACGGTGGGGATGCAACCTTGCCGATGGGGCAGAAGGTGCCGGCGCTGGGCAGGGCTCCAGAGAGGACAGTGGCCAGTTCACGAGGGCCCTTTAATCACACAGGAATACTGGGGGCGGGCTGCTGCAGCGCGGGAAGAGTCGGACAGAGCACACCGACAACCAGACACACGGAAAATGACACAGGAACTGTGGGCCAAGCCAAAGCTTCCGCGGGAAGCAGTGTCACTGGGCACCCAGCTTGGCTCAGGGGGACACTGCGCCTCAGGGGCCGAGGTGACCGTTCAGGGGGATGGGCAGGAGGTCCATCCCGACCTCGGAGCCCCCCACCCATTCCAGGAAATGAACAGAATGTCAGAGATGCTCCACGGAGCACTGAGGACCAGGAGTGGGCGCACACACGGGAGCCACTCAGGTGGCACCTTGAGAATTGAGCCCCTTTAAGTTCCAGGGGCCCCTTCGGTCTGGATCAGGGTTAGGACCCCCACCCCACCCCCGACAGGACCTTCGCAACTTGTACAAACTGCTCCTTGAACTTGCAGGTTAGTCTGTCCTGATGCTGGCGCTCATCACCCCAAGGGCGAGTTGGTTCTCCCTCTGTCCACGAAGCAGACAGGCTCCCCGAGACGGGCCTGCTCAGCAGCTGCTGCGAGGTGGCGATGCTGGTACCCGCTCCCGTCCGAAGCCGCCTCCGACCAGGCTCAAGGCGGGAGGAAGGCTGACTCTTCTCCAGCTCGAGTTAGTTCTAAAAACCCGACAGTCGAAAGGACTTTGTAGAATCTTTTAAAGTTAGAGGTGACTCCGAAGGCATTTCTCTTTGAAAAGGTAGTTTCAAATACTACCCCTTCACGTAAGTGACGAGTGAGTCTAGCAGATGCGCCTGAGAGCCACCGCGTCTTCACACTGTTCCGCACCCCGTCAGTGCGCCCTGCGGGAAGGGCTACTATTTTCACCGCGGGGGAGAACCGCGTTCAAGTTAAAAATAGCTATGTATAAATACCTCCTATCAAGTCGAATAAAAAGATAAAAACATTTTTCATATGTGAGGGAAACAGCAACTGTGAAACCACCCTCTGGATGTCACCACAAACATCGAGGGCTCAGGGACGTCTCGGGGGACTTGGCGCGAGCTCAGAACACGAGGCGTCCTTCCTGACTCTAGCAATCGGAGCTTGAATAATGTATTTAAAGGGCTTGGAGATTTCAAACCACTACAGTAGGTTTTTAAGAAGAAAATTTCGTCCATGTAGTGAGATGAGATCAGTGAGAGAGCAAGGAAGCATGCGAAGAGGCGAAGGTTAAGGCGATGCGCGCTGAGTCACATCTGTCCTTCGGATGCTGCTGCGCGGTAACCACTCGACCAAACCATAAAGCAAAGGCTCCTCAGCCGCCCGCCGGCGGGAGGCGCTGGGCCCGGGCGAGGCGGGGCCGCGGCAGCGCAGGCCGTCGACGGCTCCGACTGCTGTCCTGGGCCCACCAACAAAGCAGCTGCCAAGGAGCGGCGACAGCCACCTCCGACACCGTCCGCTGTCCGGCCTCCTGGCCCGCCTTCCAGGCCCTGTCGCGCCCGGCCCGCTGGCCAAGCAGAGGGAAATCGGGCTTCCTGCGCGGTCCTCGCGGCAGGCAGAGCCCACCTGTCCCGAGGCTGGTCCAGCCCTGAGGGAGCGGAGGCCCAGGCAAGGCCCCGTCTCATGCTGCTGACCGCGGGGCTTGGCGAGGGGCTGCTGGAGGCCCCCCGGAAGGCCCCAGCTCTTGATCTCGGCCGCATGGCTCCGCGCTCCTTCGCCCGCTGCCATAGCCTCCTCCTGCACTTTGCAAACCCTGCTCCCTGTCCAAACTGGCTGGGGAGGCCCCCGTGGAGCCGGGCGCCAGGAGGAGGGCCAGGTCTTGGCTTGGCGGGGGGGGGGGGGGGGGGGGACACAGGGACAGAGGCAAGATGACAATGCCAGTCAGGAAGCCAAACAGCACTCGGCTCCAAGACAGATGGCAGCTGCCCGGCTTCCTCGCACACCTGCCTGGCCCCTCACTGGCCACCCTGCCGGCCCCCCAGTGCCACTCTGCGGAAGGGACACGCTTCAGGGATGGAGTCCGGGCACCACTGGCCAGGAAGGAACTGGGCCCTGGGGAGGACCCATCCTGCCCCCACCTCCCAGCCACCCTGAGGCCGAGCAGTGGCTCAGGGCCGCCCCCCACCCAAGTCCCTTCTAGCCATCTCCACAGAGGCTGGGTGATGGGTGCCTCGCCCGATGTGCAGCTGGGAGTGGGATGGACGCACAGGGTCATCGAGCTGTGACTGCCGGGGCTCAAAGTCCCCCCACCACATCGTCTCCTGGGCAGGGCAGGCTCTGCTAGCAGCGCGTCCACGGGCCTGATGGGCAGACAGAAGCCTGCTCTTACCCTGGGACCCAGGCACATGGGGTCTCCGGGTTCAGAGGCTTCCTTCTAAAGAAAGGCTGAGTGCCAGGTGATCCCACGGCCCCAGGGACCCTCCAGGTCTGAGGCTAGCAGTTCTGCTTAGGGCTCCCCCCTTGCCCTCTAGCAAACTGATCCTCCCTGGCTCCTCCTGCAGCCCCCCAGGCACCCAGCACCTGTTCCGTTGCCTCTCCCAAGGCCCCCCACCAAGGGCTTTCCCAGGTCCTGTGCTGCTTGGCCCCAGAGGGCGAAAGCAGGGGACAGCACCCTGTCCCAGTGAAACCCACCCGCCAGCCCAGGAAGCAGAGCTCAGCACGTGGGTCTGACGTTTCCATTCACAAGAGGCCATGGCTTTTCCAGGGGCACATGAGGAGCAGCCATTAGCACCAAAAAGTGCAGACTGGGCTGCTCCCGCCGGCTGCCAACCCCCCGAGTCTTCTCTCTCCAGACTCTCAGTCTGCACTGGCATCCAGCACCTAGCACGCAGCACTCAGCTCCCTCAGCACCCAGCCCTGGCATCCAGCCCCCAGGACCCTCAGCACCCAACTTAGCACGCCATACCCTGAGCACAGGCATCCAGCAGCTAGCAATCAGCATGCAGCACCCTCAGCACCCAGGACTGGCATCCAGCACCCAACACTTAACATTCAGAACTAGCACTCAGAACCCAACCCTCAGTGCCCTCAGTACCTCACATGCAGCACCTGGCATCCTCAGACTCAGCACATAGCACTCAGCACCTGGCCACAGCACCCAGCACTCAGAACCCAGTACCCCGAGCCTTCCACTGGCGCCCAAGAAGTGGCCTGGCCTCAGCCTCTCCTTCTGCCTGGACACTACAGTCCACCATCCAATCCATGAGACCTACAGGGTAGGATGGGGGCGCCCCCAGACCCTGCCAGGCTGCCCCCTAGGAAGCAGCCAGGGGTCCTGACTGACCCCTGCAGGGGTGAGAGGAGTCTCATTCTCCATGTCCAGGAGGTGAGACACGTGAGGGCACTGCTGGAAAAACAGTAACGTGTGCAAAGCCCAAGCACCCGCAGGAGGGGGGTCTGGAGAAAGCCTAGCCAGGACCCCCCACCCCCCAGACAGAACCAGGCTGCTCCAAGCAGTCCCCAGCCGCCAGCAGGAGTCGGGGGGGGGGACCCTGCCCTCCTCCCCTCTGCCCTCGCTGAGCCTGAGCCCAGAGGGGGCGCCTGGGGAGGGGCCCCTGGGAGCCGCCAGGAGCCCGTTGCTGCTCCCCCACTCCGATCTGATTTGACCTGGGTTTGAGTTTATGAGGCCGAGGTCACTGAAACTTGTCAGTATTGGGATTTTCCTGGATTTGATGCTGATTCTGAAATTTTCACGAATCCCCTGCTCTGTGTAATGTCCCAGCGTTAAACACGGGGCGATCCAGAGCCAGCCCGCGGCTCCCATGTCAGCCTAAGATTACCAAGAGCCCCGTCTCTCGGGAGCTATTAAAACAAACACTTTAATCCCAACCAGAACGTCTTGCCAACCAACGAGGCAAAAAATAAGCGACTTTATCAGCTGAAGTGCATTATCTGCGTTCTATCTCCTTGCTGGGCCGAAAGCGTTTGTAGTCGAGCTGCAGCCTAACCAGCCAGGTGCGCCCTCTCCCCAGGGAAGGGCTCTCCTTCAAGGGTTCCGGAGAAAAGACCATTGCTCTGAAGGGTCCTTGGAGCCCCCGAGCTGGGGGGTAAGGGCGTCTCTGCCGAGCCCTGCGAAGTGAGCTAGCCCCTTCTCCATCCACCACAGCATCTGGAAGCCCTTTCTGCACGAATGTGGGTATTTGCTCATCTTGAGGAGGTGTGTGCCTGACGAGGAGCCTGGCTGTCACGCGGGCGCAGGGGAGGAAGGCGGCACCCCTGCCCTCGGAGGAGCTCCTGCACCGGGGAGCCCACATCTGGAAATCAGTTTCCCAGGCCGACGGGAGCCATCTGTCCCACCCACCCCCTTGGCTAAGGGTGATGAGGCCACCTTGGCCCTCGCCTTCCCAGACCTTGCCTGTGACATAGAGATGGAACACTCCAGGAGAGTCCACAGACACGTGGTCCAAGCGGACAAAGGGGTTGTGTCTCCTTCTTCCTCCCGTCTTCCTGCCCTAACTGTGGATGTGACGCTGGAGCAGTCGCAGCCACTGTGTGACCCTGAAGAGCGAGCGGAAGACGCCACCAGGATGACAGTGGCACAAGGTAAGTCAGAGCCAGGTCTGGGAGCAGAGCTGCTTCCTCAGGCCTCATCACGGGAGAAATAAACTTCGACTGAAGCTCTGGTTCTTTGTAGTTTGAGTCAAAAGCATCTTCCCCGATGCAGAGTTCTAGTTTTCCCGCCCAATCTGCTCCTGCCCCTGCAGTCCAGCTCACTCTGTGACATCCATCCTCCCAGACGCCAGAGCACGTGGCCTCCCCTGGCCAGCACCCAGCAGAGCAGCCCCGCATACGTGGGAAGACCCAGAGAAGCAGTGTTAGCCCCCAGGCAGGCAGAATGGGGAGAGGAGCCTGGGCCAGCCCTGCCCTGAGGACCTGGGTTTGGGACAGGCTGGGGAGGCCAGGCCTCGCCCTCGGCGTAGAGTCCCGCAGGCAGACACTGCGGGTCAGGACCTGCCTCCATGGTTGTGACTTGAGGGCCTAAGGGTGAGGCAGGGACCTCACGAACCCCAGGGCTGGGCCCCCGAGGCAGCTGCAGTCAGGCCCCCACTGGGCGCAGTGGAACCAAGCTGGCAGCCGGGAGGCGGGGCCCAGGCTGCTGCCCAGCAGGAAGGAGGCCCCGCGAAGCCCCTGCAGGAGGGAGAAGTGTGGGCACCGAGGGAGGGGCTCCCATGCGCGGAGGGGCCTCTCCCCACCCAGCCCACCCGTCTCGTGTGAGCCCGGAGGTGGGTGCTGCCCTCCTCCCCCTGGATCTGGTCCCTTGGCCTCCACCAGACCCCAGAGGTGCCCCAGCCACGCGCACAGCCCACCACACACGGTGTGGAGGACCCGACTGTAGGGCCCCGGGCCCCGGGCTCTCCCTGTGGGTGCTGGAGGAGCACCCTCTGTCCACCCACGGGGATCTGGGTGATGCGGTGCCCCAGCTGCCGGCACACGTGCAGGCCCGCCTCGGGCCGGCGGCTCTTCTTCCCTCCTGCTTCCGGCGCACCAGGCACAGGCCCGCACAGCCCCCGACTCCCCGCAACAGGGCAGCCCCTCAGCAGAGCCCGCCTGCCCGCAGGACGGGTCCAGGGCCAATTCATCACAGGACACGTCCACACCGACTGAACCTCTGGGCCCAGGGCAGAACTGGGCTCGGAAAAAAGACCCCCTCAGGCTTGGTCTCCGGGGCCCCGGAGTCCCCCGCTGCTTTCCGAGCCTGTCTCAGCCAAGGGTCCCCTGGGCCTTTGCACGCACGACATCCCAGACTCCTCTGCTCCTCCGGGGAGCCCACCTCAGACACCCGCTCCTGTGCGAAGCCCTCCGCTGCCTCCACGCCAGCCCCAAGGACCTAACCACGTCCAGACACAGAACATGTCACACGGAGGCAGTGACGGGACAGCCAGCCACAAACCAGATCACTTGAGCCAAAGCAGCCATGCTGCTTCTGAATTAGCCTACGGAGCGTCCACAGCAACCTGACAAGGGCCTGCACTCTCTGCACGAGTAAGCATAGTTCCAGGGCCATGCACCACTCCTGGCCTTGGGGGAAAACCGCTTCTTCAAATTATACCCTTGAGGGACCCCGAGTCCCAGATCCACGCAAATGTGGCCGGAGCGCCTGGCTCCAGTTCAAGGCCGCTTTGCCGCTGACAAGCTCCCAAGCCACCATACGACTTGGCATCAGCGCATCATGGGCACCGGGCACTGGCTGATTTAAATCTGGAAGTCCTTTTCTCTCCTCTCTCTTTATGTCCGCACCTAGGGCAGGCTCCCAGGCTAGGGGTCGAATCAGAGCTGTAGCTGCTGGTCTACACAACAGCCACACTGGATCCTTAACCCACTGAGCGAGGCTAGGGATTGACCCCGCATCTGCATGGATACTATGTCGGGTCCTTAACCCACTGAACCACTGTGGGAACTCCTCAACCTGGAGGTGTCCTGATGGATTTCGGGAGGCCCAGCACCTGTAAAGGCCTCCAGGACATTCTCTTGGCGAGAACGAGTTCGCCAACAGCTGGTCGCTCTCCTCGACCACGTGGCCCCAAGAGAATTCTCCCTGCCAGCCCTGCAGGGCCCCCATCTCCCTGGCCTCGGGGCAGCCCCCAGCAGAGCTGTGTCCTGGGCAGAGTCTGAGAGAAACAAAGGTGCCCTCACCAGCCCACAAGCCCCGCCCAGCCCCATTCAGGCTGCATCAAGAGAGACAGAGACATAGACAGAGACAGAGAGAAACAAAGAGAGAGACAGAGACAGAGAGAGAGACAGAAAGACAGAGACAGAGAGAGACAGAGACAGAGAGAGAGAGACAGACAGACAGAGATACAGAGACACAGAGAGAAAGAGAGAGAGAGAGAGAGAGAAGGCCACTGTGCAAAGCCCTCCAACGTCCACTCCTGTCTCCATCTCCAGGGGCTGAGACTGGAGCATCCGAGCAGAGCCTGCCACCTCGGGGCAGGAACTCTGGAGCCCCCATCCCTTCCTCCAGGGCCCTCAGAGGAACAGCTTGGCGCCAGGCGTCTACCTGACAGGACTGGCTTTGCTGGGACCTGACAGGACAGTCGATGTGCTAGCACCTGAGTCCCAGGGGCCACCACCTTGGGCCGTGTCGAAGACAGCCCCCTACCTGCCGCTTGCTGCCCTCTCTGCCCGCCCTCTTCCCAGCTGCCCTCCCCAGTCCGCCTGCCCCGAACCCCACCACCAAGACGCCCTGTCAACTCCCTCCCCTTCCCTGCCCACCTGCAGCAGGCGCCCCCAGAGGTCCCCGCCCCACCCCCATACGACCTGTGGTCCCAGAGAGGTGGGCTCTGCATCCAACCAGACAGGCCATCAGCAGGGGCCCCGCGGCAGCTACAGCGGCAGAGCCAGAACCCCGCCGGCCAGGCCTGGGGCCCAGGAGGCACTGGGCTGCACACACGGCAGCCAGGCGTCTACGGAGGAATACGGGAAAGGCTGGGCTGGCCCGGAGTCTCATGGTGGGGTCCAAGCGAGGCCTGGCTCTCCCTGAGCCCCAGCCGCCCCTCGGTCTGCCCTCTGCAACATCAGCACGTGGCTGTCTCACCCGGACCAGCCTGGCGGTAGGTGCCCAGCACACGCCAAAGACTGGCACACAGAGGGCCGAGGCTGCCAGTGGAGCAGAAAGCAGCCGCTCAAGGAAGCGAGGGGCACAAGCCGTGGACAAGCCCACGAGCCCTCTCCTGAAACGCTCAGCCAGGCGGGCAGGGGCCAGGGCTTTGGAGGCTTCAGACAAGGGCAGGCACCTGTCTGAGGCCCAGCAGGCCCTGGGCTGGATTCTGCCCAAGAGTCCCAGAGTGGACAAGACCAAACAGACACAGCCGCACGTGTCTGGGGGCTGCCCATTGTCTTGTCTGTCTGTCTATCTCAGGGCTCTTGAGGCCCTCAACTGCAGTCTCCGCCAGGAGTCATTTCAAAGCCTCTGCACCAACAAAGGCCTTGCCCGAGACGCAGGATCAGGCAGACGACAAGCACTGGGAAGCGGGCGCATGGGCGTGCGTGTGGGGACAGGGCTGCTTCTGGCCCCGACTCCATTTCTCACTTTGTTTCTGAAACATCCCTGTTTCTCACTGTCTCTCAGTCTGTCCATCTCACTCTGCCTCTCTCTCTGTGTTTCCCTGAGTGTCCCTCTCTGTCCGTCTGTCCTGCACTGACACTTCCTGACCCATTTGCTCGAGTCCCTTGGTCCCGGGCCCAGCGCCCTGTCTCCTCCGTGGTGTATTCCTCCTGCAGTTCTGCTCTGAGCCTCGCGCCCCGCTGCCTGCCCCGCCTGACTCCAGGCTGCCTGGCCCCCGCTGTCCCATCCTGCGTCTGTCCCCCTCCAGGCCTGTTTCTCCACATCTCTGCGTCCAGGGTCCACGGCACTGCCTTCCCCTTCTTGGTCTGTGTCTGGCTGTGTCTCCCCTGGGCCCGCCTGTCTCTGGACAGCGTCCCGGGTCTGTCCTGCCTCTGTGTCTGCGGCTCTGCTCTGTCTCTCTCGGCACCGTCTCCCGGTCTCCGTCTGTCTGCCTCTCACCCACACTCATCCCGAGACACCAAAATGACGCCCGCTGGGGGAGAGAAAACTCAGTCTCACGCGGAGCAGCCCCCGCCCCCAGCAGCACTGGGGTGAGGACGGGGTGCGGGCAGGGGGCACGCTGGGCCCGGGGCACCAGGGAGGGGCTGCCTGGAGGTGCCTGGCTGGCTGCACCCCTCCACGCCCAGGCTCCCAAGTGGCTGGTGAAGCCCTCCCCATCGCCATCGAAGGAGAAACTTTGGGCTGACACAGAACAAAGGGAATCCAGGCTGGCAATTACCCTGCTAATTCCAGCCATGTAGACAGCCAAATCAGATATTTCAGTTTTCCTACAAGCCCACCTCAGGCCTGAATTAGCCACCTAATTAATTATCTGTAACAGCCTGGGACTGGCTGGGTGGAACTCGGATCCCTCCTGCTGCCAGGATGCGGCCCGTCCCTGAATCACGTCCCAGTGACGTCATCATTATAATTAGACTCAACCTGCAGCCTATCCTTGACCACAAAATCTCAGGAAGGGTGGCCCTGGGCCAGGCTCAGTCTCTTCGGTTAATTCATGTTGAGTGGAAGTGCCGCCACTTTCCAAGAGAAGCCACACGCGGGGCCCCTGTCTGGGCTCTGTGCCACTGGCCCTCGACCCTGCCCCTTGCGCCTAGCGTGACAGCGCCCACGGCACCCCGTCTCTGGTGAGGAGCGCTCAGTCCCTCCTGCCAAGGAGTGGCCTTGTCATGCTTCACCTGGCTCATGCCAGGCTGTGAAAGGCACTGGGTCAGGGCGTGGCCCACAGAGACCACGTGAGGTCCAAGGCTGGTGCCATCACCCAAAGAAGACATCTCTAACCGCAGAGTCAGGCCCGGGTTGCATCTGTACCAGTGTGGACCTCGGCCCGCTGCCCTGCCCACCTCCTGGGCCTGGGTCCCGGCCCACTGCGTTTACCACCTCCCCACCAGGCCAGGGTCTCTGGCCGTGGAGATGGCCTCCAGCCAAGCAGGTACAGGATTCCTTTCAAAAGCAGTCGGCAGGGCCGGAAGGGCTCCCTTCCCCCAGCACACACAAGAGGCTGCACTGCTCCATGGGGGAGGGCACACGAGTTACCCGGGGCCTCTTCTCTTGTCCCTGAGCTCAGCCAGCCCCGGCTCCCTGTACACACTGCTGGCCCCACCCCGGTGACACCATGAAGCCCTTGCTGGATGCCACCAGCCCATCTCTGCTCCTTACCCGCACTCCAGTGGCCGTAGCCACCCTGCAGCCTCTTGCAGCTCTGCTCACCAGAAGCAATGTCCTTGTGGGGGCCACCGGCTCTGGCCAGACTGGCCCCCGTTCCCCTCAACCTACCGTGGGGTGTCCTCCCAAGGCGGGGTGGAGGTGCTTCAGCTCTGCACATCCTGGTACTAGGTGTGCATACCCCCCGCCCCAAAGCTGGCCAAGGTGCTTCGGGAGGGGCTGCCTTTGGTCCCTGCCTCCCCCACTCTGTCCGGAGGGGCCTGCAGTGTGCTTTGGGTGTCATGTGACATTTGTGCTCAACCCCGCGTGTCCGCCTGCTGCTGGGGATGCAGCGGCCCCTCCTACCTCCCAGGGCCTGTTTCATCACGAACTCCATGGCGATGGCTTTGAGTCCTCAGTGGCTCCTTGGAGGGCCGTAGCTCACATTCGAGTGTGGCCAGAAGTCCTCTGCCTGGGGAGAGGACGTGGGCACAAGTCATCCTCCGACAGGGCGGGGGAGGACTTCTTCCTCGCACCTGCCCGGCTTCCCTGGGCATGGGTCTGGGGTCTGAGAGAGCATCATTCATGGTTCCCCCACACCTCAAGGCCAGACCACAGCACTGGGACGGGCACCCGAGGCCCCTGCAAAATAGTCTCCCCTGGCCTTGGGGTTTCTGATGCCAGCTTCTGGCTGCGAATGCAGGGAGGGGGGTGCAGCTCAGAGGAACCAGCCTGCGCCAAGTGGGGCAGGCCCAGGGGCGTTTGGAGGTGACTGGCTCTGCTGCCTCCTTGGTGGAACCCTGGGTCCATCTAAAGGTTGAGACCTGAGTGGGCGCTCCCTTTGGTTCCCAAGGAAAGAGTCTTCGGAGACCAGGTACCATCCAGGGGAGAGGCCGGCACCCAAGGCCACCAGCCCACAGCAGAGACTGAGGTGGAAAGGAGAAACTGCAGGGGGCCCAGCCTTCAGGAAACAAATAAAATGGGGGGGGGGGCAGTCCATCCCTCCACATGCACTTGCGTGGATGGGGCTCTCCAGGGTCCAGGCCAGCTGGAGGTCTGGTGGGAGGTGCTTCCTATAAAACCTGCAGCTGCGGTGTGTCCCCTCCCCCCTTGTGAGGTCGCTCCTGGCAGGGAAACCCAGGTCCCTGGAGATGCGCTATTTGCGTTTTTTTCCCCTTCAGACGAAGGAGATCCGCGAGTGTGCGGGCTGCGGAGGGGGCAGGGGGCGGGAGTGCCCCTGCCTGTTCGCAAAGCGCTCGCGCGCAGGGGCGCCCTTGCCGCAACACAGATTCTCTTCCAAACTTCTCCCCTGGCTTCTGGTGGCGGGGTGGGGTGGAGGACTAGGGGGGGAAGAGGAAGCCTCAGGCCCAGACACAGAGAGACCAGGTGCCGCTGGAGCTTCCGCAGCCCTCCCACCGCCGCCCCGCGCGGTTCGGAGCTCCCGCGGCCGCCGTACCCCTTGGCTTTGCAGGAGATCGAGCTGCCCAGCTCAGCCAAGCAGCCCTCAGGCGGGAGCGCGCCAGAACATAGGGAAAAGAGAGAGAGAGAGAGAGAGAGAGAGAGAGAGAGAGAGAGAGAGAGAGGACGAGCGAGGGGAAGGGGAGATTCGAGCGGCAGGAGATGCGGGCCAAGGAGCAGGAAGGAGGGCCGGGACCCTGGAGCCGCTTCAGCACCGCGTCTGCGGACAGCGCCCGCCAGGGGCTCAGTGCGCGCCCAGCCTGGGCCGCGGAGGGGGCCGCAGGGCCGGGGAGGGGGCCGCGCGCGGGGACGCCGGTTACCTTCCCGGGGCCGCAGCGCGGGCGGGCTGGCGGGCGGTCAGCGGCAGAGCGCGCTCGGGCCGGCCGGTTCCATGTGGCGCGCCGGGAACTGCGGCGGCAGCTGAAGGGCACCGCGAGGAGGGCGCGTCACATGGAGGCGCTCCCCGCCCCCCGCCCGCGTCCGAGCGTGACGAGGAGGGCGGGGCAGCGGCGCGGGGCGGGCGCCCGCGGGGCGGGGGGCGGAGCCGCCCCCCCACCCCCGCTCCCAAACCCGGCTCCCTGGCCGGATTCGCGGGTCTTGGGGCGCTGTCTCTCCGAGCCGGCGCGCACGACCCCGGCCCACCCATTAGTTCGGAATCCCGGATACGACCCCCAGCCCGCGCCATCCGATCCCCTTGCGCGTGGGTCCCGGGGGCTGCCCTCCCCCCGCGGACAGGGCCCCGCACACCCAACGCCTCCGCCCGTGAGGGGCACCCAGCGGGCGGACGGGTACGCGCGCGACTCCCCTGGGAAAAGTCCTTTCCAGTCCGGCCGCGGGTCGGGGGCGCCGTTTCCCGCGGTCTCCCTTTCTGCCCCCGCGCGCTCGCGAAGGAGTTCCCTGGCGACGGCGGCGACGGCGGTCGCTGTCGGGGTCCCGGACCCGCGCCGCTCTAGGGCCTCCGGCACCGCTGGGCAGGAGAAGGGAGCCCCCAGGCCCTGAAAACCCACACAACCGTTAGCGAGGAGCAGTCTGCACACCGGCCCGGACCTATTTTTCTGTGTAACAGAGTCGCAACGAAAGAGCCCCGCCGTTTCATTTCAGTGGGACAGGGTCCGAGAGACCCCCGCCTCCTCCGCCCCCTCCGCCCCCTCCGCCCAGGGCCCCAAGCGAGGCGGGGACGCGCCAAGGTCACTGCGGACTGGCTGTGGCGCTCGCTGTCCCCGCAGCCCCGCCCCCGCGGGGCCGCCCCCTCCCCGGGCCTCCGGGATTTCCTCTGCGGCGGAAGCTGCGCTGCGGGGAGAGCGGGGTCGCTGCAAGGTCGGCGGCTGGGCCTCCGGTCCCGCCGCTGCTCTCGGGGTAGGAAGACTGTTGTGGGAGGGGCCCACGGTTCGGCAGGGGTCTGGGGTCTCTGCTGGCCTCCTGGTCAGCAGGTGGACACCCCTGGTGGCCCTGCGCTTTCCCCATCCCTCCCAGCTGAGTCATCAGGGCTCCTGGGCCTGTGGGGGCAGGGGCAGCTCCTGGAGACCCCCAACCCCAGGAGACCCCTGCTCAGGCCCCTCCCCCAGGACTCACAGCCTGAACGCTGGAGGACGTGCCTGCGGGGGGGGGGGGGCTCCCGGGGGGGTGCTCTCCCCCCGCCCCGCGTCTGCTTGGCACCTGGGCTCCCAGCTCCCACCCCCGCCCGCTGTGCCCAGCAGGTGCAGGCAGGGCGGCACAGGCCAGCACTGCTTTGTGCGGGGGGGCAGCGGCACGCTGCACTCTGCATCTGCAGCCTCCCCAGCACTCTATCCATTCCTCCTGCTGATGGCTCCTGTCACCTAGATCGGGGTGAGGAAGTGCCAGGAGGGTGGGTGGGGCAGCTCAGAAGCTGGGGCCCTGGGACACACCCTGGCTGACCCAGGGGTGTGAGGAGTGCCTCCATTGCACCTCTATCCCCACCCTTCGGGGGAGGTGGGCCAAAGCCCCAGGGCTTCTGCAGGTCTGAGGACGGATGGGAGCGGCCGCCTGTTTGCATGTGTCTGAGGGTCTTGAGGGTCCAGCCTGAGCCCACAGGCTCTGCCCAGCCTGGGCCTTTGGTGTCCTGAGAACTTGGGTGTGGATGCCAGAGGGAGAGTGTGGGTCCAGGAAAGGGGCACGTCACTTTCCCCACTAGAGGCCCCCCGCCACTAGGTGGACCTGAGGACTGACCCACAGCTGACCTCCTGATGGTAACCCCGCAGAGGCCCCTGAGGTGACCCCAGCTGAGTCCAGGGCAGCCCCATGACCAATGACCCCAGTGGCCCGTTCAAGGCAGGGAGACACGCCACTGACCTTGGGGCTGCCAGGCTGGGTGTGGGGCTTCGTATGGGCAGGAGAGGGGAGTGCAGGTGTCCGTGAGCACAGGTTCCACCCCCCCCCCCCCCCCCCGCCGATCCCGTGGCCCAGGCCTGGCTGAACTCCACACACCCCTGGGGCCCAGAAGCCAGAGGCCCTTCTGCTGGTCCTGCTGCCTGACCTTCTAGCCCTGTCTCTCCTTCCCTCCCTCTCCCTCCCTCTGGGGTCACCATTCAGAGGTCAGGTTTGAAGTCGCCAGCTCTGTCTCCGTCTCTGTGTATCTCTCCTTCCCTCTCTATCCATGTATCTGTCTGTTCCTCTGTCTCTGTCCTTCTGTCTCTCTGGCTCTTCCTCTGTCTCCCTCCATCTCTGTCTGTCTTGGTCTGTTGCTACTCCTCTTAGACCCACTGCACACACAGCTGCCCTCCTCAGACATCCAGGCCCCGGGCTGGGGCGGGGGGTGGGGAGGTGGGGGGCTCCCATGTGAAATAGACAAGGTTGGCCACAGTCCCAGGCCAGGGAGGCCAGGCAGTTGTGGAGTCAGGACTAGGGGCGGGGGGTGGGGGCAGGGGCTCTGGGCAGAAGGTGAGGACGGATGGGCCCAATGGCCACATGGGCTCCGGAGGCGACCCAGCCTCAGGGCCACATCCCAGGAGGCACTCATGGCCCTGTGAGTGCCCCAAAGAGGGCCTGGGTCCTGGACGGGTCCTCCCGAGGCAGGAGCTGAGCAGAAAACATCTGTAACAGCCAAGGGCACCCATCAGGATCCACGGGGCTGGAGACCCAGGATGGTGGTGGGGGCACACCTGTGGGCCGTCGGGGGGTGGCCAGAGGCCAGGCCAGGCAGGAGGAGGGTGCACGGAGCTGGAGAGATGGGGAGGGGTTCCAACCAAGCAGTCAGTTTTGGGGCGCGTGTGTTTGGCCAGAGCCAAACTCCGGGGCCCGGGCCAGCTGGCAGGACAGGGACAGAGCCCCTAGCTCAGTGCCCTGCGTATGCGAAAAATCCAGAAAGTGGCCCTGACAGCCAGGAACCCCTGACCCAAGGCGGGGTTTTGCTAAAGCCAAGGCCGCATGGTCTGAGACCACCCCCCCCGGAGGCCCCCCCGGTAGCCTCCATGGGGTCACTCCAGATGGCAGAGAGGGGAGGCTGCCGCCTTGCTCCAGCCGCCCCCTCCCCCAGCCCCGCGGCAAGCCCCCATCTGATGGCCCTCCACTTCCTCCAGGGAGGCCTGGTGCCTGCTGTCTCCCGAAGCCGCTCCTGTGCCCCAGGACACTCAGGGTTCCTCCAGGTTGTCCTTCAGCCCTGGCAAGAGGGCCGCAGGCCCCGCAGGAAGCACAGGACAAGCTCTGGCGCGCACACACTGCACTCACCAGAAACTTCACATGCAAGCTTAATACTCTAACACCGGGAACAGAATGATGCGGTCCCAGGACCGGCGCGTGCCCACTGCCATGCTCCTGCTGGATTTCATCACTCCTTGAAGGGTAACAACACGTGAAAATACACGCGTAGTGAGATGAGACATCATCACAGTTGTCGGCGAGCTGGGCCGGAGTGGCTCTGCATGGAGGCCCCAGGGCCCTCTCCCCAGCCAGGTGGGTCAGCGCCGGGAGCTGGTCTTCACAGGCTCCGAGGGTGGGGCCGGAGGTGCTGGCCCAGTCTGGGGTGCTGGGCTACGCGGTGCCTGGGCAGGTCATGTGCTAAAATGCCCTCCTCCCCAGCGTCCATCTCCACAGAGGCCCTGCCCACCCGCACGCCGGGTACTTGAGTTCCAGAGACAAGGCAGCCCCTCGGTCCCCCCGCCCCGCCCCAGGAGTTCTGGGGACCCTCTCGCCTGACGACCTGGACCAGCATCTGGGCTCAGAGCACAGCGATGCCTCCTGGGCCCTCGGGCTGCCCCTGCTCTGCCTCGGACCCCAGATGCCTGCCACCCCTCCCCACAGGGTCCTCCCCGCTGAGCTGGCAGGACTGCTGTCCTGCAGATGCCCCTCGTGCCCTCCCCCAGCCCACAGTCACCTCGGCCATCTGTCTACTCCCTGGCCTCCTGCACCAGTCATGCCCATGGGGCCGGGGACCAGCCCTCTCCTCTTCCCAGGGCACAGGGGGCCGTGCCGGGCTGCAGGACTCTGAGGCCGCCTAGAGGGTGGCAAGCGTTAGAAAGGGGGGGCGCCTCTAGTAATGCTCAGGGAAGGGGGCTGGAGGTGGGGTGGGTGACCTAGAGGCTCTCCACTGGGGGCTGTGGCTCTACGCAGAGCCACCCGCACCTCTGGGCTGCAAGGTGAAAATAGCAGGGCTCACATGGCCTGAAAATGGAATTCCGCTTTTCACAGCCCCATGGGCGGTGGCAGCCACGGGGGGCGGGGGGGGGGGGCTGCACAGACGCACAGGGAGGCCGTGAGTGAGCCCCGGGCCTCGGTCGTGAACAGGAGGCATGGGGGGGTACAGGCAGTGCTTCTAAAGGTTTCTGCCAGGTGGGGGCCCAGGCTGCCAGCCGCCCTTGGTCCAGGCCACCGCAGACCTGGCTTGGGGCCAGTCCCCGCATCAGCTCGCCCAGGCTTCACTTCAGGGTCCCCTCCCCAGCTGCCAGTGAGGCAGACTCCAAAAGCAAAGGGGCAACCCTAATTTAGTTGTTTTCTGTTTGTTTGCTTTTCAGGGCCACACCCGAGGCACATGGAGGTTCCCAGGCTAGGGGTTGAATCACAGCTGTAGCCGCCCGCCTACGCCCCAGCCACAGCAACACCAGATCCGAGCTGCTGCGTCTGCGACCTACACCACAGCTTGCGGCAACACCGCATCCCCAACCCACTGAGCGAGGCCAGGGATCAAACCTGCATCCTCATGGATCCTAGTGGTGTTCGTTAACCACCGAGCCACGAAGGGAACTCTGGCCCCCCTAGTTTTGCTCACACCTGGGCTCTGGGCCCCTGACTCTCTGTCCAGTGTCACCCCCACTGACTCGTCGTGAGACCCTCATGGGGCAGCTTCTCTGAGCCGCAGACCAGGAGTCCCTGCTCCACATCCGTCAGCTCTGCCGTCACCCCAACCTTCTTTCGAGGCCTCCTTTACCCCCAAGGACCGCCCAGCCTGCCCCGGGACCTGCACCAGGACACCCCGTCAGAGGCCAGCCTCAGGCCCTGGATAGAAAGCGGCTGCCCGGCCCAAGGGAAGGTCCGGGACTCCTGGGGGCGCATAGGGCCCCAGCCCAGTGCGGTCCGAGCTGTGGGGCCAGGCGATTCCAGGTGGATGCTGCGCCCGGTCTCCCTCAGGCCCCAAGGCGGCCACAGGGGGAAGCCCCAGGGCCCTCCTCGGCACGGTGTGTGGCCAGGTCTAGACCACTGCAGCCAGTGACCCTGCTCCAGCAGGCGCTGAGGTGGCTGACGACAGAGTTGGACCTTAGGGGGTGGGCTTCAGGTTGGAGAAACCCCTCCCAGGAACGCAGGCCTAAGGGACACAGACGGCCACGGCCACCACCCGGAGCAGCCCCCACCCCTCCCACTCCCCCCTCCAGTAACACCCAGAGTGTGGCCAGGCCTGTGAAGGTCCTGCAGGATGGGTCCTCCAGGAGAGCCTGTCTGCTCACTCAGATGAGGAGGCCAGGGCTCGGACCCGGGCTGGGCCTTCCTTCAGTCCTGGGCCGTTAGCCTCTCACGGCTCTGCTTGTGTCCAGGGCTGCAGTTGCAGGCAGGGTCGGTGGCTGAATTCAGGCCCTGTTCCCATAGGCTCAGCACAGGGTGTGGCCTGAGGCCTGCCCAGGGGACAGGGAGGCCATCACAGCCAGGCTTGTGCGCACCAGGGGACCGTCCAGTGACTTCATGGTGGCAACCCGGGCTGGCTGCGGTGGGAGCGCTCATACCACAGGTGCCCGCAGCACCGTCAGGCATCCTCTCTTTTCTTAGCAGTAATTTATCAGCACATCTGTGCGGGTAGCAGCCCCCGAGGCCCTGGGGCTGGGCTGGCCTCTCTGGATCCCGTCCCTGTCACACACACCCCCCCGCCCCCCGCCACCCAGGTACTGTGCTGGTGCTTCGGCAGCCATTGAGGAAGGCGGGAAGGCTGCGTCTCTAGAAGCTTCTACTCCTGGACACGACTGGCTGAGTGCCATGCGTATAATCGGAATGGCGGAGCTGGAGAGACGGGGGACCATTAGCGTGTGGCCCGGCCAGCCTTAGGCTGAATGACCCAGTGCCCCCAGGATGCGCCACAGGAGCACTGGAGGGCTGCACTCTGAGCAGTGGGCACCGCAGGCGGGAAGGACGGAGGTCCTGAGCCGGGGGACGTGGGGGCTGCAAGGTGGGAAACGGCAGCAGAAGAGGGGGGGCACGGCAGGAGTGGGGCGACCCGTGTTCCGTCATGCTTCCTGGGACCAGGCTGCGACCCACTCTGCCCCTCGAAGGTGGGGCCCACCTGGAAGGTCTGAGTCCCACAGCCGTGCTGCAGGTGCAGGTGGTGTGGCCCAGACAGGTGAGACCTTGGACCACCCCCACCACGACAGACGCCCTGGGCACGTCAAGGAGAGGCTGGAAAAACCGAGACTCCCCCCTGGAGGAGCAGCAGAAAAATAAAGCTGATAGAAATGCCCCCCCCCCCCGGCCCCCAGGAAATTACTGAAAAGGCGACTGTCAGCACTCCTCTGCCCCCCACCACGCACCTGCCTGGCAGTGCTATTCCAGGCCGCGGCCTTGTGGGCACTGGGTGGACCCCACAGCCGGGGGTGGGCTGCCCCGAGGGCCCCATGGACTAGGGAGGAGGGGTCTTCCTTGGTCCGGGTCGGGTCACTGGCAGCCCTTGCCTTGGCCGACAGGATGGCCTGGCAGCCTTGGGGCCAGCCCTGGTGCCACCCTGGGCCTGGTGTCCTGGCCGGCCGTCTGTCCAGGGCCTGCCTAGGGGTCTGGAACCACATGTTCCCCTCCCCCCGTCATCAGGGGGCCTGGGTCTAGATGACGACCTGACACAGGCCCTGCCCCAACCCTGCAATCCCTCCATAAGAGGTGGGACCCTTGGCCAGTGGCCCCCTAGCTGCTCAGCAACCCCCACCCTGCCCAGGCTCTGCCCCCACATCTGATGAGACTCCTGGAGGATCCCGGCTCAAGTGCCCCAAACCTCCCTGGGCCCCCAGAAGCTGCCTCCCACCCCTTAATGACCCCCACGCCCTTCCTGAGGTCCCTCCATCTCCCCCACACCCCAGGGGCTCCAGCAAGGACCCCGGGGCGTCCCCAGACTCTGGTAGGAGCAGGTCTATACAGGTCCTTGCCCCCAGCCCGGCAGACCCAGGCACCCTCTTTTAGCCACGTTCTAAAGGGCCCTGGCAGAGGCAAGGCAAGGCTGAGCCCCAGAAGTTGTCCCCAAAGGGGCAGGTCTGACACTAAAATTGGCCTGAGGGGGTTTCCTGGCCTTGAAATGCCACTTTACGGGCAGAGGGTGTGTCCTGGGGACACAAGAGCGGGGGCGGCTGCGGACTGTGCATGGAGACCAGGCACCAGTGGGGGGTGGGAGCAGCACTCCCAGGAATGAAGGAAGCCCCCTGCCCCCCTTTCCCTGCTCACTCTGAGTGGACAGTCCCTGGGCCCCTTCCCGGGGGTTCCTGGTGAACTTGGCCTGAGAGCCCGCCCTCTGCCCGTAGACCCTTGAGCTGAGAACCATCCTTCTGCCAACCGCAGGCCTGCCGGGCTGAGGTGGGTGGCGGCGGCGCCTCGGACCACCTGTGGGGGTCTTCATGCTCCTGGCCCTCACGCCCGGCCAGCAAGGGCCCCGTCCGGCATGAGCAGACAGGGCAATGCCAGGCCCCCAGGGCCGCTCCACATGAGACAGTGTCCGGGCCTCATCCGGGAACAGGAAACACCAAAGCCCCGCCCGCGTGTGTCTGTGTCCTCACGGCTCTCGGGGCAGCCAAGGCCACCCCCAGGCATGCCCATCACTTTGGCACAGAAGCTGCCACAAGGGGGGAGAACAGCACTGCTGCTCAGCTGCCATCATCACCACGTCGCAGGCCCAGGCTGCGCCGCTGGGCACAGGGCAGGGCTCCCCCAGCTCCAGGCAGAAGCCTGGCCGAGACCTGGGGGCCGGTGGCTGCAGAGCAAGGCCGTGGGGCTCTGCCCAGCCCCGTCAGGCGTCTGAGCTGGCTTGACGCCGGACAGAGGATTCCCACCCCTGAACTCTGACCACCCGCCCCAGGCAGGGGTGCATCCCCCAGGACTGTTCTCAGACCTGGTGACACATCCAGCTGACCCAAAGGCCCTCCAGTCACCCCATAGGTGCTGGGACATGGTTCCTGAGGGTGTCTGGAAGGACCAGGGCTGGGCCCTGCAGGGAGTGGGCGGGCAGAGGCCTGGTTGTAGAACCTGCCCCAGAGCAAGGGCCCCACAGCCCTCCAGCACCCCCCATGGCCTGAGGGCGTCTAACCCTGGGTCCCCCCCCAGGCAGGGCCTGAGCTGCGGTTTGCTTCTGAGGCCTCGGGAGGAGTGACCAGGGCAGCCAAGAGAGCCGAGGAGGCTCGTGGCCAAGCTGGCCTCTGAACCCTCAGAAAGGCCCTCGAGTCTTCCAGGCCTGCTGGGTGGGCACGCGGTGAACAGCCACTGATCAGGTGAGGCTCCACGGGAACCAGGCGGGGGTGGGACCCCAGCGTGTTTTCCGTGTCGAAGCCAAGCACGTGGCCCTCCTGGGCCTCCCATGCGCCCAAGGGCCCCCAGCCCGGGAAGGGGCCCCTACAGCAGGGAGACCCGTGCCGCACTGGGTGACACCGGTCACCAGGGCTGTTGGCACACGCTGGGTGGGGGTCCTCAGCAGGCGGGGGTGGCAGGGTCCGCGGCCCTGGGGAGTGTGGAGGCGTGTCCTGTGATGCGTCCCTCCCCAGCCTCTCTCCCAAGCCGACCTCTGTCCAGGAGGGACCCCGGCCACCAGCAGGGGTCGGGGAGGGGCTGTTCTCTGGGCCCCGAGGACTCACTGGATGGGACACATGGTCCTTGGAGCAGCCCCGCTTGGTGTCTGTGACGTGTGAGGGTGCTGGCGCCAGCCCTGGAAGAGCTGGGTGTAGCCCTCGTGCCCCATGGGTGGGTGGCCTCAGCGAGGGGACAGCGTGGGGTCCTGACGGTCTCCTGTCTGTCCGGACCCAGAGCCAGGGGAGGCTGAGCCTCCGGGAGCCTGAGATCGGAGCATCCAACAGACCCTCCCGACTCCCGGGCGCTTACGCCTGGGCCTGGCCCGGCTAAGAGCAACTCACGCACCAGGGGAGCAGGCGGCCTCCTCTCGAGCCCGCTCGGCATCACGTCTGACTCATAAGACACGTGGGCTTCTCAGAGGCTGGCCCACAGTGCTGAGAAGGTGAGGGGGCTGTGGACGGACCCGCAGGAGGCTGAACCCTGAGCTGGGTGATTGCCGTCTGTCCTGCTGTTTGCCCAGACGCTCTGCGGCTGGGCAGCTGGCGCTTCTCCAACAGCCAGGCCTCAGGAAAGGTGCCGCTTTGACTCCCCAGAGAAGAGACCCTGAAGCCCCAGCCTCCTGCTGTGAGGAGGGGCTCGGGGGACGCACGTCTGCGCTGTGCCCGTCCGCCCTGGCCACCGGCCCAGCCCCCAGCCCCAAAGCCCCCTCCGCTTGGTCCTTCTTGCCCTCCTGCCGTGAGGGACCTGCCAGCCCGGAGGCTCAGGCCCGCAGCCACGGGAGCCCCCCTCTGCCGGGCGTGGCACCTCTGTAGAGGGGCACGCAGGCCGCAGACGAGGGTTGTCAGAAAATAGTTTAATTATGTACAGGTGCCACCAGGCTGGTTACAGCAGGTACATGGACGTGCACAAACGGACTCGGGAGGACAGCTGAGCAGCACGACCTGCGCAGGGGACGCGCCCCAGGGGACGGCCGCCGAGCAGAAATCAGACTGCGACACGTGGGAAGAGCGTGCATCGACACGGCTCCTCGGGGACCACAGCGGACAAGGGGAGGCCTGGAGGCGCTGGAATGCTTCTCTTCTCACCGAGCGCAGCGGGCGCGCCATGGGGGCCGGGGGGAGCCGGGCCGCCCAGGTCGCCACGGCCACGGGGCGGCCCCCAAGGTCCAGCCAGCAGCTCCCGGCTCCACGAGGCCCTGCAGCCCTGGCCCCTGGGCTCAGAAGAGGGGCCGGCAGCCCTGGCTCTCAAACTCGGCCCAGGCGTCGCTCAGCTCCATGAAGATCAGGCGGGCGTGCTGCTCGTAGGGCTGCCCCTGGGCCTGTGGACGGTGTCGGTGAGGGGCCGCCTGCTCCCAGGACCCCCTCCCCGCTGCCCTCGCCCGCACCCACCTTGTCCGGGTGGACCACCAGCACGGCACGGCGGTACTGCTTCTTCACCTGGCCGGGCGTCACCAGGTCGGCCATGCCCACGGGCGTCCAGCGGCTCTCGCCGTCCCACAGCACAGTGTGCAGCGTGGACAGCAGGGCGCGGATGTTCCTCTCCTTGCCCTCCGTCCAGTCCTGGAGCTGCAGAGACCGGCGCTGTCCAGGCCGTGCTGGGCCCAGCCCTCCCCCACCCGCAGGCCTCCCGCGGAGCAAGGCTCTGGCCATGGGACGCTTGCCGCAGCCCCAGCCCCGCAGCCCCAGTTCCGGCGTGGACCCGCCCAGGCCTGGCCGGACGGGGCGTGGACTAGATGGTGGACGGCGCCCGGCAACCTTGCGGTCAGTGGGACACGCACAGGGGATCCCCCGTCGCGGCCCCCGACCCGTCGGTCCTGGGGCCCCAGTGGCCAGCAGGGGTGAGAGGCCAGCCCAGGCGGCCTGTCAGGCGGTGCTCGAGGCCCCGGCGCCTCCACAGCAACCTGTCCCGCACGAGGGCCGCTGAGGCTGCGGCCCGGGGTCGCGTCCCACCGGGCTTCAGAACGAGGAGCTCGGCAGGCACCAGGCCTCGTGTCCAGCCACGTGGGCGCTTTCTATCTCACCCCCAGGACTTTCAAGAGAACAGCTACGCCGTGACGCCGAGCAGCCACTGCCTGCGCGGGCACACTGGGCCGAGGGGCTCCTGCCCGGGTGACCCGGGGCCTCCCGCCCGCCCCCGCCGCGGCACCCCCACCTTCAGCTTGAGCGGGTCGGTGTCTCGGGCCTGGTCCTGTCTCCTCATCTCGGCCACGGTCCTCGGCCCCCTCCGGTCGGCCCGGGAGGAGAAGCCCTGGCTGGACAGCAGGTCCTCAAAGTCGTTCTCTGACACCCGCGGCCTCGGACCTGGAGAGCAGAGGAGGCTTTAGGGGCCGCGCTAGGAGAGGCCGGCCCCGTGCCCCAGGTTCACCCACGGCCCCCCCGCCTTCTGCAGGCTGCGCTGCCGGCTCCAGGACCCTTCGGGACAGCAAGACGGCTGAGGAGAGGGAGATGGTGGGACAGGCGCCCCCACCCCGGGCACAGCAGGCGTTGGGACCACCACTGGGCTTGGACCGCCCAGGGGCAAGAGGGGCCCCCACAGACATGCGTCTGAAACCACTCACGTCCACCCGGGGGCTCCTGCGGGTGGAAACAGACCCAGATCTCATTAAACCCCGTCCCAGGACCGGGCTACGAGCTGACCAAAAGGGGCCGCTGGAACCATTCTGCAGCCAGCTGGGGAAGCGGAGCGCGGAGGAAGGACTCACCAAAGCCAGGGGCGCGGACCCCCCTCTCCTCCCGGCTGCCGATCACGCTGAAGCCGGGCGTGTAGTTGGGCCTTGGCTGTGCAGTGGCTTTGGGGGGTGGCCTGGCCTGGGGATGCCAGGAGGTGCCCTGGGCCGAAGGCCGACTTGTCTGCCAGGAGCCGCTGGCCTTGGGAAGGGCTCCTGTTTTGGGACCAAAGCCCCCAGGAGGAGGTGCAGCAGGCGAACCTGGAGAGACAGTTCACGCGGGAAGCGTCAGTGACGGCCCTGCATGCGGAGAACACGCCCTCGCGGGGTGAACTTCTAGGCCAGCCCCCAGGACCAGCAGCGTCAAGGTGGCCCCACAGCCATACCATCCCTGGGGGCCGGGCTGTCACCACCTCCCCACTGGAACGCAGGGCTGAGTCCAGGAAGCTGCAAAGCCAGCGCCCAGGGCCCTCAGAGGCCACACCCCACACCGCGCATGCGGGTGTGTGGCGTGTCAGGTGTGTGGTTCCGCGCCACTTCATACGTGTACAGATTTGTGCAAACACCAGGTCAGGTCGCCCGGTTCTTCCTTCTGTGACTGTCGCCTCAAGAATGCTCTCGAGGTGGAACTGCACGGCAGGGGGCGTCTGTGGCGGGCCCTTCTCACTCAGGACCCACCCACCTGCCCTGTGTGTCACCGGCAGCCTGGCAGCTTGGCAGGTGGGTGCCGCGGAAGGTCTCCAGCAGGTTCCGGGGTGTGGCGCTCACAAGGAGGCTGCTGTGCACCCCGGCACAGACCCCGACAAGCCGCGCTGGCACGTCTCTGGCGCAAACAGCAGGTGCAGGCTCCGTGTGCAAGAAACAGACACCCGCGGCGCTGCACGCCCGCAAGCACCGGGGGCGGCGTCCCCGGGCGGCCAGTGGTGCAGGTCACCTCCACCTCCAGGCGGCCTGGCCCCGTCCTCACTGCTCACCCATTTTCAAGTTGCGTGACTTTTGCTTTGCTTTCACTGTGTGTACGTATCCTAGAGAGTCGAGTATGTGGTTCGAAAAGATTTTTCTGTGTGGCCTTTCATCCTGCCGTCAGGGTTTAGTGGAGCGAAAGATTCCACTTGACCTGCTCCAGCTTCATTTTCCCGGGATGGGCCACGGTCCAGGAGACACCAAAGCCCCGCCTCAGCTCCTGGGACTTTGCTTCCTTCCGAAGGCTTTATAAACTCATGGCCGACTCTGGGGGCCTCATTCACCTGCTGTTTAAGGCGGGGGCTTCAGGGTGTGACCGCTTTCTTTGCCCACGACCAACAACTGACCCAGCACCATCCGCAAACGGCTTTGCTCCCCTGCCATGAATCAGCAGGTCTCACTTGTGCGGGTCATTTCTGGGTCCTCCACCCTGGCCGGGGACCTATGTGTCTGTCCCTCTGCCGACACTACACAGTCCTGATTTCGGCAGCCGCAGAGGAAGCCCGAGGCCTGGCGGGGCAAGTCCCGGCAAGGCCCCTTCCCCCGAGTCCCAGCAACCCCGCAGCGAGCTCGAGCTCGGCCGTGCCTGCAGGAGCCCCCTCTCGGGAATTTCTGGCAGGAACCGGCCCAGTGACCAGGGTGCCTTCCGGGCCGGAGCCCGGCCGCTGGCTGAGGGGCTCCCTGACCTCCTCCCCGGGTGGTTTCGCAGCTTTGCCACATAGGTCCCGTGAGTGCTTGGTAAGAGGTGTTTCTTTTCTCTTCTTTTGGGGAACTGTACATGGGGTGGTTCCACCGTGGGGCTCCTAATACCAGTGGTCGCTGCGAGCAAAGAGAAGCAGCCTTGTGTCCTGTGACCTCGGGAGCTCACTCTGGGACCTGCGACGTTTGCACAGACCCTGGAGGCTTCCCACGCAGACCGCAGTTGCCTGTGCCCCTTCCGTCCCTGCTTGGACCCCCTGGGTCGACCGGGAGCGTGAGGGCTCCCCAGTCCAGCCCCAAGCTGGCGGCAGGCCTCTGTGAGTGCGTGGTTCTCGCCGTGGTTTGCCAAGCATGCCCGGTGCCACTCCTGCATCGCAGGGCGCACGGCGTCCCTCCCCGGCTGTGCTGTGGGTCCCCTTGTGCAGGGTGACCGCCACGTGCCGGGGCGCAGCTCTCATTCTGCGCCTGGACTTGGGAGGGACGCTACGGTCTCTGTCTGCTCTTGGTGTCAGAGTAATGCCAGCTTCAAAAAGCCAACTGGAAAAGGTGCCCTCCTCTTCCCGCTGCCTGGAAGAGACCGGAATTGCTGCGAGTCCTCTGAATGTGCAGTAAAATTCTCCAGGGAGCCCATCTGGGCCGGAGTCCCCCTCACGGTACCGCCCTCCCGCACCGCGCCCCTCGGAGGCCGTGAGCCCGTTGCCCTACGGAGTCTCTGGAGTCTGCGGACGACGTGTCAACCTTTTTAAATCCATCTTAGCAGGGATTTGTCAATTCTGCGGATCTTCTCAGAAAACAAACTTTGTGTTTACCCCGTTTTTCTCTAGTTTTCACTCTGGTTCACCGACGGGGGCTGCGTATCGTCTTCTTCCTTCTTGGCTTCGAGCTTACCTTGCCTTTCTCTGCGAAGACCCTCTGAGCCGGCGAGGCACCTCTCTCTCCCGACTGCACACTCGGTGCCACGGGCGCCCCTGGCGCCGCTCGAGTTGCACCCCGCGTTCCGACGCGGTGTTTTCATTTTACTCTTTGACGTACGGTTCGATTTCCCGCGCGACTTCCCATATGACTCGTGTTGTTTAGCAGCGGGTCACTCCATTTCCAACAACGTGGAGGTTCTACCTCTTGGTGTTGCCGGTTTCTAGCGTGAGTCCATCAGGGAACAACAGCGACTGTACAACTTCTGTTCTTTTAAAGCGGTTGACACTGCCCACGGCCCAGGGCTCGGCCCTTCCTGGTGGCTGGGTGGGCGAGGCCTTCGGCTCCCACGCTTGGCTGACGTTCTGTCTGGCGCCCTATCCCTGTGGACAGAGGGATGCTGAGGCCTCCAACTAGGATGTGAGTTTGTCTCTCCTTCCGGCTCCATCAGCTTCGTGGGGACCCCACCTTCCGAGGGGTGCACTGGAGGCCTTGGGTCAGAGGGCAGAGCTGAGGGTCGGACTCCATCCTGAAAGTGAGCGCCCGGAGGCGCCGCGTGGCCCCGCCCTGCACTCACAGCCTCAGACAGAGGCAGGAAGCCAAGGCCAAACTTCCAGGAACACTCAGGGAGACACTGAGGCCGACACACCGGGGCGGGGGGGGCCTTCTGGGAAGACCTGACTTGACTTTCACCAGAAACTCCACATGCTGCCCGCCCGCCCGCCGGGATGGGACACACGGGACAAGCGCGCATGGTCTCCAATGAACGCCCCCCTACGTCTTCCCAGAAAAGCAGCCCCGGGAGGAGCTCGGCCCCCCTGGGAGCAGGGCAGGCTCACTCCACACTCCTGGCCGAGTCTGCCCCCCATGGTCCCCCACGCTCTGCAATGCCTGCGGGGCGGGGGGAGGCTCTGGAGCCAGCCTTGACGGCTTCTGGGATTATCTCGGTGACAGGCCCTGAGGACGAGGCAGATGGGCCTTGCCTGGTGTGGCTGTGCCCTGGGCCTCGGTGAAAGGGGTGAGGACCCCCCTCCAGTCCCCCCACAAGGGCCTGGCGCTCTCTGCACGCCCCACACAGCCTGCAGGTTACCTTGGAGGCTGGAGCTGAGGTCACCGAGGTCAGCAAACGGGTCCTGGTTCTGAGACTGGGGCTGGCTGGCCGGGGGGCCAGGAGGGGCCGGCTGGCCTCCGGGAGAGAAGAAGGGGCCTGGAGGAGGGCGGGGCATTAGAAGTAGCGCAGTGGGGGGGACGCGGCTGCGCCCGCCCCCTCAGAGCCCCGGGACACGGCCACACGCACCCCAAGCAGCCTGACACCGGGCACAGGTGGCTCTGGGCTTGTCCCACCACCTCCTGGAACCTAAGCTTCAGAGCAGTTTACAGTGTCCCTCGTAATTCCAGGGACAAGGTACTGAGACTGCTGAGTGCAGGACTGTCCTGCGCCCGGGCGGAACCACACAGTCGGCCTGCGAACAGCGCGGCGTGGGGCTGTGCGGCTCCACTGTGTTCCTCGATGGACACGCAGCTGTACCTTCAACGCACAGACGTCACAGTACACAAGTGGGGGGAGAGCCTGTGTTTGACCGAGAGGACAGGTGTCGCAGGCCTCGCACACACCACTGCTCTGAGAGCAGCTCACTGCTGGGGCGTCTCCACAGCGGAGAATCCCGACGTACACAGAGGCCGGGCGGGCCCCGAGTGGAGGCCGGGCGCGCTCCTGGGCCCACGGGCAGGGCAGCGGCCAGGACAGCCGGCAGCCTTTCCGGGGCCTTGCGGAAGGCGGCGCAGCAGGAGCGCAGGGAAGCGCTAGGGAAGGTCACGGCGAAAACCTCGGAATGGGCAGCGCAAGCAGCCACGGGAGCCAGGGGCAGGGCTCGCGCAGAGGGTTCAGGCCGCGCGGCAGCAGGCCTGGCGGAGCACCCCACCCGCAGCGCCGGGCCCGCCCCGCTTCTCCTCCGGGGGAGGGAACACGGTCACGGCGCGCTGTACCTTCTGTGGCCGACGTGGGAGCCGAAGCCTCGGCCCAGGCGTCCCATCCTCCTAGCAGGTCCGGGTGGCTGGTGGAGGCCGTCACCCTGCTGGGCTCTGTCGGCAGGTCCCCTGAGAAGACAGTGCCATCTAGTGTGTCCCCAGTGGGGGCTGGCGCAGGGCCTTGGCATGGCCTCCTGGGGGCCCGTGGGGACAGGCTGGCCACAAGCCCTGAACGCAGGAGCTTGGGACAGCGGCCCTCTGTCCCCTGCTCCACTTGCAAGCAGGCGGCAAGAGGCGCACACCTTGCCCGAGCTAGAGACTGGGGACCGAGCTTGCCAGGCAGGCGGCGTCCCTGGCCTAGCGAGGCCCACGTGCCTCTGGGCCCCTCCTCCCTCCTCCTGGGCTGGGAACACACCACAGGGTCACTAAACCCCCAAGTGGACGCGGGGGCAGCACCCTTGCTTCCTCTTCAGAAAAGGTCCGAAGAGAGGCCCCCTCCCCGGCCGGCCACAGCCACTCGCTCGTGGCCACAGAGCCTGCCTTCCCACCTCCCCAGCAGGGCTTTCGGGGCGGACACCGGCTGCATCCCCTCCCCAGGGCAGGGGGGACCTGCGGCCATGCCTGGTCAGCGCAGGGGACCGTGCTGCCCGTCTCCCCGGCCCCTTACCCAGACGCAGGAAGTCGGAGCTGCAGGCCGGGGGTGGGGCGCTGTGGGTGGAGGGGAAGGACGCGGGCGGGCCGGCCGGAGAGTCTGAGGTCAGAAATTCCCCAAAGAGGTCAGGCCTGGAGCAGGGCTGGGAGACTGGGTCAGACGGCAGCAGGAGAGGGTCGAATGGGTCAGCTGGGACAAGACAGCAAGAAGCGGAGGGCTACGGTGAGAGCTGCAGGGCGCCCTCGGCCGGAGCGCCCACTCCAGGCCAGCCTGAGACGACGTCCTCCTGTGGACGCCGCAGCCCCAAGCGGGGGGCACAGCGCTGTCCCCAAGCCCTCAGGAGCCCGGGGGGAGGGGGGCGGGGCAGCTCCCGCTCCCACGACACCGAGACTGCCGGAACCCCTGGTCCACCCGCCGAGGCGGCACCTACCAGCCGGGGCAGAAGCCTCGCGAGGCGCCGTCGGAGCGCTGGGAGGAGGGGCTGGGCTGGAGAAGAGCAGGGACGTGTCCCCTTCCAGCAGACGGCCTGTGGTACCCGCTGGAGCAGGTGGCGGGGCCCCCAGAAGGCAGCTGAGTAGGTCCGCGTTGCTGGGGGGCCCCCCGCGGGCCTGCGGGCACGGGGCCGGCCCCGCCTCGGCGTGCAGCCCCAGGAGGTCCACGCTGTCCTCCGGCGGCGCGGCTGGGCCCGGCGCGTCCTCATCAGCCGTGTCCCCGCTCTCGGCCGAGAGCGTCGTGGCCTCCTCGTCAGACGGCTCACTCTCACGTCCATCCTCGGCCGCAGCAGGCGGGTCCTCTTTGGCCGGGTGGCCTTCCGGGCCTGCCGTGGTGTCCCTGTCCTCTGAAAAGAAGATAACGGCGCCGTGGCAGTAGGCCCAGCGAGGGGTGGGCGGGCGGGCGGGGCACCCGCGGGCACAGGCCTCACCCGCACCTACCCTGCCAGTCCAGTGTGTGCAGGAAGTGGTTGGCGTCCGCGCTGCTGTGCGGCAGGTCCGGCCCGGGGCCCTCGGCCTCATACTGCGCGGTGGAGCCCGGCTGCCGGGGCAGCTCTGGTTTCCCTGTGGGGAGCGGGGTGTCAGGCCACCAGCCCGGGGCAGCAGCCAGCACGGGGCCCAGGGCTGCGGCCGAGGCCCAAAGTGCGCCAAACCGCCAGAACCCTGCACGACAACCGGCAAGGGGCGACGGCCCCGGCTCACAGGTGTGGACATGGGCACACACACGCACACCCGCGTGTCAGGGGCGCTTGGCTATCCTCAAATGAGAGAAGAGAAAAAACCCCGCCAACCACGAACAACGAAGCAAAAAGTGACCCATGCCATAGGAAGCCCCAGTCCCGCCCGCCATCCCACCTCTCACGCTCCTCTTGGTAAACGCTCTGAAATAAGACAACCTAGCTGAGGGGGGGTCGCCAGGAAGGAGCCCCGCTGGGGGCACCCCCGTCAGAGCCTCCGCTCCTTCCCGGCCATGCTCAAAGTGGGTGCGTGGTCAGAAAATGAACCCGCCCTGCGCCAGAAGCAACTTGCCTCTCCCAGGGCCCTGGCACCTGCCGCCCCGAGAGGAAAGGCCTTACCAAATTTAGACAGAACGTCCTGCTGCTCCTCTCGACTGGAAAACAGGATTTTGGGGTTCAGCCCCCGCATGCTGGCACTCTCCCAGGGGGGTGCCTCGCGGCTGGGCCTGTCTCTGGGCTCCACCTCCACCTCCAGGTGCACCTGGAACAGGTCCGGGAACTTCTCCTGAATGTCACAGGCGTCCAGGTCATACCTGCAGTTGAAGGCCAGACACAGGCTGGGAAGGACCGTGGGCACTTCAGGGTCACCCGACCTTCCCTGGGAAGCGAGCAAAGGGTCGGCAGGGCCTGCGCACAGCGGGGCCCACCCTCCTCCTCAGAGCAGGGCCGGCCCCTGGTGGGGGCCCGCCACCCTCAGCTCAAACCTGGCTCTCCGAATCCAGCCCAGGTCCCCGTTAGACCCACGCCGCCCACTCTGGCAACAGCCCCTAGACCAAGACTCTGGACCCCGGCGGCAGGGAAGGGGCACCAGCCTGCCCCCGCCGGGCAGGAAGAGGAGGCAGGCCAGAGACTCGATGCCGGCCCCAGGTGCTACCGGGGTGGCCGGGCCCCAGGCACAGGCGGCGGTGGCCGCTTCACAGACCCGCCCCAGCTCCGCGTCCTCAGGGACGTCCAGCGCTTTGCCTGTCTTCCCTGAGGCCACCTCTGACAGGGCTTCCCCAAGCGGTGCGCACAGGCCCGAGCTGCCCGCCGGGCGACAGGCCCGCTGCCCCCCTCCTTCACGCTCCAGCGTCAATGTGCATCACTCGCTGTCCTGAGGGGCCAAAACTGTCCAGTGCCAGAAAAGAAACAGCCACGGGGAGATGGGTGCCCTGCTGTCCTCAGCGACGTCGAAGCGGGGCCCCCGAGTAAGGGGGAGGCCCGGGGTGGGGGGAGGCTGCAGGCGTGCTCGGGGGGCGGGCTCGGGCTGGGTGGGAGGCCACGGCAGATCTCAGGTCTTACTTCTCTGGCCGCAACACATGGGATGAGCAAGCACGTCTGACGCCCACTCCTCAGGGGCACTGCCACCTCGAGGCCTCTGTGTGGGCGAGGCCAGGCCGCCCTGCTGCGTGCCCTGCTCAGGCTGCAGCCCCTCTGACCAGGCGCTCCTGGCCCAGAGACCACCAGGGGCTTCCCATCCAGGCAGGGGTGCCCCCAGCAGGAGACGACACAGGACAGCTCACCCTGGCGGAAGCAGCTACAGCGGGGGGGGCCAGCAGGTGGCGAGGGCCTGGGAGGCGCCCACACAGCAGGAGGGGTGAGGGCGCAAGGCCTCTATGAGCTCAGCCCCAGCACAGCCTCGGGCCACCCCTCCCTGCCTCCCCGCCCACCCCCGGGCCAGGCTGGACCCCCCACCCCCAGGCCAGTGAGGGAACAATGAGGTCTGTGAGCAGAGGCGCAGCTCCCTCTGCCCCCAAGGGTCCTGGGTCTCAGAGGGCAAAGGGCCCAGGCCCTGATGGATGGGCCACCAAGGGCGCTTGTGCTGCTCGGCTGGGGAGCAAACACCTGGGCTTTCGTCCTGGACGGTGGCCCTGCCTGCTCGTCCCTGCTCTGCACCGCTGCTCCGTCACAGGAAGCCCTCCCCGAGGCTGGGCCGCTCAGAACACGGCTCCCCTCCCCTCGTTCAACTCCCATCTCTCTTCTCTCACCCGCTTTCTGTCCCACTGGTTTCTCCTACTTAACCAGCAAGTCCGTTTCTGGAGGCTCAGCCAGGAACAAACCTACGAGCACGGCTGCGCACCCGGGCCATTCCCGGGAGGGACACGGGCCGGCCCAGGCCCCACCCACGCTCTCCAGGCTGCGCCCCCAGAGGCGGCCACTCCTGGGGCCCCTGGGCCACACGGGAGGCCCTGCATGAGGCTCGCAGCTGCGTGTGGCAGCACAGCTCACTTGCCATCCCCGGGCACGAGGCTGCTGGGCTAGGTGCTCAGAGCTGCCAGGCCCGCAGATCCGAAAGGCGCCCGCGCATCCCTGCACACCGTCCGGGGCGTCCCCTCGCCTCTCCCATCTGGGCTGCACTCGCCCTTCCAGCCGAGCACATGTGGCTTTCACTTGCTTCCCCGGTGACCAAGGATGGCGAGACCGGGTCAGGTGCTTTCGGGCCATCTGGATTTCGCCGTCGTTGAAGCACTAGCTGAGTCGTCTGCCCAATTTCAACGGGTGTCTTTCTCTTTTCATTACTTCCCCTTTTGGCCGCAGCCACCAAACGTTACTGGAGTTTGGAAGTTGCCGGGCCAGGGGTTGAACCTGTGCCACAGCACTGACCCCCGCCACAGAAGTGACAATGCCGGATGCTTAACCCACGGAGCCACCAGGGAGCTCCAACAATCACGACCTCTTCATACGTCCACGCCTGACACACGTGCTGCAAACATCTTTCGTTCGCCTGAAAACATCTCGACTGGCTTTCATTTCTGAAGGGTGACCTCACGCCAGACAGAACTGCAGGCTGGTGGCACTTCCCTGCCAGCAGGTGTGGGAGGGTCACCACAGCGCCCGCCGCTCCCACATCAGCTGAAAGGCAGCTGCCAGGCTGGTTACTGGACAGTCCTTCCCCACCTGGGGCTCTCAGATGGTCCTCCTTGGTTCTCAGCACGAACTACAACAGGCTGAGAAAGGGGTTTCCTTCTTGGATAAAAACTCCTGTTTGGGAGTTCCTGTTGTGGTGCAGTGGAAACAAATCCGACTAGGAACCATGAAGATGCGGGTTCAATCCCTGGCCTCGCTCGGTGGGCTGGGGACACAGTGTTGCTGTGAGCTGTGGTGTAGGTCGCAGACGTGGCTCAGATCTGGCGTGGCTGTGGCTGTGGTGCAGGCCAGCAGCTACAGCTCTGATTTGACCCCTGGCCTGAGAACCTCCACATGCCGCAGGTGTGGGCCTAAAAAACCAAACCAAACAAACAAAAACTCCTGTCTGCTGTTTACAGAGCTTTCAATTCTACGGTTTCACATCTCTCATCAGTTTAGGAAAATTTTGGGCCATAGCGCTCCCGCCGTGGCGCAGTGGGTTAAGAATCCAACTGCAGTGGCTCGGGTTGCTGTGGAGGCGCAGGTCTGACCCGCGGCCCAGTGCAGCGGGGAAGAGGACCTGGCGTTGCCAGAGCTGGAGCTCGGATTCGACTCCTGGCCCAAGAACTTCCATGTGCTGCACGTGCTGCCATTTAAAAAAGAAAAAGAAAAACTGGGGGCGAGTGATGTTTCCCACCTTGTCTCTGCTGTGTTTTCTCCTCTCAGCCTGTGGACGCCAGCACGCAGAGCCTCACAGGCGGCCCCCTGCACCCGCCCATCTCCCGCCACCGCTCCTCTGCACTCCGCTGCTGTGTCCTGCGTCTGCTTGGCCACGGCACACACTGTGCGACTCAGGCCTGCGGCCCCTTCCAGCTTCCAGGTCTCCAGCCAGACTCCCCTCTATGCGTTTCCCTGAACACGCTCGGCCAGCACGACAAGCCTGTCTCCTGACTCCAGGGTCCGATTCCCCACGGTCTCTGGCCCAGCTGTCCCTGTGGCCTCAGGAACGTCGGAGGACACGCTGACCACAGACGTGCTGGGGCAACTGCCTCCCCAGGAGGAAAACCGGACCTCGGAGGGTGACAGCCCCTCCCTTTGTCACGCTGGCACTTGGAAGTGTGAACTGCAAGCACAACAAACACACTGGGAGACCAAAATGTGGAGACGCTTAGAGGAGCAGCAACACGTGCAGACACGAGCTGCACCCTCAGCCGGGATGCTGACCCCGAGCGGGCAGCCCGCCCCGCGTGAGGACCCTGCCAGGGTCCGTCGCCAGCCCCGGCCTGTACCCCACACACGGCTGGGGCCACCGTGCCCCCGCCCCCGCCACGTGACGCCAACATACTTTGCGAATTTCACAGTGGTTGCGTTCCGAGGCACGAACCCCGTGTGGAACTGGATCTGAAACATCTTCATGGATGCCATCTGCGGGGAGAGCGCACACGAGGTCCCCGGGCTGGGGGCTGACGCCAGACCTCCCCTGGCATTGCAGGCAGGGAAGCCCTCAAGACGGCCCACAGGCTGGGGCCACCCGGCTGCTCACCTTGGCCTGCAGCCTCCCTCCCAGGGTGGACCTGGCGTGGTAGATGACGACGAGCACGTCGCCCTGCACCGCCACGTCCAGGGGGATGACCGCCTTGCCATCCTCGACTCTGAAATCCCTGCACAACACCAAGAAACAGGTCACTCGGGGAGAGGCCACCCGGCCGGAGAGGCCCAGAGGGTCGGCTTCTCCCTGTTGCACGGGTTTCTGTAGCGGGGGCCGGGGCTGCTCCAGGACATGACTGGCGAGGATCCCCTCGGGCTGCCACCGGCCCCGCTCCACACGCACCTCCCGCCACGGTGTCCCACCTCATCTTGTCGTACTCCTGGGACGTGGTGGCCACGCGCTCGTCCCCCACGTAGACCTCGCAGAAGGGCCTGCAGCCGTGCCTCTGCTTGCTGAAGAGCGGCACTGGTGTCATGGCCACGGCCTTGACCAGGACCGGCTTGCTGTGCGGCGTGATGGGCTCCTCCGCCACCATGTCGCACACGTACTCGATGTACCTGCGGGCAGGGCGCGCCACGTCAACCCCACGCGCACTCCATCCGCGCCCCTCGCCACCGGCTTCCCTGGAAGCGACACGCCAGCTCCAGCTCGGCGGCCGGATGGCCTGGCTTCCCACTGCACACGCCGAGGCTCCCTCCCCAGAGGAGGCCGTCCTGCTGAAGCTCTTGGACCAGCCTTCCGCACCCGCCTCCAGCCGAGTCCACAAGGGACCCCGAGAACACGCCTTGTGCGACTCCTAGTCCCCGTTCTGCTGTGGCCCGACGGCCCGGACCGCCCCCTTCCCTCCCGAGGGTCCCGTGGGCACGGCTCTGTTCTTGGGGCATCTATGGGTCTGGAGGTGTCAGTGCTGCGGTCAGCGCCCTTCCTGCCGTCACCCCAACAGCTTTCTGCTCGGCGAGCAGGGACACTGACGTGAGGCCGTGGGTCCCTTCCATGGCACCCGGCGCTGAGCGTCCTTGCCCTCGCCTGTCCCCTGGGGCACGCAGGAGCACGACTGCCTCCTGACAGGCGTCAACACTCCGCCTCCCCAGAGACTGACCCTGGGACGGCCGCCGCCCGGCAGGAAACCTGGGCGCCTCTTACCGACACCACCAGAAGCCAGGACGCCTCAACTCACGTCAACAATCTGAGGGCGCTTGGAAGTGAATTCAAATCCAAAGGAGGGAGTTCCTTGGTGGCTCAGCGGGTTAAGGAGCCAGTGCTATCCCTGCTTTGGTGTGGGTTCAACCCCTGGCCCAGGAACTTCCGTGTGCTGCCAGCACGGCCAACAAACCAGACAGAGGCAGACTTTCCCAGAGCTGTGACTTGGACAAGAAAGCGGCCTGGCCACAGCGTGGGTGGCACTGAGCCAGACGCCTGACCCCTACGCAGGGAGGGCAGAGTGTGCACTGTTTCAAGCCGCTAAGTCTGTCTCGTGGGTCCCACACTCAGCCCTCCCCGAGCCCTGCGGTCAGGGCTCTGGGGCAGCCCAGCTCTCAGCTGGTGCCCAGCCCGCCCAGCGTGGGGACAGACACACAGGTTAAACTGCAAGCTGGCTGCCCTGCCACCCACTCCTCTTGCTCCTGCTTCTTCCCCGACCTCCTGGAATCGCCAAGCCTGGTCCCGCTGCTCACAGCGCTGGAGAAGCACACACTGCCGCTGGGTTTCTTTCTTTCTTCTTCTTCTTGTTTTTTGTCTTTTTTGTAGGGCTGCACCCGCGGCATAGGAAGTTACCAGGTTAGGGGTTGACTCGGAGCTGCAGCTGCAGGCCTACACCACAGCCACAGCAACGTGGGATCCGAGCCGTGTCTGCGACCTACACCACAGCTCCGGGCAACGCCGGATCCCCAACTCGCTGAGAGGCTGGGGATGGAAGCCGTGTCCCATGGATACTAGTCGGATTCGTTACTACTGAGCCACAACCGGAGGCCCCCCTGGTGTTTCTGACAAAAGAGCCGCGGTGACTTGCTGGGGTGCCCCCTTCCAACAGGTCTGAAAGTCGTGAATGTGAAGTGGTCGCCCTTTTTAAGTTATTAGGGTGGGAAGTAGCTGCGGGGCCTGGTGGGGTCCCAGAGCCAGGCCCACACCCGCAGGAACGACACTTGTTGGGCTCTGACCCCTGACCCCACACCACGGGTACCCAGGTGTGTCTGGGACACGGGGAGCACGCTGAGGGGTCGGCGGCCCAGCCCCTTCCGCACGAGCCGCACAGAACTGCCAGTGTGGCCTGTCCTGGGCTGTGAGGGACACGGTCCCCAGGCTGTGAGCCAAAGGGCTGAGCCCCACAGCAGGTGTGCACCACGTGTCCCACTCCACCGTCAAGGCCGTGGGGCCATCTGAGCAGGAGGGGTGGCCGCACAGCCCTTCACTGGCCGGGACGCCTTCCTCAGCTCCCTGTAGGGGCAGGGCCAGGGGACCGGCAGGGCCAAAGCGGCCTCAGCCCCACCCCCGAGACCCTGCCTGCAGAAGAAGGAAATATCTCCCTGGGTCTGCAGGGACACAGTGACTGCTCAGGCCTGAGCCCCTCGTGCGCAAGGCACATGGGCGGCTAGCGGCAGCCACGGGAGCCAGCTCCTGCCAGCTGTCGGCAGAGAGAGCCTAGAAACGGTGTGTCCCGTGGACCATGTGCACAGAGGCAGGAACAGGGGGCTGCCCCGCCAGTGGCCCATGTGCCGGGGCAGCTGGCGCCCAGGAAGCAGACAGATGTGCACCTGTGGGCTGGCAGCCCCAGCGAGGCAGGAACTCTGGGCCCCCCAAACGTGCTCCTCGCCACATTCCACCTGACCCCACACTGTTCCCACTCCTCTGAAACCCACACCGCATCCTGATGCCCACAGCTGCGACTTGGCCAGAGAGGAGCCACAGCAAGGCCCGACGGTGGACGCCGCACCTCTTGTGGGACGGCCAGATGCCAGGCGGACAGCGCTTCATGCTGAACATGTACACGGCGGCCTCTGCGGTGCTGAAGAGCCGGCAGAAGCACAGGAAGGAGCAGACGGCCACGGCGGATGCAGCTCTGCCGTCCTAGGACAGATGCACGGGAGGGGTTCACGCGGCCACTCACCCCCAGGACAGGGAGGGCCTTGGCCTGGGGCTGAAGTTCACTGGAGAACTTCCGAAAACCCGCCTGGTGAGGTGAGAGGTCAGAGAGCAGAGAGCTTCTCGAGAGACGCACAGGACACCCCCCACGTGGCTGCCCATCAGTCCCCGCCTGCCCTTGGTCACCCTTCCGGGGTCCTCTTCACTGTCACCAACACCAGGACGGGGCCACGAACCCTGAAGGGCGGGCTCTGGCAGGGCTCCAAGTGACACCCACAAGCCCTCTGCCCCGACTGGTGTGGGAGGGAGACGGGGGTCCCAGCAGGCAGCTTGTAGGGGTGCTACCATGAGAGGACCTGCACCTGCCACAGCAGGGAGGGTGCAGGAACCCAGGTGTGCACCCACTGAGGGCCTGGGGTCTTCCCTCCCCAGCACCGGAGCCACCAGGGCGGACCCCTCCCTTGGGGCCTGCTGCCCTGAGGTGACAAGAGCCGCACTGGGGACACAGGCCTGAGTCGCCGGCTGCTCCTCTTGGCACCAGCCTGGAGCCTGCAGAGACCTGTTCGCGGGAGCTGGCAGGCGGCTGGTGCACCAAGTTTGAGACAGAGGAGGCTCTGCGAGGAGCCTCTGGGACCAAAGTGTTCTGTATGTGATGGCCCCCGGGGGGCGGCGCTCACCATGCAGTGCACCACGCAGACGTTCTTGGGGTCCTGGCGGAGCCACGCGTGCATGCTCCTGCACAGGCTGTACAGGCTGTGCAGGCTCGGAGCCCGCCGGGCCACCCAGCCGCACTCAGAGACCTGTGGGCAGAGGTTGGCTCACCAGCCGGGGCGCAGGCCCGGGGTGGGGGGGCCCACCCCCGAGCACCACCCCCATCGGGCACCAAGCTCTCTGTGACACGGACTCGGAGCCAGGCCACGGCAGCCCCGGCCAGAGGAACAGAGCCCACCCCTTCCTGCGCCCCAGTCCATTTAAACGCGAAAGGCGTCTGTCCCCTGGGCTCCTGCGGCCTTGCGCTCCTGCGGGGTGGCTGCGGCTCAGCAGCCCTAGCCGAGGGCACGAGCCATCTGACATCCACCCTGGTTTGTGCCCTGAGTCTCAGAAGACCCGCCCTCCCCCCACCGGCCCCACCCCTGATCCTCGCCCCCCAGGCCCCGGCCCTCCCACTGCAGCCCCCAAGCCCCCCACGGTGTCAGAGGTGGCGCTGAGGGTCCAAGAGGCTGAGCGCCGGCGGAGGGCTCACCCGGCTGTGGAACCTGGAGGGCCTGTACGTCCTCGGGGAGAGGTTGTAGACGGTGTAGCGGCCCGGGTGCTTCGAGTCCAGAAACAGCCGCACGTCCTCTACGTTGTTCTTGATGGCCGACTCCACGCCTTCCGCCGGGAAGGACATCACTGAAAGACAGTGCCTGCGCCTCAGCGGCCTCGGGGGCAGGGGGCACACGCGGGGCCCGAGCCTCGCCAGCCCGGGGCGGGGCGGGGGGGCTCCGCTGCTCAGCTGCGGACCCACTGGCACCTTGAGTCCTGAGAGGGGGCAGAGCGGAGGCCCCCAAAGCCCCCACCCCACCGCCCGCCAGACCGCCTGGGGTCTCCAGCAGGTGCTCCCGAGACACAGCGTCTGCTGCACAGTCTGCAGCACCTCAGGTCTCCAAGGTCTGGGTTCTGGGTTTTGCCTGAAGACCCACGTTTTACTATGTGCGGCCTCGCACCACTTCCAGAAAGTTCCACATCAGGGGAGACACTGGGTTGGCAACAGCACCGTCCATGGCAGAGCCCAGCTGCACACTGGACATAGGGTTAGACACCCCAGGCCACCGCTTGGGTGCGTGAGGGGCTGCCCAGAGGCCCTCCCTTTCCCTGCTGGCCGCACCCTCCACACCTGGCCCACCCTGCAGCCAGGGGTGACCTGGGGCCAGAATCCCACCACCGCCCTCAGACAGGAAAGGGGCAAAGCTGGCAGACATACCTGCGATTCTGGACGTGATGTAAGAAATGTCCAGATCTCCCTTCGCGTAACTGCAATGGTTAAAAAAGAAGGCACTTGGTCACCCCGGGAAATTTCTACGGTTACCTCATGAGAGCTTGAACTGAAGCAGGTCCTTAAGGGGTCGGGGTGGTGGGGACCTCCTGTTCAGGCTGCAGCTCATGGAGACCCTGTGTGCACAAGTCGGAGTGCGTGTGTGCAACTGAGCGACTGCAGGCACGCGTGTGCCTGTGCACAACAACGTCACCTGCGCACCCCGAGGGGTGGAGAGACAGGGACCCACCAGGAGAGAGCTTCCCTTTCCTTCCCACTCTTCTCTAAAAAGGCGTGGGCACGAGGAGCTGAGCCGGGAGCTCTCTGACCCTGTACATCACGTCTGGCTGCCAAGAAGAACCATGAGGCATAAGAAGGGCAAAAAACGGGAGTCTGAACAGACAGAACAGGCATCAGAACCAGACGTGGCAGGGATGCTGCAATTATCGGGCCAGGAATTTAAAACAACTGCAGTTGGGAGTTCCCGTGTAGCGCAGCAGAAACGAATCTGACTAGGAACCATGAGGTTGCGGGTTCGATCCCTGGCCTTGCTCAGTGGGCTAAGGACCCGACGTTAGCGTGAGCTGTAGTGAAGGTCGCAGACGCGGCTCGGATCTGGCGTGGCTGTGGCTGTGGCCAGCAGCGGCAGCTCCAATTCAGCCCCTAGCCTGGGAACCTCCATGTGCCACAGGTGCGGTCCTAAAAAACAAAAATCAAAAAAAGGCGTCCAGAGCCGCACTCGACATGGGGCCGCCACACACCTCCCATCGGTAGAAGGTACAGTGTCTGCAGCATGCAATAAAGGGAGTTCAGCCCGCGTCTCAGCAGAGGCTTTAAACACCGGCAGGCTAAAGGCACGACTTAAAAGAGATTCTGTGTAAAAACGTGGCCCAACTACGCGGCTACGAAATGACGTGAGACGGAGCGTCCTCCCGTGGCTCATTCACGGTTTGTCCTGTCAACGTCCCTCGCGCAGCTTCCACTTGCCTCTTAACTGGCGCGGCTGACTAGTCCTTTGGGAGCTTCATAGTTTGAACATACTTACTCCTCACCAGTGTCACATCTTCCTGTTATTTTAAAGAAACATAGTTTTTCAAGGAAAGGAGGATTTTTATTTTAAATGGGTTAAATTTATCAGGCTTGTATGTTTTTCGTCATTTTTAAGAAACCCTCCTTACTCTGGTGGGATTAAATGCCCTCTACACTTCACTACTTTCTCCTAAGAAACTGCTTTTCACGATGACGTCTGCTAACACACGAGAGCCGCTGTGCTCTGGCCGCTACAGGTGGCGCCCAGGGGCTCAGCACCAGGACTTGCCGGCACGCAGTCTGCGGGCTCCTCTGCGCCAGGGCTCATGACTTAGACCAGCCCACCTTCGTGCAGGCCATTCCTGAGTCTCACCACTCTGCTCCTAACACCACAACAGATGTTTGAGAAATATTAACATACAATAGGGTCTGTCCCCATTTTCGATTTGCTTTTTAGGGCCACACCCATGGCATGTGGAGGTTCCCAGGCTAGGGGTTGGATCAGAGCTACAGCCGCTGGCCTACACCCCAGCCACAGCAAGGCGGGATCCGAGCCACGCCTGCAACCTGCACCACAGCTCACGGCAATGCCGGATCCTTAACCCACTGAGTGAGGCCAGGGATCGAACCCACAACCTCATGGTTCCTAGGTGGGTTTGTTTCCCCTGCGCCACAATGTCCCCATTCTTATTTTTAAAAACTTTGCCGGCAATTTTTGGGAGTTCCTGTCGTGGTGCAGTGGTTAGCGAATCTGACTAGGAACCATGAGGCTGCGTGTTTGATCCCTAGCCTCGCTCAGTGGGTTAAGGATCCGGCATTGCTGTGAGCTGTGGTGTAGCTTGCAGATGCGGCTTGGATCCCGCGTTGCTGTGGCTCTGGTGTAGGCTGGTGGCTACAGCTCCAATTCAACCCCTAGCCTGGGAGCCGCCCAAGAAATGGGAAAAAAGACAAATAAATAAATATGCTGGGGGAGCAGCCCAAGAAATGGCAAAAAAGACAAATAAATAAATAAAAATAAAAAAAATTAAAAATAAAAGCACTGCTGGCAATTTTTGGTAGCTCACATGCAAATTTTAAGACCAAAGTCTGTGGAAACCTTGCGATTTTAATTTTTATCACAACGAATTTATAGATGGAGGAATGATATCATCTTTAAAATCTAATTCTCCCACACACAAATGAGGCACACTTCCCCACTTGGGACTGATTTTTGGTTCTCATCATCTCAGGCAGGCGGGCAGCCTGGCCGCCGTCCTGCACTGCCCGCCCTGGCAGGAAGGTCGGCCTCACCGCTGCACACCAGCCCCCCTGCAGCCAGCAGGCCTCAGGGAGGGCAGGAAAGGGGCCAGAGCTGGGGACACTTCCCTGCTGGTGACCAGAGTTGGCACCACGCAGACCAACTGTCCAAACTGACCATGACACAGGCAAAGGCACCCTCCTCAATGACCACACAGGCAACCTGGCGGGTTCATTTGGAATTCGTTTGAAGAAATGGATGAGCTGGAATAACCAACATTCTCAGGAAAGAAGGGAGGGAAGGAGGGAGGGAGGAGAAGAGGAGGGGGAAGAGGGGTGGGGAGGGGGAGGGAGGGGGAGGGGAGGGAGGGGGGAGGGAGGAGAAGAGGAGGGGGGAGGGGAGGGAGGGGGGAGGGAGGAGAAGAAGAGGGGGAAGAGGGGAGGGGAAGGGGAGGGAGGGGGGAAGGGAGGGGGGAGGGAGAAGAGGGGGAAGAGGGGAGGGGAAGGGGAGGGAGGGGGGAAGGGAGGGGGGAGGGAGGAGAAGAAGAGGGGGAAGAGGGGAGGGGAAGGGGAGGGAGGGGGGAAGGGAGGGGGGAGGGAGGAGAAGAAGAGGGGGAAGAGGGGAGGGGAAGGGGAGGGAGGGGGGAAGGGAGGGGGGAGGGAGGAGAAGAGGAGAGGGAGGGAGGGGGAGGGGAGGGAGGAGAAGAGGAGGGGGGAGGGGAGGGGGGAGGGAGGAGAAGAGGAGGGGGAGGGGAGGGGGAAGGAGGAGAAGGAGGGAGGAGAGGAAAAGCGGGCGGGGGTGGGGGGAGGAGGCAGTTGGGAACTTGGGGCCTGGGGAGGCGGCTAAGAGAGCCCCACAGGCTGGTTCCAGGACGGATGTGTGAACGTGTAGGGTCTGCACCTGAAACCTGAGAGAAACACTGCAGGGTACAGGGCCCAGCGTCCAGGCCAAATGGCAGCCAGGGCCACACAGAGGCCACACAGGCCCCCTCTGGTCAGGCCCCAGGACTCCTGTCCTCACGCAGACAGGGGTGGTGCCTGCAACAGAGGGGCCAGCAGGCCCTGGAGGGTGGGGCTCACCAGCAACGGGGCTGCCGCCTGCCAGGCCCTCACTGGGTCCTCGGGCGGAACACGAGGCCTGGGGTATGCAGACCCTCCTGGGGCCCAAGGCCCGGCACACGGACTCCGCCTGGAGGAGCCAGCAAGCAAGCTGTCTGCCGTGTGAGCGCAGCCATCTGATCCCGCAGAGCAAAGGGCCACCTCTCTGCTGAGCCCTGCCCCCCCCCACCCCGTGTCCTTGGTGAACAAAGGACCAGGAAGTGCTGGCTGCAAATGCCAAGCTGGGCGTGTTGGAGGCGTTTCCACCCACTGCGGCCAGTAAGTATCCTTCTGAGGCCGGAGGCGGGGGCAGGGGGCTGGGACCCCTCCCATGTCCCCTGAGTGCAAACCCCAAACAGACAAGCTGCGCCGGGGCCTCTACCCCCGCCACGCAAGCAGGACTTCTGGGGGACACGTCCGGGTCAGAAGGCAGTTACGGCTGATCCCGGAGAGCTGCTTGCAGGTGGGCCCCCGGCGACTGCTTGTCCGAAACCACGGTCCCCCTGCCGCTGGAGCCGAGTGTGGTGCCAGCCAGGGAGGTGGCTCCACGAGCAGCCTCGAGGGCCCTGGGGCTTCTCTGCGTCACAGCCCTTTACACTGGTCCTTGACGCTTGGCTGGAGGGCAGCGTGTCCGTCCGTCCGTCCATCCGTCTGTCTGGCTCCCCGGAGAGGGGACCCCGGAGGCTGGCCTCTCCCCGAGCCCAGTGACGTCCTTTGTCCGAAACACCACACCTGGCAGAGGCAAGGACGGCTCCACGCGGGTCTCAAGGCCTCCGGCGAACAGAGACCCTGCGGGTGGGCTCAAGACCCCACACCCGCACCGCCGCTCGTTCTAGGAGCCCCACTCTGACGGGGACCCGCCCTCGGGCGCACATCGCTGTGTGGCCTGTCGGTCCAGGTGGGAGCCGCCAGCACGACTCTCCCCGTGAGCACTGTCTGCTCCCCCAAAGCTCTGCTTCTCTGAGGTCGGGCGCATCGCGATGCCAGCACGGCCCCTCCACCCTCCAGCACCTGGGCTCCCGCAAGGCCCCGGCGGCCGCTGGAGCCACTTGAGACGCGATGGGGACAGCATCTCGGCCTCGCCCCAGCTTGGTCTCCTTTCTTGGGAGAGGCTGGGCAGCGTCTCCCTCTTGCTGTCATCATGGTTTCCATTCCAGCCCGGGGCGCCCCAAGACCCCGCTGGCCCTTGCTGGGAGGAGACAAGAGGACACGAGGGGGCCGCGGCACCCACAGCCCTCACGGCACCACAGTCAGCAGGACATACAGGGATGGCCAGGGTGCAACCCGGCAGGGTGCCACCTAAGAGGTCACCCCGCCCCGGGACTTGCAGGCGGAGAACTGCAGGGGTCACTCCACCGGTCCAGGCCCCCCTGGCATCTGCGCCCAGAGCACGGGCCTCACCCCAAAGGGGGCTGGGTGCCAGAAACAGACAAATGCTGCCTCTGAGGCTTCCGCCCGCTACAGGCGTGGCCTGGGACAGCAAGGGCCCCGGATAGAGGCGTGGGCGGGTCCCTGCCCTGCAGGACACCTGGCACTCGGTGGAATCAGGTTTCTTGTCACGTGGGTCCCGTCAGAGACAAAGCACACAAGTGCCGTGCAGCCCGGGCTGCACGCAGAACGCACATGCACTTACACACAACAGTGTGCTCCAGGCAGACAAGGGCTCACACACGCGTGCACACTATGGCACACAAGCACGGGTGCCTTTACCTGTGCTGCCAACACTATGGACACAAAACCAATGGCCACAGGACACAGAAAACAAGGCCACTGGAGGACCGTGGGGCTCAGAGACACAGACACGCCGCCTGGGAGAGGTGGGTCACGGTCGGAGGCAGACTCCCAAGCACCTGCGGGCTCTTTGGTCAAAACCGAGACCCCTGGAGTTCCCATCATGGCTCAGTGGTTAACAAACCCAACAAGTGTCCATGAGGACATGGGTTGGATCCCTGGCCTCGCTCAGTAGGTTAAGGATCTGGCGTTGCCGTGAGCTGTGGTGTTGATTGCAGACACAGCTTAGATCCCGAGTTGCTGTGGCTCTGGCACAGACCAGCAGCCGCAGCTCCAATTCAACCCCTAGCCTGGAGACCTCCATATGCCATGAGTGTGGCTATAAAAAGGCAAAAAACAAAACGAAACAAAACAAAACCAACACGGGACCCTGAGGACACTCAGGGCAGGCTGGGTGCTGTGGCCGTGGGCCGTGCCCTCTGTGGACAGGGCCTCCCTCAGGGAGAGTGCTGCGGCCCGCAGCCAGCACGTCCACGTGCCCACCACACGAGCCCGCAAAGGAGGGACTGGGCTGGTGCTGAGCACAACACGCTCACCCACAGCCACGAACCCGGGTTCTGCCAGGTGTGGAGACAGACCTGAGCCCAGAGTTCCAAAAATCTCCCAGCAGAGAAACCACCTGCCTGTGCCACCTGGACTCACCTGGCAACAGACTGGATGACCTTGGAGGAGGTGTCCTTGATGTTGGTGAACAGGCGCTCAGTGCCCCCACGCAGAATGTCCAGGAGCCCCCCGTAGGGCTGGTCGTACTCAGCCACCGCCAGGCCTGCAGGCAGAGACCAGCCTCAGGGATCGGCAGGGCCCAGCCAGAACCACGGCACCTGCAGCGGCCACGCTCGTCCACCTGGCCGCCGGCTCTACATCCACACTCGGAACAAACTGGCACCCGAGTTTGGTGGCCCTGTCCTGTCCAAGCACCGCTGCCGCTCTCTCGAGAGCAGAACCCTGGCAGGAGCCTCGAGCACAGGTGGTCCTCTGTCCCCGTCTCCAGGATGCTCATCCTAGGCAACACGGGGACCTGCCACAGACAGACAGGAGCTGGGGCCCAGCCAGCGGGCAGCCTGTCCCCAGGGAACGGGACACAGGCTGACACAGAGGCCGCAGACGCCTGCGGAAGGGGAGGGCGCAGGAGCGAGGCTGGGTAGGCAGCACCGGCCCAGCACAGAACAGCCGTGTGGGCTGCAGCTCAGTCCATCTGCAGGGAAGGGGCCTCCTGGCCGCAGCCCCAGGCAGGTGCCTCAGGCCTGTGCCCTGGAGACACAGAGTGGTGGCACACCAAGGCCACCAGGATCCCAGGATCCCGGGGTGTGGCCTGAAGAGGGGACTCCGACGGTGGATCAGCGAGGAGAGAAAGCGGCCTCTCACGCGCACCCATGCTGCGTGCTCGCCTGTGGCCTCTGCAACCCCGCGGCAACACTGGACGCCAGAGGGCTGTAAGGCAGCCGGGACAAGTGGCCCGTGGCCACATCTCTGTGCCCTGCGGCCTTGCCAGGAGCCCCACCCACACGTGTGGGATGGTCTTGTTTTGGCACCTCGAAGGAGCCCCACACGCGGCCGCTCCGGGGAGGCGGCCATGGGGGACTCACGCTGCATGGACAAGAAGCCAGCTGCCGGGATGACCCCAGAATCGAAGGGCTGAGGCAGACTTGGGAGCCGGGCTCCATGCCCCCCACGGCGTGGCGGCCGATGGCCAGGACGCGCAGGGCAGAGGTGTGTCCAGCAGGGCTCCTGGAACCTGCCCTGCAGCTGCTCAGGGCCCTGGCGTGGGCTCTCCCCCAGGGCCTCCAGGGACACCCCACATCACGCCAGCACCGGGCACCCAGCCCCACCCAACACGCGGAAGACCACAAGGCGAAGCCCTCAGCAAACACGCCCGAGCCATGGGAAGAGCCCACCAGCCTCACTTCCGCAGCTGCCAGACCTGTCTCCCCATCTGAGCCCCAACTTCTCGGCCCACAGACTCGGACCCTGTGACCCCTGACCTGCTGGCCGCCCCACTTCCTCGCGCACCCCTCCCGAGGTGCCCACCCTCGCCCACCTGGGCGGGGACCATGCTTATGAGTGATTTGTGGGGGCAGCTGGACTCTGAGGGGCGCGCCCCCACAGCCCGCAGGCCGGGTGCCGGACTCAGAGCCCCAGAGCTGCCGATGGCACCGGGACGGGCCAGGAGGCGCCGGGCCTGGGGCCTCCTTCCCTGCCCTAAACCACAGCCTGAGTGGCGGCCCCGCTGAGTGGAGGGGGTGCTGGGGAACATGGACCCAAGGGTGGTCCTGGGGACCCCAAATGTGCCGCTTGTCCAAAGCCCCCAAGAGCAGGGTGTGGGTGCGTGGGGGGTACTCACCTCCACTGCAGCCGCTGCTCGCGGAGCCCGTGGGAGGGGCGGCGCTCCCACAGCCTCCATTCTGCTCCAGGAGCTGCAACGATTCGAACCAAATCAGGGGCACAGCCGCCAAGAAACCCGCGGTGCCAGCACGCAGCGCCGCAGGCTCCAGGCCCATCGCCCGCTGAGTCAACCCTCCTTTCTACCTGACTCACTACAAACCCTCACAGGAGTCCCCAGGGTCCACAGTGCTGCTCCCAGGGCCACCCGGCCGCACTTCCATCTCCATCTCAGAGGAGGAGTCACGCACCCGCCCACCTGCCACAGCCACAGGCTCTGCCAGTCGACACAGGGTGTGGTGTAGGAACCGGTGGGCATGCGGGCAAGGTGTCGGTGGCCCCTACTTGCCACCAAGCTGGACCGCAGGTGCACCGGGGAGGCCCAAGGCCGGCGCCAACGAGAGCCACAACCCCAAAACCTTCCAGGGGACCTGTGGAGCCCCTGGCGACAGCTGGGCCGGCCTCACACTCCGTCCGTCTAAGGCAGCTCGGAGTCGCCATGCTCCTTCTGCTTTCTACAAGTAACCTAGAGAGTGCGTCACGGTTTCCTGGGGGTCCGACGCGTGACGCAACGTCGGCTCTCCTTGCAGCCCAGCAGGAGTCAGGTGAGGCACGTGTGTCCACGGGCAGCTGTGACTCTTGGTCACAGATCCCAGCTCTGTTTCCTTGATTCACCAGCTTCTCGACAGCATACAACTTCCCCGCCGGGACCACTGGCTTCCCAGCTCCCGGGGACGTGGCTCTGAGGCCATGTCAGGGTGCACGCAGCTACCTCTGGGTGTCTCCCCGCGCCCCACGCACATTCCTGATTGTGGAGTCGGCCTGACCTTCCACAAGGTTCCAGCCTTGGGTTTCTGCCTAGCGCTGCCCTGTGGGTAGGCTGCTTCTCGGGGACCCTGGGCAGAAGCCCCTGCAGAAGGGGTTTCACATCTGGCCTCCGGGTCGAGAAGCGCGAAGAGCAGGACGTGCTCAGAGCCCGCCTGGCCGGCAGGACTGCATCTCCCATGGGCATCCCCGTCTGCGCACGGAGCGAGCAGGCCCAGTAGCACGGGCTCCAGCTGGCTGCCCACGACGACGTGTCTCCTGTGCCAGCCAAGGGCGCAGGCTTGGCGCACAGGGCCGCCGCAGCCCGGGCCAACTGCGGAAGGCCGCTGTCTCCTCCGCACCCCGTCCTCTCTGGAGCGCAGCCAGCCTTGCCTCCTCTGCCTCCTGCGAGGCCACTGCCAACACCCTGGGTCTGCTTCCAGCCCTGCCCCGGGTCCCAGGCATCAAGTGCCTCCCTGGGAGCCCCACACTCGGCTGTCCCCTGCCTCCAGCGGGCGACCCTGCCTTGGGGACTCGGGGGCCTCGACTCTAAAATGCATCAAGATGGCGCCAGCACGAGCAGCACCAGCAGGCCTACCTCGGTGATGGGCGACTTGGGGTTCACGTTCCGGGCGGCTGCGATCTCCTGGAGCTGGTTCACCAGCTCTGTGATGGACAGCCGCTCCTCCGGGTTGACCTTGAGCGTGGCGCCTACGGCAGAGGCGGGGTATGCTCATCCCACAGGCTCCAGAGCCGGGCAGAGGCTCCTGCCCCCCGGAAGCCCCGCGTTCGTTCGGTTACTGATTTTAAAACCAAGCGAGGGATGGCGACGTGAGGCCCAAGATCACCGAAGCCACCCGCTCAGGGGACGTATGCCCACAGGGGAGCCGGGATGCGCCGGCAGGCGTGCCCCCAGGACCGGTGCCCGGGACTTACGGATGAGGCCGTGGAACACAGAGTAGCGCGTGTCGTCCGGAGGGATCACGTATTTCCCATTGACGATGCGCAGCTTTGCCCCGTCTTCAAACGGGTGCTGCCGGAAGCAGAGCAGATACAGGATGCAGCCCAGGGCCTGCGGGGGCGCGGGAGGGCGGTCACTGCCTGGCCTGCCCAGTCTGACCCCTGTGCTCGCCAGGTGCCACCATTCGGGTCGAGGTAGCCCCACAATCCCCAACCCTTTATTTTCTGATCGAAACGAAGAGCTCCTAGAGTTTGTGCGCGGACCCACGGGCCAGGCAGCCATGGCGGGCGGGGGGCCCACGCGCCTCAGAGTTGACACTGAGCCAGGGGCTGAACAGACAAGGGAACAGGTCCGGGGGCAGTCGGGGTTCCACAGAACGGCCTGAACCCCAATGTCGGGCCTCATCCCCGTGTCTACCACAGCACCTGTGGGGGGTGCATGGCCCCAGGAGCATGACGGAGACACTGGGGAGGCCCAGCATCGGAGGGCAAGCAGCACAGGCTGGGCTTACATCAGGCCAACCCCTGGGGTGCGACTCCAGGCCCACCTTCCCACATGCGTGAGTACATGCCCTCGAGCTGGCCACCAGCTCAAGTCATATGCCCAGGACAGGGACTCAGTCCACAGAGCTGGCTGGCACTAGAGACAGGGCAGGCAGGAGCCTTGTCCCTGCATTCAGGGACACCAGAGAGGCAGCAGGACACCTCATATGGGCAGGAGCACAGCCGTGTGTGCCTGGCGCTGTGCTCCCTGGGTGCGGTAAGCCAGCGCAGAACGGAGGGGTCAGCAGAGACCAGGAGAGGCCCAGCCAGGCACCACACTCCCTGCAGCCATGGCCTGCCCGCCATCGACCGGACACAGCCAGGAGGTTAAACGACACGTCCAGTGTCTGGCCCGGCCTCCCTCTGAGACCCCACCCCGGACGCCAGGCCCAGCCCTCGCTCTGCGGGAGTGACCAAGGCCTGGGGCCTAGACATCGGGTCTGGCGACCGCTCCAGCTGTCGCCAGACCGGATACAGCTGCCAGGCCAAGTGGGCTCTCCTGGCCATGTGCGCCGTGGCTTCACGAAACCCTGGCCCTGTGAAGGGCCCCGACCAGGAGAGCTCAGGCCCATGTGGGCAGGAGCAGACCCGTCGCAGGCAGGGCCCTGGGCCGACCTGAGTCCGCTCTGCTGGGTGCCAACCCCCAGCCCCGTCAGCGCCTCGCCACTAGCAGCAGCACGAGGGCCACTGGAGAAGAGGAGGAGAGTCCACGAGGCGAAGAAGAAAGGAAGGAGCTGAGGGGCCCTGCGCCAGCCGTGGCAGGGCTGCGCAGGGCCCGCGGGCGAAGCCGGCTCACCCAGATGTCCTGCTTCTCGCCGATGGGGAAGTTGGAGTACAAGTCCACGATCTCCGGGGTCCTGTACATGGGCGTCGTGTTCCTGGTGATCTGGAGAAAGGACACTCACACGTCAGGGCAGAGGCCACCTGCAAGCAACTGCTGTCACATGCACCGCAGTCCCCACGCCCGGCACCCCGGCCACCTGGCAGGCCCAGGCCCAGGGTGGCTCACGTGGGCCAACTCTGGGAGCTGGGCCACGCCAGGTGTGAAAGGAAGTATTCTCCAGAAAGTTCTTGACAAGTGCCTGTGAGCAAAGAGGGACAGGGAAACGAAAGCCACCTGGCTGGGTCAGGTGGGGCAGGTGACAGCCCTGAGACTGGCGAGCGCTGTGCAGGGACCGCTCGGCCCACGGCCAAGGGCATCTCTGAGCATGGCAGATACAGACCACCAGCCCCAAGGCCGCAGAGTCCCGGAGAGCCAAAGGCGCTGGGCCTCAGGACGGGCATCGGGACAGGGGAAGTGTGACCCACTGCCCCCGTGGCTGCCTCCGGTCCAGTTCCAGCTGCGGCCCAGGCAGGACTGCCCATGGCCGGCCTCCTTGGGAGGCACTGGCCGAAGTGCCAATGGCCGCACACCACAGGAGTTCAGCGCAGCCGGGAAGGAACGAAGGCGGTTCTGTGGAAGCCGTGACTGGCTCCGGAGACAAAAAGCCAACAGAGGCAGGAAAGCATGACAAGGAGAGGCAAGAAGGCAGGGAGGTACACCTATCTGTCTTCTCGGGAGGAAGGAGCACAGCGGACAGAGCAGGACCTAGGAGCGGGGACCTAGCAGGGATGCGGGCGGTGGGGCTACAGCTGCAGCTCAGTTCTGTGAGCCTGGAACTGCTCCACTTAAAGAGAAGATGAAAACACAGGGAGCCCACATTTCAAGGAGCCACATAACAGGTCAGCACGAGGCTGGGAGCAGAACCACAGGGAAGGCCTGAGTTCCTCGTGGACACGGTGGTCTTCACGCAGCCTGCAGAGACATTACTCCGTGACCCCAAGGTCAGGGACCCTCATCCGAAAATGGGGAGTCCCCAAAAGCGGGGGGGCTGCTTCATGGGACATGCCCTGGGACCCCTCGAGAAGGCTACAAACCAGGCTCCCTGGGCTCGAACCTGGCCCAGCTGGCACGGCCAGGGCCTCCCTGAGCCCTGGAAGAGACGGCGCCTGCACCATGGCACGGGGACGCTTCCCTGGGAACGGCTTCCTCGTGAATGCTTCTGATAGGGCCAGGCCCGAGGGCCGGGCAGGCCGCGTGGCCGGGAACCCGCCTGTGCTCGGCGCACACCCACCCGTCTCCTCTGGGGTTCCCCCGGGAGCTGCTGAAGCTTCCTTGAAGGAATTTTTTTTGGGGGGTCTTTTTAGGGCTGCATGTGCAGCACATGGAGGTTCCCAGGTTAGGGGATGAACTGGAGCTGTACCTGCTGGCCTACACCACAGCCACAGCGACAGGGGATCCGAGCTGCGTCTGCAACCTATGTCACAGACAACGGCAACGCCAGATCCTTAACCCACTGGGCGAGGCCAGGGATGGAACCTGGATCCTCATGGATGCCAGTCAGGGTCATTAACCACTGAGCCACGATGGGAACTCCGCAGCACAGAGGGCTTTTTTTGTTTTTTTGTCTCTTCAGGTCCGCACCCGCAGCATACAGAGGTTCCCAGGCTAGGGGTCAAATCAGAGCTATAGCTGCCAGCCCACACCACAGCCACAGCAACGCTGGATCCTTAACCCACTGAGCAAGGCCAGGGATTAAACCCGTGTCCTCATGGATACCAGCCAGGTTCGTTAACTGCTGAGCCCAGACAGGAACCCTCTTCCTTGAAGGCACGTTTTTGTGCGATTTTTTAAAGATTGCCATGTTTGTGTAATGAAAGAGCCCCGGGATGTGTGGCGGGAAAGGCTGCATGCTGCGCAGGTACTGAACCGCTGCGCAGCACACTTAGAGATGGGTAAGGTGGTCGATTTTATGTTTCACATTTTGCCACAACAAAAAAGGCCAGGAAAAAACACCACGGGACAGTGAGCGGCAGGTCTAGAGCGTGGTGAGCGACGGAGACACTGAGCACCGTTCCAACTCGGTGCCTCCCGGCCCGCTGCTCACCTCCTCCTCCACCAGGGCCCGCTGCTGGGCGCTCCAGCTGTAGTCCGGGTAATGGGATATGGTCGTGGCGCTGCCGAAGTCACACAGCTTGATGGTCCCCTGGTTACTCAGCAGGAGGTTCTCAACCTGTGAAAGTCCAGGAGACAGCCTTGGTGAACTTGGGGCGCAGGCTGGACGGTGGCAACACGGAGGGCGGGGCGCCCAGTGGGGAGGGGCTCAGAGGGCAGGGCGGCGGGGGGTCTCCCTGGGCCAAGGGGACATTTCCTTCTGATCAAAGTCAGTGTGTAGGCGCTCTCGTCCCGGCTCAGCAGAAACGAATGTGACCAGCATCCGCGAGGACATGGGTTCGATCCCTGGCCTCGCTCAGTGGGTTAAGGACCCAGCATTGGCATGAGCTCGCAGACGCAGCTTGGATCCCGCGTTGCTGTGGCTGTGTGGGTCCAGCGCCTACAGCTCCAAGTGGCCCCCTAGCCTCCACATGCTGCGAATGTGTCCCCCCCCCCAAAAAAGATGACAAAAGATTATTGGTGTGTGCGTTCGGAAACATGAAAGCAAGTTAAAATCAACCACAAATCAAACAAAGATGATCTGAACCAGTAAGGTGGGACAGACAGTGAAAGCCATCAGGAAACTCGGAGGGTGCTGACACAGCACCGCAAAGCAACTACTCCAACACAAACTGAAGAAAAAAAGAAACTCAGAAGATGCAAAGAAATTAACATACCATTAGAAAATCATCAAATACACCCACAACTAAGGAAGAAATCTAACAAAAGACATACGAAAGACTTCTTATTCAGAAATTGAACGACAGAGATGAGTTTTTCAATCCAAAACAAACAGGAAACTAGACTATTCCTTCAGAGCAGGCACACATCTGTCCCAACCACTCCAGAAGCTAGTTCCAGCCACCACCAGTCCACAAGCTAAGAGTGGCTTTTACTTTTTAAAGGGTTGAAAGAAATCAAAAGGTGAGTATTTCATGCCACCGGTCGGGAGCCACTTTACTGACCGGCCACAGCTGCAGGGCCAGACGGCCTGTGGCTGCCTGGGGGCTGCAGGCCAGGACAGCTGAGGTCTGCCCACCCCCAATTCCAGGGAGAGCCCCTGAAGTTTTCAGGTGGCAGCTGACAAAGGGATTTAAAAACATATGGGCGAGCCTCATTTCACTGCACCCTGTACCAAGCAACAGTGTGGAGCAGTCTCACATCGGGCGAGCCTATGGGCGGGCACCTTTTTTGCCAGCAGCATCTGCTCGCTCTGTGTCTCGGAGTCCCATTGTGCTAGTTCTCGAAGCACTTCAAGCTCCGTCGTGGCTCGTGTGTGTGTTGTGGTATCTGTGATCCGCGGTCTCTGACGTTACTCACCACTGAGACTAGCTAGAGGCTCACGTGCTGATCAGCTTTTTTTCAGCATTAAAGTGTCTTTTTAAGACTTTTACTGAAATGTAGTCAATTCACAGGAGTTCCCATTGTGGCTCAGCCGCAACGAATCTGACTAGTAACCATGAAAACAAGGGTTTGATCCCTGGCCTCGATCAGTGGGTTAAGGATCCTGCGTTGCCATGAGCTGTGGTGTAGGTCACAGATGAGGCTTGGATCCAGCGTTGCTGTGGCTGAGGTGTAGGCCGGCAGCTGCAGCCCTGATTCAGTCCCTCGTCTGGGAACCTCCATACTGCCAAAGGGGCGGCCCTAAAAAGACAACAAAAAAGAAATATAGTTGATTTAAACTAAAATATTGTTTGGCCACTCCTGCAACATATGGAAGTTCCCAGGCCAAGGATCAAACCCGTGTCACAGCTGTGACCTGAACTGCAGCAGTGACAACGTTTAGATCCTCAACCTGCTGTGCCACTAAGGAAATCCACGATGAAGTGGTTTTTTTTTTTTTTTTTGGTATTATTTTGTTTTGTTTTGTTGTTGCTTTTGTCTTTTGTCTTTTTAGGGTGGCACCCACAGCATATGGAGGTTCCCAGGCTAGGGGTCGAATCAGAGCTGTAACCACCAGCCTACGCCACAGCCACAGCCACAGCAATATGGGATCCGGACAGTGTCTGCAACCTACACCACAGCTCCCGGCACCGCCGGATCCTTAACCCACTGAGCGAGGCCAGGGATTGAAGCCAAAACCTCATGGTTCCTAGTCAGATTTGTTTCTGCTGCGCCGTGACGGGAACTCCAATGAAGTATCTTTTAAATCAGAGCACATACACCGTTTTTTGAGCACAACACTACCTCAGAGTAACAGACCACAGTCCAGGGTAAACATAACTTTTAGCTTTGAGTGGCACCCTTTCCCACCCGCAGCGTCTCCGAGGTGTATGTGGAGACACTGAGAGCGGACACGTGGTCCTGGAGAAGCAGGTGTAAACCCGCCGTGGACGTCTGCGACAGAAGGCCGAGGAGCGTGGGGACCAGGACCGACTGACGGCCCCAAGCCAGGTGGTGCTGCAGCAGGGGGCCCTGGACGGCCCCCACAAAGAGCCTGGCACGACCTGCTCCCCAACACAAAGGACAACCCAGGGAGGCGATACGCAGCCAGAGGAGCGAGGTCTGCCCCACTCACCCCACCGTGGGGCTACTGCAAACCAGGAGCACGGCACTGCCCATAGAGGATGCCAGATCCCCCAAAACATGACACGACAGGACAAACCTCGGCACGAGAGAGAAAACCCAACGGAACCCATGTATCTGCTGAGATAAACAGCAAGGGCTGGCCAAGCGCGGGCATGGGGCCACTGTGTGCTGAGGCGGGAACGTCCAGAGCAAAGACTCAGGCACGCAGGGCCCAGCCGGGTGCAGTGCCCTGGCCCCGCTCAGTGGGGCCCCAAGACGGAAAAGCCTCTGTCACGATGCTGAGCAAAAGCCAGGTAGACAAGAACCCAGGCTGTGGGGTGCCACCCCCACGATGCCCCAGAGAGCAGAGGGCAAACGACCCTGAAGAGGAAGCAAGCCTACAAACCACGAACGAGGGGCAGGCGGCCCTGGGCCGACACCGTGTCCGGTACGCGGGGGCGCCCAGTCCACAGTCCAAGGCGTCCAGTGGAGCCACGTGGTAGCAGAGCAAGGAGGGGGTGGCCCAGGAGGTTGTCCCCCAGCCCCCGAGTCCTAGCTATCCCTCCACAGAGGCCACTCGAAAAACCCCTGTAGACCTGGAGGGAGGCCCAGTGTGGGGCTGGCTGCTTGGGACCCTGGCACGGAGCACAGAGGAGTCACGCCCAGGCCAGGCCCCGAACGCTGATTCTGTACCGGCTTCATCCTGCCAGTTTTCCACTTTACTTCAAAAAGAACAAAACTGCTCACATAAAAGAACATGGGCAGCCTATAAACCAGTGGCGTCTTTTTTTTTTTTGGTCTTTTTGCCATTTCTTGGGCCGCTCCCATGGCACATGGAGGTTCCCAGGCTAGGGGTCCAATCGGAGCTGTAGCCGCCGGCCTACACTGCAGCCACAGCAATGCTGGATCCGAGCCGCATCTGTGACCTACACCACAGCTCATGGCAACGCCGGATCCTTAACCCACTGAGCGAAGCCAGGGACCGAACCCGCAACCTCATGGTTCCTAGTCGGATTTGTTAAACCACTGCGCCACGACGGGAACTCCTAAATCAGTGGAGTCTTGATGGCACAAGAAAGTCCACCAGCCACAGTTGACCGAAGACGGCCGATGGAGAGGGCAGAGAAAGGCCTTCTTACTCCAGCAGCCCCACTCCAGTGCCCCCAACACTCCAGAGCCCAGGAGGGGGTCCCCAACTCCACAGGTTTCCACGACCAGACACTTGCCCATTTGCCAGCTTGAACCGGGCCTCTCGGGTTCAGAGGATAAAAGAGAAAAGTTGGGCTCGTCCAAGGCTCAAGCCTAAGGGAAGACCATGTCTCACAGACAGGGCTGTCTGCGCCCGTCTCCCACCCTACCTGGGCCCCAAGGAGAGCCCACCTGGTGGGTGGAGCGAAGAGCCACGGCTGCCCGCGCCCCCTGCGGGGAGGACGCTTTTCCAGGGCAGCAAAGGTTGAGACCCACCGGAAGAGACGGGCGGAGAGGCCGGGACCTGACATTAGGGTTAGGGACCCCGCAGCAGTGCCTGAGAAACACCCGTGTCTCCGCCGAGCTGCGCACAGAAGCTGCTGGGAGGGAACGGCATGTCTGGAGCCTGCTTTACACTGCGTTAGCAAGCAGGACCAGGGGGCCGCTGCCACCCTGGCATGTGGTCAGAGTCGGGCACCAGTGTTGCGGAGGCTGGAGAGCTGTTAAAACAAGGCCGCAGACCAGGAGCAAGTGTGCGCAGCACGTCTAACTTTAAAAAGACTGATGTGAGAATGCCCCCCCGCCGCCAAGAGACAACACACAAAAGGCAAAAAAACCCAGTTAACGGAAGAATAAGGGCACTGAGGATGATAAAACACAGCAAAACATTCAGCTTCAGGGATGAGGAAAAGGCAGAATCACTGAGAAACCCCCAACCAGGCAGCAAAAGGGCCAAGGACAGCGCCACGCGCCTGCTCATCCTGCTGCTGTGGGCCAGCACCACCTCAGGAGGCGCCGGGCAGCAGGGCCGGCCAGGCAGGGCTCCTGCCCAGAGATGGGCCTCGGACAGGCCTCCGTGAGGCAGCCCGGGGGAGCAGGCCCTCCTCCCAGCGCAGGGCCCCGCGCCCGCAGGCGAGGACACCCCGCAGAGATCGGGGAGAGGGACCCGCCTGGGCAGGGGGCGCTGCCCGGCCCGAGGGGCTCTCATCAGGCTGCCACCCCAGCGGGCAAGTGGGCGGGGCAGGGCCGGGCATGAGCTGAGGCGGTACCTTGAGGTCTCTGTGGATGATGGGCGGCTTTTGTTTGTGCATGTGCTGCACCGCCCGGCACGTCTGATAGAATATCTTCAGGACCGTATCGCACGAGAGTGGACCTTTGGACTCAACTTTCTTTAAAAATTCCACCAACTGCCCTAAAAGAGACAATTAAATTCACGTCACCATGGAGCTGTGACTGATATGCCCGCCCCAGGCCTGAGCACCGCCGGCCTCGCCCGCTGCCCTCCCAAGCCCACTGCGGTGGCGCCCGCCCTCCACAGGTGGCACAGGGGCAGGGCCGGTGGGCAGTCACAGGCCACAGAAGCGCACTTCAGGGAAGGCCCGCGGAGGGGCAAGGGGCAAGCGACCCCCACCAGGACCGGGGCGGTGGGGGGGGGGAGGTGTCAGGTCGCAGAGCCTCCGGGGGATGGGCACAGGCCTCTCACCCACGGAGTCTGTCACGAGGGGAGCTACAAGGAAAACAACCACAAGGTGCACGTCTTTGCAAATAACTCCAGGGAAAGAATCGCTGTGTTTCTGTTAGTGTGAAATTTCAGTGAACGTTCCCGCCCGCTGAACACGCAGTCAACAGAGAAGCGGCGCGTGGAGGGGACAGTGAGCCCCAGATGCGCCACCTCAGGGCTGCGGCCTCCTGTCTCTGGAGCCCAGGGCCCCCAGTCTTGCTGTAATGGGCTGCAGCCCAGACCGGTGAGGCCAGGCCCCTAAGGTGTGGGCCGGCCAGCTCCCTCCGAGCCACTCCCTCCACCACCACGTGCCACTTCTGCTAGGCCAGCCTCCAAGGCTGCCCACGACCCACGGGCCTCGACACCCTCAGCCCTGTTCTTGCCCTGGCGTCCCAAGGCCTCTTTCCGAGGCCCAGCCTGCCCTGTGCCCAGTCCAGGACCCAGGCTGCCTCAGATCCTATGCCCTGCAGGTCGGCTCTGCACGTGACGCCCACGCCCCAGGCCCATCCGACGCAGAACCACAGTTGTTCCCCAACCTCCAGGTGGCACCTTAGTGCTCCTCCATCCTCTCTGCAACCTAGTCCCCACTGTGCTCACCACCTGCGGCCACGTGCCTGCCTCGTCCGGCTTTGAGCTCAAACATCGCCCCCCCAGGGAGCCGCCCCTTTCCCCAACATTTGGAACTGCCCAGCCCCCACTCTGGGCTTGGGCGGGTCTCTATTTGTGTTGTGCCACAACCCTGACTCTCAGTGAGGGCAGGGGGCCCACAGTGGGGCCAGGCCTGGAGAACAGACCACCAGCACCCTCAGGATGGTGGTGCTGAGGGGCCGGGAGCAGGGGTGACAAACCCATCGCCAGGCTGTCTGGGGGCATGCGGATGGGCTGGTACATGGTGGCAGCATCACAATGCCAGGGCTCACTGGCTGACGTTCAATGAGAAGAAACACATCTTAAAAGATAATTCCCTAAGTGGCAGAGCAACTGAAGAGAGCACGTGGAGAGCAAGATGCGGGCGAGGCCCGTCGGTACCAGCAGGGGGGCGTGGCTTCTGGGCGAGTATCCAGAGGGGCCACCGCGAGGCCAACCTTCAGAACTTGCACCCGCGTCCCACTTGCCACCATCCCCAAAGACCCCTCTGCACCCCTGTGCCAGGCATCACTGCGCCAACTGCTGAGCCTGGACTTCGTGGGCCGGCCCAGACAGAGGCCCTGGCAGCGCCACGAGGAACGGTGCGTGGACAATGCTGCCCCAAGGGACGCCCCGCCCCACGCCCCTCACTTGTGAAAGGGCACCCAGAGCCTCTAAACCCAAGATCAAAGCCATGCCAGAACGTTCTGAGCATCCAGAACGGTAAGCAGGGAACACAGTACACGAACCTCGGTTCTCCTAATTCATTAAGAGCAGAGAACATCACCAGCTGCCGCAGGGCAGAGGGGACCGCGCGTGCAGGGCGGGGCCTCCGAGAGGCACGCCCCGGCCACGCCCCCAGGAACGGAGTGGGCGGGGCGCTGGGCGGAGGGGCGGGTCCCCAGCTCTCTGCTGGCACCAAGGGTTTGTCTTGGGAACCCAGGAACCCACTGCCAAGACAACACTGTCCTCAATGAGCCGAGTCCTCTCGCAGGTAGAGAAAAACGACGACGATGCCAACCACTGGCTAGACCAGAGTCGCACCCACACTGCCCAGCTGAGGACCCAGGCACAGGGACCCCCAGGAGCTGTGAGCGTGCCAGAACTCCGATCCTAAACACCGCTCCCGGCCAGAGCCCAGGGCTCCCAGGACACCCTGTCAGAAAGCACCGTGCACCCCACCACTCGGGGTGGGGACCTTTCAGCTCCCTGGCTCACGGCCAGGTCCCCAGCACATCCTTCTCCTGCAGCCACCACACCTTCCTGCACTCGCTTCTTTGCAGGGAGACTCCTCCCGGGGGTCTGTGCTCAAGGCATCCCACCACTCCCCCACCACTCCTTTGGGCGCAGAGACCCTGAGAGAGCTTCCCTCCTGGATGCCACCTGCCTCCATCTCTCTCGCTCAGCCCTGGCCTTGTGGTGGCTCCACATACTTACTGCTGGTGACTGATGGACAAGCAGGATGGCTGGTGGCTCTTGCCCCAGCTTTGGGCCCTCCACGACTGCCAGGCCTTCTAAGTCCTGCCCTGCCCCTCTGTCCACAAGGCCAGGGCAGACATCGGCCACCTGTCTCCTGCTGTTTTACCCACACAGGTCCAGGATGGGACAGGCGGTGGTGTGGCTCCTACTCCCACTGCTGACAGAGGCTGAGCCTTGCCCACTCCCCCACTCCCGGCATCACCACAGTCACCACTCAGACCACCCTGCCCTAGGATTTTCCAGGAAGCACCCAGCTCCCCTACTGCATTGGGGGCTAGGGGGCCTTCCTCTTTGAATGCAGACCAGAGGCAGTGCCCAGCTGGCCTGAGCCCGCCTCTCCAGCCTCGCAGGACCACTGCTGGACCACATCCTGCCTGAGGCTGCTTCTTGCTGCCCAGAGCCCACATGGCACCAAGCAGGACAGTCACCAGCATCCTCTATCCCTCTCTCAGCACTGTCTCTACTCTGCCCCCAGCACGAAAACGAGCCACGGGAAGAGCTCCCACCAGACAGCTAGCCACGCTCCTTTCGTGGCGACCTACGCGTCTCCAGGAGAGAAGACGCTAAGAGCAGCAGTGGTTCAGACCCACGGGAGGCTCACCTTTGCAGAGCTCCGTGAGCAGCAGGAACTCGGCCTGCCCGGTGTCCGATTCCTCCTTCCCTATCGACGCTGCAGAGCAAAACTGGACAATATTGGGGTGGCCTGAAAGTTTTTTCTGCAGGTGTCTTGTTAAAGGAGAATGCATGAGTCTGCACGTTTAGAAACAAATACACACACAACAGTGAGACCCTCAAGTCAGCACACTGGCTCCCGTCCGAGCAGAAAGATGAGGGCAACAGGTGGGCTCAGCTAGGAGGGCAGGAGGGTGCAGGGAGAACCGGGAAAGGGGGGGGGGGAGGGAGACACCCCCCCCCGCGCGCGCCAGCCACACACCTGACCAGAGGCCGGCGGGACGGCAGGCCGAGGGCACAGCGCACGCGAAGATGCGAAGGGCAAGGAGGCCCAGGAGGCCGGCAGGCTCGCAGTGGACAGAGCTTCGAGACAGAGAAGAGGAGGCCGGGCACGGACGCCCGGGACCCAAGCGCTCTGGGCAGGGCGAGAGGGACACACGGGCTGATGAGAGGCCACATGGAGGCCGGCAGGAGCCAGGCCCGGCGAGGGGCCCTGCGGGCCGCAGGAGGTCCAAAGGGGCAGATGGAAGGACAGAGGCAAGGGGCTGTCCTGGGCTCGGAGACCTCTGGGCAGAACGACGCCTCCAGGCCCAACGCTAGGGAATCTCTTACCATCACCCCGAGAGTGAAGCACAAAGAAGAAAACTCCTCTCCCCGGAAAAGGATACCATGAAACAAACTTCCTGAATGATGACTCTGTTCTTCTCCTCCTCGTTGGACAGCAACCTCTGCATAAGGAGAGACCATGCGAGAAAAAACAAAGCCTTAATCTTTGCGCTCTGTGTCCAAGAGCTCCCCCGCCGACTGTGTCTTAACATCTGACGCGGGGAGAAACTTGACAGAAGGTGAAAGACACTTGGAAATGGCCCTTCGGATCTAAGGACCCAAGAAAACTAAAACTAAGCGGCCGTTCTCCAAACAGGCTAGAGATTCTCAAGAGGTGTGCGTCCAGCTCTGGATCCCACAGTCCCAGTACACAGGCCACCACCCCCCAGAGCCAAGCGCGCCCTCCGAGACTCAGGACAAACCAGCCGTGTGCCCAGCGTCCCAGACGGTCCCGACCCTGCTCCCACCCCGTGACCCCCTATTTACAGCCAGGCTGTGAACACATTATTTTACAAGTGGCCTTCAAAACTCCTGTATTTGTGGAACCCTAACTTTGCTGGTTTTGAGACTATGAAGTCACTTCTCTCCACCAGCAGCCCGTCAAGCCCCCAGCCCAAAGCTGGAAACCACGCCTCTGTTCTTGGCTGCACCCTCGGCTTGCGGAAGGTCTCAGGCCAGGGATGGAACCCCACACCACAGCAGCAGCCACAAGCTGTGGCGTAGGTCACAGACGCAGCTCAGCTCCAGTGTCACTGTGGTTGTGGTGTGGGCCTGCAGCTGCAGTTCCGATTTGACCCCTAGCCTAAGAGTCACATGCCGCAGGTGTGGCCGTTTGGGGAAAAAAAAAAGGAACAAGTAAAACAAGCTAACACAGACTATAAAAAAGACATACAGAATACAGAATAGGTGTACCTCTCTGAAAACACTGTCACTTAGATAACTCCTTTAAAACACACCCACACCCCACAGAACGCTGTCCGCCTTCACTACCTTCAGCGCGTACTCTCGACCGCTTCCCAGATCCTGCGCTTCGTAGACAAACGCAAACCCGCCTGCAAGGGAGAAAAAGATACGTTAGTTCAGTGCTGTGGGCTTTAACCACGAGCTTTAAAAATATCTTAGATGCAGAAAAAGCTTTTGACAAAATCCGACACCCATTTACGGTTACAAAACAAACCAACCAAACAAACAAACCTCTCCAGAAAGTGGGCACAGAGGGAACCTACCTCAACATCATAAAGGCCACATGTGACAAACCCACAGCGAACATCATTCTCACTGGTGAAACGCTGCAAGCATTCCCACTAAGATCAGACACAAGACAAGGAGGTCCACTCTGGCCCCGTCTATTCTGCACAGTTTTGGAAGCCGTAGCCATGGCAATCAGAGAAGAAAAAGAAAAGGAATCCAAACTGGAAAAGAAGACGTAAAACTGTCCCTGTGTGCAGAGATCATGATACTCCACACGGAAAAGCCTGAAGATGCCGTCGGAAAACTGCCAGGGCGCATCAGTGGACCCAGCACCGTTGCCGGGCACAAAACCGATACACAGGAATCCCTCTCGTTTCTACACACCAACGAGAGGCAAGAAAGAGACATGAGGAAACTCCCCTTTACCGCCATGTCAAAAACAATAAGACACCCAGGAATAAACCAGCCTAAGGGGACTAAAGACCCGTCCTCTGAAAACTGCAAGACGCTGTTGAAAGAAATGAAAGATGACACCAGAAGAGGGAAAGACACCATGCTCCTGGGGTGGAAGGATCAATACTGTCAAAATGAGTAGACCACCCAAAGCAATCTACAGCCGCAATGCAATCCCTATCAAAGTACCAACAGTATTTTACACAGAACCAGGACAGAAAATGTTTTAGTTTGTATGGAAACACAAAAGACCCCCAAAAGCTACAATAATCCAGAGAAAAATAGGACTGAAAGAATCAGGCTCCCTGACTTCAGACTATACTACGAAGCTACAGTTATCAAAACAGTACAGTACTGGCACAAAAACAGAAATAAAGATTAAGGGAACAGGATAGAAAGTCCAGAAATAAACCCACATATCTATGTTCAGTTAACCTGTAACAAAGGAGGCAGGAATACACGATGGAGAATAGACAGCCTCTTTAATACATGGTGCTGGGAAAACTGGACAGCTACACGTAAAAGAATGAAATTGGAACATTAACACCATACACAGAAATAAACTCAAAATTGATTAAGGACAAATATAAGACTGGATACTATAAAACTCTTAAGAGGAAGACATAGGTAGAACACTCTCTGACATAAACTGCAGCAATATCTTTCTGGATCTCCTCCTAGAAAGAGTAATGAAAAACAAACAAACAAACAAACAAAAACAAACAGGAGTTCCTGCTGTGGTGCAGTGGAAATGAATCCGACTAGGAACCATGGGGTTGTGGGTTCGATCCCTGGCCTCGCTCAGTAGGTTGGGGATCCAGCGTTGCCATGAGCTGTGGTGTACGTCACAGATCCGGTTCGGATCCCAAGTTGCTGGGGCTGTAGTGTAGGCCGGCAGCCACGGCTCTGATTGGACCCCTCGCCTGGGAACCTCCATGTGGCACAGGTGTGGTCCTAGAAAGACAAACAACAACAACAACAACAAACGGGGCCTAATTAAACTCAAAATCTTTTGCAGGGCAAAGGAAACCAACAATAAAACAAAAAGAACACCCACAGATTGGGAGGAAATATTTGCAAATGAAGTGACTGGAAAGAGATTAATCTGCAAAATATACAATACCTCATGGAGGTCAACCTATATCACGAACACAAACAACTCAATCAAAAAACGGGCAAAAGATTTAAATAGCTATTTCTCCAAAGACAGACATACAGATGGCCAAAAACACAGGAAAAGATGCTCAGCATCACTAATTATTAGAGAAATGCAAATCCTAAGTACAATGGGGTCGTTCCCACTCTGGCAAAGTGGGTTAAGAATCCGACTGCAGGGGCTCCAGTCACCAACCACCAAGGCAAGGGTTCCTTCCCTGACCCAGTGTAACGGGTTAAATGGTGCAGCATTGCTGCAGTTGTGGCGTAGGTTGCAGCTGTGGCTCAGAGTCAGCCCCTAGCCTAGGGAACTTTCATATATTGCTCGTGTGGCCATAAAACTTTTTAAAAACTATAATGAGGTATCACCTCACACCAGTCAGAACGGCCATCATCAAAAAGTCCAAAAACAGGAGCTCCCACTGCAGTGCAACAGGTCAACGGTCTCAGGACTACTGGGACACAACCACAATCCCCAGCTGGGCATAGTGGGTTAAAGATGCAGCGTTGTCACAGCTGCAGCGCAGGTCACCACTGTGGCTCAGAACTGATCCCATCCCAAGGACTCGAGATGCCACCAGGCAGCCAAAAGGGAAAAAAGAAAAAAGTCTACAAACAATAAATGCTGGAGAGGGTGTGGAGAAAGGGGAACCCTCCTATACTGCTGGTGGGGATGTAAACTGGTACAACCACTGTGGAAAACTAAAAATGGAACGACCATATGATCCACCAATCCCACACCTGGGCATATATCCAGAAAAAAAGTCTTAATTTGAAAAGGTACGTGCACCTCAATGTTCACTGCAGCAATATTTACAACAGCTAAGCCATGGAAGCAACCTAAACATCCACTGACAGAATGGATAAGGAAGATACGGTACATATACACAAGTGGACTACTACTCAGCTGTGAGTAAGAGCTACTCAAAAAGGGATGGAATAATGCCATTGGCAGCAACACGGACTAACCTAGAGATGATCAAGCTAAGTGAAGTAAGTCAGACAAACACAAACACCATATGATATCACTTTTATGTGGAATCTGAAATATGACAAATGAACCTATTTACAAAACAGAAACTAGAATTTAAAAACAAACATATGGTTACCAAAGGGGACAGGTGCAGGGGGCTGGAGGTTTGGGACTGGCAAATGGACACTGTTGGCATATGGAACAGGTGGCCAATGGGGACCTGCTGAACGACACAGGGAACTCTACCCAATATTCTGTGATAATCTATATGGGAAAAGAATCTGAGAAAGAATGGATGTGTGTATACGTATAACTGAACCACTCTGTTGTACAGCAGAAACGAACACTACAGGAGTTCCCGTCGTGGCTCAGTGGTTAATGAATCCGACTAGGAACCACAAGGTCTCGGGTTCGATCCCTGGCCTCGCTCAGTGGGTTAAGGATCTGGCGTTGCCGTGAGCTGTGGGGTAGGTCACAGACGCGGCTCGGATATCGCGTTGCCAGCGGCTATAGCTCCCACTAGACCCCTAGCCTGGGAACCTCCATATGCCACGGGAGCGGCCCTAGAAAAGGCAAAAAAAAGGTATATGGAAGTTCCCAGGCTAGGGGTCGAATCAGAGCTATAGCTGCTGGCCTGCACCACAGCCTCAGCAATGCCAGATCCGAGCCATGTCTGCGACCTACACCATAGCTCACGGCAACGAGGGATCCTTAACCCACTGATCGAGGCCAGGGATCGAACCCGAGACCTTGTGGTTCCTAGTCGGATTCGTTAACCACTGAGCCACGATGGGAACTCCTCAATAAAACCTTTAAAAAAGATCTTTACTAAATAAAATAAAAACTGGACTTGTGGCTAGCAATTTGTCTTTTGCAACAATGATGACTTCAATTTATATAAAACTGCCTTCTAAATATGCCGTTTCAGAGGCAGGAAAGCGATGAACGTACGAATGAGATCAATGAGAGGAATCAACATGACTGAGGCCAGTTCTCTGAAAACTACTGACCAGTATCACACGTGAACAGGGACAAAAGAATTCTTTACAAACTGTTAATTCGAAGTGAAGTGAAATATTAGCAAATCAAACCCAACAATTTATAAAAAAGGATAAAACATTACGATTAAGTAGAACTGTTTTATCATTGAAAATAAATGTAATTTGATTTTTTTAGTCATATTTGCTTAGCTTTTTGTAGCTTCCTGTAGTAGAAAACACACATCATGAAATTTAAAATTCTCATCAAACTAGGAATAGACGAAACTTGTTCAACCTGATGAAGAGCATCTCTGAGGAACCAAGGGCAAGTGTCTCACTCGGCGGGGACGGGGGGGACCAGCTGCTTCCCTCTAAGATCAGAGACAAGGCCAACACCTCTGTACTCTCCACCGCCTATAGGGTCATGCTGGAAGTGCTGGCCGTGCAATCAGCAAGAAAAGAGTTAAAGGTACCCAAGGAATTCCCTGGAGGACTTGCAATTAAGTACTCAGCATTGTCACTGCTGTGCTGGAGACCAATTCCTGACCCAGGCCATGGGCTTGGTCAAAAAAAAAAAAAAAAAAAAAGGCATCCAGATTGAAAAGGAAGGAGGAGGAGTTCCCACTGTGATGCAGTGGGTTAAAAATCCTACTGCAGTGGCATGGGTTGCTGCTGAGGTGCGGGTTTGATCCCTGGCCCCATGCAATGGGTTAAAGGATCCAGTGTTGCTACAGTAGTGGCTTGGATTCAATCCATGGCCCGAGAACTTCCCATATGCTGCAGGTGCGGCCACAATGGAAAGAAAAGAAAAGAAAAGAAAAGAAAAGAAAAGAAAAGAAAAGAAAAGAAAAGAGAAGAAAAGAAAAGAGAGAGGAAAAGGAAGAAGGAAAAATGTCTTTCTTTGCAAACAACATCAGTACGTAAACAAGCCCCCAAAAGCTACTGTAAGTAGTAAATGAGCTTGGGAAAGCTGTCAGATGTAAAAGCAACACATCAATTTTATTTCTCCAAACCCTAAGTTAGGCAAAGATTTCTTAGTTACAAAAACAAAAGGATGAGCCATAAATGAAAAATACGACAAAGATGGAGTTCCCGTTGTGGCGCAGTGGTTAACGAATCTGACTAGGAACCATGAGGTTGTGGGTTCGGTCCCTGCCCTTGCTCAGTGGGTTAACGATCCGGTGTTGCTGTGAGCTGTGGTGTAGGTTGCAGACACGGCTCGGATTTCGCGTTGCTGTGGCTCTGGTGTAGGCGGGTGGCTACAGCTTCGATTGGACCCCTAGCCTGGGAACCTCCATATGCCGCAGGAGCGGCTCAAGAAATAGCAAAAAGACCAAAAAAAAAAAACAAAAGCAAAACACGACAGAGAGGTTTCACTACAGTAAGGATGATTTACCGGGTCTTGGGATACACTGTTAAGAGGGTGAAAAGGTAAGCTCCTAAATGGACTTTGCAAATTACCGCCTGATATAGGAACGCTATCTAGAAAATATAGAAAAAATTCAAAGTTCAGTTCAATAACATTTTTAACAGGCAAAACATATGAAAAGACCCTCAACCAAGATAAACAGCTGGCAAGTAAGTACCTGAGAAGATGCTCAGTGTCATTACCCACAGGGAAATGCACATTTACACCGCGAAACACAACCACAAAAATACAATCACCCATTAGAACGGCTAAAATTGTTGAAACCGACCGACGCGAAGCAGGCACACCCAGAATGGTGTCGTCATTTTGGAAACCAGTTTGGAGATTTCTTTAAAAGGCAGGCACACACTGGGACGACAGCCCTGCCATCACACGGCCAGGCATCCACCCAGGAAGAATGAAAGCCCACACACACACACAGACTTGACATGAATGTTCCGAGCGGCTCCGTCGGTACCGGCCCAAACTGGAGGCCACCCACGAGTCCATCAACAGTGAATGGCTAACCCAGCTCCCCCCGTGGGGAACCCGGCGACGGCACCCCGTGAACATGCAGCAACAGGAGGACTCGCGAAACAACTACCCGAGGAAAAGGGCCGGAAAGAGGGTTACGTGTACACATGATTTCCTTTGCAGAAGACCCTGGAAAATACAAACGAATACACAGTAACCAAACGCCGATCGGCGGTGGCCCGGGGGCTGCGGATGGGAGGAGAGGGTTGGAGGGAAGAGGAGTGATGGTCACAGGGACAGTCACCAGACGGAGCTGAATACGGACACAGACCCAGTCGGAGGGAGACATACATCGTACCCATTTCAAGTGTTTTGACATGTATGCAAGTTTCTGCATGTCATTTTATCTCACCATAACAGTTAAAAATTACAGTCATAAATAAAACCATAGAGGAGGTCCCATTGTGGCTCAGTGGAAACTAATCTGACTAGTGTGCATGAGGATACGGGGTTCAATTCCTGGCCTTGCTCAGTGGGTTGGGGATCCAGCATTGCTGTGGCTGTGGTGTGGGTCCGCAGCTGCAGCTCCGATTCAACCCCTAACTTCGAACTTCCATATGCTGCGGGTAAAGCCCTAAAAATCAAATATATAGATAAACGGATGAAAGGAAATAAATCAAAATTCATAAGAAAGAAATAGAAAACAGATGGCTTCACTGGTGAATTCTACAAAGCATTTAAGTAAAGCCTAACAATCTTGTACAAAATATTTGCCAAGATAAGAGGAGAAAAAAGACCCCGCCTATTCTTCAAGGCAGAGAAGACAATGAAGATACAATTACAGATCAAAATCACTCATTAACATAGAAAAATCATCAGGAAAAGAGCAGAAAAGTGACTGGTATAAACAGCAAGGACACACCAGGACAACAACAAGAGAGTTACTCCAGGAATGCAAGGTTGGTTCAACACGAAAAAAGCAATCCCTCTGGTGCATGCCTTTAACAGCCGGGGAAGGCAGATGACCTCGCGAGGCACAGAGAAAGCATCTGTCCACTGCAAAATCCATGCACCATTTATTAAAATAGTAAAAATGTTAAAATGTCCAGCAAACTAGGAACTGAAGGAAGCTTCTTCAACCTGAGAAATGGCAACTATGAAAAACCTACAGCTAACACAAGACTTAAAGGTGTTTTCTTTCTAAGACCAAGAATAACACAAGGAGGTCTGCTCCACAGCTGTAATACAACATTTTACCAGTGAGCCTGATCGCTGCAAGGAAGCTAGAAAGATAAACAAAGAGCAGCAAGATCAGAAAGGAAGAACTGGAGTTGCCATCATAGCTCAGTGGTTAACGAATCTGACTGGGAACCAGGTTGCAGGTTCGATCCCTGGCCTCACTCAGTGGGTTAAGGATCTGGTGTTGCCGTGAGCTGGGGTGTAGGCTGCAGACGCAGCTCGGATCCCACGTTGCTATGGCTCTGGTGGAGGCCGATGGCCACAGCTCCAACTCGACCCCCAGCCTGGGAACCTCCATATGTTGCGGGAGCAGCCCAAGAAATGGCAAAAAGACAAAAACAAAAAACAAAAACAAAAAAAAGGAAGAACTAAAACTGTTCTTACTTGCAGATGACATGGCTGTTCAGCAGAGAACCCCAAAGACGCTATGGAAAAACTCTAGGGCTGAAGAGTGACCTTAAGCTCTCGGCCTCTCCCCAGCCTGTCGGGTTCTCTCAGCTGCAGCCACCCGGAGACCTCTGCACTTCCTCAAACCCACCAAGCCCACTACTCTCCAGGGCCCCTCTCACCACAGCCCCGCGCAGGGCACCTCACCTGGGACGCTGGCCACACTCCCTCTCAGCCGAGGAGGCTCTGCTCTCCATCACTTGCCCGCCCGACTCGCCCTGCACCCCGGCCACACCCCATCTCCAATTCTGACCCCTCTTCTTCTTCCTTTTTTTTTGTTTTTTTTTTTTTTTTTTTTAGGGCCACATATGCTGCACATGGAAGTTCCCTGGCTATGGGTTGAATCAGAGCTACAACTGCCGGCCTAGGCCACAGCCACAGCACCACCACATCCGAGTCGCATCTGCAACCTACACCGCAGCATGCGACAATGCCAGGTCCTCAAGCCACTGAGTGAGGCCAGAGATCGAACCCACGTCCTCGTGGATACTAGTCCAGTTCTCAACTTGCTGAGCCACAATGGGAACTCCCTGAGCCTCCTCCCCAGCTTCCTGATAACTGGCGCTCTATCACACAGTCGCTGGGGCGCCTGCTGACTGTCTCTCCCACTAGGCTGTAAGCTCAGAAGGCAGAAGTTTCATCCAGGCTGTTTACACTTGTACCCGGAACAGTGTCTGACCCAGTGTGCACAGCCAGAAATGTGCACTGAGCAAATAAGCAGATCACAACAAAATCTCTTCAGATGTTACAACAGTCACTTAGGTTTAACCCCCCAAACGTGGTATTTTGTATTGTCTATGAAAGAGGCACAGGCAGAGGAAGAATAAAAAGATGAGCAGGAAGGACCTGCACTAAATTCATGGGATGGCTGCCTCTCAAAAGAGAAAGAAGAACGAAATGCAACCGGGAGGCAGAGGGTCGACAGACCCTTTCACAACATCCGTGATGCCTAAATGGTTAGAAAAGCTCTGGAGCCAAACACCATTTTTTAAAGCTAATACTTATTACCTCCGACAGCAGGGACAAAGAGACCTGTTCTGCTACTCTTTCTACCTTCCTACAGTTTTGAAACTTTTCCACACGTACACACACACTCGGAAATATGAACACACACGTAGCAAACGTATATACACATATTAGATATACATACTCAAAAATTTCAAATCCTGTGCTATAGGTACAGTAATCAAGACTGTGTGGTACTGACGGAAGGAAAGACTCATGAATCAACAGAACAAAAGAGAAAAACCGCAGAAATAGAGCCACACAAATAAGCCCATATGAGTTCTAACAAAGGCGCAAAATGAGTTCATGGAGGAAGGACCGTGTTTGCAATAAACGGTGCTGGAGCAACTGGTCAGCGAGAGGCAAAAGGAAGAACTTTGATCTGAACTTTACACCTGGAGGTGCCGTCGTGGTGCAGTGGTTAATGAATCAACTAGGAACCATGAGGGTGCGGGTTCAATCCCTGGCATCACTCAGTGGGTTATGGATCCGGCGTTGCCGTGAGTTGTGGTGTAGGTGGCAGACGCGGCTCGGATCCCGCGTTGCTGTGGCTCTGGCGTAGGCCGATGGCTACAGCTCCGATTCGACCCCTAGCCTGGGAACCTCCGTATGCCGCGGGAGTGGCCCAAGAAAAGGCAAAAAGACAAAATAGATAAATAAAATAAACTTTACACCTTACACCATAATGATCTCAGGGCACAAATGCAAAACCATGAACCTTTTAGGAAAAGCACAGAAGAGAAATCCTGGAGATGCAGAGCTGGACAAAGAACCCTCGGACTTGCCAGCAAAAGCAGGATTCGTAGAAGGAAAAGTGATAGAACAGACTTTGTCCGAGTTAAAACTTTGGATCTGCAACAGATCCTACGCAGAGACTGGTAGACAAGCTGCAGACTGAGAGAACACACTGGCAAACCTCATCGGACACAGGCCTCATATCTACAGGATACAACGAGCTCTCAGAACTCAACAACGGGGGGTTCCCCGGCTAGCGGCTGGGACTCGGCGCTTTCAGCCCTTTCACCGCTACAGCGCAGGTTCAATCCCTCGTTCTGGCAACTGAGATCTCACATCGATACACTGCATGCTGGGGCCAAAAAGAAACAAAACACAACCCCACAACAACAAAAGACAGTTTGAAAATAGGCAAAGAGACATTTCACCTACAGAACAGGCACATCGTTAGCCACCAGGGAACCGCAGATTGAAGCCGAGGCGTGGTGTCACTGTTAGCGTCACCAAATAAAGACTACACACAACGCCAGCAAGGACGCAGAGAAACGGGTCACTCTTTGTAATGGACTCAACTGTGTCCCCTCAGCCGTCACGTGTGGAAGCCCTGAGCCCAAGGTGACTTTATCCAGAGACAGGGCGTACAGGAAGTAATTAAAGCTAAAGGAGGTCGTCAGAGTCAGGCCCCGATCCAACAGGACTGACGTCCTTAGAAGCAGAGGACGCAGGGAAAGACCGCCCGGAAGCCAGCTCTGCCAACGCCTCGATCTTGGACTTGAAGCCTCCAGAACCAAGGAAATAAATTTGTTGCTTACACCACCCGGTCTGTGGTTTTTAGAGCAGGCCAGCTTGTCCATTGCTGGCGAGGATGTGAAAACAGCACAGCCACTCTAGGAAACAGGGTGGTAGTTTTCTAAATAACAAAACATGCAACTGCCATGGGACCCAGCACCTGGGCAGTTACTCCAGAAAAATGAAAGCATATCCACACAAAACCCTGTAAGTGAATGTTTATAACAGCTTTATTTCTATTACCAAAAAAATCTGGAAACAACCCAGATGAGCTTCAGTGGGTGAACGGTACACCTGCGCCACAGAACACCCTGCCACAGCAGCAACAAACAAACTGTGGACACGACGACGTGGATGAGTCCCTAGAGACCTGTGCTGAGTGCGAAAGCCAATTCCAAAAAGCTACCCCATGGGCGATTCCATCTACTCAGCAGTCTTCCAACGACCAAATGACAGAGGAGAATAAAGGATGCTTCCAGGATCCAGGAGGGGGTGTGGCTACGAGAGGCTCAAGGACCCTCCTGGGGATGGAGGCGTCTAATCTTGGTTGTGATGGCAACGCCAGTTGTTCCAGACGCTGCTGTGGACCTCGGCACCACTTCTCACAGCCACACGTAAATCTACAGGACCTCGAAAGTAAGAGTTTCCATAAAAATAGTACCACTAGCCAGGACCTCGCCCTGCGCAGTCCTTCCCGGGTATGCTGTGGGCTGAGGAATGGCTCACCTGCCCTTCCGTGTGTGTGTGTGTGTGTGTGTGTGTGTGTGTGTGTGTGTGTGTGTGTGTGTGTGTTACAAAAAAACTCGTACTCAGAGAAAACTCCCACGATTCCTGCCCAATAAAAAGTGGAAAAAGACCTTAACAAACATAGTACACACACGAAAGATACCCAACTGGCTGGTGACGAAGGGTCCGACACGGTGTGACGGAGAACACGCACAGCCACCCGCTGAGCACTGCGGAGAGCAGGTGTAATCGCCAAGACAGACAGTAAGGCTGGGGAGGCGTGGAGCGCGCCTGGCTGTCCCAGGTCAAGTCCACCCTAGCCCCTAAGAGCCGGCAACCCACATCTGGCTGTTCTGCTCCAGAGAACGGGAAGCGTGGGTACACACACACACACACACACACCAATCTTGCAAAAAACATTCTTGGCAGCTTGACTCATAACAGCCTCAAACAGAAACACCCAAAGGTGCAGCAGTAAAGGGAGCACAGAGCCGGCCGGGGAGAGTGCACAGAGTGTTCCCACGAGGGGACCCGGGGCCAGCGGCTGCCTGGCCAGGAGGGCAACTGGGGCACAGGAGGTCTTCCGGGTGACAGCCAGCTTTTCTCCCCAGGCATCTGCTGTGCAGGTGGGTCCACGTGTCACTGCACTTCAAGCCTGTCCTGTGCAGGAGAAGGACTCCAGCACATTTTTTTTTCTTTTTTGGCTGCACTCCAAGGTCTGTGGGAGCTCCCAGGCCAGGGATCAAAGCTGCAACCTACGCCACAGCGGCAGCAATGCTAGATCCTTAACCTGCTGCACCACAGAAAAACAGGCACAGCGTATGAACATGCAATTCCAGAAGCGGCACCTGAACAGCTGACAAGCACTGAAATATGCCCAACTCCCAATCAGAGAAGTGCAATAACATTTCCCACAAAAATGAGTACGAGGTGGGGAGAATGCGGTCTGGCAAGGCCTCCATGAGAGCTGGGGATGACCCTCCCACAGCACGGGGCCCCGGACAGGTGCAGGGTGAGGTGGGGACACTGCTGCCCGAGACAGGGGCAGCAGCCACGGGAAGCAGTTCAGGGGATCTTAAAAGGTTTATCGACCTGCATTGTTGCTAAGAAACAGACACTCTGCCGGAGCACAGCTCCAGTTCGCTGCTTCGCACGCCCGCCATCACTCCCTAACTTACAGGGAGCTCCGTGTGCACAGAGGGGGTCCAGGGTGAAGCGCTGGTCCAGCCAACCAGAGGAAGAAGAGCGCCCCCAACCTTCCCCAGAAAACCTCCCCCAAAGTGTCCATCCCCCTGAGTGACCTCTGCCCCCAGCTGCCTTCCCCAGTGCCCACTCCAGGCACTCACACACCAGCAGCCACAAACTGGAGAAGCACTGCGGTCAGCAGGGCAGTGCAAAAGCTCGCGGCCCCATGCCGCCCCCCAGCCACGGCCACCACAAGGAGCTGCTCCAGAGCTTCTGTGACCTCGATTTCCTCTGGACACCTCTCCCTGCAGGACACACCCAGGCCTTCTCCCAGGCCACAGCCTCTCCTGGGCTCCTGCCCCAACCCCACCACCAAGCCGGATGGCTCTGGCAAGCTCCCGATGGCCCAGGCCTCATCACCGCCGGGACCCGGGACCCCATGAGTGCTGCTGTGCTGTTACTACTGCATGGCGGGTGCGAGCCCCACTGTTAAGGGCTGGCCTTAAAGCTGCCAACGAGTCAGTGAAGGGACGGGCGGGCAAGCTGAAAGGGTGATCATTCAGGCACAAAGCATGGGCCACCATGTCCTGCCGCTCGAGCCCCAAGCCCTGCTGCAAAGGCCCTGGTTACCTGTGCTCTGCGGCGTCCAAAAGGGAAACATCCAGTTGGGACTCTCCCTGGGAGGGAACAGCCCCGCACTCAGGCCTCTGGTCCAGGGTCAGGTGCGGAGAAAGGAGGCTGCCAAGACCCCAAGGGTCCAGGGAGGAGACACCCCAACACCGAAACCAGCCGCACTTCCTGGGGGAAAGAGGGGCAGGCCACCCACCACAGCCTGACGGGCCTTTACGATCTGCCCCAAGGCCCTGGAGGTGGGCCCCGCCGAGGAGGCCCAGAGCCTCTCCCCCCCTCACACCAACCTCAGCGCCATCCGAGACCTGCAGCCAAGAGCCCTGACTATCACAACGCCTTCGACTGCCCCTAGGTCCTGGCACCTTGGGTCACAACAGACCATGCGGAGAAGGGAGGGGGCCCGCCACAGGCAGCAGCCAGAGGACAGCAGGTGGAGGGCCAGGACTGTCAACTGGGGGCCCGGGAGCTGGTGTAGGGTGTGCGTGCCCTCACGGCTTCGCAGGCCAGGGCTGACCCGGAGGGAACGCGAATTCTTGAGCAGAAACCACATCGAGTTTCCCCGAGACCACTGGTCCCACACAGTGCACACAAATGTCCCAGCAAACGGGTGCGGACTCGAGTTCATAACCTCTGACCACACGGACTCCAGACCTACCCATTTCCCGAGAGCTGCTCATGCACCATCACCCACCTCACAGCAGCATCCACAGAGTGGAGCCACCCCTGCAGAGTGGACCGCCCGCCAGCAGGGCAAAGACACGTCTCAGCAGCAGCAGCAGCCCATCCCAGCCACCCCGCGAGCAGAAGGCAGCAGCAGCAGGCAGAATCCATGACAAGAGGCCACACAGAACGTATCCTACAGTCCACTTGGACTGGGTGTTTCTGACAGAGTGGGCACTCCCAATAACTAGCTTTAAAATTAAAGTGAAGGAGTTCCCTTCATGGCTCAGTGGTTAACAAACCCAACTATGATCCATGAGGATGCAGGTTCGATCCCTGGCTTTGCTCAGTGGGTTAAGGATCCGGCGTTGCTGTGAGCTGTGGTGTAGGTGGCAGACACAGCCCGGATCTGGCATTGCTGAGGCCGTAGCTGTGGTGCAGGCCGGCAGCTACAGTTCTGATTGGACCCCTAGCCTGGGAACTTCCATATGCCATGGGTGCAGCCCTGAAAAAACAAAACAAAATTAAATTAAAGTGAAAATTAACAGTACATTTTGCAAAGATCACCTGGCTCCACAGTTCTGCCCAACAACCCATTTCAGGCTACAAGTGCACATGTCAAAGCTATGAAAACCAATGTTTTTTCCCTAAATCTTTTCTTAATTTTTTTTTTGTTTTTTTGGGGGCTGCACCTGCAGCATATGGAGGTTCCCAGCTAGAGGTTGAATAGGAGCTGCAGCTGCCGACCTACCACAGCCACAGCAAGGCCAGATCCAAGCCGCAGCTGCGAAGGACACCACAGCTCACAGCAACACCGGATCCTTAACCCACTGAGTGAGGCCAGGGATTGAACCTGTGTCCTTATGGATGCTAGTCAGATTCATTTCCGCTGAACAACAATGGGCACTCCCTCCCCTAAATCATTTGAGAGCAAAACTTGATCTATTATAAAGTCATTTTGGGCAACACCTAACACGAACTGATGTGAGGCTAGCTGAAGACTTAATTATCCCACCGTGAGGACTCACTCCCTTAACTCCAGATACACGAATGCACTTGGTTATGCAACACTTTCCCAACTGCCCTGGCGGCGTGCCAGCTCAGAGAGAATACACAGGCTCTTCCTAGAACCTGAAGAATTCTGAAATTGTCAATACAGGTACCCAAGGGTTTTGGGTTTGGGATTTTCCACATATTTATACAAGACAGCCTGAATTCCCCCAGTCTAGGTTCTACGGTTGCTACTTGATGGGAACAACAGGTTTCTTAGCATTCCAGCTCAGAAAGGAGCTTCGCGAGCTTTAGAAACTGAAGCCAAGCCGCCGGTTCAGTTCAAGGGGAGGAAATCTACAGCTCCTAATCTCACTGGCACCTTGCACCTCCTGGTGTGTCTAGACAACAAGGGGAGCAGGTGCTTTGCACAACCACAGTGGCTGCTTCCATTTCCTTGTTCTTCATCCTGGGTGTTATGCCACAGGCACGAGCTTCCTTCTCTGTGTGACCCACTTCCCATCCCTCCCCTTCTGCACTGGCCCTGCCCCTGGCAGGAGGTGCATTCTCACCCCTCCCATCTCAGCTGGGCCCACCGTCTATCCCACCAGAGGAATCCCCTGCATTGCACTGTCCTTTGTTCATCAGAAAATGTGTCTTATTTAAAGTTCCACAAGGCAGAAATCACGTACTCTCCACTCTGAATTTCTTAAAGAATCAAAATACTTCCCTGGCATTTTCAGAATAAATGATTTGATCTGGGGGCAACTCTCGTTCTACCCCAGATATGAAAGAATACCACACTTCAGAACGTCACTAGCTCTGAAGAAGAGCCTGAGATCTTCTCACCAAATCACCCTCCAAATTCCTCTCTTCCTGACAGTGGAGCCAATGTGTGTGAGGATGCTAAGGGCAGAACACGCCTCAGGCCTTTGGAAACAGCCAGCCATTGTTCCACCTGAAATTGAGCACAAATGGCAGCAGGAATGTCCGCAGTGACTGGCTGAAGCTACAGCTCCGAGGGAAACCACAGCCATGTGCAGCTGTCCATGCAGCCACTCCCTCACGCAGGCTAAAGCAAGGAACACAGCCCCAAAGCCAACCGTGCCACGGCTAGGGGAAGCTCACACGCCCGCGTGATCCCCACTGGACAAAACAGAAAAACGCAGACAAGGAAACAGGACCGCGCCAACACTGGTGGGAAATTCTGTGTGAGGAAGGGAGGCGGGGTGCAGGAAGCAAGAAACAGCGTGCAGCAACACAGCCGACCACAGACTGACCAGCCCCGCGGCGAGGTTCTGTACGGATCCCAACTGCCGGGTCAGCTCGGGCCCAGAGAGGACCGGGGCAGAAGACGCTCCTATGGTAAGAGGGGGAACCCCGGCTACAGGACGCGGCGCTGTCTGTCCCAACACCCTCGCCTAAGGTCCCGAAACCTGAGAGGACCAGCCCCACGTCCACTGTCCCACCGCGGCCCTCGACGACTTATAACCCACCCCCCGGCCCCAGCGCGTGCCTCGGGACTCCAGCCTTTAGTCTTGCGGGTCCCCCTGCCTCCTTTCCGCTAAGGCCCCGCGCGCCAACCCCCGCCGGCCCACCACTCCTTCCCAGCGACACAGCCTCTCCTCCAGCCTCAGGTGAGCCTACACCTGCCGCCACGACCACCTTGCCCCAGCCTGACCCCAGCCTCCGACACGGAAGTGCCCGACCCCACACGGGCCTCCCCCTCGGCAGTCGCCTTCCGGCCAGCCGTGACCCTCCCCCTGCCCGCCTGGTCCTGCCCCGCGCCCCGGGCCGCGCGCCCCCGGCCCCCGCCTCACCCTCCGCCAGGACCCGCCGCACTCGCAGCCGCAGCTCGCCCATTTCCACCGTCTGCCCCACGAAGTCAGTCTGGTCGCGGCCGGCAGCACCCCCCAGGGAGCCCGGGCCCGCCAGGAAGTCGAGCGCAGACTGCAGCAGCGACATGGCTGCGGCCCGCGGCGGGCGCCGGACCGAGGGCTCAGCGTACAGCCGCGTCCGGGTCCACTCGGCAACCGCCGGCCGCGACCGCACCGCTTCCGCCCGACGCCTCCACGCAGGCGCGGGGGCGCGTCGCTGGCCGGAAGAGCGCCGGGCGTCACTTCCGCCGCGCCGGGCGGCTGCGAGTGCGCGGAGCTGGGCGTGGACGCGAGGGTGGGCCGGGTAACGGGCTTCTGGCGCCGAGCTCGAGGAGGGAGCCCGGCGCCCAACCGTTTGCACGCGGCGGTTTCCGCGGAGGCTGGTGTCCAGGGGCTCCCGGTGCCCGGCCGCGCAGAGCCGGTCTGTGTAAGCCGAGCGCCGGGGGGCCCGCGGCGTCCGTCTATTTATTGAGTTGGTTGCCTATAAAAGACCGAAAAGCATCATTTTAAAAGCTCAGTTTTGACGCTTCTGTGGAAAAATCATTTCTGGCAGCACTGGATCCAGAATCCCGTGTGTGACCCATCACCTAGAGCTTCCCCCCCCCCCCCAGGTAAGACGCTGCCACTTGCCTGACCCCCTTGGCGCGTTTGGCAGCCGGCCGCTTTCGGTAGGTTCTTGTCTGGCGTGTTCACCTCCAAACGGAGAAATGGAGCCACCGCCCCCGGTAGCATCTTAACCCTCCTAGAATTTCAAGCTATTAAAAGTCTCTTTCCGGGAGTTCCCGTCGTGGCGCAGTGGTTAACGAATCCGACTAGGAACCATAAGGTTGCGGGTTCGGTCCCTGCCCTTGCTCAGTGGGTTAAGGATCCGGCATTGCCCTGAGCTGTGGTGTGGGTTGCAGACGCGGCTCGGATCCCGTGTTGCTGTGGCTCTGGCGTAGGCCGGTGGCTACAGCTCCGATTGGACCCCTAGCCTGGGAACCTCCATATGCCGTGGGAGCGGCCCAAGAAATGGCAAAAAGACAAAAAAAAAAAAAAAGTCTCTTTCTGGACAGGCTAGCACGTGTTATCACTATAGTAAAGAAGCTCAGTTCATACAATGCTTTACTGCTTACAACATCCTTTTAGAAGCGTTCCTATTAATTATCCCTTTGGGGTGAGAAAACATGCCCAGCAGTGCCATTACTTAGCCAGGGGGCCAGGGTCAACAAGTGATACCGAGTCACATGGCTCTTCCAGCCGCTGCGTTTGTCTGGTAAATGGAACACATCGGAGGCTTGGGAAAAAGTCCGGGCTGTTTTTGGGTGTCTCCTAGCATAGAGGTGGCAGTTGTCTGGAGGAGAGCACCAATGGGACAATGTCGCTTTTAGACTGAAAGTACACTCTTTAGAGAGGAGCAGCAACTAGGGAAGCAAGAAGGAAACTAAAAGCATTATGTCAAATGACTTTGCCATTTAAAAGGAAGGAGACAAAAGAAAAAGAGGAACCTCCACTTACAGCTTCCAGGAGTAAATGATGTACCTGGGATTTAGCAGCAGTGATATCAGCATCTTGCCCAGAACAATATTGTTTCCGTGGAGCAGTGGGTGGAAACTAGGTACCCAAAGAGAAGGAAAAAAAAATGAAGAGGGAGAGACAGTAAGGGGAGGTAACTCAGGAAGTTTGGTTGCGGAGACTACGGTACCGAGGGGGTGCTGAGATGTTTAAGATGGGAGATTCCTGAGCATCCTACAGCTGATGGAAGGAAACCAGGATGTGTTTGCTGGGACAGAAGAGTCAGGTGTAAAGTGCCTTCCCTCCTAGAAGGTAGGAGGGAATGATATCCAGAGCACAGGGAAGTGTTCACTTTGGACAAGGGAAAATCACTGTTCGTCGCAAAAGGAGAGAACGAAGACAGAGTGCAGTTGGTGGTAACGTCGTGCATGTATTGGAGTGAAAGCAAAGGAATTCTCTGATGAGCTCTTCACTGTGAATAACGAAGAGAAAACATCTATTGAAAAGGAGAAGGGAGGTAAGAAAACTAAGTTTAAGCAGCGGGGAAAAGCTCTAAAATACTTGTGGTGGAAAACATAGGAAATAATTCACTAGAAAGCATGATGATTTCAGAGGCTCTGGATTTATAGGCATGACCCAGGATCAGGTAGAGGTTGCTGAGTAGTGTAATTCCTTTAGAGGCAAGATTCTATCCGGACCTCGTGTTTCATGTTGATGGTATCTTTTTATGCTGACACTGCACTAGGTGTTATTGTAGCAGCTTCTTAATCCAAATCCGAGTCTCGGGAACACACTTTCCTCCTGAACTCTTTCACATCTGTTCTCAGAGATCTCAGCATGTGTATACATGTCTAAAACTGAGCTTACAGTCAAACCTGTCCCTTTTGTAGTAGATTTCATTACAAAGATTATTAGCAGGAATGAAAAAGATCATTCTGTAATGATGAAGGGGTAAATTCAACAAAAGACATAGCAACCTTAGACAATTCTGCCCTGCTAATCAAGCTTTAAAATACATGAAGGACTGCAAGGAGATTGTAGTTGGAGATTTCAGTGGTTCTTTTTTTTTTTTTTTTTTTTTTTTTTTTTTTTTGGCTTTTTAGGGCTGCACCCATTACATACGGAGGTTCCCAGGCTAGGGGTCAAATCAGAGCTGTAGCTGCCGGCCTACACCACAGCCACAGCAACTCGGGATCCAAACCACATCTGCGGCCTACACGACAGCTACCGGCAATGCCAGATCTTTAGCACACTGAGCGAGGCCAGGGATCAAACCCAAGTCCTCATGGATATTAGTCGGGTTCGTGAACCACCGAGACACGACAGGAACTTCCTTCAATTTTTCTTTCTCAACAAATGATGGAATAAATACCAGAAGATGACCAAGGATGTGGCAGAGTTGAAACACACCACCAATCAATTTGACAATGGATATTTGCAGAATACACATTTTCAAATATATCAAGAACAATCACTGGCATTCCCAGGTGGCTTAGTGGTTAAGGATCTGGCATTGTCACTGCTGTGGCTCAGGTTGGATCCCGGGCCAAGGAATTTCTGCATGCCGCAGGTGCAGCCAAAAAATAAAAAATAAAATAAAGAACATTTACCAAGATGGGTGATTTTCTGGGCACATGTGTTCTCTGAACACATTGGAATTAAGCTAGAAATCAATAGCAGATGTCTGGAAATCCATCCAAATATTTGGAAACTGAATGACTCAGTTTTAAATTACCTTTAGGTTGGGCAGTTCCCATCCTGGCTCAGTGGTGAATGAACCCAACTAGGAACCATGAGGTTGCAGGTTCGATCCCTGACCTTGCTCAGTGGGCTGAGGATACGGCGCTGCTGTGAGCTGTGGTGTAGGCTGCAGACGCGGCTCAGGTCCCTCGTTGCCGTGGCTCTGGCGTAGGCTGGCGGCTACAGCTCCGATTCGACCCCCAGCCTGGGAACCTCCATGTACTGCATGTGCGGCCCTGAAAAGGCAAAAAAAGACAAAGACAAAAAGAAAAGTACACAAAAGGTGATAGGTTGGGAAGGAGAGTTGAAACCTGAAGTGGCGATTACATGAGTGAGTTTTCCATTTTGTCCCCTTTTGTGGCTTCGACCCTTGCCCCATCTTGTCCTGGGCTGTCCTCACAGCTGCTGCACCCCGTCTTTCTGCCTGAGGAACCTCGAAAGGGGCCCTGGCACATGGAAGCGAGGGAGGGAAAGGAGCTAGAGTAATCCAGACAGTTTTGCGAAAGAACGAGGCTGGAAGAGTGTAGCAGATACCAAGACCTGCTCTGAAGCCACATTCAAGTCAGTGTGATCCTGGCAAGGGATAGGGACATGCTCAGTAGGAAGGAATGGGTACCTCCAGATACACCCACACGAATAGCGTTCGTTAGGGTTTGACTGAGGTGCATGCAAAGACAGTTCAGTGGAGATGAGACAGGCTTTCCAGCAGGGACTGTTGGAATAACCAGACATCCATCTGCAAGACAGAGAAACTCACCTATGCCTTGCATGTTGTATGAAAATTAACTCAGAATCGATCAAAGATCTGAGTTCCCTGGTGGCTCAGTGGGTTAAGGACCTGGCAGTGTCACTGCTGTGGTGCAGTTTCCATCCTTGGCCCAGGAACTTCTGCATGCTATGGGTGAGACCAAAAGAAAAAAAAGAATTGATTGTAGACCAAAAGTAAAACCTAAAACTTTAAAACTTCTTGAAGAAAATAGATCGTTGTGATTTTGAGGTTAAGCAAATCATTATTAGATGTGACACCAAAAGAATGATCCGTAAAAGAAAAGTTGATGAATTGGAGTTCATCAAAATTTAAAACTCACATTCTTCTAAAGCCCGGTAAGAAGGAGTGAAAGCCACAGACTGTGAGAAAACACCCACAAATCCCACATCTAACAGACAGCTTCTCACCATGTTGCGGAAGGAACTCTCCAAACTCAGGAAGAACATGAACACCCCCCGCCAAAGAAAGTGAGTAAAAGATTCTCTGCCACGAAAGATGCACAGTTCAAATGCAGGCCCGTGAGAATGCCCAGCTGGTCGGTGCGGAGGTGCAGGTTAGACCGCAGTGAGAGCACGTCTATCAATACAGCTAAAATTAATTACGCTGTTAAAAGGCCCTCCAGCTGAGTGCTGGAAGGGGTGGGAGCAGGTGCAGCTCGCGATCTGCCGGTGGGAACGTGGCCTGGCGGTCTCTTGGAAAGTCGGCGTGCCCTTAGCGTGTGACCCAGCAGGCCCACGGTGCCTTTGTTCATAATTGCCCGTTTCCCAGCCGGCGCATGGATAAACAGGCACATGCGTGCGGTGGGCTGAACCACACAGCAGCAGATGCACGTTAGGGGGCATCCCCAGGCACACAGGTGGATCTTGAGTGTGCTGTGCGGAGTGAAAGAAGCCAGACTCCAGAGGCTCTGTGGAGCACATGTCCACTCATGGGACAGTCTGGAAAAAGCCAAATGCCAGTAGCAGAAAAATTAGCGGGAGGCCAGGGTTTGGGAAGAGGAGGGCCTGGCCACCAACGGGCTGCTCGGGGACAGAACTGCTGTGTGATGGTGGTTGTAGTTACACACGCGTGTGCACTCATCCAAAACTCAGAGCTGTGCAGCCAGAGGGAGTGAGTCTTCCTATAAACGGAAAAGGGAACCACGTGGGAAATAAACTAGAGACACCAGTGAAAGCGAACTCCGACGCCTACTGCCTGGGTCACTGCAGGGCCATCCTGGGGTTGCGGAGTAGCTTCTGACCTGTGCTCTTACTTGTGTATTTGTATGGTCATGAGGAAGCCAGGCTTGTTTTCCGTGTTTTAAACACTGACAGAGGTGGTTTGATCCTGTGTCTCTTTGGACGCCGGCCCTTCTGCTCTTGTGTTTCTGGGTTTTGTACATGACGGTTTGTTGCCTCTGTGCTCCCTGTCTTAGCCGGCTTGCGCTGCCATAACACTATACCACCTCCCCTGGGGCCAGGGGCAGCTGGCTTTCCACGCAGGGCCTTAATGCCCCCAAAGGTTACGGGCACGGTGTGGCCCCTGCAAAAGAAATGGGCCACTGTGAAGTGGGAGCAGGGACTCTTAGGACTCTGTATCTGGGGTTGGGGGTCACGGGTATCAGGCCTGTCCCTGGAGCATCCACCATGTGTCACATGTGCCTTCTCCTGTTCTTAGAAGGGACTCGGGCTGTTCCCATCGTGGCTCAGTGGGTAACGAATCCGACTAGGAACCACGGGGTTGTGGGTTCAACCCCTGGCCTTAGTCACTGGGCTGAGGATCCGGCTTTGCCATGAGCTGTGGTGTAGGTTGCAGGCGCAGCTTGGATCCCGCGTTGCTGTGGCTCTGGTGTAGGCCAGCAGCTACAGCTCCAATTCGACCCCTAGCCTGGGAATCTCCATGTGCCACAGGAGCGGCCCTAGAAAAGGCAAAAGAGACAATAGAAAAAAGAAGGGACTCGAGCACAGAGTCTCCCGGTCCTAGGGCTCTGCGGTGACGTGAGCTCTTCTGCGAGGCCACCTGGACGGGGAGACGGTGGCAGGGGCCCTTCCACCCCATGTCATGGCTGAAGCCGGCAGGAGCTGACCCCCAGGAGTGCCCTGCGTGATCAGACCTGTGCTTTTTCCCAGGCCCCACCATGTCCGGGCCGCAGACCCCAGAGCCGGCCCTCGACAGGCAGGGAGACTGCTCCACAGGCTCTGGGGACGAGGGTGCTGCCGACGGGATCCAGCACTCCCATCGCATGCTCAGCTTCAGCGATGCGCTGCTGTCCATCATCGCCACTGTCATGGTCCGTGTGGGGCCCCGGCCCTGGCGGGCAGCGGAGGGGTGGGAGGAGCAGCCCAGGACCGGCCCGCGTCCCAGGGCAACTGAGGCGCGTCCGTGCCCAGCCCGAGACGTGTCCTTCGGGTCGTGTTGCTTCTGTTCTAGATCCTGCCCGTGACCCACATGGAGATCACCCCGGAACAGGTACTTGGAGCAGACGGCAGCGTCTCTGGGGGGCCTGGGAGACCCGTGCTGGGCTCCGCCCGGGGCCCCTGGCTGGGAGGGACGGCCAGGCCCCAGCCGTGCTGCTGGCCCAGTCTCAGCTTGTGGACAGAGGCGGAGCCCTGAAGAAGCTTGCGAAAGGAGGGGGTGTCTGATGGCTGGCGTGGGACTGTGCCAGCAGGCCAGTTTCCACACCAGGGAGATGCAGCAAACGCCGGGGGAAGCCCCCTGGGGTCCCTGCCTGCCGCCCCGGAGCATCCCCAAGTAGGTGCTTGGGGAGCTGGGGGCGACCTGCCTCCCCGACCTGGGCCCTGTCGTGGAGGTGAGTGGGAAATGAGGGTTTTAAAAGCAGACTTTCCATTCGTCATCAGCTTGGACTTCTTCCATTTTATCAGGAAAATAGTCCCATGTAGCAGCGCCTCAGGAGGCAGATGTGATTCTGGGGGACGTTCGGGGGCCCCTGGGTACCCGCGCCTGTGCTCTGGTTCCAGTCCTGACCAGCACTCATGGCCTGGATCTGTGGAATGGCGATAACGCCACTCCTCACTGGGTTTGCGTGAGGCTTAAGTAGAAATGGGGTTTCCTGGGACCTTGGTGCCACCAGCTTGGGGATGGGGATGGGTGTGTGCGTGTGGTGCCAGGAGGGGACACGGACGCACATGAGCCTGGGCTCCGCGCTGCTGTGAGTGCAGCTCACCTTGGAGGTCATGACCTTTATCGAGACGTGGTCTCTGGGCTGGCCAGCTCGGGACAGCCGAGCCAGGGCCACCGCCCTGGTCGGGAGACTCCTTCAGAGAAGGCGCTGCCCCAAGGAGGGCTCTCTGAGGGTGGCCGGCCAGCGGGCGCACTGCCAGCCAAGGAGGCGTCCAGGGGAGATCAGAGGACCTGGTGATTCGACAAGCAGGGCTGCTCCCGTTGGCCCAGAGCGGCCGAGATGAAAAGGCGTAGGTTTGGTGTCTGCAGCTTCCGCTGACCGAGCCTCAAGCCCTTCTCACAGCTTCCGCCCACGTCCTGTCGAGCCCACTGTCCTGAGTGCAGTCACCGTGGCCTTCTCGCCAGGTTTCGCAACTGCTTTGGGATGGCTCACCTGGCAGTGCCCTGACTCCCGTGGCAGCAAGGCCTGGGGCCACCCTGCCTCCAGAGGGGCTTTTCGGGGCCTGGGCATGGGCTTCTCCAGCCCTGGGGCCACTGGCAGTGCAGAGCAAAGCTGTGCCTGCTGGCAATGCTCTTTTCCAGAAGTCTGACAAGAGCGTACAGAACCTTCTAGCAACCAGGATTGCTGTCTACCTAATGACGTTCCTCATTGTGACCGTGGCCTGGGCAGCACACACCAGGTAGGGCGGCCCTGGGCCTGTTCCCGGGCTGGCGGCCGCGTCTCTGTGGCTGGCTCAGTGCGTGTGCCAGCAGGTGTGACCTCGGCCTGGCTGAGGTCGGGTGGTGGCAGGGGTGCTCTCAGCACAGTGAGACACCCGTTCTCAGCCTGAGTGGCAGCCCTGCCCTCCTGGGCAGAGTCCCGAGGGGGCCCGCTCGTGGGCTGCCCCTCCTGCCCCTCACTGCAGAGGTCTCGCTCAAGCCTCTGCTTTCTTATCTGCACATGGCAGCAACAGGGCTTACACCCCTGGCCTGGGACGATGAAGCGGGGTGACAGGTTCACAGGGGCAGCTCAGGCCAGGTCTGTGCCAGGCACAGCACTGCTGCCTGCTGGAGCCACCGTTAGAACGCGCACAGCAGGGTGAGGCGAGGCGAGCTGCCCGCCCTCTGCTCCCCTGTCCCACGCGGGGTGCGGGGCCCCTGCGTCTGGCCCAGGACTCTGGCGAGGAGGGTAAGGCCTCCAGGGCATGAGCTTTCTCTTGAGGAGGAAAAGGTACCTTAGGACCCAAGGGAAATGGGACCCCAGATCTGCAGGCCTCGCCCGAGCCCCCAAGTGGAGCAGGCCCCCAGGGTGGAGTGGGGGTGGGGTGGGGTGCTGACATCTCCCTTAGGAAACCCTCCCCACTGGGGGTGCCAGGAACCCAGGAGCCTGCGAGGCGTTGGCACTTGGACGAAAGCTTCTCAGCGTTTCACATCACATACTGGTTTTCAGGAAAACGACTTTCTGGTGGGGCGAGTGGTCCTCTTTAAAGGCTTTGCAGGGTTTTACTCCTCTCCCTTGTTCACAGAGAGCGGGGGGCCTCAGCCACCCTCTCTCCAGTCCTGCTGGGGGCCTGCGTGGCCAGCCCCCCATCAGACCAGTGGTGTGGACAGGGCCACTCGGTGCCTCTTTCGCGGGCTGGTTCCAGCAAAGCCCACCCCCTGTGTCGGAGGCCCCAGCTGCTGGAAGCGGCCTAGACCCTTGTGGGGTGCCCATCTGTCGCCCGGGATGCGTGGCTCGGCAGTGGGGCTGCCATCTCCGGGGAACTCGGGCCCTTCCTCTGACCTCCAGAGAGGAGCCTGGCCCCTGAGGCCACCCTTGGCCCCTGGCTGGGTGCAGACCTCCCAGGTGCCTCTCCACCTCCCACTGAGCACAGCCCAGGGGAAGGCCAGGTCTTCAGGGCGTCAGGGCCCTGGGGGACCGGATGGCGGGGCCTGGAGGAGGATGGGGCCTTGGGAGAGGTGTTTGTCTCGTCCTGAATTGGCCTTGGGGGTGGGTCCTGCCTCTGTCTTCAGTCTGTGTGTGAGACCCTGGCTCTGGGCAAGCGTCTGTGATGCCCTCGGGAGTGCATTTGTGGACAGTGTGCTTTTCCTGTTGCCTTTAATGGTTTAGACTGTTCCAGATCGTTGGGAAAATAGATGACACACTTGCCCTGCTCAACCTGGTGAGTCTCCCGGCTGCCTTGGGGTGGGGGTGGGGGGCTCTGCCCCACCAGGTGGAGCGAGGCGCGCCCAGCTGCTCCGGGACCTCGGGGTGTGCGGGGCCGGGGCCGTCCCCGTCGGGTGCCCTCACCGTCCCGCATCCCTCTGCCCGCCAGGCCTGCATGATGACCATCACCTTCCTGCCGTTCACCGTGAGTAGCAGCGCTCGCCGCCCGCTTCCCTGATGCCCGCTGACACCTCCCAGGCTCCAGCCTGCCCTCCCCTGGGCACGAGGACTCCAGCCCGCAGATGCTTACTGCTCAGAAGCTCCCGGAGCACGTGGTTGCCGAGAGGAGAGCAGGTCCTAGGGAAGGCCTGCCTGGGCCTTCAGGCCCCGTGGAGTGAGGAGGCGGCCGGGGCCCCTGTACCGCCGGCACATCCTGGGCTCTCGGGCAGGGCCACCAGCCTGGCCTCCCCTGACCCCCGCGTTGCCGACACACCCAGCTCCCCACCCAGCGCCTGAAGCCCGTGGCCTCCTGGCAGGTCTGGGCTCGCCCGCAGCCTGCCAGCCCAGCAGCTCCTTCTGAATTCTGGTGAACAGCGCTCTTGAGGGTGCCGGGCCGCGCCAGGCGCTGGGGCCTGAGGATCTCTTTACGAATCTGCTAACATTCCAGCTCTAAGAGCTTAAAGCATTGGATGGGATTGCTCTTGTGGGGGCACCTCCAGGGCTCCAGCCGCCCCCCACCTGACACGGCTCTGGTGCTGGCCGGCCACAGCCCAGCTGACGCAGAGGAGGCTGCAGGGCCCTGGAACCCCGCAGGACTGATTGTGTGGGGTTTTCTGGCTGCAGTTTTCCTTGATGGTGACTTTCCCCGAGGTGCCTCTGGGCATTTTCCTGTTCTGCGTGTGCGTGATCGCCATTGGGGCCATTCAGGTAGGACCCAGCCCTCCCCACATCCCGTCCTCTTGGAGCAGGGGTGGGACACCTGCTGCCGGAGAGGGAGGGGGACACGGGGTGCTCCGTGGGGCAGCGCTCAGACACCCGCACCCCGGGAGCAGAGTTTGGGCCCCTGCCTCTGCAGGTCCTCACCCGAGGCCCTGCTCCTGCCCCGCGTCCGCCCCCCACAGGCACTGATCGTCGTGTACGCCTTCCACTTCCCCCACCTCCTGAGTCCCCAGATCGAGGACTCCGCGCACAGGGCCCTGCACCGCCGGCACATCCTGGGCATCATCCTCCAGGGGCCCACGCTGTGCTTGGCCGCGGCCTGCTTCTCCCTGTTCTTCTACCCCGCGGTGAGTCCGGGGGCTGAGGGGGAGGAGGGAGGCTCCTTGCTGGGCCCCTGGGGGCCGCATGGGGTGCCCCCACCAGCCGGAGGGAGGAGCTCCTCCTGGAGGCTCGCGGGGGAGCCCAGCTCACACCCAGGTCCCCCACCTGGAGGCAGGCTGCAGGGCGCAGACACTGCGCAGCTCACTGCCTGGACAGGGGTGCCCGGTCACCTCAGGAAACACGCGTAAACCCAGGGGGCACGAGACATTGCGCCCCTCCTGAAAATGTGCGCGAGGATGTGAGCCACCAGAAGCGAGAGGGTGGAGAGAGATTCCCGAGCCAGAAAAGACTGGAGACGGGAGGGGGAGCCCGGCGAGGTGAGCGGGCGGGGCCGGCAGAAGTGCGTCCTAGACACGCCGGGCGCGCAGGCAGAGCTGTGTCTGGCTCTGGCTGAGCCCCGCCAGGTCCGCGCCATCACACTGAGGGGACCTAGAGTCCTCCTTGCCAGCTGCAGGGGTCGAGGCCGGGTGCTCAGACCCCCTCTGGCCAACAGCTGATGTAACAGGAGTGTTCTAGTGATGCTGCCATCACCCAAGCAGCCGTCTCCTGGAGTGGCTTGCAGATGCTCTTGGCTTGGTTCTGGGCTTTACTTGAGTACTGGGAAGAAAAGGCAATGTTTAAGCCCAAAGCATCATAAGAATGGTGAAGAAGTGAACGGCTGACGGTATTTTTAAAGTCGAGTAAATATCTCAAGAGAATTCGAGGCCGGCAAAGCTGCAGTCATGCCCTCCAGGGTGCAGTCGGGGGCTGGGATCCAGGGCAGCCCCAGGTGAGGCAGGGGCTGGCGTGCAGGGTGGGGGCAGGCCTCAGGCCTCTGCTTACCTTCCCATGCCTGCATGTGTTTGCTGGGCGGGGGCCCTCAGGGTCAGGCGGGCATCCTTCGCTGTGTCCTTTCAGTGGGGCCCCTCCCTGTGGACAGGGCAGGGCCAGCGAAGGGGCGCCAGAGAGAGACAGAAGGATGGGACTGAGGGGCAGTACGCCCGAGGCCATGTCTGCCTCCTGGTTTGCAGTGGGCTGGCTCCTCCCAGCTCTGGGCGGTGCCTGGGGCCGAGGGGCTCTGAGGGTCATCAGGCAGAGGAAGGAGCGAAGGTCTGGGATGTGCGTGTTGCCTGGGCGAGGACAGGAGCAGAGCCAAGGACCCTGGGGGCCGTGCCCACCGGCAGGGCCTGGATGCTTGGGTCCAGGAAGGACACGAGTGGGCAGGCCCCAGAGACTGGACCAGGAGCCCGGGCCAGGTGGACAGCGAGCAGCTGGTCAAGCTCCCGGGCAGCCCCAGGGGGAGGGAGGGTTCTCAGTGGGGCGGGAGGGCCCAGGTGGTCGGTGGGTCGGTGCCTCCGAGTGGGGGGAGTGTGCTGTGTTCTTCACCCCTCCTTCCTTACAGTGAGTCTGATGCCTTGACCCCTTGCGTGGGTCCCCTGCCCATCACCGTCTGGGGATAGGGCATGTCTGAACCTCCTGGTCCCCCACGGCCTCCTACCACATGCGCTGCCCCTCCTCTCGTCTCAGACCCTGTGCTGGGTCCCCTGTCCACGTCCAGCCGCTGCTCAGGGCCCTGGCCTCTCGGGACCACCTTCCTCTGCTGGTGACATTCAGGTCCCAGGACCTCTGTCCTAGGCCTCACACCCCGGTGCTGAGCTGCTCCTTCCAGGGACTCGTGCTCCTGAAAACCTAGGCAGGTCCCCTCTTGTGCTTGTGGGACACCCCCCCCCCGCCAAGTGGCCCACCTAGGTCGCTGTCTCCTCCCAGAGCCCCCGCTCTCACCCGCTGTGCACCTGGGATGTGACTCACCCCATGTGTGTTGAAAGCTGTGTAGGATGTGGTCTTATGATTAGTGGAGGCCGGGTCACGAGCAGACCTGTGATGTTGGCTGCCCCCATCTGTCCTGAGTCCTCTGGCCCTGCCATGTGACCATGAACCACAGCTGGGAAGGGCAGGGGGGAGCCCCCTCCCTGCGGGCAAGGCACAGGAGGGGGTGGCAGGAGGAAGGGTGCCCTCCGCCGAACTGCAGGGATGAGCAAGGGGGCTGCTGCAGCCCCCTCAGGGCCAGAACCGCGCCTGGTCTGCCCGCCTCCCTTTTAACCTGATTTGGGGTGCAGCTGACGTGAAATTTACCACTGCGATGGTTTGAAATACCCCAGTCAGTGGCAGTGATTTCACCCACACTGCCCTGCAAGCAGCGCCTCTGTCTGGTCCTGGGACTTTCCAGCAGCCGACAGGAACCCCATCCCCACTAGCTTTCACTCCTTGTCTCCCCACCCTCAGACCCGGGAAACCACAAATCCTTCTGTCTGTGGATTTGCCTCTGGGGTATTTCACATGGACTGAGTCCTAAAACACAAGGCTTTTACGTCTGTCTGCTTCCACCTCAGCACCTTCTCCAGGTTCTGCCACATTGTGCTGTCAGGGCTTCCTTTGCATTAACCAGTGACACCCTGCCACGTGGAGGCACCCCATCCATCCATCCGTGGACGGGGTGATTCTGCGTCTTAGCTGTTGTGAGCTGTGCGGCTGAGCGTGGGTGGGCAGAGAACTCACCCAGCCGCTGCTTTGAGCCCTTTGGGGTGGACCCTCAGAAGTAGGGTTGCCGGATCCTGTGGAAACTTGGAGGCGTGTCTCGAGGAGCCCCGTGCTCTTTTCCATGGCAGCCGCACCATTCGCGTGCCCACCGACAGTGCCCAGGCCTCCAGGCTCGGCCGCCCGCCCGCCCTTGCTGCTTCCTGTTTCCAGGTGGGGGCTGGAGCTGGGGTGTGAGGGGCTCTCGTGGTCGTGGCTCACCTTTCCCCACGTGTTTCGGGTGCTGAGCACCTGCTCACACGCGTGGGGGTCACGTCTCTTCTTCAGAGCAGCGTTGGTTCACATGCTTGGCCCATTTTTCCCGGGGGCACTCTGTCCCTGTTGGGGGGCTGGAGGCCTTTATGTCTGGACGGTGACCCTGATCTGGTAGGTGGTTGGGGAGCGTGTGCTCCCGTCCTGTGCGGTCTTTCTTCGCCCTCCTGGTTGGATCCTTCAGTGCACAGAACGTGCTCGTCGTACAAGCTGGGATTCACCTGCTTCGTCTTCCGTGGCTCATGCTGCCCTCTCTCCCGAGCGGATGGCTCTGGGGGGCCAGGGGGTTCCAGGCATCACACCCCGACATGTCTTGTATCTCACGCAGTCATACCTGCTGATGGCGACAGTCGTCTTTCTCCCCTACGTCAGCAAAGCCGCCGGCTGGTGCAGGGACAGGCTTGCAGGTAGGTGCCAGGACAGGCTGGGGAGCGGGGCCTCGGGGTACCGCCAGGGCCCGCGGAGCACCCACCATGGCTGGGCTAGCGGGCAGCGATGTCCAGCTGGCCCAAGGCCCTGAGGGCTTGGCTGTTCCTACCCCTGACCTGCCCACAGGCTCCAGGGAGCCCCCAGCCCACAGCCTGGAGTTCTTCACCTTCGACCTGCATGAGCCGCTGAGCAAGGAACGGGTGGAAGCCTTCAGCGACGGGGTCTATGCCATCGTGGCCACGCTGCTCATCCTGGACATCTGGTGAGGACCAGCCGGGCACCCTACCCGCCAGCCCCGCAGGAGGGGCCGTCCCTGCTCCCTCCCAGAGCTGCACACACGCACGTGGGTGGGAAGGCAGGCAGCTCCCCAGGGTCCCCACGTCCCCTGTGTCTCGGCCACACTCCCACCCCACTCCAACCCTCGCTTCTCCCCGACCCTGTTGCTCCTCTGCTTGGCCCGGCCTGCCTCAGTCTGTCCCCACCTTTGTTGCATTTTTATGTCTAAGTGTTTTATGTGCTGCTGCTTCAGATCTTTGAGACTTTTTTAAAGCCTTTTACTCCTTGGTTATGTTTCTGTACTTTTTTGTTTTGTTTTGTTTGTTTTTTTTAGGGCAGTACCCGCAGCATATGGAGGTTCCCAGGCTAGGGGTCCAATTGGAGCTACAGCTGCTAGCCTACGTCACAGCCGCAGCAATGCCAGATCTGAGCTGCATCTGTGACCTGCACCACAGCTCACAGCAACGCTGGATCCTTAACCCACTGAGCAAGGCCAGGGATCAAACCTGCATTCTCATGCATACTAGTCGGGTTTGTTTCTGCCGAGCCACAGTGGGAACTCCCGTACATTCTTATTTTGCCAAAATGCTCTGATTTCGTGCTCACGTCTGATCGTCTCAAGTGTTAATCTTTCTGGAGTTTCAGCGGCTCCGTGGTTAATGAACCCAACTAGTGTCCCTGAGGATGCGGGTTCAGTTTTTGGTCTTGCTTAGTTAAGGATCTGGCATTGCTGTGGCAGTGGTGTAGGCCGGCAGCTACAGCTCCGATTTGACCCCTAACCTGGGAACCTCCATATGCTGCAGGTGCAGCCCTAAGAAGACAAAAGACAAAAAAAAAAGTCTTAATCTTCTTAATTTCTCCTAAGGGTTTTTTTCTCCTGTAATTTCTGAATTTCTAAAAGTTGGGAGCACTTGTCCATTAGTACCAGTCGCCGAGGCCTAGACCTAAGGTTCTAGAATGATCTGCTTTTGCTTCTGCCCTGCAGCCAGGGCCATGGGTGGCAGCAAGGAGGGGCTGCAGGCCAGGGATCCAAGTGGGGATCCCCAGGAAGCTCCCCAGGCTCTTGTCTCTGCCCCTGCCAGCGTGCGCGGCACCGCTCGGAGCTGTGCCGTGGCCGTGCAGCGGGAGGGCAGCAGCCCCGTAGCCTCCTTGAGGGGAGCGCCTGGGCCGGAGGTGCCTTAGAGTCACCCTGACAGTAAAGTCGGCCCCGGAGCTCGTCCCCTCAGAGGCAGCCCCTCAGGTCTGGAGCCTGCTGCCTGGGTGGGCAGTGGGCAGACCGCCCAAGCATCCAGCTGTGGCAGCCAGGAAACCACAGGATGCTTTTGAATTTGAACTTGCTGGATGGCGCTGTGGGATGTGGACACAGACCAGGAGAGCTCAGTGCACCTGATGTCCGAGCGTGGGGGTGGGGCTCCCAGGGGGGGACGGGGGGGCAGCAAGGCTGCTGCAAATGCCTGTGTCCCACTCCTCAGCGAGGACAACGTCCCCGACCCCAAGGAGGTGAAGGCGAAGTTCGGTGGCAGCCTGGTGGCAGCGCTGGGCACGTCCGGGCCGCAATTCCTGGCCTACTTCGGCTCCTTCGTCACGGTGGGCCTGCTCTGGTTCGCCCACCACTCACTCTTCCTGCACATCCGCAAGGTCACGCGGCCCATGGGGCTTCTCAACACGCTGTCGCTGGCCTTCGTGGGCGGCCTGCCCCTGGCCTACCAGCAGACCTCGGCCTTCGAGAAGCAGTCCCCCAGAGAGCTGGAGAGCGTGCGAGTTAGCTGCGCCATCATCTTCTTCGCCAGCATCTTCCAGTTTGCCATCTGGACCACCGCGCTGCTGCAGGAGGGGGAGACGCTGCAGCCCTCGGCCCGGTTTGGGGGCCGGGAGCACGCGTTCATGTTCGCCAAGCTCGCGCTGTACCCCTGCGCCAGCCTGCTGGCCTTCGCCTCCACCTGCATCCTGAGCAGGTTCAGCACAGCCATCTTCCACATCATGCAGATCGCCGTGCCCTTCGCCTTCCTGCTGCTGCGGCTCTTGGTGCGCCTGGCGCTGGCCGCCCTGCGTGCCCTGCGGGGCCTCACCCGGCCAGGACGCACCCAGCCGGCACCCAGGGCCATGGACGATGCGCGGGCCCCGCTCCTCCCTGCGCCCTGCTAGTGCCAGGCCCTGGCCCCCAGCCCAAGGTTGGCTCTCAACTCCTCTTGTGAGACCTCATGTTCGACCCCAGAGCCCTCAGCGTGTTTCCGCTTTTGCAGAGAAAGCCTCCTGGGAGCTTCAGTTGTGTTGCATGTGCCCGTGTCTGTCCTCCGCCCCGCTGCCTCCATCAAGCTAAGATGAGGCCCAGGGGTGGCTGGGGTCCAGCCGGGAGCCCTGGGCAGGTGTGACATGGCCCCAGGTCAACCGGCAGCAATCCCTCCCCTGGGGCTCCCGTCCCTGCAACATGCCTCAGGCGAAGACACAGGCGCCAGCAAGGGGACAGGGTGCCCAGACTGTATTTGTCCCAGATGGCAATCACGGCCATCCTCACGCAGTGGGAAGTTGCACAGGAGGGAGGGAGGGCGCCCTTGCAGCCCCTCTGAGCGCAGCCTCGCTTAGCTCGAGGCCACGTCCTCCCAGACCCTATTCACGGACAGTTCCTGTCAACCAACGGGCCACAGAGCAGACGCGCGCTGGCTCCACCCTGCGGATGGGCACAAGGGGTGTGAGTCGGACACTGGGGGTGGGTGCTGTTAAGATGCACGGGTCTGGGCATTTGGGGCACAAGCTGGCCGGGCCATGTCTGAGGCCAAGTGTCAGGGCCAAGCCACCACCCAGGGTGGCAGAGGACCAGCATGGTCAGGGGAGGGGTGGGCTCATGGACCCTCTTCCAGGCCTCGGGGGATTCCCAGCAGCTTGCTCAATGGGGGTCAGTTCCCTCCACGGTCTGGGCCAGCTGGGTTCGGGAGCTTGGTGTAGGGGCCCTGGCAGCCATGGCTTCATTCCATGACCTGAGTTTCCACGTGGACAAGCGCTGGGACCACACAGGTCCCATCTGCCAAGCAGACAGAACCGGGCATTGACGTGGCAGGTAGGAGCAAAGCACTGTGTCGACCTTGGTCATTAAAGCTGCTCCCTGTTCACACTCCTCTCAGCCTCCGGGCTCGGCCGGGCCTGCCCCTGCTGCCTCCTAGGCACAGAGCTCGTCTCCAGGAGGGTGGCTCGGCCCACCTGGCTTCCTCCGGGCCCTCCTCTCTCCAGGGCCACATCCCAGCTCAGGACCCAGCCCAGCCAGACTCCCCCCTGCACCCTGGCGATGAGGTGAGGTTCGAAGAGCTAATGGCTAGGGTGCCCTGTCCGTATCTGGGCACAGCCAGGGCCCAGAGGGCCGCCTGCCCTGCGGAGGCATCCGGGGGTACCACCTAAGGGGTATGAGATGAGGTCCAGCACTTCCCAGCTCACAGGGCTCAGAGGTGATGAAAGGACACAGTGGCCTGGGCCCCCAGGAGCCCAGTGCCCACCCAGCCATCTCTGTGCGACACAGGCGTGAGGACATGTGGGGAAGGCCTGAGGTCAGGGCTGGGGCCAAGTCATCTGTCCCAGGCGTTGCTGCAGGGCTGCCTCTATTTGGAGTCTCCCTCGGGGGCGGGTGTCCCCTCTGCCCGCACATCCTTGGGTGTCCCGGACTTCTTGGGTTTCTGCTTGGCCTTCCTGAGCATGTGTACCTGTCCCAGCACAGGCGAGGTCTGAGGGCTGCACAGCACTGCAGGTCGCCTGGCCCCGGGGCCCGAGGACACGCAGCCCGATTCACAGAAGGCCCTGTGACCTCCCAGAGTCAGGGAAGAACCAGTGGCAGCAGGACAGCCACTCTGCACAGCCAAAGCCCACCAGCACCAGCCCACCTCACTGCTGACCCCAAGCTTGACATACTTTCGGGCCTGCGGCCGAGATGATCATGTGCCCGGGAGCCTGGACCCAGGGCTCGCCATCCACCTGCACGGGTGTGGCCTTGAGGAGGGTGACACGGAAGTAGGCTCCCTGGGCGATGCGGATGCCAGAGCGCAGCCCACCCTGGACCTGGCCCTGGTGAGGGAGAGGGCGAACCTTGCTTAGTGGGCGGCAGCGCCACCCCCACCCCCGCTCCTGGCCCCTCACTCACCATGTGCATGACACCTGTCACCCCCACCACCTCCAGCAGCCCGTCGTCCATGCGCGGCTTCTCAAACCTTGAGTCACTGTCGGAGCCCCACAGGTCGGCCCCCGAGCCCCAGCTGCACCGGGAGGGAGGGCACACAGGTAAGCGCGCAGGCTGGAGAGGAGGCCGGCAGGGCCAGCGCCCGCGGGAGCCGCGCCCACCGGCACCTGGGGATGTTGATGAAGATGAGCCCCTCGATGCTGGGCAGCTCCACCTCCCGCCGCTCCACCTGCAGCCGGATCTCCCTGTGCAGGCTGCGGGAGTGGCTGATCTTCTGCAGTCCGACCCGCACGTACACGCCCTTGTTGTGGAACCTGAGGGTGGGGGGGGGCGTCTGCTGTCACAAGGCGGGCCCCATCCCCGCCCCCCAGTCACTGCCAGCCCCAGGAAGGACGCTCCCACCCTGGGCCCTCTGGCACCTGCTCGTGAACTTGCCGGGCTCTTCCTCCCGCGCCTGGTGGAAGTCCAGGCTTAGCTCTGCGTCGATGCCAATCCCACAGTAGTTACTCATCTGCACAACCTGACAAGCAGACACGTCCTCCCGTGGCCCCGGTCGGCCCCCACCAGGCGCTCCGCCTCCCCCCGGTGGGTCCAGCCTCCTCGTCCAGAGCCACTTCTGTCTGGAGACTGATCAGTACTCAGGAGCCAGCAGCACGTGGTGCCAACAAGTCACCACTGTGCCTCCACTTCCCTATCCAGAAGGGGCAGCACTGGTGCCTACGCCAAGGTGTGGCTGGCACGAGAACGAATGCCCAGACAGGTGTGGCAGGGTCACCAACAGGGTGCCACACCCTCCCCCGGGAAAACCAGTACCTTGGGGGGCTCTGCGTCTGCCACACCATCCTCCCCACTGCCAGTCTCGTGAGCATCCAGCAGGATGGTCCAGCGGTCCATGAGCACAGCATCAGCCTCGTCCACAGACACCAGCACGGAGAACGGGTCCTCTCCACTGTAGCCCGCCCCCCAGCGGAGGACCCGGCCAAGGTCATTCCCTGGGACACGGGCAGGACGCATGCTGACTCTCCACACCTGCCACCAGGCCCAGGCCCCACCAGGATGGGGCAGGGAGAGAAGGAACCCGAGGCCCCACCCCACAGCTCGCTGGCTTCACCTGTGCCCAGGGGCAAAATGGCCACAGCAGGCTCTGGGCAGGCCAGCCGGTGTCGCATCTCTTCCAGGGCGGCGAGCACCCAGCCCACGGTGCCGTCCCCACCACACACCAGCACCCGGAAGCAGGGCACCTGGGAGAACACGTGGAACCTGGCAGCAGGGAGACAGAAGCGTCCCACCACCAGCCATGGCCACAGTCATGAACAAGCAGGGATGGGAAGCCACCCTGGGGGCAGAGTGGGTCTGTAGCTCCTCCCCAGCCCAGGACAACCTCGGGGGGCGGGGTGCATTCACACTCCTTCGGGCAGCAGGGTCCCAGACTCACCCGGGCAGAGGCCCCCCGTTGGTCAGCTCAAAGACCTGGTGAGGGTTGAGCAGCTTCCGGAAACTGCAGAGCAGGTCCCGGCCCTTGAGGCCTCCACTTTTGGGGTTCACAAACACGAGGAGGGGGCGGCAGTCTGGGGGCAACTTTGTGTGCTGACAGATGGGGCTGCATCAGGGTGGGCTCCCCAGGCTGCCCCTCAGAGGCATAGCCTCCCCCTGCCACGCTGCCCGGGCAATGGCTGCCCTGACCCTAAGCCCACCCGGCCCAAGCCAGCCTGGGGCTAGCACACATAGGACCCCACATGGCCACGCCACCTCCCCACTGACCGCTCGGGTGCCTCCCACTGGCCCACAGAGCAGGGAAGGTGCCAGAGCCAGCCTGGAGCCCCGAGCACACAGGCCACACTGCACCCACCATGACAGGTGTCCTCAGACCACACCCACTGCCTGGTCCCCACAGCCCACGAGACCAGGCTGGAAGCCAATGTGTGACCCCACCTGCCCTTCTCAGAGCCACTGCTCCCAGGGCCCACCCACAGCAGCCGGGAGCAACCCAGCTCGCAAGACGGCCCCATGTCTCCCCTCGACCACAGGGTGACCAAGCCCCCTCCCACGCATGACTGCAGGAACTGTGCCCGAGAGAGGGCAGAGAGCAGGTGTCCCCACAAGGGTGAGGACATGGGACGGGGTTCCCCACGATGGGAATTGCTAGGTGACAGGAGACAAACAGGCGTAGACGCAGTGGGCAGTGGCAGCACATGGGCTCAGCCATGGCTCAAGGCCAAGGACACACTTGGGGTGACGTGTCACCCACTGGGCAGAGCTGCCTGCGGCCACCACTTACCCACTCACCCCAGGGCAGGCGGCTGCCAGAAGAGAGAAAGTGGGTGTTGGCGTTACCCACCTGTCTGCCCACGGGGCCAGCAGAGGGGACCCTGACCTGCCGTGGCCACATCCTCATCTGATGATCTAAAGACCTGCCCATCCAGCCACAGACCCTGAACTCATTCTGCTCTAATTCTGCTTGGCCTGAACTGGGGCCTGGGTCATAGATCCCTTGGTGGTGGTGGTGGGGGGGGTCCTTGGGGCCAGCAGGGCAGAGGACCAGAGGCTACTACCAGGGCACAAAGGGCATGGGGCGCTGCTGGGACTTTAGGACAGCCTCCAAAACCAGGAAGCATCATCTACTGGCCAGAGGAGGCCCGGGGGGGGCGGGAGCAGGAATCCAGAGACCTCCTGGGCAGGGAGAGGAGGGCCACACACAAGCCACAAGTACACCCAGCCCTTAGGAGGCGGCCACTGCAGGGCCAGTCAGCCGGCAGGCAGGCCTCTCGCCGTTGGAGCTCGGGCCCCTCCCTCGGTGTGAACTGGCTGCGCACACACATGTGGACTTTGCTCTGACTGCCCCGCATTCAACAAAATAGCCGTGGAGGCCGCGCCCACAGGCCCCATCCCAGCACCACTCACCAGCACATCCGGGAGCACCAGGGCGGTCAGCAGCCGGCCGTGCACAGACGTGTCCCTGACCAGCATGTACAGCCGCTCGGCCTCCGCAAAGCAGGCCACATCCAGCACCACCGCACCTGCGGCAGGTGGGCCATGAGCTCAGGTGCCTGTCCTGAGGCCCCACCTCCACAGTGTCTGGACCGCAGGCCTCACCTCCATCTGGGGCCAGGTGGCCCCAGTTCTGGCTTTGGCCCATTTCAGGTTAGCCCATCCCAAGGCATCTCCATGGTGTGTGACCCCTGCCCCCCCAGAGAGCCGTCAAGGACAGCTGGGCTTAGAAACAAAACATGCTGGGTGGACGTGAGCAAGGCCACCAGGAGGCAGGGGGGCAGATCTGCACCCTGTTCTCCCCCCCTCCCCGCCCCCCCGCCGAGACCCCCAGCATCCAAGAGAGGCATGAGGACGCTGGTAACTCACAGAGGGATGGGCCTCACAGGACCGTCCCCCCACTGGGTAGATTTGAAGCTTCCCCCGACCAAAGAGGTGAACCCGCGGGCAGAACAGGCACCGCAGTCATGTTTTAGCAAGAGCATCACAGCCGTGAGCCAGAAAATGAAACACAAGTGTTGTGCCTGGCAGAAGTGAGAGGGCAGGGCTGCTCCAGGGAGCAACCCTGGCCAAACCTGACCCTCGCTCGGGAGTGGCTCACCTTGCGTGGAGTAGACGTGGCTGACAGACACCAGGCCAGCTGCAAAGAGGAGCTGCGGTCGGCCTCACGGGACCCACCCCGGGCCTCAGACCCCAGGCAGCCCCGTCCAGCCTCCCAGGCCAGCCTCCCTGCCCTGTGTTCACACCACCCAACAGAGGACCTCCCCCACGAAGTGTCCCCACCTCCAGGCACAGGTCACCCCCCCAGGGTCCAGAGCAGGAGGCTCAGAAACCCTTCAGAGGAGGTGATGGGGTCTGGGCCCCAGAGTGAGAAGAGAGACCCGCTGGCAGGAACCCGCTCAGCACAGGCTCAACAGCGACCGGGGGAAGTGCGGGAGCAGGAGCCCACCTTGGCACCGCACCCCCGCCCCACCCCTGTGGCCCAGAGTGCCAGACCAGCCCAGGCAGCCGCACCTTTGCTGGCCACAGCCTCGTCCAGCAGACTGCTGTACTCCTGGAGGGACAGGCCAGGAGGCAGACCACCCACGAAGAGAGAGACACGTGGGGCCACCGCTCTGTTCTCAGCCACGTAGAACCTCGTCTGGCCCATCTGCCGCAGGGACGTCTGTGCGGAGGCGACACTGAACAGAGCACTAAAGGGAGGGGCTCCAGGCCCCTCCACCCTCCCTGTCCATAGGAGCCGAAGGGGAGACTCCCCAGGCTGGACCCCACCAAGACGGAAGAGGAGTGGAAGGCCGTACAGGCTTCCTTCGTTGGAACAAGGCCTCCCCACCTCCCCTCAGGGAATGGGCACTGCTGGCCAAGATGCTCAGCTGCCCACCAGGATGGACGTGGTGTCCTAAGGGCAGACCCTCTCTCTACGAGGTAGAGGCCATGGCCAAAGGCCAGCAGCTCCCCAGGGGCCAGTGCCCACATCCACTGACCTGCCGGATATCATGAAGCCGGTCAAGCAAGGGCTCTTCAGCCGCCAGCACCGTGCGCTGGACTGTGGGGTGGAGAGACACCAGCCGTTAGCACCAGGCACTGTGGCCACCTCCAAAAACAGATGTCCTGGGGCCACAGGGCCCCTGGGGCAGAGCTGATGAGCGCATTGGCTGCAGGCGGCCCACTCACCTTGCCGGCTGCCCATGAGCGCCTCCACCAGCTGGAAGCTCTCGGGCCCCTCGTCCTGTGGGGTGAAGTTCTCCGTGTGAGGCCTGGACAAGCCCCCCACTCCCAAGGACCCACCTAGGGCCGCCACACCAGGCAGGGTGGGTCCAGCACACACCTGGCAGCCAAGCAGCGGAAGAACCTCCTGCACCACGGTCCGGGCAGTGCTCTGGGGGGTCACGCGGATGGACACGTAGGCCACGCCCACCCTGCAGGGGACAAGCTCAGGTGCCGGGCTCCGATGGTCGGCCCCCACGCCCACCCCTCCCGCCGCGGATCCTGCTGGGCCTGGGTCTCACTTGAGCCAGGCAGGGTAGATCTTCAGAACCTCCTGGGTGCGGGGCCGAGCACGAATGATCCAGGCCTCAGCACCATCTCGGGCCCCTGGGCCTCTGCTGCCCTCCTCTTCCACCGTCCCGCCACTCCAGAACCTCCCTAGGGCCCCGAGGTCGCCAGCCTGTGCAGGCTGGGGGAGTGCCTGCAGCTGGAAGTGCTGAGGATCCTCCGTGATGTAATAGGCCCGCAGCGCGGCCTCCTGCAGAGAGGGGAGCGAGCGGACGCGCCAGGAGCCAGGTCACGCTGGGTCCCTGCGGCCCCCCAGGAACAGGCCTGCGAAGCTGCGTGCGCCCCCTCTTACCAGCACCTCCTGGTTCCTGGCCTGTCGGGGGACAGTGATGGCACGAGAATGGTTTCGCAGCACGGAGTCGTTGCCATCAAATATCTTCAGGGTCTGCTTGCCTGGCCACAGGGAAGGGGGTGCAGATCCGTGGAGTGGGGGACAGGATGGGGTAAGGGGATGGGAGGGGGTACTGGGCCCAGCTAAGGGGCACTTACTGGACTCTGGCACCACCAACTCTCTCCCTGGGCCGGCGGGGGCGCTCGCGTCCACGCTGTCTTCTCCCTCACCTGTGGGACCATCAGAGCTGGACTCAATCTATCGAAGCCCAGCCACCCACCACAGGGACCCGCTCCCTGCTGCCCGCGCTCACCCGGCTCCGGGGTCGCACTCTCCGAGATACGAAAGCAGTGCATCTTGCTGAAGTTGCGGGATAGTAGGCGCACGCACGCTGGGGGCAGGACCATGGTGCGCAGGCGCCCGAAAGTGCACTCAGGGGCGAGAGCCGTAGAGCAGACGGAGTGGGCCTGGGGCCAGGGTGGGGAAAGGAGGAGCAGGGGCTCGAGCCTGGGGCCCTTGAGCAGAAGAGGGCCTGGGTCCAAGCCAGCGGTGAGTGACCGCCCAGTCTCCCACGCTGAGTGTGCACAGCGGGTGGCCCTACAACCCCCCTCACCCCGTCCTGATTCTCCGCTGTACAACCGAACCCCACCCAAAAGCCGGAAAAGAACGCGATGCAAACGAGCTCGGATAGAGGAGAGGTGCCCCCAAGTTTCCCCAGGACCCTCTCACCCTGCTGTGCCCATGGGCCTCGCAGCCAGCCTCGACCCCCGCCTCTGCCCTGCCCCACCTGGACACCGCCCCCCTCCGGCCCCGCCCCACCTGGACGCCGCACCACTCGCAGCGCAAGCCGGCCAGCACGTCGGATGAACCGCAGGTCTTCCGGCAGACCTCGCAGCGTGCGCCCGAGGGCAGGTTCCCCTCCCGCCAGTGGTGGAGATGCAAGTCCTGCGGAGAGGGCGGTCAGCGGGCTCGGCCGGCCCCGCCCCTCCACTGCCCTCCCACCTGGCCCAGGCGGCCGGGCCGGCAAACTCACGTGGTCCCGGTACCCGTCCCGGTGGCACTGGCGGCAGTCGCTGCAGGCGAAGGGCACACAGTCGAGGTGAACGTGCAGCTCACACACTGGGGGGCGGGCAGGGTTAGGGGCCTCTCGCCGCCCCACCCGGACCCTGCCAGACCCCTTGTCGCAGGCCTCTCTGTACCACCCGGGGCCCTCCCCTCCCTTGGCCACCCTTTCTTTAACCATTTTGGGCCCAACATGCGGGGCAGGAGCAGCCCCCCACCCCTCAGCGGGGTGGGAACCAGCATTTCCACATCTCCGCCAGACTGGCCCACCTCAACACCAGCCTCTGAACCCGCCATCCGGGGAACCTGCCTCCCTGCTGTGCCTCTAGAATCCACAAATTCTCCTGCCCCCACCCCAGATCGCAGGGAGGGCTGGGCCACCCTGGGCAGCAAAGACCTGGTCCCTGTTGGGCGCGGGGGGGTGGGGAGTGGGGCAGGGCTCAGACCCCAGAGGACCAGGCAGGCTCCTGGTAGTACCTTCACAGCGAAGCCCAGGCGCCTCCAGGCCCTTTCGGCACACCCCGCAAAACTTGCGCTTGTAGAGCCCCCGGGGCCCGAAGCAGTGGGCCACCGGGACCTGGAAGGAGCAGAGCGCTGCCTTAGCCTGGGGCCCATGGCCTAGCACCCTCACCCCTGGATGCCCGGTCCCCAAGCCCCACCTCCTCTCTGTCCCAGCCCTGGCCACCTGCCTGGCCGCTATACACCCCTAAGTCCTCTCGAGCGCTATTAATACCATGTAGTGCCTCAAAGCCCCTCCACGCTCCCAAGGGGTTCTGCTGGGGACTGGCCAGCACATGGACCTCCCCATTCCCCGTGCAAGGCCAACTCAAGGCTGTCCCAGGCCGTGATCTCAGATGGCCCCTTCTGCAGCTCAGGCCCCAGCTGGTCCTGCCCAGGCCCGATACGGCCAAGGTTGCGTGGGGCTGACCCCAGGCCTGTTCCCCTTTGTGATACATGTGGCGCCACGTGGATGAAGTACAGGTGGAGGGAGGCCCACCAACAGGCAGCAGGGGCAGTGCTGGTACCGGGACCCCGGGAGAAGACAGGGTCAGAACCACGGGGAAGTGAGGCCCAGCTGCTCTGCTGGGAGGGGCGCAGAGGCAGAGGCGCACTCTGCACTCAAGGACCCAGACCAGCTCAAGCGAGTACTCCACGGCCACCCCATCCAACCCACCGTCCTGACTCCCAGCCCAGCTCCTGCCTGCCCCGCCCCTGCCAGCCCAGCCCCTGCCACAGAGCCGGCCTTCCTCAACCCTCTGCACCTGCACCCACAGATGAGTCGCCCACGCTCTATACGCACGTGGACAAGGCTGGGCGCCACGCTGGCGCAGGGCGTCCTCACGTGCTTCAGGCACTTCTCATGGGACATGAAGTTGCAGGCTATGGGAATGAGAGCCCGTGAGTTAGCCCGGTCCTGCCCAGGAATCAAGAGACCCCAGGGCTTGGCACACGGAAGGGAGGCTGCAGACAGTGGGGCCTCCGAGGGCCATGGTGGGGGGCGGGCAGCATTCGATGACAGGGGAGAGAGCCATCTCGGTGGGCCCACTCTCCCAGACCTGCTGGGAGCGCTTCGTGCCTGTGGTGACTCACTGAAGGGCCCCCAGGCCCATCCCATTGTATGTGGGATTCACCTCTTTATCCTAACCCTAACCCTGGTCTCAGGGCTAGAGAGAGGGCACAGTGGCAGCCTGCTCCCCTGGCCCACCCCCAAGAGCCCCTGGGGGCGCTGCCATCCTGGACGATGGTGTGTTCTGGTGTCCTGAGAGTGGCCCCTGTCCCCGCCCCACCACCCCTCCCCTGACACGCGCACAGGCCCAGCTCTTTGCAGTCGCTGTGAGGGGTAGGCGGGCAGGCAGTTGGCCAGCTCCCGTATCTCTACCTACCCCCCAGACCGGATTCTCCGGAGACACACTCCCTCACTCTTCACAAATGCACACACCCGAATCTCCATCCCACACACAAGGGGCCTGCCCAGCCCAGAGCCAGTCTGTGACAGACCAGGAGCGCACCCACCAGGCAAGCAGGGCAGCCGGCCCAGTGAGGGTGGCACCTGCCCCCGGCCCAGAGGCTCCGAAGGCGGGGCAGCAAGGGGGCATCCGTACCCATACGGAGGAGGCCTGGAGAAGGGTACACAGTCCCTGTCAGCTCCCCTCCAGCCACTCGGACTGGCTCTGCCGCCATGGACGGCAGCAGCTGCGGGCACACGGCACCCGGCTTCCTCCTCTGGCCCCCAGAGATAGGCCTTGCTCCCCACCATATATCCTGGGTGCTCCCTGGAAAGGGAGGGGGCTCTTCCTCCCACAGCCTTGTCAGGCCCTCTGCCTGCTGAGGTCACCAGCTCATCCTCCAGAGTTGGGGAGAAAGTCGGCACAGCACGCAGGGAAGGTCTCCACATCACCCCTTTCCCTCCTACAAGCTTCCTCGCCCCTCAGACCCAGCGCCCACCTGCAGGTCATATCCTACTCTTGAGGGGAGCCTGCCACTTCCCCAGGCAGAAGGCATCCTGTGAAAGGGGCCCAGCCTCCTCTACCCAGACCCAGCCAATCCTCCTCTGCCAACCCTGGGCTGAGTGGTCCCTCTGTCCCCAGAGCCAAAGGCCTGTCTCTGCAAGCAGGGCAGGGACACCTTGCCCCATCCCCCGCAGAGAGGAGCAGGGCTAGAAGAGCCAGCCCTGGAAGCACGCATGTCAACTGCCCAGGAGCCAGAGGAGGGAGGGCCTCCTTGCCCAGCCAGGCTGGCTTGGCGGCTGGGTGGGAGCTGTCGGGGCACGTCACACTCAGGGTGGCAGGGGCACGTCACACTCAGGGTGGCAGGCCCGGCCCGGCTCTCTGAGAGTCTGAGCTGGGCAGCGCCAGCACTCGGCAGCGTGCACTCAGGGGAGAAGAGCCAGCACCAGACCCCGGGAGCCAGTGGCCCAGGGCCTGGACACGCTATTGTCCCTTGCACCTGCTCAGGGCTGGCTGGCCTCAAGCCCCAGTCCCTGCACCTGCCCTTCCCCGGCTGGATCCCAACCCACATGAAGAAGCCCAGGGAGCAGTTCTTTCCGCCATCGTGGGGAAGCGGCAGCAGCCACTCGACGGCCCCCCAGAACCCCGGAGGAACCGGTCCTCATCACCTCCACGGGGAGGTCTGGGCCTGGCACACACCTGCCCGGGGGGCAAGGGGCCCTGTCCTGGGGAGGCCATTGCTGGAAGTCCAGAGGTCAGAGGTCAGCGGTGGGGTCGCGGGCGCTCACCGTCACACAGGATGCCGGCCAGCCCCCAGATGAAATCGGAGCAGAGGTGGCAGAAGGTGGGCTTGGTGAGCGTCACCTTCCTGAAGATGTGACCCAGCGCGGCGGGGCCTGGGGGCCTGGCGCCCGCCCGCTCCGGCCCCGACCCTGGCCCGGACCCCGGCCCCGATCGCGAGCGGCTTCCGGCGCCCAGCTCCGGACTGGAGGTCGGACTGCCCAGGAGAGGGGAGCCGCCGCCAAGCCAGGCGCGGGCTCCGGGCTCGGCCGCCGCCGCCATTCCCGGCCAGGGCGGCCCGAGCCCCGGCGGGGGACGAGTGCGGGGGTCGCGCTGCGTGCAAAACGGGCCAGCGTCCCCAGTGGTCCCCGGCCGTCCGCGCCGGGCTTCCGACTGCGCCCGCCGCCACTGCGCAGGCGCGCGGTCTGGGGGCGGGGCCAGGGGCGGGGCCGGCCAGGGGTGGGGCCGCGGGCGGGGTTAGGGCCTGCAGGCCGGGGCGAGGCCAAGGGGGTGGGACCTGCGGAGTGGGGCGGGGGGTGGGCGGGGCCAGCCTGCGGAGCCGGGACCCAGCGGAGATCCGAGCCCGGTGGCCAGAAGAGGCGGGCCGGTAGCCGGGACCCGGTTCCTGGCACACGGCCTCCAGACAGCGACGCGAGATGTTTGCACCTGCGGTGACCTGGCCCGCGCCTGCGCAGACGGACGCCTCCCACGCGGCACCGGGATCACGCCCTTGGTTCGAGGCTGCGCGGGGCGACCTGGTGAGCGTGCAGCACTGCCCCAGGTCCCCAGAGTGGAGTCTGGAAGACCGGCTCTGCCCTCAGGGGGCCCCGGTCTGGAGTCAGAGGAGCGGGGAAGGGGCTAGGGTCTCAGGGTGGGCGTCCTAGGGTGAGGTCCGGAGAGGAGCCAGCCTGGGCTCCACTCTGGGCGTCCTTGGGCGGAGGCGGGCGACTGAGATAGTTCTGGGGCTGGACGGCCTGGCTCCCCGCGTGCTCCCCCCAGCCGCGTGTAAGCGGCTCCGTCTGCAGAGTCTTTGGACGCTGCCTGGCCGCGAGCACCCTCAGGCGCCAGGTCCCTGTCCTGACGGGGCTCTGGGCCAGCAATGGCCTGGGGCTGCCCGGCTTGTTGGAGGATCGTTCCTTGCAGGAGGAGCCCCCTCCCATCATCTCTTCCTCGGAAGCCGGAAGCCGGAGGGACTGGCATCCTTCCTGGCCGACCTCACGCGACCCTCCCCCAGGCCTCTCCCTCTGTGAAAGATCCGCCCCCACCGCACTCCCAGGGAATCCCAGCCCCTGAACCCCCCCCGCCCCGCGTTGTCTCCCGGGCGTGTCCACGCAGGTCACCCTGCCCCATCGCCTGCCATAGCTCCGGAGCCCCTGCGCCTGCGGGCCTCACGGTGGCTTGTAGTGCGCTGCGTGGCCGGCTTCGTGGTTCGAGGGGCATCCCCAGGCTCTTTGTAGGCTTCCCTGGAGCTCGCATCCACCCTGCGGGGTGAACAGGGGCTGCAGGGCCTGGAAGAGGAGAAAACCGGGGGAGATTGGTGTGGGGAGGGAGTAGTGAGGAAATGCCTACACGTGTGCTAGGTCTGCTGGGAGGGGCTGCTAGGGACCTGGCTGAAGACAAGAGCAAAGCCTGGAGCAAGGAAGGGGGACACAGAGTCAGCCCCCAATCCTGTTTGAGCACCAGCTATGCACCAGGGGCAGACAAACAGCAACAAGCTGAAAAATAAGCCCAGAAATGCCACTTGGTGCCCAGTGTGGATGGAAGGAGCCAGGACGAGCTGCAGGAGGACAAGCATCCACACGGGGGACGGAGTCCAAAGCCCTGAGGCAGAGTCCTGCGGCGAGGCCAGGCACCCTCCCTGGGGCTTCCAGGATGGTCCTACCTCCTGGGGCCGGAACTCACTGCCAGCCTCCTCTCCCCCCAGCCTGCCTCGTGGCTCCAGGAGAGTCCTGACCCCGAGGTCTCTATTGCAGACCACGCCTCTCCATTCACACTGTAGTAACTGCCTCTAAGGAAACCTCAGGCTTTATCTTTCTCCATTTGCAAGAAAATGGACTGTGGGAAAAACATCTTGGAAAGGAAACTCCACATCTGACCTTTACTGCAGACTTTCACTGTGTTTCGTATTCACTAAAATGGCAAAGATACTTCATCGCACCATCCCATGACCCGTTTTTGTTGTTTTTGTCTGTCATTCATGGCATGTGAAGTTCTCAGGCTTAGGGGCCAAATCGGAGTCACAGCAATGCCAGATCCAAGCTGAGTCTTCGACCTACAACCTAGCTCACAGCAACGCCCCATCCTTAAGCCACTGAGTGAGGCTAGAGATCGAACCTCAGTCCTCATAGATACTAGTTGGGTTCATAACCTGCTGAGCCACAATGGGAACTCCCTGAACTTCTTAGAATACCTTCCAAAATAACTAGCAGCTTCTAGAAGACACTTAACACTAAACCTCTGCTTGGGATGCACATCGAAATTCTGGACAGGCCCAGCAGATGCTCGTTTCTGTTGGTTCTAGATGCTGCAGTCTGAGTTCAGGGTGCCAGCATGTGGGTTCTCCTGAGGACACAGCCCTGTCCTGCAGATGCCACCTTCTGGCCCATGGTGGTTGTGGGAGTCCCAACCCCATGACCTCGTCCAACCCTAATTGCCCCCAAAGGCCCGCTTCCAAAGACCATCACAAGGGGGTAGAGTTTTGGCATATTCATCAGTGGGAGAGTCAATGCAGTTTAAGCCACCTAGCTGGTGGTGCTTTGTGGCAGGAACCCAGGCAAAGTGAGGTGCCCACAGATGCTTCGGGGCTGCCTGGAAGGCCGGGAAATGGCTGCTTCTGCCTTAATTGGGACTGGCTTCTTTCACCCAAGGTTTTGTCTTGAATTCCGCTGAGGGGGCATGTGAGTATCTGGCCCCCTGTGTGCTGCCGAGTGTCCCTTCTAGGGCAGTGGGCTTGGGTGCTGGTACCAGACTCGGGCTGTTCTGAAAAATGCTTGGGAATATTCCTGTCCAGGTGTTTGGACACCACGTGTGCCCAGGTCCACATGTCTGCTTAGCATTTGCTTCATTTGCTCCTGGCTCAAACAGCCTTCCAAAAGTGCGCAGAGAAATAAAAGTTGGCACTTCCACGGGCAACGCGGGAGACTTTCAGTTTCACAAGCTCAGCCTTTCCGGTGGGGCGCAGAGGTATTTGGGTGGCTTCGGCTTTTGCTGCGGCGGCAGCCCAGGAGGGAGCCCAGCATCCCGGGTCCTTCTGCCGTCTGCAGCTCTTCAAGTGAGGCTACGTCTGGTCCCTTTTCTATTGACTGTCTCTGTCTTGTTGATTTGAAACTGTTCTCTATATATTCTGGGGGTGGTTTTTTGTCGGGTACAGGCACTTATCAGTATTCTTTGTCACACTCTGTAAAGTCCCCTCGGCCTTGGACTCCCTGACCAGCCAGCCTGAAACTCAGGGCTGCTCCCCGCCAGCCCGGGTCACCCCACTTCACCAGCGGTCAGCCTGGTTCCCTGTGCGCTTCCGTTTGAAGGGGGCTTATTGAACAGACGTGGCTGACTCAGGAGCCCAGGCCCAGGCAGCAGCACCATCACTCGGCCTGGACAAAGCTCGCCCAGCACCCAGTCGGCTCCGTCGGGCATCCCAGGCTCCTGCACTCAGAGCTCCGGGCGGAAGGAGCCCTGGGCTGGGGGCCCTGAAGCAGCAAGTCACCCACTGAGCCCCAAAGGCAAAAATGTGGCACCAAACAGGTGGAAGAGGACTTGCCCCCGGATGAGCTGGAGCAGGAAAGCGGGGGACACCAAGGGGACCCCGAGGGTGCAAAGGCAGGCTCTGCGAATATCGGGCAGACTGTGTCTGCCCCTTCACACCAGCAGCCCAGCGCCAGCTCAGTGGGGGCTCTTGGAGCGTGGGCTGTATTTCCCTTCTGGGGAGGGCCTTTAAATCCTTGAGCTGTGAAGACACCCTTGTCTGAGAAGACGGCTGTCTGCCTTTCCCACGGGCGCCTCCCAGCTGCCAGCCTGTGTGGCAGTGGTCGTGTCCACTCGGCTGATACATGACCAGGTAAGGGTGAGACTGGGCCCGCTCAGGTGTGGGGCGGCCTGAAGTGGATGGGGCTCTCTTTAAGAAACAGTGAACAATTATTTCGATAAAATTGGGAGCACCTTTATTCTGAAGGAGAGAAAAACATCACAACAAATTAAACATTAAGACATTGGCAAAGGAGGAGTTCCCGCTGTGGTACAGTGGGTTAAGGATCTGGCGTTGCCACAAGTATGGCATAGGGCTCAGCTGTGGCTCAGATTTGATTTGATACCTGGCCTGGGAATTTCCATATGCTGTGAGTGCAACCAAAAAAAAAAAAAAAAAAAAAAGACATGTAAGGATAATTTGATCCACTTGCTGTACAGTGGGAAAATAAAATATATATATAAAAAAAAAATGACACTCACGAAAAAAGGAGTTCCCTTGGGGTGCAGGTGGTTAAGAACTCAGCATTGTCACTGCTGTGATGCGGGTTCCGCCCCTGGCCCAAGAAGGTCTGCATGCTTCAGGTGTGGCCAAAGGAAAAAAAAAGTCAAGGCCATTATCACAACGGCAGAGAACCTTGTCATGTTTCTTCACATATGAGCTGGGAGGTTTCAGGGTGGCACAGTTTTCTTGTGCCACAACCAATCTGAAATACCCTCCTGATCTGTCCAAACTTCTTACGTTGTGTCCTCGTCACATTGGCTGGTAGGCCTGCATTCTCTTGTTGATGTCAGCATTTCCTGCTACATCAGCGGCTGTTTAACCATTTTCCAAAAGTCGGGTGACTCACTCCTTCCTCCGGGTTAATTGCTTCAGGGTTCCTGGAAGCCGTTTTCTGCACCAGCGTGTCCTTTGTGAAGGTCGCTAAGCTAGCAACTGGGAGGGACACACGTGTACCCCAGTGACCCCCAACCAGTGTTCCCACGACCAAACTTCCCCTTGGCCAGACCCCAAAAGTGCCCCCCCGGCGCCCCACCAGCAAGAGGGGAAGTGTGGCGGGGGACCCGACCGTGTGGGAGCCCCTGTGGTCACTTTGTCTTCATTCAGCAGGTTTTATCAAAACTTGTGAGCACATGAGTGAGGCCCACTGAGAACACAGGCCACTGAGTCCCTGCAGTGCCTCTGTCCGTCTTTGCCCTGGGCCCCGCTGTCCCCACTGCTCTGGCATCACAGCCCCAGTCTCGGCCAGCAGGAGCCCCTGGGTGTGTTCAGGGTGTGGGCAGGACCACGGTCCCTCCAGCTGCTAGAGCCGCATTCCCGGCGTTCCTGGGCACCTGGCCCCTTCCTTCCTCATCAAAGGCAGCAGCATTGCATCTTTGTTCGAAAGTTTGTGCCCAGGATTTGTTTTCATCAGACACGGTGAGGTGACAGGACCGAGACAAACTGCCTTTGAAGGAAGAATTGAGACAAACTGCCTTTGAAGAGAAGGGGCCACCACGGAGGCAGGCCCATGGCCGCAGCACAGGTTTGGGTTCCAGGTAGAAGCAGGAACCAAGAGAACAGGGCCCAGAGCCTTTCCTGGGGGTTTTGCAGGAAGGAGCGGCGGGGGCAGCTTCGGTACTGGAGTGACATGGGGCCGGACCAATGGAGGGGCTTGGGCAGGCCTGCACTCTGGGGGCAGCCCCTGGCTGTCCAGCACCCCGCCCTGGATGCTGAGACTGGACTGAGGGGCTGGCTGGGGTGTGGACTCTGGGCCAGTTCACTGGGGGAGGCTCAGCCTTGGAAGGGGCCCCAAAGGCCTGAGCCCCAAGGACACAGAAAATAAGCAAATGTAGCCAACAGAGTCAGACAGATGGGGGAGGGAGGGGACCATTCTCACCTGCTTAGAGACACGGGCCAGATTTCAGAGACGAAAAAGGGCAGAAAGACGGATGGTCTGGCCAGCAGAGCCCCTGGTCCTCTCGCCAGCCGGATCCAGAGACAAAAAGCCCAACAGAAAAATAAATGAGGCAGGAGAAAAGGAAAAAACCACTCTAAGGGCACGGAGGAGAGAAAATGCAGCCCAATCCTGTGTTCTTTAACCTGGGAAAGTCAAGGGTCCCTCGTGGTCGGAATCCACAGCCCTGCAGCTCTGGCCCCACCATTAGGGCCCCCACACCCAAATGCTAAGACTGCTGAAATTATGGACTCAACCCAACCAACTACCAAAGCATTTTGCTCAATCTGTGCCCTGCCCTAGCCTCTCGGCTGCAGTTGCCACCAGCCCAAGGGACACGCTTGCCTCCTCTCCAAGCTTCCCTCAGCCCCCCGCAGCCAGCCTTTCTCACAAGGAGATCCACCTGACACACCGGGCTGACATCTTTTAGTCCTTGTTGGCTTCTGGTGGCCGCACACTCTTCCCCCAGACCCTTGGCCACCCGGGGAACCCCTTGGGTCCGCCCGAGCAATAGCGGTAGGACTTCGTGGACTGTGCAAGCAGCACTGGGGTCAGTGCAGTGCTGAGGCTTCCTGCCCCTCAGCCCCGACAACGGTCAGACCCAGAGGTCCACACACAGGGCCCAACTCCACGCAGCTGTCTTAGCAGTGGGTGCCTTGAACAAGCGGCCCATTTTCACGTGGATCATACACTGGCCAGCCATCACCAAAAAATTCCTCCCTTTGGAGTGAAGAACTCTGGGAATCTCTTATTCCACAGACACCCCGACTACACCTTTTAATCACCTGTCTCCACATGCACTAAGGCCAGGATGTGGGGCCTGGCCAGGACCTGCTCATTCCCTTTGGACTTTCAGACACACATGTCACTTTTCAAGGCACGATCCGTGAGGGCTCCCAGAGGGCCAGTCCCCCGGAGACATACTGGCCTCCTCAAGCATCCCGTTCCCAATTCCAGCCCAGAAAGTGGACCCCTGCATGGGTCTCTATCTTGTCCCAGGCCTCAATCTCTTTTAATTCAAGGCCCTTGGCTAGCCCACCCCTCACACCAACTTTACAGCCATTCCCTTTGCCCTTTCCTACATTACAGGGGATGAGTCCGGCCTCTGCAATAAAGACCCATCACTGGAGTTCCTGTCGTGGCACAGTGGTTAATGAATCCGACTAGGAACCATGAGGTTGCAGGTTCGGTCCCTGGCCTTGTTCAGTGGGTTAAAGATCCGGCGTTGTGATGAACTGTGGTGTAGGTCACAGACGCGGCTCGGATCCCATGTTGCTGTGGCTCTGGCATAGGCTGGTGGCTACAGCTCCAATTAGACCCCTAGCCTGGGAACCTCCATATGCCACGGGAGCGGCCCTAGAAAAGGCAAAAAGACAAGGCATATGTATATATGCTCCTTCCCTTCTCCACCTCCCCATGCAGTCCTGCCTCTTGCTCCTTGGATCTGTGTCCATCTGTCTAACCACAGCCGATTAAAACAAGCCCTCAGTACAAATTTTTGAACAATCTTCAGGCGTACCTGTCTAGGCACAGCAGAAACAAATCTGACTAGGAACCATGAGGTTGTGGGTTCTGTCCCTGGCCTCACTCAGTGGGTTAAGGATCCGGCGTTGCCATGAGCTGTGGTGTAGGTCGCAGATGTGGCTCGGGTCTGGTGTTGCTATGGCTGTGGTGTAGGCTGGCAGCGGTAGCTCTGATTTGACCCCTAGCCTGGGAACCTCCATACGCTGCGGGTGCGGCCCTAAAATGACAAAAGACCAAAAAAAATTTAAAACAAACAAACAAACCCAGAACTGTCTCCAGATCAATTTCTCTCTTCTGAAGTCACCACGTGGCCTCTTTCGTGTCAAATCTCCCTCTGCCTCCCGCTTACGAGGATATTGTGATGACACTCAGGGCCCCTTCAGGTAATCCGGGATAATCGCCCTATCTCAAGACTCTGAACTTAATCAAAGCTGCAAAGTCCCTTTGCCGTGTAAGCTCACGCTAATAGGCTGTGGGTGTGGCCGGGCCAGCCCGGCACACACTCTGTTCCCCTCGAACTCCTGTGGGCGTCTCCTGCGTTTTATGGTGGTGGCGGTGGTGGTTGTTTTTGTCTTCTCAGGCCCGCACCAGGGGCATATGGAAGTTCTCAAGCTAAGGGTCAAGTTGGAGCTGCACCTGCTGGCCTGCACTATGGCCACAGCAGTGCCAGATCCGAACCAAGTCTGCCACCTACACCACAGCTCACGGCAACGCCAGATCCTTAACCCACTGAGTGAGACCAGGGATCGAACCTATGTCCTCATGAATGCCAGTCAGCTTTGTTTCCACCGAGCCACGACGGGAACTCCTTCTCCTGCGTTTTAGACTCTGGGTATATTTCAAGCCCCACAAGACATTTTTATTGTCGCGTTCTGTGTCACTCTCCATTAGATTATAGACAACAGACCCTTCTGCTGTGTTCCATCAGTCCTGCTCCTCTGGGCCGTGGGATCATGGTTCGGAAAGGACACAGCTGACCTTTCCCATTAAGGAGGGTCAGTGGGGACACACACTCCCAGAGCCAGTCTCTCTGAATCGTCTTTTTTTGACCTCCGTTTTCAAAGTATACCTTTTGCTGGGTTGAGATGTCTCGGCTGCCAAGGTCCGCCTGCGGTTCTTTCCTCGTCGGCTGTTCCAGCTGCTTCTGCTGGAACGTCAGTGGTCTTTCTTGCTATTTCATGCTCTGAGGGTAACAGGTCCTTTCCCCTCTGGCTGCTCTGACGGTTTTGCTCTGGCTTTGGTTTCAACATCTCGCAAGAACACAGCTGGGCTCCTGTCTCTGTACTTTTCCTCTGGCTACACAGCATGTCTTCATTCCACGGCTGGATGTCACCCATCACTTTTTTTTTTTCTTTTGTCTTTTTAGGGTGGCACCTGTGGCATATGGAGGTTCCCAAGCTAAGGGTCCAATTGGAGCTGTAGCCACTGGCCTACACCACAGCCATGGCAATGCCAGATCCTTAACCCACCAAGCAAGGCCAGGGACTGAACCCGCAACCTCATGGTTCCTAGTCAGATTTGTTAACCACTGCGCCACACCGGGAACTCCACCCATCATTTTTAGAAGATGATCAGCTTCTCTCTCTTCAGTCTAAGGGACTAGGAACATGGGCTGGCTTTGGGGGTGAGTCCTGCTGTCCAGCGGAGGGGAGGGAGGAGGGTATGGGGACAGAGGGAGGCTGGTCCCCGCGTCCTGCAATGTCGGCCTGGTGGAGGGCGTGTTGCTGTAGGGTTCCTGTAGTATATGCGTGCGACTTAAAGCTTACCCATTCACAGTGCTGAGCCCCAGTTCCCCCAGCGGCCAGGCGGGGCTGCCAGCTGTCCATCTAGGTGTCCACTTGGCTTCTCAAAGGCAGCTCAGTCCCCTGAGCACCCCTGTTGCTTTACAGCGGCCCCACTCTCAGAAGACAGCACACCACCCCGCTGCTCCAGCCAAAGTCCTTGCAGTCACCAGTCCACCTTCCAAACGCGCCCCACGTCTGACCACCTCTCCCCGCCCTGCAACCACCGCAGGTCTCTCAGCCATCCAGCAGCCTCCTGGCCCCCGCATTGGGCTGCTTCCCGCCCAGGCCAACCGAAGCATCTCAGCAGATGTCTTCACCAGTGCGGCTGAAGGCCGAGCGCTCTCCAAGGGACTCGCGGTTCCCACAGCCCTTAGCGCCGAAGGGGACCGAGGGGAGGAACCCGGCCCGAAGGGGTACCACATTGGGTGGCGGAGAGGACTGGCAGCCGGGGGGCCGCTGGGCAGAGCCCACTGTCCGAGACGAGCTCCGGATTCCGGAGCTTAGGGAGCTGCTGCGGATGCCCTCGGCCCTGGCCTCGCCCCCACGCCCACCTCCCGCCAGACCCCGCCCACGCCGCTCTGCCTCGGCTCCTGGCCACGCCCCTCCCTCCGCCCCTCCACGCCCACCAGCCGGCCCCGCCCCCGTCTCCACCGCGACCCCGTCGGCCCGACCCGCGGGGCCCGTTCCTGCCCAGGCCCCACCCCGCGCCGGCCGTCACGTGGCACGCGACCCGGAGGCGGAACCGCCGGCTGGGCGCGGGCATCGCTTCCCACTGCGCGGAGGCCCGGGTGGGTCTGCGGGGGCTGGGGTGCCTCGCGCCCGGGGTGCGCGCCCCGGCGGCCCCGCCATGCGCCCCCCGCGCCCCCACGCCTCGCTGCTAGAGCTCCTGGGGGTGCTTCTGGCCGCGTCCCTCGCGGCCGCCGAGGCGCCGCACCTGGTGCGCGTGGACGCGGCCCGCGCGCTGGGGCCCCTGCGACCCTTCTGGAGGAGCACCGGCTTCTGGTGAGCGCTCTGAGCGGGGAAACTGAGGTCCGAGCGACCCATCCCGCACCTATCCTGGCCGTGCACCCCACCCCACCCCGAGCCTCGGGGACCCCCTCGTGGCATCTGGAGAGAGCTGGGGTAGGTGCTCCGAAGTGAGGAGGGCCGCGGCTCACTCCTTTCGGGCCCGCCCTCAGCGCGCGGGATCTCGGCTCTTGCGCTGGCTCTGGGCCGCGCTTTCCGGTGGTGCAAGGAAGGCTTTCTAGTTGAGTGGCCGCTCCCTGTCTGGAGGCCTAGGGCCAGGTCCTGAGTTTGCATGGTCCCCCCCAGGAGTCTGAAGAGCCCGGTGGCCGCCCAGGGCAGCCCAGGCTGCAGGAGATGCAAGGGAGCAACCCCAGCGGTGTCAGAAGTCCCTGCAGTGGGACCTGTCCCGCATCCCTGCCTGTCCCCGTCCCCTCTGCCGGGCTTGGAGCCAGCATCCTCCTGCTGGTAGGGCGAGGAGCAGGGCGGGGATGTGGTTTCCACAGGAACCCTGGACCCGGTAAACTGGAGACGTCCTCACATTCCTGACGTCAGAGGTCTTTTTATTACATCAGGACAGTAAAACTGACCAGGGGACACGCCAGTCTCAGCCCTGAACTTGTGGGGGTGCCGAGGCAGCTGCACTGGCCCTGCCCTCAGGACTAACACCCCCGCTCCCCCTTGTTTCGTGCCCAGTCCTCCCCTGCCGCACAGCCAGGCTCACCGGTATGACCTCAGCTGGGACCAGCAGCTCAACCTGGCCTACGTGGGCGCCGTCCCTCATGGTGGCATCCAGCAGGTTCGGGCCCACTGGCTGCTGGGCCTTGTCACAGCCAGGTGGGTGATGGAGGAATGGGCGGCCCGGGGGCCTCTGGGCACAGCCCGTGGTCTGGAGATGAAGGCTGAGACGGAGAGGGGTGGCGCCTGGGTGTGGACAGTGCAGTATGGGGCCCTGGGTGGGGGCACCGGGGCTGGGGACTCCTGCTCCAAGGAGCCACGGCCCCTCCGCCTCTTGGCTGAGTGTCCTGCAGGGAGGGGAGAACGGAGGACGCCGTCCGGCTCCACCGGCGCCGTGGTGCTGGGGGGACCTCTGCATCGGGCACACTGGTCTCCTGCTGGAGGCCACCCTGGAGGCGCAGCTGACCCCATGACAGCGGGAGGGCACCCATGCGCCGTGCTGTGTGCTCAAAGGTCAGGCCGTGCAGGGACGCCGTGCCAAGGGCCAGGCTGAGGTTGTGTCGGTCACAGCTGCCTAGGGCCCTGCAAGGCCAGTGGGGCTGAGGCAGGAGGTGTGAGAAATGTGTGCATTGTTTTTGTGTACTGCTGGGTTTCCAGAGCCACAGAGACCCTCAGGCCCCTGGCCAGGGCTGCCAGCTCTCACCTGCTGGGGTGGGGGCTGGCGGGCCAAGGGACCAATGTCCTTCTGGCACCTTGGAGGCTGGGTGACTGCCTCGAGGTCCTTGTTCAAGTGAGACAGGAGACTGAGTGTCACCCCAGCTCCATGGACCGCGGCCGCCCAGCACTGGGCCCAATGTGGCACCGCCTGTCTCAGAGGTGCGGCTGTGGTTTCCTGAGTGCCTGGGCCCTTAGTGTGTTCACATCGCCGGCCTCCCCGTCCCACTTGGGGTTCCCTGGTGCCTGCAGGGTGGGGACAGCGAGACTGCAGGGACTGATGGTGTGCATGGAGGCTGGTGGCAGCGCTGGCTCTTCTAGAGGGTGGAATCGGTGGCCGCGGGCTCCCCGTGGCAGGCTCGGGCCGCCAGCACAGCGCTGTGCACGCTGTGGAACAGCTGCCCCTCCTCGGCCGCGTCCCCAGGCTCCTCCCCCAGGAAGCCGCCTCGCCTCAGGGTGTCGGTCACCGAGGGGCTGCAGCAGGCCAGGAGCAGACTGATGCCCAAGGCCCCGTAGTCCCGGCGCAGGTCCTGAAGCGTGGCCAGGCCAGTGGCGTCCAGGAACAGCAGCGGGGCGCAGTCCACGACCACCGCATGGAAGCAGGTCGCCGTGGGCACCAGCGCGGCCGCGCTGCTCACAGGGCCCAGGTCCCTGCTCTCGACAGGCTCTCCTCGGCCCCCCTGCCCCCCCGGGCCCCGCTCCCTCCCCCTGGAGGCTGCGCGCCCCGCGTCCAGCCCGGTGAGGCGGTAGAGTGACTGCAGGAAGAAGTCCTTGTTGGCGTAGTAGAGTGGCCCTGCGAAGCGGAACACCTGCACGCCAGGCTCGGGGACCAGGCCCTCGAACTCCGCGGTATCCTCGTAGAAGCTGGAATCCGCGACGCGGGCGAGCAAGGCGGCCCGTGGGCGCTGTGTGCGGCCGGCCAGGCTGAGCAGGGAGAGGAGGACGCCGGCCAGCAGCCCGGCCTCGGTGCTGAGCAGCACGCAGGTGGCAGCAGTGGCCACCCAGACCAGAGCGTCGGCTGGGCTGAGCCGCCACAGCCGAGGGACGTCCCTCACCTTGCGCAGTGCCCCCCGCAGGCTGACGACAATGATGCAGGCCAGCACGCTCCGCTGCAGGTCCCGGAACAGCGGTGCCAGTGCCAGCAGCACCAGCAGCACCACGGCGGCACTGACCACGCTGGACACCTGCGTGCGGCAGCCGGTGGCCGTCTTCACCAGGCTCTTGGCCAGGGCGGCGCTGGTGGCGAAACAGTGGAAGAAGGCGGGCAGCACGTTGCAGCAGCCCACGGCCAGCAGCTCCTGGTTGGCACGCACGGAGTAGCCGTGGCTGCGGGCGAACATCTCCGCCAGCGAGATGGAGAAGGCAGAACCCACGAGGGCCAGTGACACGGCATCCGGCGCCACACGCCACATCAGCCCCAAGTCTGGCACCCGTGGGGCCACGAAACCAGTGGGGATGTCACCAGCCACGCTGGAGCCGAAGCGCTGGTGGAAGCGCCCGAAGTGGGACGCAAGCGTGGCCACCACGATGACCAGCAGCTCTGCGGGCAGCGGCACCTTCAGGCGGTGCCGACAGCGGTCCGAGAGCTCCTTAGCGGCCAGCAGCACGGTCAGGCACACGGCGCTGGTGAGCAGGTCGCACAGGTTGGCCTGCCCAGCGCCACGCAGGAGGCTCAGCCACGTGCTGATCACCAGGCCTGGGCCCTGGTGCCGTGGGACCTGCACACCCAGCAGATGCCTGAGCTGCGAGGTCAGGATGGTCACCGAGGCCCCCATGGCGAAGCCGTCCAGCAGAGGCTGTGAGAGGTAGGCGGACACGAAGCCCAGCCGGAGGATGCCCATGAGGACCTGTGGACAGAGCGGGGGCAGCGCTGAGGGGCGCTCAGAGCCCGGCCTCCCTCCTGCTGTCGCTTGCTTCCCACGCAGCCTCCGCCTGCAGCCGCCCTGCACATACGTGTGCGCACAGGCACGGCAGACACGGGAGTGCCCGCCGTGCCCCCATGCCCACTCGTGGCCTCACATGGCCCTGGCCATCGGAAGGCCACTCCTCTCTCCTGCTCCACACGCAGGACCACCCTTCCCGGGAGACCTGGGGCTGACAGGAGGGACCTGCGTTGAGGCCCAGATCCAGAAAGGGCTGGTTGCGGGGCCTGGGGGGCGCGGGGAGGCAGGCAGTCCCAGGGTCCCACTGGGGACCGGAAGCCAGGAGCGGCGTGCTGGGGGTGGGCGTGGCTAGGCCGAGGCCCCGCTCTCCACTGGCGGAGGGGTCCCTCACCCTGGGTCCCTTCATCCCTTTGGGTGCTGACTGGGGTGTCATCATGCACCCCCCTCTGCCCGTGCCGTTCTGTCCTCCCCTTGCTGGTAAACCGCCCCCCTGCCCCCGCGTTTCGCTGGGCTCGTCCCTTCCACGTGGGTGACCCGGCCTGACGGGGATGCTCCAAGCGGCTGGGCGGCCACGTGGACCAGCTCCTCACCTGGTAAATCCCGGCCACCAGCGTGAGGGCAGTGGCGACGCGGATGGCGTAGCAGTCCCGCCCGCAGTCCTGCAGCCCGAGCGCCAGTGTGGTGGCTGAGGCATTGGGGGCGCTGCTGTTGGCTTCGGGCCCCGGGCCGTCCTGGGCAGGGTCGAAGCCGGCCTGCAGGAGCTCCCGGTCTACCACCTGGCCCACCATGAGGCAGAGCAGGCTAAAGATGCCCACCGAGACGTGGCGCGAGGTGCCCATGAGGAAGTAGATGAGGTTTGCAAAGAAGGACGTGTAGAGGCTGTAGACGGGCTGCAGCCCGGCCAGCAGCGAGTAGGCGATGGCCTGCGGCACCAGGATGATACCGATGAGCAGCCCCGACATGACGTCGCCTGCCAGGTCCTCCCTCGCCCGGTAGCGCCGGAGCCAGTGCATGGCAGGGAACAGGCCCTGCAGCAGCGCCCAGGCCCCCTGCACGCTGCACGTGCAGCCCCGCCGCAGCCTGGCCTTCAGAGCCTCACGCAGGCCTGGGCGCTCCGGGGGCCGCCGGCGGACCAGCACTGGGCCCCGGCCCTGCGGTGCGCACTCTGGGGACTCTTCCATCCTGGGGCACGGCCGCCCCCGGACAACCTGCAAAGTGAGTTGAAGTGGGTGGGGTGGCCAGATGTGTCAGTGTCCCGTCAGGACCTGTCAGAGGACGTCACCGAGACACAGGCTGCAGTGGCCGCCCCAACGCCATGGCTCCCAGGCAGTCCCATCCAGGCGCGGCTCCATCACCCAGTGCCCGCACCAGACGCCCCTCTGCTCCCCCTTCTGAAGCGCCCTGTTCGCTCTGGTGGCTCCTCCATCACCTCTGCCGCCGCCTGGAGGGGGTTGGGGTGAACAGAGCCTGTCCCCGCCTGGGGCGTCCTGGGACCGCGGACCCCACTCCGCAGCGTGAGTCTCAGACCACACGGGCACACGTGGAACACACGCGCCACTGTCCGCCGTCGAGGGCAGCCAGGCGGACCTGTGAGCTTAGCTAAGACTCAGCTCTTGACGTCCCCCTCTCTGCTCCTGAGAGCCTGGTCACCCTGGCAGTGGGCACTGCCCAGCACCGGGGCTGTGGATGATGGACCTGGCTCCGGCCTGGCGTGAGCTGTGGGCTAAACGGCAGGCCTGCCCTTCGGGGGACATTATGAGAGCTGTTCCCTTCCTCCGAAGACCTCACCAGGCAGGGCCCCCAGACACCTCGAAGCTCAGCCAGCCCCTCCGGGTCCAGGCATGTGATTGAGGGCTGTTTAAACCCTACCTGTCTTGTGCCTGCAAGTCTCCCAACGAGACCCTGGAGTCGGGCGTCCGCTCACGTGGTCCCACGCCTCCACTCCACAGCGGGAGCTGCCTCCGCTGCAGCCACGTCGTCCGGAGCCCTTTCTGTCCTGCAGCGGGGTCCCGGGGAGGCTCTTACTGGAGGGAGCCCCACGGGCCCGGCAGGTTGTGCAGAGCCTGGCCTGTCTGTCCCCAGAGCCTGGTGGGGAGCGCGGTGTCGGGGCTCGGGCACAGAGCTGGTCTGGTGCTGACCCGCAGCAATGCTCCGCGCCTGGCCTCTGTGCTGGGCTTGCAGTTAAATAATTTACTCCAGAGATTTGCTGAGTCATGGGTTTCCCCCCCACCCGAGGGGCATTACCTGAGCGGCTAATCCGGGAGCTGTACTGTAATCAGAGGCTCACAAATCATTACAACTCTGGGGCTCTTTTACCTGCTCCCAGCCTCGCAGGAGCAGGGCTGCAGGTGTGGGACAGGGGCTGGGGCTCTGCGGACGAGGAAGCTGGTTCAGGGGCCCCTGGGGGAGACAGAAAGCTCGGTTCTGGCGGGTGGTGCCAGAGGGCAGAGGGGACAGGCATCGTGTGGTCCCTTGTCTCTGGGGGCAAGGTTGGGATCTGAGGGAGGGGCCAGTCCCCGAGTCCATCACTGGACATCCTGTCTGCCAGGAGACGGGTCTGTCCCCTGCTGGAGCCACTGGGGCCTGAGCAGTCACACCCCCGGCCTCTGTTGTGTGTCCTCGTGTGGAAAGCAGGTGTGAACTGTTGGTGTGTGCGTGTGTGTGCACATGTATGAACATATGTCCAGCCGACGACGGGGCGAGGTGCCAGGCGTGGAGGTACGGCTCCCAGCGGGGTGTGCCCTGCTGGCTATGGGGGTGGGGGTCCTGCTCTGCCCTGGGGCCCAGCCCCTCGGACGCCAGCCCGGTGCTGACCCTGTGACTGCGGGCGGGTGTCTGGCCTCGCCACACCTCTGTCTGCTCTTCTCGGGCAGGTGGGACCTGCCTCGCGGGGCCTTGTGAAGGTGGACGGTCCCTTTAGGTGACCTTTAGGTGTCCAGCACATGGCAAGCTAAGAGCGAGCTGTTGTTTTTGAAATGGTTACTCAAACCTCCATCCACCCATATTTAAAATGATCAAGTGTGTGCCTGAGGGCCACGTGGAAAGAGAGGTCCATCCCCTGGGGCTGCCTGAACCCACATGTCCGCCATCCTGGGGGTGGGGGGTTGGGGTACTGTGTGGGGTCCCTTTTATGGAACACAGGGGTGAGTTGGCCTGGGCCTGCTGTCCCCTGGGCCCTGGCAGGGGACAGCTCCATCCAGGCTTCCTCTGCACTCAGCCCTGAACACGCTGCCCTGAAAACTCTGCCCTGTTCCCACATCCACAGCCTGGAAAGACCAGGAGCCCCATCTGAGGGCAAAGGTGGGAGTGGAGGAGTTCCTGTTGCGGTTCAGAGGGTTAAGGACCTGGTATTGTCTCTATGAGGATGAGGGTTCGATCCCTGGCCTCGCTCAGTGGGTTAAGTATCCGGTTTTGCTGCAAGCTGAGGTCGCAGATGCAGCTGGGACCTGGCATTGCTGTGGCTGTGGTGCAGGCCGGCAGCTGCAGCTCCAATTTGACCTCTAGCCCAGGAACTTCCATATGCTGCATTTTTGGCCATAAAAGGGGAAAAAAAAAAAGAGATGGGAGTGGATTGCCGGGGTGGCCAGGGGCCAGCGGGAGAGCAGGAGGTGTCCGCACAGCCGCAGGGGCGGGGGGGCGGGGAGGGGGAGGTGCGGTCAGGGCCGAGGCCCCACTGCCGTGCCGGCTGTGTCTCCAGATCTGATTCCTCTGCCTGAAGAGCCTGTCTTGAACCCCAAGATCTGGCCCTGTTCTCTGGGAAGAGCCTGGGGCCTCCCCAGCATGCTCCCCACCACCCCCAGTCCCACCCCGGCCCCCCTCTGCCCTAGTGGGGAGCTGTTTGCCCGGGGATGTGGTTTCCCAGAGCCAGTGGCCGTAGGCGGGCGTGATGACTCACAGCAGCTCAGGAGCAGATAAGACTGTCTCGGGGCTGGAGCGGAGGGCAGCCACTGTGGTTAGAAATCACTTATCTTCCAACCCAGCTACTGGCAGAGTGGCAGTGAGGGAGCTCCCTGGATGGCACGTGTGGGAGAGACGCCGGCTGCCAGGTGGTGGCTTCATCACCCTGGGTGCATCTCCTTGGCCAGGGGCCAAGCTATGCATCATAGAGGGCTCCCGAGAGCCTGGAGCAGTGGTGCCGCGATGTGACGGGGGCAGGGAACTGGTGCATGGAGGGGGGTGGGTGGCGGCCCCCCTGCCTCCCTGGAGGCAGGGACAGGGATTTCCAGGGGCTCTCTAGCTTTGGGGCACCTGTGGTGGAGATATTCGGGGAGGGGCTGTTCTCAGCTTGCAGCAGCGCCAAGGTGTGCCCCCCATCCAGTCAGCTGGGCCCTGAGGGCCGCCTGGGTGGCAGAGACCTGGCCTTCTGCTGTCCCTGCCCTGCCCTAGGCTGGGTGCCTGAAACAGGTGAAGAATTACCGCTGAGGTTTCAGGTCCTTCAAAAGAACTGCAGCTCCCCCCTGTCCCTCTGCCTGTTGCTTTGTGCTTGAGGCCAGTGGGCTGCGTGCTGTGGTCTGGCCAGGCACAGAGGCCCATGTCTTGGGTCCTGGGGCCTTGCTGGCCAACGCCCACTGTCCCCCTTTACCCCAGCGGTCAGCTGAGCTGTGGGCCTCTCCACTAGCGCAGGGGCTGCAGGTGCGAGGGGGTGACCACGTGGGACAGCATCCTCTTGTGTCACCCTTTTAAGTTGTTGGGGACCCTTACTTGGAAAGGAAGCAATGCATCCCTACAGCAAGTGCAAAGAGGCTGGGCGGGGCCCATTCTCCTCCAGGGCCCCGTCAACCAGGCCCCAGAGCCCTAGTTCCAGAAGAGGGGACCCGCCGCCAGCTGGCCAGGACGGCTCTGCTCTCCCACAGCGTTGCAGGTTCTCTCCAGTGGCGGGTCTGTGTCCTCCAGCCGCGCTGCCACCTCGCATAGCCTGCTCTGAGCGCTCCCGATCCCGCCCCATGCATCTCCCACCCCGCCCGGCGCCCCCTGCTCCGCCCGCCCGGGCCCCCAGCAGCACACGGCGGGCCCAAGTTCCCACCCGGGCCAGCGCCCCCTCAGCCAAGGGCGCCCCGCCCTCCGCGCCCCTCCCCCAAGCCGAGCACGGGTGGTCCCGGCCCCACCCCACGCCGTTTCCTCCCATCCTGCGCCCCCAGTCACAAGTGCAACACACACACACACACACACACACACACACACGGAGGAAGTGCGGCCCCCACGTCCCTCACCCGAGCACGCGAGGCCCCGGGCTCCGCCCCACGCACCGGAGCACTCACCAGGCTGGGCGCTGCTTGGTCCTCGCGGCGCACGCGCTCAGGCCCAGGGATGAGGGGGCTCCTGGTGCGGCCTCCCCAGACGCTGGCGCGCGGTGAATGAGGCCCTTGTGCGGCTACCGCGGACCCGGCCCACGTGCCCGGCCAGGAGCGGGAGGCGACCGGGCCTGTGCCGCGCCCCGGTCCGGCCTCTGCAGGGGGAGTGCCGGGGTGGGCTCTGCCCCTCACCAGCTTTGATCTCCCCAGTGCCCCTCCCGACGGGGGGCTGAACTGGTTGGAGACAGAGGGTTCCCAAGTCTGGGGGTTCTGGTCCCCGGGGGCAGCTCTACGGGCCCCCAGGGCAGTCCTTGGTGCCAAGGCTGGATGGGTCTGTGGACATTCAAGTCCACCCTACTGGCAGGCTAGGGACGGCTTGGGGCTGGGGCTCCTCTGGTGCTGCCCCAGGACACTGAGGTGGGAGGTGTCAGCATTTACCAGACCAGGCCACCAGGATCAGCGGAGAAAGCCCAGAGCCGGGGCTTAGGTGCATCGCCCACGCCTGCTCCCCCTCCCCACCCCCCACCTGTGGGACTTTGGAACCTATCTGCTGCCGCCCATTTAATTTTTACCCAAGCGCTTAAGTTTATTTTTTTTTTTTCGGGTTTTTTTGCTACTGGTTGTGACCTTTGGAGGGGGAGGGGCGCCCCCCCCCCAGAGGCGGGAGGACGCAGCCCACGCCCACCAGCGAGCAGGTTCTGTGACCCTGCAGGAGCCCGAGGCACCTGTGTCCATGGCGGCTGGACTTGAGCCCAGGTTCGTCCTTGACCGTTGCACTGAAGAGTGGGGGGAGAGGAAGCCCGGAAGGGAGAGAGATGTTGATTCGTCCAGATCCTCGAGGCGACAGGGGGGCAGCGCTGGGGTGGCCTGGCTGGCGGGTACAGGGGCACTGACCGACCCAGAGCAGCTCGGCCGGAACGCCGCCTCGCTCCCTCCTCTCCCTGCGCTCGCCGGGCGAACCCGGCGGCCGCAAGAGGGCGCAGCTGCACCCCTCTGGGCAGTGCCTTTGCTCCCCCTGCTCTGTCCCTCAGGGCCTCGCCAGCCCCGCCTGCCTGGGCTCACCTTGGGTTCAGTGCCCTGCTCCGCGCCCTCCCTCGCCTTGGCGGGATCGCTGAGCACCAGCTTCCTCACCCGGCTCCAGCCTTGGGCGTCCACCCTACGTGGACAAACCTGAGACCCAGCTTCCATCGGCTTATCCCTCCCGGCCTCCGCCAAAGTGAAACCTAGTCGGAGAGGCTGTGCTGAACCCCCGGTCCCAGCTCCCCTCCAGTCCATCACCGTCCCTCCCACTTGTAAACCCGTCCGCCCCAGCTCCCTCTCGATGCCTCTGCAGACAGCATCTAGGTTTTCCTTCTGCTCCACCCAGGCCACCTCCTGGTCTTCTTGTCATGAACCCCCTGAGCCAAGGCCTTCTGATGGGGGACCCTTCTTCCAGGTCCCCGGGGGGCCATCTTCCAGCTCCCTGCTCTTGCTGCAACTGACCACAAAGGGATCCTTTCAAAACATCATGGCAAAGACAAAACCATGGCGACAGTAAAAAAAATCAGGGGTTTGGTGGGGTGGGGGGAGCATGAATATCCTTTTTAGCCAGAGCATGTGGGAGTTCCTGAGCCAGGGCTTGAACCTGCGCTACTGCAGTAACCAGAGCCACAGCAGTGACAACATGGGATCCTTAACCTGCTGAGCCACAAGGGAACTCTGAGCATAGGGTTTTTAGGTCCAAGAAAACACTGTATGATCTTGGTGGTAGATCATGTGTCTTTCCAAACCCCAAAATGTATAGCACCAGGTGAACCTTAATGTAAACTGTGGATTTGGGGTGACTAAGATGTCGGCGTAGGTTTATCAGTTGTAAGAAGCATCCCGCTCTGGGCTGTTGATCACGGGGGAGACTGTGCTTGTGGAGAGGAGGCCGGTGGCGGGGGCGGGGAGCTTCTGTACCTCCTCAGTTTTGCTGTGAACCCAAAACCACTCTAAAAAAAAAAAAAAAAATTGAATCTTGGAGTTCTCACTGTGGCGCAGTGGGTTAAGAACCTGACTTTAGCATCTCGGGCTGCTGTGGATATGCGGGTTCAATCCCTGGCCCGGCACAGTGGGTTAAAGGATCTCGTGTGGGAGTTCCTGTTATGGCTCAGCGGAAACGAATCTGACTAGTATCCATGAGGACGCAAGTTCGATCCCTGGCCTCGCTCAGTGGGTTAAGGATCCAGCATTGCTGTGAGCTGTGGTGTAGGCCAGCGGCTGTAGCTCCAATTTGACCCCTAGCTTGGGAACTTCCACATGCCACCAATGCAGCCCTAAAAAGACAAAAAAAAATTAAATAAATAAAATAAAGGATTTCGTGTTGCCGTAGCTATGCAGAGGTCCCAGCTGCAGCTTAGATTCAATCTCTAGCTGAGGAAATTATGGCAAAGTAATAACATAATAATTGTAACAATAATGTCTTAAAAACACACAAACAGGAGTTCCCGCCGTGGCGCAGTGGTTAACGAATCTGACTAGGAACCATGAGGTTGCGGGTTCGATCCCTGGCCTTGCTCAGTGGGTTAACGATCTGGTGTTGCCGTGAGCTGTGGTGTGGGTCGCAGACGCGGCTCAGATCCCGAGTTGCTGTGGCTCTGGCGTAGGCCGGTGGCTACAGCTACAATTCGACCCCTAGCCTGGGAACCTGCATATGCCGCGGGAGCGGCCCTAGAAAAGGCTAAAAGACAAAAAACAAAACCCACACACAAACAAAAAAGCTGTGGTACTTCCTGCTCTGTGTGGATCTCTGAAAGGACTCCCCGTTTCGCCCCAAGTCAGGCTCCCTTCTCACGTGGCCCCAAGGCACCAGGTGACCTCCCTTCCCTCGACTCGCGCCCTCTTCCGCCCCAGGCCCGTGGCTCCTGTCCGCGGCCTGGTTGTCACACGTTCATTTCTATGTGAGGAGTGCGTGCAGGGGGGAGGCTGTCCTTGCCCCGCTCCTGCTCCCATGGTGTCTCTCAGAGTGCAGCAGGGGGACCAGGTACTGCCGAACCAAATGTGGGGCCCTGGCCTCCGGGAGGTGCAGAGAAACAGAATGTGGGCCCACAGAGTCCCACCAGGTTCTCCTCCAGCCTTGCGCTTCTCCGTCAGCTGTCTTTAGGACGCCTTGTTCTCCCCGTCTCCATCCTCTTGTCCCACTCCCAGGCCCCAGGTTGTTCTGAGCCCCCAAAGACTTGAGGGTGGGATTCCAGTGCAGGCACATGAGTTCATACTAGGCTGTGAGTGACTAATAGGCTTACATAGTTGATGTGTGCCAAGGAGAGGGGCCTATTTAGCCTGGAGCCTAGTCCCGAATGGCACCTTGCAAGCTCCCTAGCTGCTTGAATGTGGCCACAGCTCCAGGCCCAGGCCCACGTCCCCCAACCTTGACACTGAGTGTCCTTCTACAGGAGGTCAGCTGGACAGGGACTGAGCTACAATTTCACCCACTTGGATCGATACCTGGACCTTCTCAGGGAGAACCAGCTCCTCCCAGGTGAACCACTGACCCCACCGTCTCCCACTGGCCTGGCCTTTCCGGGTCCTCCTGGTTGCCCAGTCAGGTCCTGCCTCGGTGCTGGCCTGGGGGAGCCAGGCAGGTGAGCAGTGGGACAGCCACCTTCGTGTGCTGCAGGCTTTGAGCTGATGGGCAGCCCCTCTGGACACTTCACGGACTTTGAGGACAAGCAGCAGGTGTTCGAGTGGAGGAACCTGGTCTCGCTCCTGGCTAGGAGATACGTTGGTGGGTGGGGCCCATGCCCTTTGGGGATGGGGGCGCTTCTGGGCAGGCTTTCCTTCTGCACCACCCAGGCCATCTCCCGGTCTTCTTGTCATGAGCCCCCTGAGCCAAGGCCTTCTGATGGGGGCGGGGGGGGAGCTCCCAGTGACACCGCCATCGCATCCAAACCGCCCACCGCGGGTGCCCTCCCCGGGGTTCGGGATGCACTCGTGTCCCTGCCCCAGGGGAGGGCCCCTCTTGCCACAGCAGGGACTCTCTGCAGGTAGGTACGGACTCAAGCACGTTTCCAAGTGGAATTTTGAGACGTGGAACGAGCCGGACCACCACGACTTTGACAACGTGTCCATGACCTTGCAAGGTGGGCAGGCTTCCCGGGGTCCTGCGGGAGCTGAGAGAGGGGGGCAGTGGCCCTCTGACCTGGGGGGTGAGGACTCTGTGTCCCTCCCACCCAGGCTTCTTGAACTACTACGACGCCTGCTCCGAGGGTCTGCGAGCTGCCAGCCCAGCTCTGCGCCTGGGTGGTCCTGGCGACTCCTTCCATGACCCACCACGCTCCCCATTGTGCTGGGGCCTCCTGGCGCACTGTCACAACGGAACCAATTTCTTCACCGGGGAGGTGGGCGTGCGGCTAGACTTCATCGCCCTCCATAAGAAGGTATGGCCCAGGATTCCCGCCTTCTGGCCGCCCCAGCCCCTAACCCAACACCAGCACAGGTTCCCCTGCCTGCGGCAGACCTGCAGTCCCCACCTGCTGCCTGCAGTCCTGCCGCCCCTTAGCGGTGGTCTCAGGCCTGTGTGGGTTGGGCCGCGGTGCAGGGCGCGGGCAGCTCCATCTACATCCTGGAGCAGGAGGTGGCGGTGATGCAGCAGATACAGCGGCTCTTCCCCAAGTTCACGGACACCCCCATTTACAACGACGAGGCTGACCCGCTGGTGGGCTGGTCTCTGCCACAGCCCTGGAGGGCCGATGTGACCTACGCAGCCATGGTTGTGAAGGTGCGCCTGCCCCCAGGGAGCAGCCTTCCTCCCGGGTGGGGGCGGCAGGCAGGCGGCCCTGGCAGTGACCGTCCCGGCCACCTGACAGGTCATCGCGCAGCACCAGAACCTGCTGGTGGCCAACACCAGCTCCTCCATCCGCTACACGCTGCTGAGCAACGACAATGCCTTCCTGAGTTACCACCCGCACCCCTTCTCCCAGCGCACGCTCACCGCACGCTTCCAGGTCAACAACACGCGCCCACCACACGTGCAGCTGCTGCGCAAGCCGGTGCTCACGGCCATGGGGCTGCTGGCCCTGCTGGGTGAGTGGCATGCTGGATCCTGGGTGGGTCAAGGGAGCGGCTGGACAAGGGGTTGTTCTAGGCTTGTGCAAAGGCCCTTTGGGGGGGGCGTGTCTTGCTGGGGAGTGGGGAGATGGGTTCGTGTCCCTCTCCCTCCCTCCAGCTCGGAGGGACACAGAGGTTGTGGTGGGGCCAGAGGACCTCCTGTGGAGGGGGGAGCAAATGGTGGGAAGCCAGGCCCTGGGAGGGCAGAGGGGCCGTCACTGCACGAGATGACCTGCCGGTCCCCGCAGACAGCGAGCAGCTCTGGGCCGAGGTGTCGCAGGCCGGGAGGGTGCTGGACAGCAACCACACAGTGGGCGTCCTGGCCAGCGCCCACCGCCCCACCGGCCCCGCCGATGCCTGGCGCGCCACGGTGCTGGTCTACGCGAGCGACGACACCCGCGCCCACGCCAACCGCAGCGTCCCCTTGATCCTGAGCTTGCACGGGGTGCCCCCGGGCCCTGGTGAGCACGGATTCCCAGGAAGGGGCCTCGGGCCCCTGGGCTGAGGGTGGCTCTGGCGGGGCCTGGGAGGCGAGGCCTGGCCGCGGCATCCCGCTCTGCAGGGCTCGTCTTTGTCCAGCTCTACATGGACAACTCCATCTCCAGCCCCGACGGCGAGTGGCGGCGCCTGGGCCGGCCGGTCTTCCCCTCCGCCCAGCAGCTCCGGCGCATGCGCGCGGCCGAGGTCCGCGGGGAGGGCGGGCGGCCGGCGGGCGGGGACGCCTCCCCGGGCCGGGCGGGGCCGGGCCGGGCCGGGGCCGAGGGCCCTGAGCACCTGGCTTCCGCTTGCAGGACCCGGCGGCCGTGAGACCGCTGCCCTTCCCCCCCAGTGGCCGCCTGACGCTGAGCCCGGAGCTGCCCCTGCCCTCGCTCCTGCTGGTGCACGTCTGCGCGCGCCCCGAGGCGCCGCCCGGCCAGGCAAGTGGCGCCTCGATCCCCGCCGCCGCCCAGGCAGGCCCCGCCCCCAGCCACCTTCCACCCAGTCACGGACCCTCGCTCCCCCAGGTATCACGGCTCCGCGCCCTGCCCTTGACCCGCGGGCAGCTGCTTTTGGTCTGGTCGGATGAGCGCGTGGGCTCCAAGTGCGTGAGTGCGGTCACCACCCCCTCGCCCGCTCCCCCATCCTGCGGGCTGTAGTGCCCACGTGGCCACTCTGCTGTGGCCTCCAGCCGCCCGCGCAGGCAATGCACCTCTGCCCACCTCCGGGCCGCCAGTGTTGGCACAAATCGCCCGTGACTTCACACCTGTCTGATGGAGGGTGGCGCCACCTACAGGGGACATTTGCTGCTGGCATTTGTGCTCCAGCCCCCTCTTCCCAGCCAGTGTGGCCCTTTGTGGTCGCAGGAAGGCGCCGGAGGGAATCCGGCCCTGGGCCCCATCTGCCTGCCACCTGCTCTGGATCCCAGCCCCTGTCCTGCCTGACCTTCTTCCCCAGGTGCCTGTGGGACTATGAGATCCAGTTCTGCCCGGAGGGTGGGGTGTACACACGCGTGGACAGGAAGCCTTCGACCTTTAACCTCTTCGTGTTCAGCCCAGGTGTGCCTACCGCCTCAGCAGTGCCCTGTGGGGTGGGGTCCAGGGCCTTTGGAAGCCTGGAGTTAGGGGGCTTTAGGAATTGGGGGCGATGGGGGGTTCGCGTTCAAGAGCGGGCATGTACCTCTGTGTTCCCAGACACGGCTGTTGTCTCTGGCTCCTACCGGGTCCGTGCCGTGGACTACTGGGCCCGGCCAGGCCCCTTCTCGAGCCCTGTGCGGTACCTGGAGGTCCCTGCCGGGTGAAGGCCACTGCTGCCCAGAGACTGAGCCGTGCCGACCATGACCCTGGGTGGCCAGGAGCAGTGCTGGGCTGCACACCACTGGCCTCTCGGTCAGTCCATCCCCTCTGTTTGTCCCTTCCTGCCCCCTCCCTCACCCCCTTAAAGTGCCTTTCCACACACAATCTTGGGCATGGCCTTCGTGGTGGGCACTGGGCAGATGGCGGCCAGAGCAAGGCCATGCCCGGCACCCGCATTGGGGCCCTCTCCCCACCTGTGGGAACTGGGAGGGGCTGAGGGTGCAGTTGCCAAGGGGGGCAGCTGCTCTCCTGCCTGGGGTCTGGGCCTGTGCTGCAGGGGGGCTGCTGAGGCTGCGCTGGGCGGGGGTGACTTGGGGCAGGGCAGAGCCCAGAGGCCCCCACTTCCGAGGCCCAGCCGGGATGCCCCCTGCCCCCGCCCCCTGCCAGGTGGGGGGAGGGGAGGGCCCCAGGCTGCCAGGCCCAGGCTCAGTCAGGGACAGCTGGGGGCCGTGTATGGAGATGTGGGCAGGGCAGGGGGGCCTCCAGGGGTAGTGCAGAACCTTGGGGCCCCACCCTGGGGCAGGTGGGGCCAACGGAGAAAGGCGGGGAGAGGTCCCTTGGTGAGGCCACCTGTCCAAAACAGAGACCTTCAGCCCGGGTGCAGCCAGCCTGGGCTGCTGTGAGCAGAGTGGGGGCCGCAACCCCACTGTCCTCTGAACACGGCCTGACCTTAGGCGGGGGAGGCGCAGGCCTGGAATGGCGGATGGAAAGTCCAGTCAACCCTCTGTCCCCACTGAAACCTGCTGCCCCCGGTCCACACGGAAAACCCAGGACCACCAGGGCCACTGCTGCCTCACTCTGGGCAGGAGGCGTCAGTTTGGCTGTCCTTCCACGTTCCAAAGCCAGCTCTTGTGCCCCGTCCCCCTTGGTCGGAGGTCGGGGGGGGCTTCAGGGCTTGGTTCCCGGGGGGGGGCCGTCTGTCTCGATGGGGCCCTGTGTTACCATATGGGGGCCCCCAGGTTCTGGGCCTTGTCTTCCTGCCTCGTCCCGCAGCTCTGCCGGAGGGGCCCAGGGGTGAAGCGTCCCAGGCCCTGTAGCTCCAGCGCGCACTCTGCCCCTGACCTGCTGAGGCTGCAGTCCGAGGTCAGGGCTGCGGCAGGGGGCTTCCTCCTGGGGTCCCGCCTTGGCCCGCAGACGGCCACCTCCTCCCTGCGCCCCGACGTGGCCCTTCTTCTGCGCCTGTGTCCTAACCTCTGGTGAGGACACCAGCCCCGTGGGTTGGGGCCCACCCAGACGACCTCGTTTGAATCACTTCTTTAAAGGCCACGTCACCCAATACCATCACTTTCTGAGGGCCTGGGGGGCAGAAGGTCCGCGTGCAAATTTGGGGGATCCAGTTCAGCCCATAGCGAGCACTGTGGGTGGCGAGGGTGCTCATCACCGCACCCATAAAGCAGCCTCCTGTCTGGGCCCAACAGCTGCGCCCTGGAGACAGATTCACCGCAAGGTGCCAGTGCACAGCGCGGGAGCCCGTCCCACCTCCCGCATCCACCACAGCAGAAAACAGGGAAGCACATTTACGGTTTATGTGTATTTCAAACCGCATCACTACGCTGTGCGCTGGAAGCTAACACCGTGTAAATCACCTGTACTTCAATACAATTTGTTAAAGTTTTTTATTTTTATTTTTTGCTTATTAGGGCCCCACCCACAGCATATGGAGGTTCCCAGGCTAGGGGTTGAATTGGGCTGCAGCTGCCGGCCTGCACCACAGGCACAGCCACGCGGGATCCACCCCGGGAACTTCCTTTTTGGAGGTCCTGTTGTGGTGCAGTGGAAACGAGTCCGACTAGTACCCATGAGAATGCAGGTTCGATCCCTGGCCTCACTCAGTGGGTCAGGGATCTGGCGTTGCCGTGAGCTGTGCCATAGATCACAGACTCATCTCGGATCTGGCATGGCTGTGGCTGTGGTGCAGGCCGGCAGCTGTAGCTCTGATTTGACCCCTAGCTTGGGAATCTCCATATGCCGTGGGTGCGGCCCTAAAAAGCCGGAAAAAAAAAAAAAAAAAAAAAAAGCAGCCTCTTCACCACCTGCTTGTCCAGTCTCCTGAGGGCCAGGGGCCGCCTCAGCTCCTAGCTTACTGGGTGGGGGGCTGGGCTCCCTGGTTCCTTCCTTGGACACCAGGACCTTCAGGCCACCAAGAAGAGATTCCCCCAGGACAGTGGGATGGCCCCTCTTCCTGGCCCGCTGGTGAAGAAGGAGCACGTGTTCAAAGCTCACCCCTCCGTTTCCCGGCAGAAGCCCGATGCCTCCTGTCCTAGTAGGATGCTCCTCGCCTTTGGGGGCTCTTGTGGCTCCAGGGCAGTCGTGGGGACTTAGCACGGGCACCTGCACCTCAGCTAGGATAGCGAAGCCATGTCTGTCTCCAGGGTAAGTCACCAGCTCCACTGGCTGTGGCTTTTGTATTGTCAGGCAGCCACCTGGTTGCTGGCCTGCCCGACCCTCTGGTTTGAGGTTGGGCTCGGAGCTGTGCTGAGCTGGAGAAGCCCACCTGGGGCCTCCATCCCTGCTGCTGTGGCCGCTTCCGCCTGGGTCCCTGGGGGTGGTCCCAGGAATGGCAGGAAGAGGCTGATGTTGACATGTCCTGTTTACGAGAGCCCAAGAGGGCTGTAGAGGACACTGCCTGGATCGGCGTAGCCTTTCTGCAGGAGACAGCACCCTCTCTGTCCCTCTCCCCAGACCTCTTTGTCCCCAAGCTTCCTGTCTTGATTTTGCTGAGTCCAGCCCACTGGCTAACCCCTTAGATGCTACCAGTTGTAAACCAAGCTCCACACAGACGGGCACCTTGGTTCTGCCCACCAGGAGCCGCCCTGCCTGCATACATGCACCTAATCTGCCTCTGCCTGTGGGCAGGCAGCTCTGCATGCAGTCCAGTGGGTCCAGGGAGCTGCAGCCCCCCGGTCATTCAACCCGCTTCAGACACACCCAGGCCAGGCTCCAATTCGAACATCTCGGGACCGAATGCTGTGTGCACCGGCTTCTCACCGGGCCCTCGGGTCCCATGGCCACTCGGTAAATGGGGTTGCCCCTGCCCCAGGCTCAGCTGCAAGCCTGGAGCTACTTTCTAAGTAGAGACCTGGTTTTGACAGAGGGAGAGATGGCCTTGCCCCCAGAGGCTGGGGGTCTGGGCTGGAGGCGTTTGCTAGTGTCCGCCCCACCTGCTTCTTCCAGGGGTCTGTGGGCCAGCCCCCCAAGGGGCGAGTGGCCTGCGTCAGGCCTGGCCATCCTTGCCTCTGGCCTGGGAGATGGGTCAGAACAGCCTCCACACCCAGGGCCCCCAAGCACTGTCCCCCCTGAAGTAGGTTCCACAGCTGGACGACTTGCCTTGCTTGACGGAGGCCGTCCTAGCACTGCTGGGACCATCGGAGTCGGCTTCCCTGAAGACTCCTAAGCTTCGAAGGGTCTGCCTCCCACCCCGTGGAAAGCAGGGCTCTACCAAGGCATCCAGGGTGCGTGTCTTTCTGGGCCACCCGCATCTAACTGGCACAAGGTCAGCAAGGAGATCACGATTCCCAGACACCCTGGAGGGTGGGCGAGTCGGTGCCATCTCGGCCAAGCCTGAAGGCGTGCTGCTGTGCCCGTCCCGTGGGGGAGACGGCTGGTCCTCCCTGCTGGGCATAGAAAGGCATTTGCGAGGTTACCTGCGTATCAGCGCCGGGCCCTGCGATTTCCCCCAGGAAAGACCCCGCATCCAGACCTCCGCTGACTGGCGTTGCCAAGGTTGTGTTGGATCGTTTGTCATGCAATACCCAGCCGGCAAGTTACATAGAGGACAGAGACGGGGTCCCCTCCTCCCAGGTTTCTGATGTTGGACCTCATCTGTGCAGTTGCTCCGGAAACTGGTGGCGTTTTTGGTTTAGCAGGGGGACAGGCCTGGGGCTCCCACGATGGCCTCCCCACACCAGTCGGGCGGCCCATGGGGCTGCTGCGGGCGAAGGCTGGATGTGCCCTGGGATCCACTTCCTGGGGCTCAGGCTGGCCCAGCAGACCGTCCAGCAGCCGTGTCCGCCACGTCTGCCTGCTTTGTGCAGAAGTGAGGTGTCCTGTGCCGCAATCGGCCAGGCCTGGGGCGCCCTCTTCCTGGAACGCTGTCTGCCAGGCCCACACGCACATGTGGACAGCTCTGCATGGTGGCAGGGGTTCCCCAGAGAGGGGACCCCGCAGTGTTGGTGTCGCAGCCCTCTGTCCCCACTTCGCTTCCTTGCAAATCCTGAGCAAACAAGGGCCTCAGTCTCAGCAGGGTCCAGGCGGCCCTGTGGATACGGGAGGTGAGTCAGGAGGCCCTGACTCCCTGTGCCTGGCTCTCTGTTCTGCCTCCTCCCTCTCAAGGCAGAAGGATGGATGCGGTCCTTAGAAGCCCTGCTGTTGCCATAGCAACCAGACCCTTCCAACCACCCATGCGGGGCCCAACTCTTGGCCACCCCGGGAACGCGAGTAAACATGGGGCCATCTCCCACCCACAAGGCCAGCCCAGAGTCACCTGATGCCAGAGCCCCATGTTCGTGTCCTGGGGCCACCCCTCATGCTGATGGCCCCACCGGGCAGGGCCCTGGCTGGAGGCCACGCACGCCCAGTGAAGAGCCTCCGTACAGGGCTGGTTGAAGGAGTGGGCCAGGCAGCAGAACTTTCAAGAGGCTCCTGTAGGGGCGGCTGTTACCCTCCCAGGCTGCCCCACAGCCTGCGACTTCTGACCCTGTCCTCAGAGGCCTTCCAGGTGCACGGAGGCAAAGCCCGAGTGGCCACCACGGGTGGAGGCTCCAGACGCCACCACAGCCCTGGGCCTGAGAGCACAGGGAGGAGGGGGCAGTGGGTCCCCCGTGGGCAGAGAAGGATGGAGTGGAGCCAGGGGCGTGAGGGGCTGCAGGGGAGGAGGGCCGTCCTGGCCTGGTGCCCTTGTCCACCGCCCAGAGCTGGCACTGGGGAGCAGCGGGGAATGTGGATGGAGTCCAGCCTCTGGCAGGATGGCACCTCGGAGTCACACCCCACCTGCCTGGGCATCACCAAGCAGGTGACCAGGGTAGCCGAGCATCCTGGCACCAGATGAGAAATCCCCCTGCAGCCTCATGGTCCAGGGGCAGTCTGTAGGATGCAACAAGTGGCCGAAGCCCATCCCCGGCCTTCCGTGCCCAGTAGTGCCCTTCCCCCAGGGCCCTGCCGCAGGACAGTGATCCCTCCAGGGGCTGGCACAGGTGCCCTGGGGGAGGGGGTGTGGACACCAGCACTGACCAGCTCCCCCAGACCACCGTGCTAGGGACATCCAGAAACTGGAGAGGGAACACCGGGAACCAATGACAGCCACAGGCTGGCCTCTCCATCGGGGAGGCTTGTGCACCCAGTGGACCTGGCCAGATGGCCTGGCATGACCAGCGTCCTGCTCTGGCTTTGGGCAGGGATCTGCATCGGGGTTCAGGGGTGCACGTCTGCGAGGGTTGGGGGCCCCAGTCACGGCAAGTGTGCTGCTCAGCCCTGGAGCTGGCCAGGCCCACTTGGTCTGCTGTCCTGCCCAGTGGCCCTGTCCAGGAGCACTGGCCACATCCCATAGTCGCCCACTGTGAGCCCCTGTAGGGACAGCTGGCTCTTTGAGGGGGGCTCCGGGCCAAACCCTAGACCAGCGACTGCCCTTCCAAGCTTACCGCTGGGAGGAGTACACCCTACAGTGACTGTGCCCGGGAGCCACCAGCAGCGCCCCCAGCGCTCCTCCCACAGTGGTCCTGGTGCAGGGGCGGGAGGGGCCCAGCCCCGGGCTGGGATGAGGGGCGGCTCCAGTGAGGTTCTCAGGTTGAACTAGGAGAGAAGATGAAACCCCGAAGCAGTCTTTTGTGCCTTACAAAGTCTAAAATGAATTGGGTTTTGATGATTGTTGGACACCTATAAATGTAATAAAATTCATTAAGTAATTAAAAAAAATGATTCCCACCCTGGTCCAGACGTTCGTGTTCACCTGGCAGCCCTGCCGGAGGGGCTCTGCTCTGTGCCTGTTAGCCCAGCTGCCCCCCGGTCCCCCTTGGAGCCTCTGTCTGTCTAGCAGGTCTTGTGCTGGTTTTGTTTTTGTTTTTGTTTTTGGTATTGTTAGGGCCGTACCTGCAGCGTAGGGAGGTTCCCAGGCTAGGGGTCCAACTGGAGGTGCAGCTGTCGGTCTACACCACAGCCACAGCGACACTGGATCCTTAACCCACTGATCGAGGCCAGGGATCGAACCCGCATCCTCATGGATACTAGTTGGGTTCATTCCTGCTGAGCCACGAGAGGACCTCCTAGTGTTTTCTTTCCAATAACACTTTTTTTTGTCTTTTTGCCATTTCTTGGGCCGCTCCCACGGCATATGGAGGTTCCCGGGCCAGGGGTCCAATCGGAGCTGCAGCCACCAGCCTACGCCAGAGCCACAGCAACGCAGGATCCAAGCTGCGTCTGCCACCTACACCACAGCTCACGGCAACGCCGGATCGTTAATCCACTGAGCAAGGGCAGGGATGGAACCCTCAACCTCCTGGTTCCTAGTCGGCGTCGTTAACCACTGCGCCACGACGGGAACTCCTCAATAACACTTTTATTGAAGCGTAGTTGATAACAATAAACCTCACTGTTTAAAATGTGATTCGATAAGTTTTGGCATGTTTGTCCATGAAACTATAGCTGCAGTATTTCCATCAGCCACAGAATCGTCTCATGCCCCTTCCAGCCCCACCCCAGGCAGCCCCAGGTCCCCCTTCTGCCACCATCGATCCGCTGGCCTTTCTAGAATGTTGTACAAATGCCGTCGCACAGATGTACTCCTCTCCCACCAGCGTCGTTCCTTTGGGGCTCCCTGCACGGTGCCTGTGGCGTGTGTGTGTGTGTGGAGTTCACGGTTTTCCGGGCTGGTCAGCCCTAGAACAGGCCGTCTGCCCATCGCTTGTGGGTGGACGTTTGGGGGGTTCCCAGTTTGGGGCTTTTGCAGATAAAGCCGCCGTGAACATCTGTGTACAAATCTTTGCGAGGACATGTACCTCCATTTCTGTTGGGTAAATACCGGGGTGCAACTCGAGATCACGCACCTCGATTCGGTGTGCGCCTCGCTCTTTGAAACCGTGCTGAAGAGTTTTCCAAAAGGGTCACACCCTTGCCCTGCCTCGCGCGCGCGGCGGGCAGCACCCTCTCAGGCCTGACGGTGCTGTGTCACCTCCCACGTGCACTAATGCTTCGTTTGGGTGACTTTTTCTTGTAGATTCCGTCCAATTGTCCACATAGATGATCGGGTCATTTACAAATCAAGACCATTTTACTCATTTCAGTGTGAAGTGGCTTGACTGTCCCGCGCGGCATCGAAGAGCTGCGGGGAGAGCAGACCCCAGGTCGGGCTCTGATGGCAGCGGGAGCGGGAGTCGTCAGCGATGACGTGTGACGGCAGCTGTCACGTTTTCGTAGATGCTTTTGTCAGGCTGGGGAAGTTCTGGTCTAGGCCAGATTGCTGAGACCTCAGGGCTGGGTGTTGGATTCTGTCTGGTGTTTGTTCTGGGTCTACTGGGATAATCATGCAGTTTCCTAAAAAGACAAAAAAAAAAAAAAAAAAAAAAAAGAAAAAAGAACTCACTTGATTTAATAAATATATTCAGGTTTTCTATTTCTTCCAGAGTGAGCTTTGGTGGTTTTTGTTTTTCTGTGAAGTTGTCCGTTTCCTCTAAGGTATCACATGTACTGGCATAAAGTTATTACGGCCATGCCAATTCTTCTCTGGGCTGAACAGAATCTGTAGTGACCCCCTCTGGTTCCTCATCTTGATACTTTGTGTCTTTTTTGTTTCAGAGATTGATGGATTTTATTGACCTCAAAGAATCAGCTTTTGGTTTAGTGAATTTATTCTTTTGTGCTCTGTTTCATCCTGACTCTCTGCCCTGTTCTGCTTACTTCGGGTTCCTCTGTACTCACGTTTCTAGTTCTTCGGGTGGAAACTGAGGTCGTTGCCCTGAGCCCCGTCTTCTTGAATTAGGCACTGAGAGCAGTAATTTTCTAAGTACTCCCTGAACTGCAGCCCACAACTTTCGGACTGCTCATTTCCCTTCGGTTTAAAATAATTTTTAATTTTCCTTGTGGTTTCTTCCTCAACGCATGGGAAATTAGGAAGTGGATAATTGTTTGCAAACATTTGAGGATTTTCCAGATATTTTCTGTTATCGGGTTCTTTTTTTTGGCCACACCCATGGAGGAAGTTCCCTGGCTAGGGACTGAATCCTCGGCATAGCAGTAATAAGGCCACGTCCCAGCCCACTGAGCCACCAGGGAACTCCTATTTCTAATATCATTCCAGTGTGGTCAAACAATGCTCTTTGAATGACTTGAATTATTTTAGGGAGTTCCCGTGGTGGCTCAGCAGTAATGAACAAGGCTAGTATCCATGAGGACTTGGGTTCGACCCCTGGCCTCGGTCAGTGGGTTAAGGATCCTGCATTACCATGAGCTGTGGTGCAGGTTGCAGACGTGGCTCAGGAAGTATTTGGCTGTTCTGTCAACATCGATTAGGCCAGGCTGGGCAATAGCGTTGTTCAGATCTTCTAGATCCCTCATGATTTTCTTCCACTTGCTGAGTCAAATATTGAGTGAAGAGTGTTAAAATCTCCGAGTGCCACTGGGGACTTGCCCGTTTCTCCTGATCAGTTTTTGCTTCACGGATTCTTGCCTCTGCTGTCGGGCGCACGCGCTTTTATGGTGGTTACATCAGCCTGATGATCTTAGAGCTTCCGTCCTTGGGAAATAATCCAGTTTGTCTCTGGTCACATTCTTGCTCCCAGTCTACTTTGTCCGGGATGAACACACTCCAGAGCTGTGCGGATTGGTGTCAGCCCACTCATCTTCTCCCACCTTTGCTCTTAACCTAGTTGTGTCCACATTTGGAGTGTGCCCGTGTGGGCAGCATGTGGTTGAATCTTGCTCTTTTTACCCATTCTGATAACCTCTGCCTTTTACTTGGGGTGTTTTGATCATTTACATTTAATGTAATTATTAACATAGTTGGGTTTAAATCTAGCGTCTCACTACTTATCTTTTATTTGTTTCATCTGTTCTTTTCTCCTTTTTTTCTGTTTTCCTTTGGATTATTAGCTTTTTTTTCCTCTTTACGGTCACACCCGTGCACATGGAAGTTCCTGGGGCTCAGGGTTGAAGCAGCAGCCAGCAGCCTCTGCCACAGCCATGGCAACACCGGATCTGAGCTGCCTCTGCAGCCTACACTGCAGCTTGCGGCAATGCCAGATTCTTAACCCACTGAGCAAGGCCAGGGATCAAACCTGCACCCTCGGGATCCTGAACCTGCTGAGCCATGATAGGAATTCCCAACTTTTTTTTTTTCTCACAGTTGCGACCTGTGCCACAGCTGTGTCAACACCAGATCTTTAAACCACTGTGTCACAAGGGAATGTCCTGGGTTATTACTTTTTTTTTTTTTTTTTGGTCCTTTTAGGGCCACACCTGCAGAATATGGAAGTTCCCAGAGTAAGGATCAAATCAGAGCTGTAGCCGCTGGCCTGCACTGCAGCAACGCCAGAGCCGAGCTGTGTCTGAGACCTACACCAAAGCTCAGGCTGGATCCTTAACCCACTGAGTGAGGCCCGGGATCGAACCTGTAACCTCACAGATACTGCTGAGCATGACAGGAACTCCCCTGGATTATTGCTTCGTTAAGAATTACTTCGTCTGTCTCTTTCGTTGCCTTCTTAGCTGCGATTCTTTGTTGGGCTGTTTTAGCAGCTGCATTAGGATTTATACCGTATACGTTTTTAACTTGTCAGGGGCCCCTGTTAGTGAGATCACATCATCTCATACACAGTAAGAGAAACTGGGAGCAGCAGTTCTTATTTCCCCTCCCAGCCCTTGGGCGCCGGTGGTCGTGCCCTTATTTTTCATGTGACGTAGGAATCACACACTACATTGCTGTTATTTCTGCGGTAAGCGGGAGGTTTACATCCTACGAAATGCATTCTCTACAGCGACTCACACACTCCCTTTTTCTGGGGCCTTCATTTCTCTGGTGGCTTCTGGTTTCCCTCTGGTCCTGTCTTCCTTCTCCTCAGAAGACAACTTTTTTTTTTTTTGTCTCTTTAGGGCCACACCCACTGCACATGGAGGTTCCCAGGCTAGGGGTCGAATCGGAGCTGTAGCCACCAGCCTGTGCCACAGCCACAGCAACGCAGGATCCCAGCCGTGTCTGCGACCTACACAGCAGCTCACGGCCACGCCGCATCCATAACCCACTGAGTGATGCCAGGGATTGAACCCTTATCCTCAAGGAGCTAGTGTTGTGTCCTTAACCCGCTGATCCACCAGGGAACTCCCACAGTGTTCTACTGATTTTGTTCATGTATTCTTTTTTTTGGGTCACACCCACATCCTGCGGGAGTCCCCAGGCCAGGCAGCAAATCCTCGCCGCAGCAACAACCAGAGCCAGAGCAGTGACAATGCCGGATCCTTAACCCCCTGAGCCACCGGGGTTCTTTTATCTGACGTTGTAATTCTCCCTGGGGTCCAAGTTGAGACTTTGGAAACGTCTTCCACGTCTTGACTTGACGAGCTCAGCTTTCCCTCTTCACGGGAAACAGAGTCGCATGTGCGTGCTGTTCCTGTCGGCTCCGTCTATCGCTTTTGTCATTTGGGGCTTCTTTTTGATTCTCTCTCCCCCTCAGTATCAGTTGTAACCCCTGCTTCTTTCCAGGCCTAATACTTCGTGCTTGCTTGTGTTTGCGTTGTGTACTCTACCTTGCTGGAGGCTGGAGACTTTGTGTTCTTATAAATATTCCTTTTTGGGGGGGTCTTTTTGCCATTTCCGGGGCTGCTCCTGCGGCATATGGAGGTTCCCAGGCTAGGGGTCTAATCAGAGCTGCAGCTGCTGGCCTACGCCAGAGCCACAGCAATGTGGGATCCGAGCCACATCTGTGACCTACACCACAGCTCATGGCAACACCGGATCCTTAACCCACTGAGCGAGGCCAGGGATCGAACCTGCAACCTTGTGGTTCCTAGTCGGATTCGTTAACCACTGCGCCACGACGGGAACTCCAAATATTCTTGCATTTGTTTGGGGAAGGTCACCTGGAAACTGTGTGATCCTTTACGTTTTGTTTTAAGCTTTTCTGGGCAGGAAAAGAAATGCATTTAGTCTGATTTTCCTTCTACTGAGGCAAGACCCTTCTTCCCACTCTAACCCACGTCCCAGCTCTGGTGTGGACGCAGGCTTTGTTCCCGCCCTGTGGGCTCCCATCCTTCTGGGCGGTTCTTCCTCAGCCTCCAGTGGTTCCTTTTCACTCTGGACCGATCTGTACTCAGCCGAAGCCTTGAGGGTGACCCTCTGTGCGGCTCTGGGGCCACCTCCCTGGACAGCTCTCTCTCCTCTAGGACTCTGCCCTGTGAACTCCGGCTGCCCCCCGCCCCCAGCAATCCCTTCCTGCTGGGCTCTGCCTGGGTCCCCACTCCCTGCGCTGTGCCCTGGAAACGCTTTGCAGTCCAGGCAGGGACAACCGTAAGGCTCCCTTTGTTTCCTGTCTGGCAAGGATCACTGTCTCCTGTTTCATGATACCCAGTTTTTCACATATATTTGTCTCCAATTTTGGGGGGATTTTTTTTTTTTTTTTTTTTTTTTTTACACATGCAGAAAGCATGAAACTCTGGTTCCTGTTACTTCGTCTGGAGCAGAAACAGAAGCCTGTACATTGGCTGTTGGCTTCAATTCCCCGGCAAGCACTTTCCATCATCAGCGCTGTTTCTCTCGGTCCCACGCTCCCTTGAAGGCAAGGCTGGGGACACGCCTACTTTTCGAACCTCTTGCGTCTGGCTTCTCCCACGGCCTGCCACAGAGCCAGGGGTCAGCATGTCGTGGTTGAATGACGGTGGTGCCAAGAGCCGAGGAACCATTCTTGGGCTCACTGTATGGAGTAGGCGGGAGACAGAAACCCTTGCAACCCCCGTGATAATTCTGTGGGACGGAGTTGCAGGTGGGAGCAATGGCCCAAGTCTCATTTCAAACGGGAAGTATTTGCACTGGTTTCATATTGCAGGCCCACTATCACAAAGGGGAAGTGGTAGCCGGCTGGTTGGAGGGCTTCTCGGAGGAAGCGGCCTTGGTGCTGAGCTCAGGCTCCCGCCTGTGCGGTGGAGGGGCCGCCACTCCGTGAGCCTCCACCAGGGGGCAGAGCGTCCCTGCCCGGGGAGGTGAGCTCCTTCAGCGCACACACCTACCCTGTGGGCCAGGCCCCCTGGCCCCCCTGCCTGGCCTGCCACCTCACCTGGGGCCGCTCACCTGGCCGCGGCCCCTCCCCACCGTCCATTTTAGCCCCCGCCCCAGCACTGGCCCGCTTCCCACTTTGACCTCCTCCACTTCAGAGCCGCCTCTTCACACACCTGCCCCTGGCCGCCTCCCACCTGTCGGAGCTCTTCCTGCTCTGGCCGTTGCCTCACAAACCTGCCCTCGATGTCTGTGGCGGCCTTCGCACTAGCCCCGCGCTCTCCACCCACCTGCCCATTTTGCACCTGTCCACGACGCTGCTGCCAGCAGGACCTGCTTCAGGGGGTTGCTGAACTGGCCTTCTTGACTCCCTTCTCTCTGCGGGGCCTCCCAAGTGCAGAAGGGCTACCCAGGTCTGTGGCTGGCCCTTCACCCAACGTGTAGGAACGTTGGCGGGGGGGGGGGAGGGGGGGAATCACCACCACCCACCTGACAGGTGCCCACACCATCCAGAGTCAGAATTTGGGAATGTGCCTTCTCGCTGGCTTGGGAGGGGTGGGCAACCTGGGTCTTGATGGGCCCCAGACCCTGATGGCTGGCAACCCCTGACCCAGCTCTCCTCTGCCCTGGGCATACTGACCTGTTCCAGTTTTCCTGGAAGGGTTCCTGGAAGAGGAAGCTCCTGAGAAGAGAGGAAGGGAACAGCATGGGCAAAGGTCCAGTGGAGATGGAGGGAGTGCTGCATGGGGTGGGGGTCAGAGCTGGGGGGGGTGAGAGATAGACGAAACCCAAGCATCCAGGGCCTCAGGGGTGGCGGGTTTGGGGTTGAGGGCCCTAGAGAGGCAGAAGTCGGTGATGCGTTTTAAAATGATGGGCCTCAGAGTTCCTATTGTGGCGCAGCGGAAATGAATCTGACGAGGAATCATGAGGCTGCGGGTTCGATCCCTGGCCTCGCTCAGTGGGTTAAAGATCCTGCATTACCATGAGCTGTGGTGTAGGTCGCCGATGCAGCTCAGACCCTGCATTTCTGGGGCTGTGGTGTACCCGGCAGCTGTAGCTCCGATTAGGCCCCTAGCCTGGGAACCTCCATGTGCCACGGGTAGGGCCCTAAAAAGCAAAAAAATAAAATAAAATAAAACGATGAGCCTCACTTCCAGCCAATTGACAGTGAAGGGGAAGCTGGGGAGGGGGCGGAGCCTGGCCCACCCATTCAGCCCAGAGAGGATGGGGGTGCGGGGAGTCGGAGACACCCTGAGGAATGGAAGTAGGTGCGGAGTGGTAGCCATTGTGTGCATGCATTGCTGAGAAAGAAAGGAAAGGGCGGAGTTCCAGACCCCTAGCCTGGAAACCTCCACATGCCTCAGACAAAAACAAACAAACAAACAAACAAAATAAAGGAAAGGGCAGTGTGGAGAAAGATCCACAGGAGTGCTGGACTCTGCAGTGCAGTGGCTCCAACCCTAGACATGCCAAGTGCTGGCTGGGAAATCCTGGGTAAATCGCCTGCCTCCTCTGTGCCTGCGTTTCATCTGCACAAGCAACAGCAAGACACCTACCTGGCTGTGAGGATAAAAGGTGGCAGTGTATGCGGCCTTCTCTTTTTTTTTTTTTTTTTTTTTTGGTCTTTTGAGGGCCGCACCTGCATCATATAGGGGTCTCATCGGAGCTCTAGCCGCGGGCCTACACCACAGCCACAGCAACGCCAGCTCCGAATCACGTCTGCGACCTACACCATAGGTCACGGTGATGCTGGACCCTTTAATCCCACTGAGCAAGGCCAGGGATCGAACCGGAGTCCTCACGGATGCTAGTCGGGTTCATTAACCGCTGAGCTAGGACGGGAACTCCGGGTCTTCTCTATCTTTAACGGGTATTAATGTCTTTGGGTTGCCATGGCCGTCTGGTGGGATGAGCGGAGGGAACGTACCTGCTCGTGGTCAAGGGGATCAGGTAAGCCAGGGCGTCGGGGCAGGACCTCTGTGCCTCACACCACCCGAGACTGGCCTTCCCTGGAGTCACTTGGGGCCGGAGCAGAGGCATCTTAGATCTCCCCTCTGCTCCCACACGACAACCCGGGGCTCAGACCTCAGGGCCCTGACCGCACAGCCGGAGCTCGATCAGAGCCAGCTTCGGAAGTGCGGGGGGGTTTCGTGGCCTGAGCTTGGGGGCTCTGACGCGGGCGCGAACAGGTGCAGGTGTGAGGCAGGTGTTGCGGGATCTGGAGGTGCGCGAGGCGGGGCTGGGCCAGGGCAGGGCGGTTGACAATGAGGGGGCGGGGCGTATTGGGCGGGGACGGGTGGGAACCTAGTGGAGGCGGGGCCCGGGTCCGGCCTGGGGCGTGACGGGCTGCGCAGGGGCGTGGCTGGGCCGGAGCCGGGCGGGGCGGGGCGGGGGCGGAGCCGCACCCCGGGGAGCCGCCCCGCCCGCTGGCCGCCTGCACCGAGAGGGTTAAGGCCTGGAGCCAGGCGGGCGGGGCGGGCGCGCGCAGGGATTGGAGGAAAGTTTGGGCTCGGGGAGGGGCTAGGGGCGGGAAGAGGGGGCGGGGCGGGGCGCCCACGGCGTGTCGATTGGCGGGAAGTTGTGTCGGGGCGGGGCGCGCGGCGGGCTCGGCGCTCGCTCCGGGAGAGTTGACAAAGCCCCGCAGGGAAGGACGCCTCGCGGCGCGGCGCCCCGGGCCCCTCGCCCCGCCGCCCCGGGACCCCGGCCCCGGCCCCAGGACCCACCCCGCCGTCCGCCCCGCCCCCGACCCCCGCCCCGGCCCTGGCCCCCGCCCCGGCCCGGGCCCGAGCCGCCTGCGCCCAGGTAGCGCCGCCCCGTCCCGAGGCCGGGCCCGGGGGCGCGGGGCGGCGGGGTGCGGCGCCCGGGGCGGCGATGTCCGCGCAGCGCGCCCCGCGGGCCCGGCCCTGAGCCTCGCCGCCCGCGAGCCCTGCCGAGGTGAGCCCCTCTGAGCGCGCCCGCGATCCCTGGGGCAGAGTGGGAGGAACGATTCGAGAGAGCCAGGGGCTGGGGCCGGGGGCGGGGGCGGGGGCCGAGAGCGTCCCGGTCCCAGCTCTGCGGTCGAGGGTGGGGGGGTTTGCTGCCTGCACCGGCACGCGCCGCCGTCGCTCCAGTCGGGCCCGAAGTCCTGCCTGCGCCCCGCCCCCGCCCTGCACCCCACGTGGGCCCCCCCCAGCGCAAATTTGTCCGCTAATGGCGCAGGCGATTATCTTCGGGGCCGCCGGTGTTGTGTGTCCCGAGGGCAGGGCCCAAGTTACAAGCGCCAGGAATCCAGACGGTGTTTGGGGGGGGGCGGGGGAGGTCGGTAATTAGTGTAAACCCTTTGTCTGCCTTTGATACCCACGGTTCCCCCGCCGCCGCTTCCTTCGCCCGGAGCGCGGCAGGGAAGGCGGGGCGGCCGGCACCCCGATCCGCGCGGCCCAGGGCTGGGGTGCTGGCAGCTCCTGGGCCCTAGTCTGGGGGAGGTGGCGATCCCCACTCCTGCGCCACTGACCGACCTTTGAATACCTCCCAGGTCCGCGCTGGCCGAGATGACGCCGAGCCCGGTGTTGGTGCTGCTGCTGCTGCCGCCGCTGCTGCTGCTGGGGGCCCTCCCGCCGGCCGCCGCCGCCCGAGGTGAGTGCTGGCGCCCAGCCCGGCGCCCCGGCCTCCGCCAGCGCCGCCCCTTTCCCTCCGGCCCTGAACCCTGCCCCAGTGCCCGCCTGGCGCGCGTGCCTGCGCCCCGCCCCTGTTGGCTCCTTCTGACCGACCCCTCACCCACGGGGCGCCCTAGCTCACCCACGCGGCCCCCCACCACCCCCGTCTACCCGCAGGTCACCCCTTACTTTCGAGGCACCCCAGTTCACCCATGGGGCACCCCTCACCCGCAGGGCTCTCTAGTTCACTGATGCGGCCCCCCACTCACCCATGGGGCACTGCAGCTTACCTCTGAGCCCGCCTCTCCTATTGTGGCGCCCTGGCTCACCTGTGGGGCACCGCAGCTCACCTGTGGGCCCCCCTCACCTATAGAGTATCCTCATGTCACCCATGAGGTACCCCCAGCTCACCCACGGGTTCCCTCTGACTCTCAGCTTGTCTGTGGGGCCCCTTTCTTGCTGGCAGGGTGGGCTCTGGCCCCAGTTCCCCTCAGGACACACGCATACACACACACACACCCCTGCAGCTGAGGGCAGCTGCTTATGGTGGATTCTTGGGGGATGGGCTGCTGGGCCACTGTCGACCCAATTAGGCCCCTGGGAACCTGTGGAGACCCCCATAGTGGTAAGGGTTGGGTGTGGGACAGTGGGGACATTCTTGGCATCTGGGACTCATAAACCAGCCCTGGGCCCTAGGCCTACCTGTCTCCAGGAAGGGACAGGGTGGGACTCTGGGGCCGAGTTCGCAGCACATGGCGTAGGGCTGGAGGCCTGTCTTAAGGCAGACCCTGAGACCACCTACTTGAAGCTGCGTTGTTTCTTTTTGCGTGTGCCACACCAGGACCTGGACGTGGGCTCACACACCCGCAGTGCAAGGGAGGCCCTGGCGCCTGCACCGGCCCCAGCAAGGGCCGGCCTCTGCAGATGGGCTGGGGCGATGCGTGCCCGCAGATCCCACCGCCATGTTCGGTGCTGGCCGCCCTCAGCCAGGCGGGACCTGCGGCCGGGCCGGCCCTTCGGATGTTTGGCCACTCAGGATTGTCCTTGCCCTGTCCACCAGTGCTCTGAGGCTCTGCGCCCGCCCCCGCCACCCAGCGGGCGCACTGAGCCCAACCCGGCCTTATATGGCCACATTCGGGTGTGGGGTGGCGGGCGGTGGCCCAGGTACCCCCCCCATGTCTGCCCCGCTGGGGACTGGCCGGCTGGCTTGAGGGTGGGGGCTGCCCAGGCGTGGCCAGGACGGGCAGCATCCAGGGAACTTCGGACACTCAGGTCATGCCCAGCAAATACCCCCATCCCCCACCCACCCCGTTGCCAGCGGCCTGGACTCTGATTCCTCTTTTATCTGCTTGGACTCCCCGTCCCCGCCCCTGCCTGTCCTCTGGCCTCTTGGCCAGAGAGGCTCTGGAGGCCACTGGCCTGGCCTGTTATTGGCTGGAGCCTGAGGTGAAGTGGTGGCTGGCGGTGGGCAGTGGTGGCTATGGGCGGTAGGGTCTGCTTTGGCACGGAGGGGCCCAGAGGGGCCACACTCTGCTCTGTACCCCTTGGCTGAGGCCTTGGGCTACGTGGGGAGGCCCTGGTGGCCCAAAGGAGGTGGGAGCCGCTTTCCAAGGCCGACGACCTCTGTGGTTGCTGGTGGGGGGGTGGGGGGCTCTTCCTGAATTCTACCGGCTTCTCCTCCAGGCCTGGCCTCAGGGGCAGCGTTGTTTCAGGCGATTCCCACTTGGCTCCCACTTGGCGGGTGGAGAGGGTGAGTGTGGCCCTTCTTTAGGCCGGCAGACCAGCAAGGAGAGAGTTTGCGTGGGTTTTGAAAGCCAGAAAGCCATTTTGCCCGCAGTGTCATGCTTTCTGGAATTGGTATATTTCTACACTCAAGTCATATTTTTAAAGTTCCCCTTTTCCCAAAGTTTCACAATCTTGGTAGGTTTGTCTTAACTGATTTTTTCTTTCTTCCAAATTTGAAAAAAGATAGGATTTGGCTTTCTTCATTTCCATTTTGTTTCTCACAGTGGGAACTTGAGAGGTTCGGAATGAAAAACCTTTTACAAGTAATTCTGGAAGAAGTCGTTTCAGGGTTTTCTGCAAAGTGCCACGTTTGAACTTTTCCGAGGACGGTGCAGTGGATGGTCTCTGAGCAGCCAGCCCTGAAGGCCCCTCCCCTGTCCCCTGTCCCCTGTCCCCTGGACCCGACGGCGTGCCCCGTGCCCCACCTCCAGCCGGCCGGCCTGCCTCGGGGCTGGCCTGCCCCGGGGCTGTGTTGGGAAGGCTCCGCCAGGATGCGTGTGATTCCGTGCTGGGGGCATGTGCGCTGGCCGACCTCGGCCTCCGGCCAGGCTGCGGGGGCCCCTCCTCCCCTCCAGGCCCCTCCGGGCAGCACTGGCCAGTGTGTGGCCGGGGCCGAGGTGGACGTGTGGGAGCCCAGCCCAGGCACCGCGAGGTGGGGATGTGGGCCAGCAGCCCCATTGACGTCTTGTCTTGGGCCCCACTCCTGGAAGGGAAAATAAATCACTGTCCCCTCTGGGGGGAGGAGGGAGCCGAACAAAGTCGCCTTTGGCTGGGTCTGGAAACGCTGCTCCGCCGGCCCGGCTCCATTGTGCCGGGATCAATGGGCCTCCGGTCCCGCCCAGCACCGCGGCCCAACGAGGTGGAGGGTGCCTTCCACCCCCCGCGGCGGCCCCAGCCCCGGGATGGCCCCGGCCACTCGGGCGCTGGCCGCGGTGCCAGGAGGCGGGCTGCGGCCAGCATGCTGGCCTCCTCGGGCCCATTCTGTGCCCTGCTTGGTGGCCGCGGCCCCGGCAGGTCCAGGGGCCGCCCCAGTGGGCCGACAGCACATGGGAGGGAGGCGCCCTCAGGCCTGTCCCTGCCCCACCGCCGCCCCAGCCAGTGCTGCCACCCTGCCCTGCCCACCGCTCGCTCTTCCTGCTGGTGGTCACTGGGTTCTCCAGCCTGACTTCTCTCTGGGTCCCGGAGAGCAGGGGCTGCCGTCCTGGGGCCCGTGGTGTGGGGCATCGGGAGGCTCGGGGGGGGGCAGAAAGGCACGCGGTCGCGGGGCCGGACCCCGGCGGGCCTGAGGGGAGGTGAGGAGAGGAAGGCCTCCAGCTGGGGCGATGGTGCGGGCAGAGGGGGACATCCAGGGGACACGGGTGCCCCCGTGTCACTGGGCTAGGGGCTTTGCTGGGGGGAGAGGCTGGTCAGCGGGGCGTGCGGGGACGAGGGCCTGGGGCCTCTTCCACCAGGTCATTGTGGCCACAGCCTTCCTGCCTCAGTGAGGCGTCCTCTGGCCTCCGTCCACACCCTGTGTCCCCACTGAGCGGCTGGGGGCAGGGCCTGGAGGCTGGCGGGGGGGCGGTGCCGTGGACCCCTCATCCAGTACAGACCGGCCCCCTGGGGGGGACTGGCGGGGTGAGGGGCGCTGTCCTGGGAGCTGTCCCCGGGGCGCTGGCGGCAGCTGCAGCAGGGGGCTGCTCCAGCCTCGGGCTGCTGAAACCAGGGCTTCCCATCTTGGCAGGAAACACAGTTGCTTTTCTTCCTGCCGGGGAGTTTATTTCGTGGGAGATTTACACAAGCTGCGTGCCGTCGAGTGGCGGACGGGGAGGGGATCCCCTCTGGCTCCCGTGGTACTGAGCCCCAGGAGGGCCAGGGCTGTGGAGCGAGCTGTCCTTGTCCAGGGTCACTGCCAGTGGCTGTGGGGCTGTCCTCTGAGTTTGCCATCTGCCTGTCTGGGTTCTGGCGGGACGGTGGGGCTGGCTCTGGAGCTCAGCAGGATACAGTGTGTGCCCCTTGAGGGCTGGGTGGCCCACTGTGGGGTCTCTGGGGTTTGAGGGGGGCCAGTCTGGGCCATTGGCTTGTTCAGGCCTTGTAGCCTCAGGCCTGTCCCGGAGAAGCTGCTGTGGCGGTTGCGGTGGCCGTGGGCCAGGGTGGGAGCGGAGCAGGTAGGGCAGGTGGAGGTGGGAGGGAGGGGCCCTCTGGCCTGGGGGGCTGCCGGGGGCAGGTGGTTTGGGCAGTTTGCTGCTGAAGCCCTTGCAGTTCTGCTCAAATGCCAAGGGGCTCCAGGCTCAGGAAGTGTCCTTGTCCCACTTCTAAGGCGACTCCGATACCCGGATTGGGGCCCAGGAGGCCAGGGCCCTTTGGGTGGTCTGCGCCCCGGGCATGTTACCCTGTTGTCCAGGTCCAGTGCCAGCATGTGATGGAGGCCCCTGTGGACCAAGGCCATCTCGGTTCTTGGACAGCTGGGAGTAGGTCCGGGTCCCTCTGGGCAGGCCTGCCAGGGACAGAGTTCTGCGAGTGACATTTGTGAGGTAGGGGGTGGGTGGCAGGTGTGTGTGGGGTCAGGGAGTCAGCCTGAGTCTGGTGGACCTAGTGAGATCTGGACAGGGGACAGGGGACAGGGCGTACCTGGTGTGCAGCTGAGCCCCTGGGTGGGTTTGTGGCAGTGGGTGTACGTGCTGCTGCCCAGTCACTGTCCCCTCTTGGCGGTTCACATGGGGACCCCAGTGACGTGGCAGCATCGGAGTGATGCTCTGGGCCCCTGTGTGTGCCCTGGAGGTGATCAGGACGGGGGCCCTGCAGTTGGGGGTCCACTGAGGGTCCATCTGGGGGCTTCCAAGAAAGAGAAGAGACCCAGAGACCCCACGCCTGCCGGCTCCCCTGGTGCCTGGCTGGGCACTGGCTGGAGGGGACGCCCCAGCCGGCTTGCTCGATGGGTCAGGCTGTCCCTTTGCCACGCCCTGAATGGCCTGGTTTCCGAGGCAACCACCTGTCCTGCGGGTCCTACCAGTTCCACTGCAGGTCCCGTGGGTCCAGCCCCCAGGGGCCGCCCTGGGCCGGCTGGTGACCAGAAGCCTGTGTGCACATGTGCACCCTGGAGCCTGCCCCTCTCTCGGTGGCTCTGTGGTGGTCCTCACCTGTGCCCCCTTGTGGGGTGCTCCTGCCCTTCCCCCAAGACCTTGCATCCTGGGGTGGAAACCGGCCCCAGGGCCTTCCTAGCTCACCGCCTACACCCGGTCCTCAGCATGGGGTACTCTCGGGTGCCCCTTGGCCCAGAGGTGCTGACCCGAGCTTCTTCCTGAGCTCATCCTGACCAGCGGGACTGTGCCTCCTGGCTGGCCACCCTCACCCCCCAGCCAGTCCCAGCCTGGTCAGCCTGATGCCCCCCCAGGCCAGAGATTTCTAGGGCTCGGCAGGGCGTGCTGGGGCCAGCCATCCTGATGGGCTGGCCTGGTGGCCCCTGTCCTCTCACCCCTACCTGTGTTTGTGGCTTCAGGGGGTGAGGCCCGAAACTGCTGGGTACCTCCGTTGGTCTCTGCTGGTCCCTGGCGCATCAGACCTGGAGGAGGGGTGGGGTCTGGCCCAGCATCTCCTGAAGGGCAGCCAAAGACCCTGGGCAGCGGGGAGAGGCAGAAACCAATTCCTTCCATGTCCCCCATGGCCAGGACCCTGACGACCGTGAGCAGGATAGGGAGCGGGTCCAGATGCAGCGGCGGCCGGGGCAGAGCAGCCTGCTCCTGGGGATGGAGGGAGGAGGGGGGCGGCCCCCAGGCCTGTGAAGACTGCAGGAGACAGTGCTGGTGGCATAGGCAGGGGTGTGGGGCGGGCTGCACCCCGGGGTCTCCTTTCCATTCCTCTCGGCGCTCCCTGGGCCCCAGGGCAGGAGGGCGTCGGCTGGGGTTACTGCAGGGTCTTGTTTAACTGAACCTGGGCAAATGGAGCTCCGGTCGCTCAGGGGAGGGGCTGGGGGCCCGCGGGGCTGCCGCGCTCAGATGCTCAGACGTGGGTTGTGTGAGGCGTGTGTCTGGGGGGCAGCATCAGGGGTGACAGATCTGGGTGTGACTCCATCTCGAGGTGGGGGGCCGGGGTTGTGGGGCCCTCCAGGTTGCTACACCCTGGCCTCTCCCTGCAACCCCTTCTTGACCCTGTTTGCACAGCAGGGGCGGAGGAGAACAAGGGGTGCCACCTTGGGGTGAGACTTGCCCCATGTCTGCCCCCTTCTGTGTGCCATCCACATCCTGCCTGTGCCCAGGCTTCCTAGGGCTGTGGCTGCGGTTGAGCGCAGGTTGGGGCTTCCTGGGCAAGGGGCTAAGTTTCCCCCTGGGCCAGGATGGGGACCCCTCTGGCCCTCCCTGCCCACCCTCCAGGGCCCTGTGGGTCTCCACGCTGGCCTCAGTTCCCCCCGCCTCCGGGCGGAGGGGTCTGTGGGACTCCAGGTCCAGGTGGAGCAACGGGGCTTGTGTTTCCCAGGCTAGATGTAGAGCTGGCGGCAGAAATTCCCAGGAATCTGGGGGGCCAGGCCTCCGGCTGGTGAGCCTGCCGGGGTCTCTACAGAGATGGCGCTGGGGGGCAGGGGTCTGGCCTGGCGTCTGGGTCCAGCAGAGCCCAGGTGGGGGCGGGGCGGGCCAGGCGGGCTGCAGAGGGGAGGGGGCTGTTTGCTTTAGGATAAGGCCGGCTCCAGCCGGGCCGTGCTGCCAGTCCCCCTCTCTGCGCGAAGGCTGGCTCATGGGGCCACTCTTCTGGCCCATCTGGCGGTCACGTGGCTCTGTCCCTCTTTGCAGTGACCAAGGCTGTATCCCTGCCACCCAGTAGCTGCTCCGCCCCCCGCCCCGCTCCTCAAGGTCTCCCCCTCCCCCTGGCATGATTAAGTTGGTCCTTTCTCTGCCCCTGAGGCGTGCCCCTTCAGGGGCTGGGGGCTGTTGGGCCCTGGTGGTGGCCCCAGGATGCAGCTGGGACAGGCAAGCCCAGCAGGGAGGGACGCTGTCCTGGTGCGGGCATCGTCCTCCCCACCCGCGTTCCAGCCGCTGCATGTGCCTGTGTGCACGCGGGGGACCTTGTGCTTGTGTCTGTGGAGCTTTGTGCCCAGGTGTCAGCTCTGGAGGCCCAGGGCCCCGGCTGGGCTGGGAGGGCGCCCTCTTTGTGCTGCAGCCTGGGAGGCCCCTGTGAATGGTGGAATTTCAGGCAGTGACAGGTGGACAGGGTCTGCCTGGGAATGAGGCTAGGACCCTGGGAGGCCTCAGGAGGCTCGCTAGTCACTGCGGAGTGGGTGCCTGGGGGTCCCTGCAGACAACTGAGTAATTAGGGAGGGGGCCGCTCAGCTCCCCTTCCAGGGGAATCAGGAGGAGGGGCTGGCTGGCACCCACAGCTCACTGTCCAGGAGCTGCAGGGCGGGGGTGGAACAGGATGTGTGCGGGGGCGTCATGGAGGGATGGCGCCCAGTGTCTCTGTGTCCTCACAGGCCAGTCCGCTGGAATCGGAGACTCAGAACCCCCTCCCCAGCTGGGGCTCCAGAGGAGCCCAGCCCTGGGCTATCAGCTCCCTCCACTCAAGTGGGGGGGGCCACTCCCACCCCCTGCGCCCAGACAGAGGCGACGAGGGCACATGCCCCACTCTATGAGGGCCCCTGGGAGCTGCTTCATCTCTGGGGGACCCACAGGAGCACTCTGGGCCCTGGTTGCAAAGCGGCAGCAGAAGCAGCTGGCAACTGCGTGTCGAAGAAACACCAGCTGGTTATTAAAAACACATGCCACCCTCAGGCCTGAAGCCACAGCATTACAGAGCAGTGCAGCCGGGATGCGGGACAGCGGCCCGCACAGCCTGGAGGGGCTGCTGTGAGGGCCGGATGCCCCTCCAGCGGCTAGTGGGCGATGTCATGGGAGCCAGGTCCAGCCAAGGCCCTGGGAAGGGCAGTGGGGTGCCCGTGGCTGCCTCTTCTGACCTGGGAGGTAGTGGGCAGGTTGACCATAAGAGCCCCGCAGCCCTCCTGGTCCCGCTGTGGTGCAGGAGCTGCAGACTGGCCCGGGCTCAGAGCCAGAGCCATGAGGCAGGCCGAGGGCCAGCCAGGAGATAGCTCCATTTCTTTCTGACACCTGCAGTGTCCTTCCATCTGGCCGGTCACTCGCTGTCCTCCAGGCCTGGTCACATCCACCGCACTTGCACTTGACCCCAGAGGAAACGAGGCCCGACCTGCGTTGGGAGGGGTGGGGGTGGGTTTCGTCCCTCTGGTGAAGGACGCCGCGGTCTCAGCCGAGGACTTGGGCTTCGCCCAGGGCTGGTATGCCAGCTGCTTGCCCTCTGACCCCAGGGCCTGGGATCCTGCTCCCCAACCTGGGGTGGCCTGGCTGGCAGGAGGGAAGCCCTTGTCCAGGCAGCAGACCTGGTTCGATGCAGTCCATCCGCACACACAGACAGGCACGGACAGGGCCTGCAAACACAGGGACGCAGGCGCACAGGCACACGTGGACGACCAGCTGCCTGCAGGGAGCGGGGAGGGGCTGCCCTCGATTGCCTGTGGACATGGGACCTGGGTGAGCCTCTCTGGACGGCCGACTATATTGGGGTTCTGGTGGGGCACCCAGTGGGCCCTGGGCGAAGACTGCCTAGCACAGGTGGGGAGCAGGGCGTCATCTCAGGGTGGAGTCCTGGGTGGGGCCGGTCCCTCCCCCCCGGCTTCCAGTGCCCCTCCTGCCTTGGCCCTGACCCCCTGGCAGTCCCCTCCTCCCTGCCTGAGCCCTCTGACTCTCCCGCAGGCCCCCCGAGGATGGCGGACAAGGTGGTCCCACGGCAGGTGGCTCGGCTGGGCCGCACGGTTCGCCTGCAGTGCCCGGTGGAGGGGGACCCACCGCCCCTGACCATGTGGACCAAGGACGGCCGCACGATCCACGGCGGCTGGAGCCGCTTCCGCGTGCTGCCCCAGGGGCTGAAGGTGAAGGAGGTGGAGCGAGAGGACGCCGGCGCCTATGTGTGCAAGGCTACCAACGGCTTCGGCAGCCTCAGCGTCAACTACACCCTCATCGTGATGGGTCGGTGCCAGCTGTGCCAGGGCTGGGTCTCGCCTGCGTGCCTGATCCACTCGGGCCAGGAAGCAGACCGTCCCTGTGTGGCCCCCACCCTGCCCCACCCCCACCCCGCCTGAGCTTGGCCCCATCACCAGGACCAGACCCCTCCTGCTCCCTGCCTCTGAGCCCAGCTGGGCCCCACCTCCTCAGGCCCCACCTCGGGGGTCTTCTTCCTCTGAGCCCCTTCTCTCCAGAAGTTCTGCTGACCTGGGAGCTGGGGCTGGCCGGGGGGGCCGTGGGAGTGGGCACGGGGGTGCCCCAGGTGGTGGTCCCATGGAAGGGCAGACTGGCGGGCCAGGCGCGCCAGCAGCCTTGGCGTCGGCCATGACTTTGAGGCTCAGGTTTCGGAGTTCAGAGGGGCCGCCGGGAGGCAGGGCCTTCTGTTCTCTGGCTCTGGGGCCCAGGCTTGGGGACTGGGCGGCGCCCCCAGCAACACACCCTCCACTTGCTGGTACCAGGCGCTGGCGCCTGACCCTCCCCCACGGACTCCTGGGTGGGTCCCTCGAGGCAGGCTCCCTGGCAACACAAAGGAGGAGCCTGACCCATGCCCTCCACCACTGGGTTCCGGGTGGGGTCTGAGAGCCTGGCCTTAGTCCTGGGCCAGCGGGGGAGGCGGCTGTCGCAGGGAGGGGGCATTCCCCACGGGCTTTCTCTGGGACGCAGAGTGGGAATTCTGTGGGTGCCCCACCCCCCTGGTCCTTTCAAAGGGGAGGATGACCGGGCGGTATGTGAGCCATGTCAGCTCACCAAGCCCTCGGCCCCTTGATGTGGGCTAGGGTTACTGCAGCTGCCGGCTGGGCCCTGCCCCCACCTCCCCCAGGCCCTGCAGACCCCCCGGAGCCAGGGTGGGGAAGCCAGATATCCAAACACCCACGCCTGTCGGGGTCACCTGCACCCAGGGAGTGGGCTGGGTGGGCGGTTCTCGTCCAGCTGTCTCTGGGATTCGGAGATGTGGGTGTGTACCCACGGCCTCCTGCTGGCCTTTCTAGAGCTGTCCCAGCTGGGCCTGAGGCTGGGGCCTGGGAACCACGCTGGGGTCTTGTGGGGGCTGTTGAGGCCCCTCTCATGCCACTTCCTCTCTGCAGATGACACCAGCCCAGGAAGGGAGAGCCCAGGGCTCGATGGCCCCTCTGGAGGCCAGGAAGACCCAGCCAGCAAGCAGTGGGGTGAGCACCGGGGTGGGGGTGGGGCAGATGTCACCATCCTCCTCTAGTCGGGTGGGGGCCACCTCCCCACACCACCCCCTATGCTGATGTCTGTGCCCCCCCGCAGCGCGGCCCCGCTTCACGCAGCCCTCCAAGATGAGGCGCCGGGTGATTGCGCGGCCGGTGGGCAGCTCCGTGCGACTCAAGTGCGTGGCCAGTGGGCACCCACGCCCTGACATCATGTGGATGAAGGACGACCAGGCGTTGACGCGCCCGGAGGCTGGCGAGCACCGGAAGAAGAAGTGGACCCTGAGCCTGAAGAACCTGCGCCCTGAGGACAGCGGCAAGTACACGTGCCGCGTGTCAAACCGCGCCGGTGCCATCAACGCTACCTACAAGGTGGACGTGATCCGTGAGTGCCGGGAACAGGGGCGGGGGCAGGCTGGCGCCTGGGGGCCGTTCCCAATGCATGTCCCTGTGCAGAGCGGACGCGTTCGAAGCCTGTTCTCACGGGCACGCACCCCGTGAACACGACGGTGGACTTCGGAGGCACAACGTCCTTCCAGTGCAAAGTGCGCAGCGACGTGAAGCCGGTGATCCAGTGGCTGAAGCGTGTGGAGTACGGTGCCGAGGGCCGCTACAACTCCACCATCGACGTGGGCGGCCAGAAGTTCGTAGTGCTGCCCACGGGCGACGTGTGGTCGCGGCCCGACGGCTCCTACCTCAACAAGCTGCTCATCACGCGCGCCCGCCAGGACGACGCGGGCATGTACATCTGCCTGGGCGCCAACACCATGGGCTACAGCTTCCGCAGCGCCTTCCTGACCGTGCTGCCAGGTGCGTGGGCCCCGCCCCGCCCCGCCCCGCCCCGCCCGGGCCCCGCCCCGCCCCGCCCCGCCCGGGCCCCGCCCCTCGCGTCGTGACGTTCCCGCCCCCCCTTCCTTGGTTTCTCCCTCAGACCCAAAGCCTCCGGGGCCCCCGGTGGCCCCCTCGTCCTCGAGCACTAGTCTGCCCTGGCCCGTGGTCATCGGCATCCCGGCCGGCGCCGTCTTCATCCTGGGCACCGTGCTCCTGTGGCTCTGCCAGGCCAAGAAGAAGCCGTGCGCACCTGCACCGGCCGCTCCCATGCCTGTTCATCGCCCGCCTGTGGTGGCCCGCGACCGTGACCGCGGTGGTGGCGGCGGGGACAAGGACCTGCCTGCACCCACTGCCCTTGGCACCGGCCCCGGTGTGGGGCTGTGTGAGGACCTCGGGCCCCCGGCGCCCCCCCAGCACCTGCTGGGCCCAGGCTCCGCCGCTGGCCCCAAGCTTTACCCCAAACTCTACACGGACACGCACACACATACGCACACGCACTCACACACACACTCGCACGTGGAGGGCAAGGTCCACCAGCACGTCCACTACCAGTGCTAGAGGGCGCCAGCTTGCCGGCCAGAGCTCCAGGGTCTCCCGGCAGGCCGAGCGCAGGCTGGTGGCTGAGGGCCGGGAGCACAGGTGAGAGGCGCCCTGCGTGAGACACACACACCTGGACACACATACGTGCATGACATACCTCTGGACACACACACAGTCTCACACACACACACACACACACACACACACGCACACACACACACTCGGACTAAGAAGCCCGTGGGAAGGTCCGTGTGGTAACTTTGCAGTGCGCATGTAGCAATGGGCTTGCTCATGAAGGAACCCCTTGGCCCCATGAGAAGGATTTCACTGAGGCCACGGTCCCCCCCCACCCGGTTCCTGGCAGGAGATCTGAGAGGCACCCTGGCTTTGCAAACCAAAAAACTCCGACCCCTTCCCTACGCCTGCCTGCCTCTGTCCCTGCCCAGGCTATTTTTGTCACCACCTGTCCTGGGTGTCCAGGAGTCCACCAGTACCCTGGGCAGGGGGGTCTGGCGGAGCAGTCCTAGGCCCTGTCCTGAGAGGCCGGAGCCGCTGGGGGTGGCTCCCGTCCCCCCCCCCCCCCCCCGCCTGAGAGAGGGGCCTTGATATTTATATTTAAGAAATTAAGATAATAATATTAATAATGATGAGAGGAGGGCCGGCCACAGGGACTTGGCCTTCCCCTGGGCCTCGGGCCCACCTCGCCTTGGGGCCAGGCTGGAAGTCCACCTCGGGACCCATCACCCATGGCTGTGGCGGCCCCGCCCTCTGTAATTTTATAGAGAGTTTGAGCTGAAGCTTCGTATATTTAATTTATTTTCTTAAACAAGAAAATGTGCATCCTTTCGTCTAAGCTGGTGCTTCTTCCCATGTGGCTTCTGTGCACACGCGCCCGACGCCGGGCTTGGGCTCTGGAGTCGGGGGCGGAGGAGGCTCTGGGCCTGAGACCTGAGGGGCCCCAGGGCCCCCGACCGTGTCCCTGAGCAGGACTTAACCACGCACCTGCACGGACCTCCCCGCCCGGCGGGTGTCCCCTCTCTGTTCTGGCCTGGCCCGCCCTGCCTGCTGCGTACCATCCCCCTGGTGGTGCCTGGGTGGCCTCCCTCTCCAGATGGGGACGCCGAGGCTCTGACTCGCTCAGCCAGCAGGCAGGGCTTGGGTTGCCTGTGGCCCAGAAGTTCTGGAGCCTCTTGAGAAAACTCACTAAGAGGGCTCGTGCCATTTTAGCAAAGCCCTGGGTGGCGTACGAAGGCTCGCAGGAGGGGTGAGGCCCGGCTGCTGCTGGTTCTCAGAGCTTAGGAAGCAAGCACAGGCTCAGCCTGAACAGGCCGGGACCCCCACGATCCTACCCCCGCTGAGCCCCCCGAGGTGTGGGCCGAGTCTGCCCTCCCAGCTGCGGGCTGAGCCCCTCCCTCTGCTCCAGCCTCCCGGGGCTGAGTTCCCAGTCTCTCCGCCGGGAGACGGGCTCTCTTATCCTTCTCCACGTCCCCCCATCCCCTGGCCTCCCAGAGTGGACCCCGCTCCTGTCCCCGAGGAAGCTGGGGCTAGTGCTAAGGGAAGGGCCACTGGGGTGGGGTCCTAACCGCATAGGTGGTGACCGAGGTTGGGGGAGGGCCAGCGGCTTCCAGGTGATGGAGGCCACCGAGAGTGGACACGGCAGGCAACCCCCAGCTGGTGACCGAACAGATGTTCCCCAGACAGGACAGGCTGCCGCCAACGCCTGGTTGGGTTTCAGCCTGAGGGGGAAGGGTGAGAGAGGGGAGACCGTGGGCGGTGGGAGACCTCAGGCCTTGGGCCATCGTTGGGTCACGGGCCATGAGCTGCCCGCTCCCCTCCCTGGGGCTGCGGCCAGAGAGGCGAGCCCCTCCCAGACCCTCGGAGGAGACTCGGGCTCCCGATCCCGAGGCCTTGGCCTGAGGTCCAATGCTGTCCACCTGGGCTCACGTGGAGACTCCCCGCTTCGTCTGCCCAGGGGAGTCGGGGAGATGAGGTCCTGCACCCCAGGGCCGCGCTCTCAGCCTGAGCCCGGCAGGGAGCGGGGAGGGGGATCTGGCCCTCCAGAGACCAGTGGTCCTGGCCACCCCCCAGTGCCCTTTCAGGAGAGAGGGGTGCTGATGGGCGGGTCATTCTGTGGACATGTTTGGGTGCCAGGCTGGACAGGGGACTCTGGAAGACCAGACAGACCCGTGCTCACAGGCTGTCCTGCCTCCTCGGAGCCCACGGCCTGTATTAGATCACACACCCTGGAGCTCAGAGGCTCAGCCCTGACCCCTCCCAACTTTCAGCTTCCTGCGGGGGGTGGGAGGGCAACCATGTGGCCGCAGGACCCCATTTCCTTCTCAGGGGCGCCTTGCACCCTGGCTTCGCAGGCCTGAGGCTCCGCACTGGCCTTGAGCAGGACGTCGGCCGGGAGACACATCTGCTCCCGCCCACCAAGGGACCAGGCCCTCTGCCCAGCAGCCCCCCCACCCAGACCGCCCTAGGCTCCCTGCCAGACGCGGACTCTTTCCTCTCCCCCACCCCCCGGGGGCTCCCTGGTCTCTTGCAGAGGGATGCGCACTCGAGGGGCGGGAGCAGGGGCGGAGCCAGTGGGGCTCGAGGGGGTGTGGCCGAGGGAGGGTCTTTGGGCTCCAAGAGTGGCCACCAAAGCTCCCAGACCTCAACAGGAGTACAAATGCCTCTGGTCCCCAGGTCCGCGGGGCTCCTTGTTGGGGGTGGGGGCTGGGGAAACCTGTCCTGGGGGCTCCTAGTCTTGAGGTAGAGGGAGATTCAGCTGTGGCCTCAGAGTGACCCTCAGGCCAGGCTGGGTGGGGCTTCTGAGAGCCATTTCGGAGGGACACTGATGACACGGTGGGGGTGTTGGGTGCTGGGGGCGGTGGGGATGCCGGGAGGGTGGAACCCCAGTGCCAGGCCAGCATCTTTCCACTGATCCAGTGATAAGCTGCTTCCCTTGAAGCCGGTGAACTTGAAAGAGCAGCCCAGGCTCTGACACCTCGGGTGTGATGCCCCCTCCTCCCCCACCCCTGCGGCCCAGCCCTCCTGGCTTCGAAGGGGTGGCCAAGAGTCTTGTGCAGCTGTCCCAGAGGGGAGGCCTGAGACTGATTCCAGGGACTGGGCGGTGCGACAAGAGGCTGAGAATGAGGGGACGGGGACCACCCCAGCCCCGTGCAGGGCCTTGGGTTGGGCGGGCCTGGCAGGAGATCCGAGCCTTGTCCGGGGGCCAGGTCAGGGGACAGGCGCAGGAGTAGGGCAGGGGAAAGGGGACAGGGACTTGGGACATGGGTTGGGGCACAGGATAGGGACACCCTGGACAGCAGAGATTCGACCTGGGACTCGGGTGACCCAGCCTCCTGGGAGGTGGCCCTGCGCGGGGCTGCCAGGGGCCTGGACCTACTGCAGGGAGGGGCGAGAGGGACAGGAAAGGCCCTGAGTGGCTGAGAGGTGAGAGCCCCCAGCTGACCTTGTCCAGACACAGGGCGCAGGCCCGGCTGCACCGGGACCTGAGGGCCTGTGGGGCAGGGCTTCTGTGAGGTGGGGTACAGAGACTGGGGGCTCCCATGGGCTCTAGCTTGTCGGGGGAGGCCAGGCCCCCTGGGCTAGGCTTGTGCTCATGCTTGGCACCAGCCCCTGGTGAGTCCCAGGGACCCCTGCAGCCAGCCCTTCCTCTGGTGGGCAGGGGCCGGGGCTGCCAAGCACCGGGATGGGGTGGGGCCTGGCAGCTGGGGGCTCCCTCTGTGCCCCGCGCTCACCTCACTGGTGCCCTTCCTACTCGGCCGCCTAGGCCTGGCTGGGCGCGGGACCCTCAACCAGACGAGTGCCGGACAGCACAGGGCCAGGGACTCTCCCGGGAGCCTGGGGGAGGTCCGTGCCGTCCTTCCCCCGACGCAGCCCCTCTCAGGGCGCCCGGCCGCCACCCGCACGCCTGCCCTGCTGAGCCCTCTTCCGTCCTGCCTTTGCTACGAGGCCTCCACTGGCCGCCAACCCTGGTCCTGGACTGCCATCCTCTGTGGAGGAAGGGTCCGCCTCCGGCTCAGGCCAGTGGGCCTCAGGGAGCTGCGGAGGGACGCGCAGCTCCCTGGACCTCGCCGCTAGGCCTTCTCCTATGGGGGCACCCAGGGGGCGGCCCTCAGGGCCCCGGGCAGCAGCTTCCTGCAGCTTGCTCTGGCCGTGCTGCCTGGGGTCTCAAGAGCCCCCCAGACATGTGCCTCTGCCGGACTGCAGCCCTGCCTGGACTCTGCAGCAGCTGGTGCCCCTGGCATCGCTGATTTGAGGTGGGGATGCTGCTCACACAGTGTTAGCATGGGCCCTGCCGGGTGGCCCCTCCACCACAGGGATTCCGCTGCCCGGGCCCAACCTCTCGAGCCCCCGCCTTGGCCCCTGGGGGGCCCGGGGAGCACAGCTCTGCAGCAGAGCGAGGCCCTGGGTCGGGTGGGCATGTGCCTGCCCCTCAGGGCGTAGGCTTGTCCTTTTTGGGGGGGTTGACCCTTGTCATCCAGGGTGACCAGACAGAGTGCTTGGGTCAGGCCAGGTGGGCTGTGCAGAGAAAGAGGCGCCTGCGGTGGGGGGCGTGGTTGAGTTTCTGCGCCCTGCCCCCCCATTTGGGTTCAGTCCTGCCTGGGGCTTTGCCACTGTCAGGGCTGCAGGGAAACTGGGCAGAGAGAGCACAAGCAGTGCAGTTCTGAGGACCCCACCAGGCCCAAAAACAAGGCCCAGGGAGGGCGCGTGCTGGCCTGGCCACCGGGGGCAAGCCTCTTAAGGAGCTCAGGACAGGCAGCCTCAGGTTAGGGCCGGATGTCGGCCCCCAAGGTGGCTGGGCTGAGACACACACCTGATCCTGTGGGGGGAGCCCCATTGAAAGGTCACCCAGGCAGCGGTCCACCCTGCCCCCGCTCGCTCAACAGCCGCGGGGCATCTGGCCCTGGGCCGGCAGGTGGTGACAGCTGCCAACAGCTGGCCAGAGGGGCAGGCGCCAGCTTGTCACGAGTGGAGGGGTGGGGAGAGGGTCTGGCTGGGTCTTACAGTTGAAGGGATGGCCAAGCCGTCCTCTTGGTGTCGCCAAAATGCCCTCCCTGGGCCCTAGAGGGGTCCTTGAGGGGAGGACAGTCGAGGAGAGCAGGACAGAAAGGGAGCGTGGTAGCACCACTGCCCGGGAGCCCGACTCCGGGAGGCTCCACCTGTCTCTTTGGCGTGGCCAGGGTCCGGGGGTTCCAGGGGTGGGGAGGGGCAAGGCCAGTAGGTGGGGGTCTTCGCTGGGCGGCAGCAACCCTCCCGCAGCAGCGTCCACCCCGATGGGAGGCGGTGCAGGGGAGCTGCAGTGCAGAGGCCCTGGCGAGGCTGGAGGCCCACGCCTGACGCAGCTTCTTCCCGAGCTCAGGGCGAGGGGTGGGCTGCGGGTCCCACCCAGACTCCTGAGCATCCTGGAAAACTGTCGGCTTCTTTGTGTTCCTGGAGCCTGGTGACTCCCCCGGGACAGCTGTCCTGTGACTCCCTAGTCAGGGTGAACTCCAGCCTGGGTTCGCCTCTGCCCAGTCCTGCCCCCGTGTTGCCCAAGTGACCTTTTAAGGAAGCCCTGTAGCCCAGGGCAGTGCCGAGGCTGCACACTCCCTGCTGGGACCTGCCTAGCCACGCGCGCCCCAGGGCCTGGTTTGGAATGGGTTTGTACCTCCGAGAACTGGGGGTACCTAGCTCTACGCAGGACTTGGCGAGGGAGGGCCACCGAGCGCTCAGTGGCCCCAGCCTCTGCCAGCCCCCAGGAGGACTGCCCGTGTGACAGAGAGCACAGCGGTCCCTCGCGATGGCCTGGCCTGGCCTGGCTCTGCCCCTCTGATGTGGAGGCAGAAGGTGGGAGCCCTGCGGATGACCACACTGTCCGCTTCTGGCCCCAGGCTGCAGGGAGCCAGAACACCAGCCTCAACCTCCCTGTGTCCTGTGCGGCCTGGACCACACCGTGTGTCCACCAGCGTCCACCAGCTGTCTTCTCGGGCTGGCACCTCTGTATCATGAGACCCCAGGCAGCTTCCCCAGGGGGAGGCTCGGCCTCCTTATCTGCGGCCTGGACCAGAGGCACTAGCTCCCAGGCTGGTGGCAGCGCTTGGTGACCCCAGGGATAGGAGGTGAGCTCAGGCCTGGCCCCAGAGCGCACGGGGCGGTGGGGAGGAGGGGGCCCAGGACCTCAGCCTGGACCCAGGCCCGGAGAGGGTGGGGCGGGCTGGGGCGGCAACGGCTCAGCAGAGGCAAATTCCTTCTTCCTTCACAAGTTTTTCCTCTATTTTTTTTCCACTTTCTTCCAAAAGCCGTCCTCTGCTTTTCGTTCCTGGAGCCCCTCCAAGACCATCGGCACCGGCTCCACTCGTGGCCACAAAGCTCCTTTGACGGCGGGCGGGGCGGGAGCTGCGGCCACAGTGGGGGTGGGGAGGCGGAGGGAGGAGGGCGCTCCCAGGCGAGGCCTCCGGGGGTCTTTGGAGGGGCCGGGGGGGTGGGAGGGCGCACTGGGTCGCCCCGGGACCCCAGCCCTGGGCTCAGCCTGGTTTCTGGCTTTGAGGACAGAGCTCCACGCTGCCTGCCGGCGCCCGGCCCTTCTGGGTCCCCTCTGGTTGGAGCGGATGTGGCCCGGTTGTTGTGGGAGAGGCCTTGGAGGACACCCGTGTCTCTGCCAGAGTGTGTCCCCCGTGTCGATGCCAGGCGGGGACGGGACTGCTTGCTGGGAGGTGTGCAGCCACAGGACCCTGGGCCCGAGTGGCAAATGGGCTGGCCCTCGCCTTGTGCTGTCTGTGCCCTGCCGGCGATGCCATCTGGGCTCCAGAGGGCTGGGTGCTGGCGCCCACACCCGCACACAGTGGAGCTCGCTACGTGTTTGGTGGAAGGGGCTGTTGGAGGCAGAGTGTCAGGGTTTGGGTGGTTCCTCTGCCTTCTTGGACACTGAGAGCCTGGCCCTCTGTGCCCCCCAAAGCCAGCTCTGAGCGTCGGGCCCCCCAGATGCTCAGTAACAGGCCTGACCGTGGAAGGACAGCAGGGTGGACAGGTGGTGGCGGGGGTCAGAGAACTAGGGGGTCGGGGCCGCCACTGACGGGTTGCTGCCGCGAGACTTGCGGAGGCAGGTAGGGGCTGCTGGGCCTGCTCGGCCCCAGACGGGCTCCCAGGCTCCCGGGCTCCCGGGCTCCGGCCCGCGGCTGGTCCCATGGCCGGCTGCCCCTGAGCCCTGGCAGGTTGGCCAGAGGAGCCTGGCTTGGCTCTGAACGCAAACATCGCCCATGGGGCCCGGCAGGGGCAGCGGCCGGGCGGGGAGCCGGCCCCGAACGAGGCACAATCCACCCTTTGTTCCCGCGGCCGCCTGAGCCTGCGGGCCAAGAGGAAATGAGGGGAGCGCCAGCCAGCAGCCCTGCCTGCCCGGCAGCCCTCGCCGCCAGGGCCCAGCGGACGCCAGGGCCGGGCCCAGTGGAGGAGCTGGAGGGGTCCGCTCCAGGGAGGGGCTGCGAGCACAGTCAGGCACCCGCGCAGGGCGGCGGGTCCACGGGCCTCCCCCACCCGGTGCCCCGCACCAGGAAGCCCTCGGCCGCGGCCCCACCCCGGGCCCTTGGGCGACTGCGGAGGGCTGTGGGCTGAGCACAGGTCGTGGGCAGCCCCGCTTTAGGCTGAGGAGGGCCCCCACCTGCGGCCTCAGCCCCACAGCCCGCCCCGTCTCCACTCCGGGCCTCAGTCCTTCCAGGCTGAGGGTGGATGGCCAGAGGCAGGGCCTGGCTGGCCCATGCCCTCCCTGCTCTTCGCTTCTCCCCAGAGCTCCCCCACACGTGACCCAAGGGGTCTGTGGCCCATTCCCAAAGCAGCCTGGCTGGTGCCCTCACCCGGGGGCTGGCTGATTACCTAGCAGATTGCACCTGGAGGGTCTCTGTGTCACGTCCTGGCCAGGGCAGCCTGGGGCCCTGGACGGGAGAGTGTGCCCTCGAGTGTGTGCATGTGGGGTAGGGGCTCGAGACCCCTTCCGTGCCCTGCCCCACACCTCCCTCGGCAGGGGGCCTGAGGCAGGCGGGCTCAGGGGGCTGTGGAGGGGCCCAGGCTGCCTGATGCGTCCATCTTGATGCATTTCGGCCGGCCCTTGGCCTCTGCTGAGGCCGGAAGCTGACCCCGAGGCTCCTTTGTGGCTCTGAGATTTGTACCTCCCCTGGGAAAGGCCGACTCTGCCTGGCGGGGTGCCCAGCGGGGCCCAGCTTTGATCTCCGTGGGCGGAGATCCCCCCCGGGTCAGACACCAAGCAGGTGCCGGCCTGGGGTCCCACTGGGGCAGGACAGCTTTCAGGCCACCCCCACTGGGGCCTTGGTGCCCACCCTTGGCTAGGGTCTGGGTGCTGGACCCTCTGGGCTGGCTGGGGGCCCGAAGTTCACCCAGAGCCGGAAGGCCAGGTCTGGCTGGCCCGGGGGTGGGGGGGCTGTCCCCACATCCCTGAGGCCCAGGCTCTGCGAGGTGGCCAGGATGGGGCCCAGGCTCAGCCCCCGGGAGGGTGGGGGGGCGGGGGTTACAGCCCTGCGGTGGGCTGGGGTCCCGGTGAACCAGACTGTGTCCTCTGGGCCAGGAGAGGCTCTGAGGCTTGGGAACCTGGCCCCTGAGCTGTGACGTGGGGGTGCACATGCACGCGTGTGTACCGTCTCAGTGGACCCGCACCGACCAGTGGGAAGGGGGCCCTTCCTGGGTGTGGGGCAGAGTGGCCGTGGTGGCTGAGCCCTGCCTGCCCGGCCTGAACCTCTAGTCTGAGTCCCACACAAACAGCCACAGGGCCATGGGCTGTGGTGCCAGCTGCTTGCTGGGAAGCCTAGAGGCTCAGACGCCACGGCCGCTCTGCCCCATGCCCAGGAAGGCCCCCCCCGCCCCGGTCTCGCAGTGTACCCAGCCCACACGGCCTCCCCCGGTTCCCTCAGCTCTTGGAGTGCTGGACTCCGCATCAGCCCCCTGCTGACCACAGGGAGCTTGCCCTGGCGGGCCTGGGTCTGAGGGGCCCACACCCCCAGCCCAGCCCAGGCCTTGGACTGCGGCAGACGCAGGACAGTCTCTCCGCCACGCAGGGTCCCCCGGCCCCTGAGGGGCTTCCCTCCTAAGGCTTGGGTGAGGGTGCGCAGGGCCGACGGCCTGTGGCTTTCTGCTTGAGGAGGCCCCCAGCCCACCCTCTGCCCGGTGCCCGGCGCTCACCCAGGGCTGTCCCTCCGTCCCACGGGGCCTCCCCTCGTGACAGCCCTCCCCCCACCGCCTGGCCAGGACGGCTGGGGGCGCTGTCCACTCAGGACAAAGGAGCAAGTGCCCCGTTTTAGGGGAGCTGCCACCCAGGCTGGCTCATCCCATGCCCGTGAGGCGGGGGCATGTCAGGTTTCCGGGCGGCAGGACAGACTGTGCAGAGCAATAAAGTTCTTGCTACAGGAAGGTGGGGACAGGAGCCAGGTGGCCTGGGGCGGGCAGGGGCAGGTGTGCCGGGGTGTGGCCCCAGGCCCCCTGTGTGAGGTGGTGGGGCAGGCACTAGCCACTGCCGAATCCACCCTGTGTCCCTCTGGGCCGGGAGGGGCCCTCAGCTCAGGTGGGGGGGCCCGAGGGTCATGCAGCCCCATGCCCACCTCCCGACGGCCCTTGCTTCCCCGACAGGGCTGAGGGTGATTTGTGGTCCTTTGGGGAGAGGTTGCCAAGGCGGGGACCTGCCTCGGCCCTGCCAGCTCCCCTCAGCACCGGGAAGTGGAGGGACCCACAGGCAGTGCTCGGGGTGTCCAGCCCACGGGGCTCAGTCCAGGGCAGGGGCCCAGAGCCCCGGGGGCCCGGGGGGGACCAGCCTGGGGCGCCGCTCCTTTCTCTGGGGCCTGGGTTCCTACGCTGAGTGTGGTGGGGGCAGCCGCACACGGTTGGGACCTCGGCGAGGGGGGGCCCCAGCAGCGCTGTGGCAGGGACCTCTCTGAGGCTGCCCAGTGCCAGTCCGGGGCAGCAAACACCAGCGACTCCGCCTTCTGGAGCCTTCTGAGCTGTGAAGCCAGTGACTGCTGTCCTGAGTTTTCGTTGCTGAAGCCAAAGCCGCTGGGGAAGCCTGTCCTTCCAAGGACAAGTGGGTGCAGGTGAGCCCAGCCTGGGGTCTGGGGGGAGGGGGAGAACTGCAGTTCGGGGGTGAGAGGTCATGGCCTTGAGGGCGCTGGGCTCCCGGGGCTGGTCAGCGTCGCAGGCCCTGGCCGGCCTGGCTGCGGGCTGGGTCCAGGTGGCCCCTGGGGTCTGAGCAGGGTGGAGGGATGCTGGGGAGGGGCAGAGCCACAGCCCGGCCGGGTTTCCAGGGCCTGCTCTGGCCCGCGGTGGCCGCCCCCGGCTGCCCACCAGTTGGCAGCTCCACTCTCATTGCAGGGCCACTGGTGCCTTAACGGGGGCTCCAGATTCATCTGAGGAGGCAGGCATTGCAGGGCCACCTGGCGGGTGCGGGAGCCAGCCTGGCGGGGCCCTGGCGGGGCCCTGCCCTCATGCACCAAGGCGAGTGGGAAAGGTGTGAGCTCCGATCACTGTTTCCACTGGAAAAGCAGCCCCATTTTGAATGCTGGCTCCAAGCTTTCAAAAAATTACAAATATATCCATTTTCCTGATGAGAGCTCACTCGATGACAACCGAGACCAAGGGAGGCCAGTGGGGGGCCGGGCCGGGCTGACCTGCGGGGCTGGGGGTGGGGGGCGTCTCCGTCTCTCTGGCAAGGGGCACTGGGGCCGCTGGTCCAGGGTTGGGAGGTGGACGAGCCGAGGCTGCTGTGGCCTGGAGTCGGGGAGGGGGGGCGTCACAAGCTCCTCTTGTTTCCAAGTGGTCATCCAGCCCCTCGGGGCTCCAGTGAGCTGCCCAACCCCAAGGTCGGGGAGCCCTGCCCTGGGAGCCACGGTCTCAGGTCCAGGTGCTGCTCCCCGACCCGTGGTGCCCAGACGGCCCACAGCTGGAAGACGCCTTGCTGGCAGGACTTGAGGAACCGGTGCCAACTTGGGCTCTCGGGCTCTCGGGGTGGGGTGGGGGGTTGGGGTTGCCCGAGGGGGCTCTGTGAGCCGTCACCTGAAACTTGGTGCTGCAGTCGCGTGTGTGGAGGGGCCTGGGCTGGGTGTGCACACGTGCCCAAGTGTGCACAGGTGTCTGTTCATGTGTTAGCTCGCCCCAGCCTCCCCACGCTTGGGAGTCAGGGTGGGGCTCAAGGCGCCGGCCCCTGGCCTGGCAGGGAGACCAGGTCTCCAGGGAGGACGCAGAGGTTGGTGCTTCCCCGGGCAGCTGCCCTGGCCCGGCCGGGGTCAGGTCCATAACCCCAGGCCCAGCGCAGCCCCCGCCTGCCTGTTTTCTTTGGTGCAGTGCGGCCAACCGTCCAGACGGCAGAAGTATCTGCGGGACAAATCGGGACCCTCCCTCAACTGGCCACATCCCAGGTTCACGGAAGGCTCTTGCTGATGCCCACACCACCCGGAAACCTCTCCAGGGGAGGCTGGCAGCTCCCACCCGCACCCCTGCCGGCCTCCCTGCATGCATCCTGCTCCCAGCTTGGCTGGTGTGGACAGGAAGCCGGAGCCAGGGCAGACCACGGCCCAAGGGGCGGCTCTGCCGGGCAGGGCTGGAGGGGTTCCCCGGAGGCCAGGCCGGCCGAGCCCGACCTTCAGCTCTGGAGGAGCTGAAGTGTCTTCCTTTAAGTCTGGTCTCTCTGAATGTCTCCCACGGAGGCTGTGGTTCTGCGGGGGGCTTCTAGAAGCTCCACCCTGGGTGGGGTCCCCAGCACCGGTCATGTGCCAGGAAACCACTTTTGAGTTTCTTTCTGGGGACCCGAAGCCCTCCAGGTTGACAGGTTTTGCTCAGAAGCACCCGCAGCTCAGACAAGGACGCTTCTCCAGCCTGGCTGCTCTCTTGCCGCTGGCGGGGCCTTGGCTCGGAAAAGTCCCGAGGCAGATCGCTTTTCTGCCAAATTTCGGTGGAAGATGAAATCAGCAGCAGTGAAAGTGTGGTGATCCCTGGAGGCGTTGGTGTGGGAGGAAGGTCTGAGGGGGTGCTGGGGGTGCGGGACAGGGCCTCACCAGGGTCCGAGACCCAGGCAGACAGTCACCTGGGACCGGAAAGAGCAGCTGCCAACAAAGACCACGGCCCCCAGCAGGCGCCAGGCAGGTGTCTGCCTCCACCCCACATGCCAACAGTCACCCGTCGTCCCTCCATCCCCCCCAGCCCACACGTCTGGTGCTGCCCTGGGCCAGGCTCAGCGGTCCACACGCCTCGTGGGGTTGGGGTGGAAGGGTCATGGGTGCCCAGGAGCAGAGAGGGGCTTATCTGAGAGGGTCCTGAAGGTGCCAGAGTTGGCCAGGGAGGGAGCCAGCTGGACTCCTGGATGGAGTGACCCCTTCACGTAGTGTTTGTGGCTGGATGGTGTCCTGAGACCCACGCTGCTCCAGATGCGCGGGTAGGGGTGTCTCGCTGGGAACAGGGTTCTGCCCGACTGGCCTGGCTGCAGCCACAGGATGCACTCGCGGCCCTGCCAGCTCCACAGCGTTGGTCTCTTCTGCACCCTGGATACGCCCCCGGTGATGCAACCCTGGCTGGCTAAGTGCTGACTCAGCACGGCTGGGGCAGCTCCCGCCTCCTTGCCTGGGCCTATGGGCTCCGTGTGGCGTCCCCTGGTGCTCCTGCTGGTTTGAGGGCCAAGCTGGACAGACTGGCCTTTCCCGCCCAGGGCTGTGCCTGCGAGTGCCTTAGCCCCAGTCCCCCGTGTCACCCGCACGTGGCTCTGAGCTGCCCAGCATGACCTGCAGGTGGCGCTGTGCTCCATGAAGTCAAGGCGTCATCTCAGGGTTTCTACGAGGGTTCCGAAGGCCAGTCCTCCTGTGCCTCTGCAGCTGTGGAGTGTCCCATCCTCTGGGGCTGAGGGTCCAAGCACACCCACCCTCCAGGTTCCCCTGTTGCCGATGCAGTCCTCCCAGGACACGGCCAGGCCGCTCGAGTTCTGGTGCAGGGCTCTCCGAGCCTGGGTGCAACTTCTGGACACACTCTGGGCTGTCCCGGGGGGAAGGCCTGTGCCTGGAGCTTCCAGTGTGACCTGCACCCTCCATAGGTCAGCCGGAGTGGGTGGCCCGGGGAGGCGTCCGGAAGTCTCCGTGGGGGTTTCTGAGCCCCTCCTGGCACTGCTGCACCCCAAGTCCGCACTGGCCCTTACCCTGGGCCCCTGCCTGGCGCTGACTCTGCTGAGCAGGTGGTCACAGAAGCAAGGCGGGGCGCCCCCGTGTCTCTGGGACGCAGGGCTGCATCGGCCAGGTCCTCCTGCAGCCAGAGGGCAGCGGGCCCTGTCTGCCCTGGGCCTGTGCATCATCAGAGGAGCCCAGGCTGGCTTCCGAGACCACCCGGATGGGGCGCAGCTGCTCTTGGTTCCGGGCAGGGCCTGGGCTGCCCAGTTTAACACAATTCTTGTGTTGCGCCCCCTGGTGTGGCCGCTGGCGAGTAGTGGCGAAACAAATAGCATCGCTGTGTGTACACGGTCCCTTTTCTAAAAGCTGTTTCCCTGTGAAGATTCTGAAATAAACTGCACTGGGAAAGATGAGGAACGATAGCCCCATCCCATTGGCAGCCTCACTCCTTGCCGCCTCTGGAACCTGCTGGCCCACTCTCTCCCACCTGCCCTGTGTGCACCCTGAGCATGCTGGACCTGCAGCCGCTCTCCCTGCTGGGCTCCCGGGAGACGGCTGTGTGTGCTCGTCCTGAGCCTCAGCCCCCACCCAGTGCCAGTGTCTTGGGCTGTGGATGCAGCGTCTGGTGTCCCATTAGTCCAGGGGGCAGAGCAGTGACCGCTAGTGACACATGGGCCCCGCAGCGCCCCCGGTGGCATCACCCTGACCTTCATTGCTGCGGTCAGTGCGCGGCCACGGGAAGTCCTGTAGGAGCCTGGGTGCTGCATGCAGAGATGCCTACGTATCTGCTTCTACAGGAGGCGGGAGCTGCACGTCCCCCAGTCCCCGGGCCACTGAGGGCAGGGATGGCACTGGATCCACGGTGCTCCCCGGGTGGCAACGTGTCCTGTGTGAGGGCAGATGTTCCCTGCCTCACGGACATGCCCCCGCGAGGCAGGGGCAGAGCAGGCGAGCACAATGAAAGGTCCTAAGTTGCCCGTTGCTGCATCCAGAGGAAGAAACTGGGCAACAATGGAGGTTGTGAAAAGAAACACTCGGAGTGAAAACGTCCCAGAAGGGACCAGGGCAGAGGAGTGGCATGCACCACATGCCCAGCTGGTGCACCCATGCCCTGAGTGTGGCCGAGCTGGGGCCTGCGGTCATCTGGCACAGTCCACTGGAGGCTGCACCGGGCAGACACTCGGGAGCTGGTGCAGGGTGTGCCCCAGGCACGGTGCCCGGTCACCCTCGGGAGTCCCCTGTCCCAGCGCAGCGGGCTGGGCCCCCGCCTCCCTCCAGCCCATGTCGTTCCCCTTCTCCCACTTCGGACGGGCTCACCAGGAGACACGTGACCTGACTCCAAAAGCGCAGCCTCAGGGCCAGCGTTCCTTGCTGGTGTAAGTTACACGGAGCGTTAACCTTGAAAAGGGTGTTTCTCGAGTGAGCGTCTGTCCGTTGGGTCCAGGGTGCAGCAAGGCGTTTTCGCTGCTGAGCCGCGCACATCACAAACGAGGTACCGTCACCTTCCTCCCTCTCTTCTTTTCTTTGGCTGCCCCCGCGGCACACGGAGGTTCTCAGGCTGGGGTCGAATTGGAGCTGCAGCCACAGAAACACCAGATCCGAGCCGCGTCTGTGACCTACACCACAGCTCACAGCAGATACTGGATCCTGACCCACGGAGGGAGGCCAGGGATCGAACCTGCATCCTCCTGGGTCCTAGTTGGGTTCTCAACCCGCAGGGCCACAGTGGGAACTCCCGTAATCACTTGAGACTGTGCAGTTCCGAGGCGCTAGGCACAGTCACGCTGCGTCGCCACCACCTCATCCATCCCCCCAAGCCCTGACCCGCCCCGGGAGCACTGCTGCCCGGCCCCCGCCCGCCCCAAGACCGGACCTCTTCTCTGGCGAGTCCGCAGAGCACGCAGTGCACTGACTTCGAGGTCGCAGCGATAAACACGTGTGCTCCGTCTTCAGCAACTTTGATTTCTTATTCAGAAATACTGCTTTCTGCACGTTGCATGTTCTCCACACCCAGATTTGGCAAATGTGCTCGTGGTTTTTTTAAATTTTTTTTATTTTTAAGGGTCACACCCATGGCATATGGACGTTCCCAGGCTGGGGTCGAACTGGAGCTGCAGCCGCCAGCCTGCGCCACAGCCACGGCCACGCGGGATCCAAGCCATGACTGCGACCTACACCACGGCTCACGGCGAGGCCGGGTCCTTAGCCCCTGGAGCGAGCGCATCCTGCTCAAGGCTGCTAGTCAGATTTGTTTCCGCTGAGCCACCACGGGACCTCCGAGGGTGCTCTTTCTCGCTCTGTGAAGACTGAGGCGGCTGCAGCTCGCCTTCTTCCACCCTCAGGAGCCCAGCCCCCGCCCCGACGGGCAGGGTGTGTTTTTAACCTAAGTGTTTGTTTGACTTTAAAATTCACCTGTGTGTCACCTTTGCATTTGGAGGTTTTGTCCTCGGGATACACTTGGACCTAATTCCAGGAGTCCAATGGCTGCGCGGTGTCCGCAGAGCCTCCCACTGACGGCGCCCCCTGCAGCCCCTGAGAGCTGGCCGAGCTGGACCTGCATCCAGCCCGTGGGGACGCTCGGACTTTCGGCTTCTTGCCTTCAAGGGGCAGGGCGGGGTCTCGCGACCGCTTGTCCTTCTCCCAAGTCAGCGGAGAGGGTGGCTGCTGCCGTCCTGTCTGCGCGCTGCTGGTGACTCCACCCTGCAGAGGGCTTGGAGTGCGTCTGAGCAGAACTTCCTGTTGCATCTGTCGGGACGGTTCACCTGTTGGATCTCGTAAGAAAGAAACAGGCTTGTGTTTCATTTTATTTATTTATTTATTTTTTATTTTTTTGTCTTTTTGCCATTTCTTGGGCCGCTCCCACGGCATATGGAGGTTCCCGGGCCAGGGGTCCAATCGGAGCTGCAGCCACCAGCCTACGCCAGAGCCACAGCAACGCAGGATCCGAGCTGCGTCTGCGACCTACACCACAGCTCACGGCAACGCCGGAACCTTGACCCACTGAGCAAGGGCAGGGATCGAACCCGCAACGTCATGGTTCCTAGTCGGATTCGTTAACCACTGCGCCACGATGGGAACTCCAGGCTTGTGTTTCATACCTTTTAAAATTTCATCTTCTGGTAATTCTTCTCTTTGCTGCCTTTACAAAAGCATCGTCCTCTGACAGTTTGGAAGCTTAAGAGCAAAAGCCTTGAGCACGCGGAGGGGGCGGAGGCGCTCAGGCCGCTGCCCCCTCGGTTCTGAGCCCTTCCTGCCCGGGTGCTGGACTTCCTCAGGGACACAAGCGACTCGTGCTCTCCTGAAGCCTGTGTGCGTGTGCACCACGGCTGCGGGGACCCGGCAGAGGACTTGACTGCGCGCCAGGGAGGCAAAGGGAGCTGGGCTGACGCGTGGCAGTGCACCCTCACTGTACACGCCGCCAGCTAGGGGTGCTGACCCTCGAGGCCCCAGAAGCACACATATGGGGTTTTCTGTCTGGAACATGTGCTCTGGCCAGAAAGAAACGTCAGATGAAGCAGAATGAGAACCGCTGCACTTGAAAACCAAGCCTGGGCGTGTGTGTGCGTGTGCAGACGTGTGTGCAGCCTGATGCCCGGTGTCCGGGTGGGCAGCATCCAGGGAGCTCGCCTGCGTCCTGGTCGCGTCCCTGGCACAGGGTGACCTGTGGTTCCCGTGACGCAGAGCTGGCGGCACGTCTGCAGCGGTGGCCGTCCCTCTCTGGGGCCTCCCCTGGGGTTTGGACACTGACGCACAGACGGCGGGAGGGCCTGGAGTCTGCAGCCTGGTGGGAGCCCGGCCAAGGGTATGAGGGCTCTGGATGTTCGGGCTGCAGGACCCGACCCGCTGGGGGCCTCCCGTTCCAGCCAGACCCCCGGGGACCTGGGGGTCCGAGGAGGCACCGCTGGGAGTAAGGGAGGCCCTGGGTCTCCCGCCATGTGCAGGCCGGCTCTGCGGCTCCCTGAGCACGAAGCAGGGACCTGGATTTACCACCCAGGAATTCCAAGAATTTCCTCTTCGTCTGAAAAGAAAACTCCTCCAAACCCTCCGTCCATCCCACCGGGGTGTGTGTGTGTGTGTGTGTGTGTGTGAAAGGTCCTCCTCCTGCGGCCCCTCCCCAGCCGCGCCTGCTGCCCCCCCCCCCCCATCAGCCTATAGCACCGGGCGGGTCCAGGCTCCACCTGCGGGGGGGCAGTTGGCTTCGCAGTTGCCGCAGTTGGGAAGCAGGAAGCCGGCAGCGGGGGCTGGTCGGAGCCCTTTCTTTCACCTTCAAAGCCCGTATCCAGCAAGTGAAAATGAGTCCCCAGCTTGCATGACCGGCCTTGGGGATCTGCGGCTGAAAGCCCACTTTCTGCCGGCTGGTCCCGGCCCGGTCTCTGGAGACAGCGAGGCGCTCGCCTCCGCGAAGGGTCCCAAACGCCCTGGGCGCCGGCGGGTGAGGGCGGACCCCCCACGACACCCAGACGCAGGACGCGGAGCACGAGGGTCTGAGGATGAGGGGCCCAATGCCTCTTCCTGGCGGCTCCGTGCCGGGGGCGGGTGCAGGGGGCGCTCCGCGGGAAGACACGGCGCGAACAGGATCCGATGGAAAGGAAGCCCGACCATGAAGACCTGGGGGAGGCAAGGGTGCGTCTCGGGCCCCCGCTGCGGCCCCCGAGTGCCCGCCTCGCAGCGGCCTCTTCTGCTCCTGCAGCGGCTGTTCCTCCAGCACAGTCTCCACCAAGGGAGGGACTGCCAGGGCCCCACATCTGCGGCGCTGGCCCGGCTCGCCCTCGCCTTGCCTCTGGCCAGCCTTGCGCAGAGCCCCCAGCCCCCATGAAGCCCCCACCTCCCTGGGCTCACATCTCTGTGAGGGCCCCTCCCGTGGGAGGCCCCGGCCCAGGACTCGGAACCCCGGGAACGCCGCTGTCCTGGGACCCTGGCCCGCCTTCCTCCTGCCCCAGGCTGTCCGCCGGGCCCTGCCCTTTCTGGCTCAGGGTCCTCCCCCACCTGGCCTTCCTGGGTCCCGGGCTTTGGGTCCTTTGTGACTTGCTGGGGTCTCAGCCTGACACCCCTGCCCCATGGAACCTCCAGGTGCCTCTCTAGCCTTGACCCTGAGGCGCAGCAGCACAGGGGCTGAGGACAGTGGGGTCGTGGTGCTGGCCATCATGCTGCGGGCACCGGGCACAAGGCTGCCACGTGGGAGCAGGACCGTGGGCACAACCACGCTAACCCCCGCGGGCCTGGGAGCCACAGGAGGGCCCACAGCTCAGCAGGCCCCACGAGCTCTAGGGTGACCCTTTTCTTTATTTATTTTAAAGATGTTCATTTTTTTCCATTATAGTTTGTTTACAGTGTTCTGTCAATTGTCTACCGTACGGCGAGGTGACCCTGTCACACACACACACAGACACATTCTTTTTTCTCACATTATCCTGCGCTGTCACAAGTGACCGGGTAGAGCGCCCAGTGCTGCACAGCAGGATCTCATTGCTTGTCGTTCCAAAGGCCATAGTTTGCATCTCCGAATACCCCAGATTCCCAGTCCGCCCTCCCCCTCCCCCCCGGCAACCGCAAGCCTGTTCTCCGAGTCCCCGGCTTTCTTTTCTGGAAAGGTTCACCTGTGCCACGTACTAGAGTCCAGACATGAGTGACATCATATGGTGTTTGCCTTTCTCTTTCCGACTGACTTCACTCCGTATGAGAGTCTAGTTCCATCATGTTGCTGCAAATGGCATTAGCTCGTTCTTTTTGATGGCTGAGCCGTATTCCATTGTGTGTTTGTACCACATCTTCTTTATCCGTTCATCTGTCGATGGATGTGTGGGTTGCTTCCAGGTCTTGGCTGTGGCGAATAGCGCTGCGGTGGACATACGGGCGCGTGGGTCTTTTTCAAGGGAAGTTTCGTCTGGGTATGTGCCCGAGTGGGACGGCTGGGCCACGTGGCGGGTCCACGTACAGTTTTCTAAGGCGCCTCCGTGCTGTTCTCCACAGTGGTTGAACCGGCTTCCACTCCCGCCAACAGAGCAGGAGGGTCCCTCTTCTCCACGGCCCCTCCAGCACTTGCTGTCTGGGGACTGACGCACGACGGCCGCTCTGGCTGGGGTGGGAGCTGGTCCTCGCAGTCGTCTTGATTTCACTGCTCTAAGAGTCGGGGACGGCGAGCGTTTTTCATGTGTCTGTTGCTCGTCTGTGTATCTTCCCTGGAGAAATGTCTCTTCAGGTCTTTCGCTCATGTTTCAGTTGGGCTGTTGGCTTTTTGCTGTTGAGTTGTACAAGTTGCTTGTATATTTTAGAGATTAAGTCTTGCTACCTGCATCATTTGAAACTGTTTTCTCCCATTTTGTAAGTTGTCTTTTTGGTTTTTTTATGGTTTCAGTGTGACCCTTTTTAATTAAATCTATGACAAATGATCCGGTTTCTGAGGCAGGACACATCTGGAAGATGGGAAGTGCCAGCCTGAGCCGGGCTCCGTCCGGGCACCTGGGGGGCTGCACGAGGGATGCGCCTCCCACTCGCTCGGTCCTGGGGCTTGAATTGTACCACCTTGTAATCAAAGGAGGAGGAGGGGCAGAGAAAAGCTGTGGCGGTAGATGCACTGTTCCTGCACTTCCTCAGCGTCCGCCCCCCATGGATGGTCGTTAAACAGATGGTATTACATCAGTGGGATAAAAGACAGGCCTGTGGTGCCAACCGCAGCTGGAGGCTGGGAGGTGACCCCTGGGGATGGGAACCCCGTGGCGGCAGGCTCGCTGCGCCCGGGACAGAGCCTCGCGGGGCTGCGCCGAGCGTGGCCTGAGACCTGTGCTGTCGTGGCCCGAGGCCAGCCGTAGACAAAGCCCAAAGCCTGCTGCCTTTCTACCTGCATTAACGGCAAACGCCTCGAAGGAAACGGACGCTGGCCACTTCGAAGGAGACTCATTATTTCCTGAGCAACACCTCATGGACGGGGCCCCAGCCGCCCACCAGACAGGCCTGGCTTCCTCCAGGTCCCTTCCGAGCTTTCTCAAGGCCCACGCTCACTTTAGTCTCGGAGATGTTTTTCCTTAAAACTCAGACGTCCCCCAAAAGCCACCGGTAGAAACACCTACACTTCCCTGTTGCTGTGGGAGGACTACGTGGGCCACGTTCTCGGCCACACCAGGCCCTGCTCGGACGGCCACTGTGCCCTCCAGGGCAGCCTGCGCTCAGGGCCTCCCGTGTCCCCTGGGGCCGGCCCTGGGGCACGACGGCACAGCGGCTGCAGGACTGGAAAACCTGGATGGTGAGTCTGGACGGCAGTCACGCGGCTACAGGTGCCAAGGCGCCGCTGTGTACCCTTGTGTGACACGCGTGGGTGGGACCGTTGAGTTTAAGCTCCACATGGTAGATGAGACACTGAAGTCCAAGAGGCCCAGGGCGTGGCTGCCATGTGTGTGCCAGAACCTAGCACACGGCCACCTCCAGACCACTGGCCACCAGGCAGGACAGCCCAGCCTGAGCCACCAGGACACACAGGGCCCAGAACCCAGTGAGGCCACCGGTGCTGTGCCCTGCCCTTCACACGACCCTGCGACGACCCCTCACCCCGCCACTGGCCTGGGCTTCCCAGCTGCCCGCTTTCCTACAGCTCACACCCCCGTCATCCACCAACGCGGCCACCAGGGGATGACATCAGGAGCCCGGCTGTGACGGCGCCTCAGTCTATCAGTCTAGGCTCACACTGCTATTTGGGTGTCTCATTTAATTTCGCCTTTCTAATGAGAATACCTGAAAAATAAAAACAAAAGCGGCCACCTGAGCTGAAGGAGCAGGTGGCTCACGCGCTGCCAGACCCCAGGCTGAGGCTTGAAGACAAGAGTGAAGAAGGAGAGGCCAAAACAGACACAGAGCTTTGTCTGGAAAGCGAGGTGAGGCCGTGGAGGGTGAGGCTTTAGAACCGGCGATGAAGAGGCGGGTCCCAAACCCCCGGAGCCAGGGCTCCGCCCGCAGGGCGCACGAGGGGCTGGAAAGGAGCCACGGCTGCACTCGGCCCCGGTTGCAGTGCGGGCCCCTCTGCACAAGTCCGGGGTCTTCGTCTTTGGGGTCGTGGTGCTCACCCTGCAGGACACGCACAGAGGGGCACCGCACAGTCAGGGCTTTCAAGACACGAGTGTTTTCTGGCACCGACTCCTTCTCACAGATGGGATGGCGCCCTCAGAGAGGACAGGGGAGCCCTGGGCGTGGGACCCTGGCGCTGCCTACGAGAGGTGCAACCCGCCTCAGCCGCGCAGCCTCTGCCTCCTACTGGTGACCCAGGTGAGGGGACACGGGGGTTCCGGCACAAGCTTTCGGTAACTGTGACCTAAAGGATTAAATCCACCTCTTTGCAACCAACCGGCCGTGCCCGACACTGGGCTGAGGAGGGCGCACACCGCCTGCAGCAGAAGTCACACCGGCCCTGCGCTGGGCACAGAGGAGCCTCAGGCCAGACGCCACACCTCCTGCCAGGGGTGGGTCTGCGGCAGAAGGGGGTGCTCGCACCTGAGGACGCGTGCTGCGTCTGCAGAGGCTCAAAGTGCAAACACGAACGGCACAGACCGTGGCCCGAGTCAGAAAAACCCTTTATTCCGTCGTCCTGCTGTGTCGCTCCGTCCAGAAAAGGTGCCGTCCCGTGGGGTGTGGTGCGGGCGCGTCGGTGCGCTGGCTGCAGACGCGGGGCGGGAGCCGGCTCGTCTGTCGCGTGCAAGTCCCCGGAGGCCGGCAGACCTGTGGGACAGAGGCTGGGCTCTGCCCCAGCAGCGGAGAGCTCGGGAAGCACTCAGAGGACGTGGCACACACTCAGCCACGCAACGCACGAAATAGCGGCATTTGCGGCAACACGGAGGACCCAGAAACTATCGTATTAAGTGAGAGCGAAGTCCGTCCAGGAGAGCCCCGCATGGCGTGATTCCACCTGCACGTGGCATGTAAGGAAAGGCTGCAATGAGCTGCTCCGCAGGCCAGAAACAGAGCTGCGGACTTCGACGGGTGGGGAGGGTGGGCGGGGACTGGGCGTGGACATGTACCCAAGGGAGGTTGTGAGGATGGCTGTGCAACCACGAGCATAATAAAATTCACCGAATTATGAAAGGAAAGCAGCACAGCTCTGGAGAACGCCCCCCGTCCCGAGTCACACGCATGAAGAACCGTTCCCGCATGTGCGCGTCTCCCGGAGAAGCAGGCGCTTTCCGAGCGGCACTTGCCTAACGCCGCCTCTGCAGCAGCCCCGAGATGCTGAGGGGCTGCCTGGGCGCGGCCCCTGTCCCGGCTCTGCCTGCTGCTTGCGGGGCTGGGCTCTCGCTGGGCGTCTGCAGGCCTGGAACCCTAGTGGGAAATTCAACACACACGGTCAGCCACGCCCCGGGGGCCACACGGTAGGTGACTCAGGCACAGACTGGGTTTTGGTTTTAAGCCACGTGTTGACTTGGCATGTTCTGCGTGCCCAGGTCAGCCTGGGGCACGGCACACAGCCCCGCGGGAGGCCTCCTCTGGACTGTGGTGACCGGGCAGAGCCACTGAGAACCGCCGCCCGTTACCAGGGCCCAGAGCGGCTCTCACTGTTCTCCTACAGGACCCTCCGTGCTGGAGCTGGAGAGTCAGGAGCTACCATCAGAGGGCACCTGGCAGCGGGGGTGGGGGGGCTTCCTGGGGTCAGAGGGCACTGAGCAGGGTGGGGGGCTTCCTGTCATGGAGTTGGATGAAGAATGGCCTCAGACTTGTCATGGGAGCAGCCGTGGTCAGCCAGGCGGGTGGGTGGCTTTGGGAGTTGAGGGCCGCTGGGCGCACAGTCTGGAGGCTGGTGGCAGGACTGTGCCAGGCAGCAAGTGTGGGCTCAATTTGGATAAGGAGGATGAGAGGGAAAAGGCCGCGTTTTAGAGAAACCACCTGCACTTCCAGTGCTGACAAAAGAGCCCTGGGAGTTCCCATCGTGGTTCAGCGGGTTAAGGACCGATGTTGCCTCTTCGAAGACTCAGGTTCAATTCCTGGCCTTGATCAGTGGGTTGAGGGTCCCGCATTGCTGTGGCTGTGGCGGAGGCTGGCACCTGCAGCTCCGATTTGACCCCTGGCCTGGGAACCTCCATGTGCTGCACCTGCAGCCCAAAAAAAAATAAAGAAAAAAAAAAAAAGGAAGGTGCCCTGTGTGCAGACGGCCAGGCGGTGCAAGGGTGGCCTAGCGTCCAGGACAAGCACGGCCGAGTGCTACCTGCTACTCTCAGGACACAGGGTGTGGGACGCAACTGTGGGCAAGGGGTGGGGGTGGGGGTGGGGGGTGGAGCAGCACCGGCCAGAGCAGCACCGGCCAGAGCAGTCCCTGCCCGAGATGCTACCGACCCCCGAATGCTGCTGTGATAAAAAGTCCTGCAGCCAAAAGTGGCTGTCTTGGCAGTTTTAGTAACAGGGCACCCGCTCAAGTTACACCTTAGCTTTGAAAGCACGAAGCCATCTACCCAACTCAAGCTCCCCCAGAGCCCATGGGTTTCTCACGGCCCCCACGTGAACCTCGAGCAGGACCTACCTGAGTGCCTGGGGCTGCCAGGGGTGCCGGGGCGGCAGGCCGAGGTGCTGAGGGCGGCGGGCGACGCTGCCTGTGCAGAGGGGTGAGAGTGAAGGAAGGGCAGCTTCCTGCCTCCGGCCCCCACGCCCTTCCCGGCCTCTCGTGTCCCATCTTCTCAAGCGTGTGCACCGCCCAGAGCCGGCTGACGCCCAGCGGCGGACCCACCGACTCCCAGCCGGATGCCGGCGCTGGAGCCGTGGCCTCCACCCACCGCCCTGGGCCCCGCTGGGGCGGGGGGCAACCCCTGCTCTGCAGAAGGCGCCCAGAAAAAGTGTCTGGACCCCTGCGCTCCGTGTCGACGTCTTGGCTCCTGTTACTCTGAGAACCGTGGAACGGAAGCCCTTGCAGATCTGACGGAGGTGGGGGGACAGCGCCGATGGCAGGCGCCAGGACCGCTGCACTGTCCCCACCCAAACCGCGGGACTTTTACACGGCCCCGTTTCTGCCTGTTGAAGTCTCCCGCGGAGCGGGGAGGGCCAGGAGGCCGCGGTGCCCACGGAGGGGCAGGGGGAGGGCAGGGGGCAGGCAGCGTCCACGGCGTGGAAGGAGACGGAGCCAAGCTAGGCGCTCAGCGCAAAGGTGGCTCCGAGAGCCTGAACCTCGGAGTCTAGTCACAGCGACTGGACGCTGAACCTCAGCAGGAAGAAGAAACGGTCTAAGGATGGAGACGCGAGCAGCGGCGGCAGGAAAGGGAGGGACGTGCGGCGGAGGAGGGCGCAGAGGGAGGCGCTTTTTTCTCAATGGAAACACTTCCGCCAGGACACCACGGAAACTTCCAGAGCCACGGGCAGCGTGTGGTGGCGGGGGTGGGGCCACCAGCCAGAGCGCCTGGCCCTTGGGGCGGGTTCACGCTGACACGGGCAGGGCCAGGGGGCAGGCGGCGCTCAGCCACGACCAGAGAGCCGCCGGCTCCCAGGACGGCTGTTCAGAGCCCGGAGGAGACAGGACGGCTCAGCGGGGACCCGACCTGGAGCAGCCGCCGCGGGGGCCACGCGGGACCCCACTCACCCATGCGCCCGTCCCGCGGGGGGCTGAGGAGAGACATCCTGGCGGGGCCGGCGGCTCCCTCGGGCTGCGGCGCGAAGAGAAGACAGTCAGCGGGAGGCAGTGGAGGCGGTTCCGGCGGAAGGCGGCCTCGGGCAGGGGTCCTGCCCCTCGGCCCGGTGAGCTTCTGAGAAAGGAGCTCAGAAGAGAAAAAGGCAACGGAGTTCTTGGCGGACGTCAGGAATTTTAAACTCCTGAGAAAGTCCTCTTTTGGGGAGGGTTTTGTCACCCTGAAATCCAGACGTTGGCGCCAGGTGTGGCGCATGGGCCAGGGTCCACGAGGCAGCACCCCAGCTGGCTCGCTCTGCCCCAGGGCCCCTCCTGACTGCCACCACCACCCCTGTGCCCCCGCTGGGATCTCGGGGCCCCCGTTCCTGGCTCCCAGGCCCGTGCGCTGCCGAGGGTGCTCCACCGCGCCACGGCCTGGCCCCAGCGCGCCCTCTGCCAACGCCCCCCTGGCCCTGCCTCTGGCTCGCGCCTGCTGGCAAGACTAACCCTGGAGGGCCCCTGAGGCCCCACCTGGAGGCTCTGCGCGTGACCCTGTGCTGTATGCAAGTGGGAGCCCACGCACCGCTCACAGCTCCCTGCCCCCCGATGCTCTCTCTGATGCACTCGGGGCCCCGACCCGCTCGCCCGCCCCCTGGGCCGCCCCACAGCCTCCCAGCCTGTCCTCCACGTGGCCGCCTCATGTGCCCCACACGGGCCAGGCCTGAAGTGACCATCGCAGGGTGGGCTGAGTCCCTCCCGTGGGGAGGCCGGTGGAGACGGAACATCGCCTCCTCTCACGGGGCTTCTGACGGAGGCGGACTCTGGTTTCTCGGGTCAGTTTTGAGTCCTCTGTTTGGGGGAGGATCCAGACGTGGGAGAAGCAGAGAGAGAACAAAGACGCAGAGCGCCCGGGACAGTGGCCCTAACACAGGCGAGTGCAGCCGCCGGCCCAGCCGGCCTCAGGGTTTTGGTGGGCACCCTGGGCTTGGCCTGCAGCTGGGCCCATGTGGCACAGCAGGTCCAGACCAAGAGGGAACCGGGGCCAGGGAGGGGCCCAACCTCAGGCTGGGTTTGAGGGGTCCGTCCCTTGCCTTGGACCGCCCAGTGTAGGCAGCGTGGGCCCGGCGGGCTCACAGGGTGGTGGACACACTGTGTTGTCGGCGCCTCCGCACGACGTGCCCACAGAGCCCCTCCTGCAGGAGGCCAGGCCCCGCGGCAGGAAAGCGGGGTGGCGGCTCTGGATGCCCTGTCTTGGAGGAGGCCCCGCCTGGTGCCAGGGCACCCTAGCAACGTCCCCTCCAGACAGCAGACCCGGCCACGTGCCCTGGCTCATTTCTGTGCCAGGCGAAGCCACTTGCCAGGTCGCCAGGGTCTCGCTCACCCCAAGCCCACTGACAGTGAAGACAGGCTGGCTGGTCCCCCATCTGGCACGCGACGCGCAGCGCCTGGAACACCAGCCCGCACTCACCTTCCTCCTCGGGGATGGACTGAGGTCAACCTCCATGGACTCCACCCTGTCAGACAGGGAGACACGGGCCGGGCCGGTCCCGATGGACGGAGAAACATCAGGAACACACGCGTACACGCACACGCACGTGTACATGCACACAAACGCGCACAGCCCCGGCAGGCGGCACCCTCGGCGATCTCGGCCCTCTCAGAATGCCTCGCCCAGCAGCAGGTGGGTAGAGCCGCACACACCCCGTCCGGCCCCCCGGGAGCTCCTGGCCCCACCCTCCACCGGCCCTCCTGCCGCTGCCCGGAAGGCCCCCTGGTCCTGCGGGCGGCCCGGGATGGGAGAGCACACTTCTGCCCACACGTTTCCCGCAGGCGGTGCTCACGGACGTCCGCTCCTGACCCACTGGCCCACAGGCTGCGGGGAGACGCTGGGCAGCCCCGCGGGAGCCCAGGCCAAGCTTGCGAGGAAAACGCTCCCTGGGTGGGTCAGGGCCCACACGCTGCCACCAGTCCATTGCTACGTTCAGCGGAGGGGCAGGGACAACAGCCCTGTCCAGCCCGGGTCCCGGGGCCACCCAGCCCATCACCGCAGCCACGGGGACAGAAGCAGGGGGCACGGTGGCCCCGTGGAGGGGCGGGGGTCTCGAGATGGGCGGTGTACACACCTTTCAGAGGCTGACGCGTCGGGAGGCAGGCACGAAGGCTGTGCTGCGGGAGCTGAGAGGAGGAGCCCAGCCCTGGGGCAGCGGCCTCGCCAGCGCAGCCCTCCGTCCTCCCCGCCGGGCGCTACCTCACTTACTTGAAACCAGATCTTTGATGGTGCTGAAAGCAGCTTGCTGTGACCACCTCACCCTGGGTAAGTGGAGAAAGGGCATTAGTAAAGCCATAAACATCTGCTTCTAAGCAACTCCTTCCAACCTCAAGTAAGGAAACCAGAAACAGCCCCTGTTCTCCCTCGCTGGCGCTGCCCCTGCCCCAGGCTCACACCCGCACGCGGCTCCACCCGCACAGGGGCCCACGCACCGTGCTGAGAATGCAGCAGGCGCTCCATGAAGGCCTGCTGAGTGACTGTGGAGGGACTGGCAGTGCCGGGGCCCAGCTCCTCAAGGGCACCGGCTCCTGCTTCTAAGGACTCATGGGGGCCTGTGCGGGCACCTGTGCAGGCATCTGTGCGAGCATGCAGATGGTGAGTGTCGTTCCCCCCCGCCCCCGGACCTGTGACAAGGCCAGCAGCAGCAGCAGCAGCCTAGTGCCCGAGGGGCAGGAACAGGCAGGCACCGTCTGGGGCAAGGGCACTGGGGCTCCTGGGCCCCCTGGAGGAAGGTGCAGGCCATGCCAGCCACATGCAGAGTGGTCTGCAGAGGGGCCCAGCTCAGAGCTCACTGCACAGAAACGGGCCCCCTGGAGCCCGAGGGAGATGGGCAGAGTTTGACCCTGAAGGCGCCAGCTGGGAAAGAGGGCCTGAGGAGCCTGAGTAAAGGGCAGCAGGAAGGCACCGGCAGTGGGAGCAGAGCAGATGCAGAGGCTCAGGGAGAAGGCGTGTGCGACGTGGGGGCAGAGCTGGGAACCGGGACTGGACACCCGAGCGGCTGCAGGGCAGTGCTGGTGCCACGAGGTGCCGAGGTCACCGGGTGGACACAGAGCCACAGAGGGAGGCTGGAGAAGGTAACAGCCGGGAACCTTCCAGAATTGGGAAAGATGTGACTGCACAGAGGAAGCGAACTGCAGGCTAAGGAGGACAGACCCCAGCGCCTGCGCGGTGTGTTGTGCCCGGTGCCCGTGAGGAGCTGGCCTCGCATGCACAATCTCTTACCCTCCTCTGTGGGCGACACCGCCCCACAGTGGCCCACTGCACCTTCGCTGGCTGACTGCGAGCAGAGTGTCAGGGGTGGCCCCGGGGGCCTCAGCCCCTCATGCCTGGGGGTGGAGGCCAAGTCCACACCAGTTGGTGTGTGCACGGCCGCCCCAGTGCCATCCGCGCCACGGCGGCCGCCACAGCAGGGAAACAAGGTCAGTGCACGGCGGGGGTCACTGCTGGGCACGCAGCAGCCCCTCAAGCATCACCTGCAACCCCAGGTTAGTGTGTGGCCCCCAACATGGGACGTCTGAACACTGTCCACATTAAGAAACTTGACACACCTCCCCAAGCCGGGAACGCGGCGGGGTGCAGGCATGCGGCTCTGACGGCCCTCGTGCTGAGGGGACCGGGGTGCAGACTGGGGAGCCGACGCCTCTCCCTCTAAGGGCGGGCCGGGTCCCGCGGGCAGCCCCTCCACCAGCAGGAGGACTGTGGGGCTCACTCTTCTCCCAGGCTGCCTCCCGGAGCCCCCAAGGGGAAGCACACACACTCTCAAGTTTGTTTTTTTTTTTTTTTTTTTTTGTCTTTCTGGGCCGCACCTGCAGCATATGGAGGTTCTCAGGCCAGGGATCGAATTAGAGCTACAGCTGCCGGCCTGCACCAGAGCCACAGCCGCATGGGACCTGAGCCGCATCTGTGACCTACACCACAGCTCACGGCAACGCCAGATCCTTAACCCCGAGCGAGGCCAGGGGTCATGGCACCTGTGTCCTCACGGATGCCAGTTAGATGTTTTTGCTGAGCTGCGATGGGGACTCCTGTTTTTTTTTTGTCACTCTTGCCTCCTCTCCAGCTTTCTGCATTTCTGCTCTGACAGAAGAGTCTAGCAGATGGAGTGCCCTGCCTTCTGCTCCCTCAGTTACAACCAACTGCCCACGGCCACAGCGGACACACGGCCTCCCTGAGTCCCGGGACCCACCTGCTCAGCTGCTCCACTTGCAGCGCTGACTCCCTGAGCGACTCCTCCAACGAGGAAATCTAAACAATGGGACAGCTTCGTTACTGCACGGACAGTGCCGGGCAGCTGAGAGAGAACACAGAGCCCCGATGGTTTTCCCTTTCTGTCCTTCTAGGGCTGCACCTGCGGCGTGTGGAGGTTCCCAGGCTGGGGGTCGAATCAGAGCTGCAGCTGCCGGCCTGCACCACAGCCACAGCAGTGCAGGATCAGAAGGAGCTGCATCTGTGATGTACACCGCAGCTCACGGCAACGCCGGATCCTCAACCCACTGAGCAAGGCCAGGGATGGAACCTGTGTCCTCATGGATGCTAGTCGGTCCGTTAACCACCGCGCCACGACAGGAACCCTAATCCTCAATTTCTTAAACCACGACTCGGAACGTGAGTGTCAGGGCAGTGGCCTCACACTGCTATAGTGCATCTGTACCCTGTCCAGGTCCCGGGTGTGCAGGAACCCAGCGCTGAGCCCAGCCCAGCCCCGCAGCGCCTCGGGGAGCCGGCCCCGTCCCCTCTGCTGCTCTCCATCCACGGGGCCCACGGGGAGGCCCCGACCCGTCCTGGCTGGCGTCCAGATTAATGTTGTTTTCACTAAAGCTTTATTTCCTCTGGTTGAGTTTCAAAGTCAGGAGAGGGGTACACGCGGGGCAAGCACAGGGCGCTGACCATCCTCCTAGAGGGATCGGCCCGAGCAGCTTCACGGTCATGTTTACAAGAAAGCACCAGATACGTCTTCAGGTAATGACGGATCTGTGCTGACGTCCCAAGGTGAAGTTGAGACCAGGGTTGGGTCCCTGAGCGGCCGCGTGGCCGGCCTCAAACAGGAAACAGTGCGACAGGCCGAGGGACAGCAGGCCGGAGGCCAGCCCAGCAGCCCAGCACTCGCTGGGCCGTGCGTCGACCTGCTGCCCGAGGCACGTCGGCGGGATTTACCTTCTCTGCGTAGAAGGCGAACAATCTCCTCCTGTGTTTGTCTTGAAATTCCAGAACCTGAAAAGACGGCACGTGTCAGCTGCTGGCGCGCATGGTGGCTGCTGCAGAGCTGGGCAGGGACTCAGGTGCAGGCCTCAGCTCTTCCCCACAGGCCCGGGTCCCCAACCTGCCCAGACATGGGCCCTGCTGCCATCCTCCCGGGCCACACGCCTTGCAGGGCCGGGGTGACTGGACGGCCGCAGCCGGGCGCGCCCTGGTCCAGAGGCAGCGAGGACGCCCGTCCAGGTGAGGACACAGAGGCACGAGGCTCTCTGCCTCCCTCCTGTGTGGCTTAGGGGTACTCGGGGCCCAGACCACCAGGTGGGTAACACGACCCACAGGGACAACCACGGCGCAGTCTCTTGGGAAACCGTGGCTGGATGACAGGACGGGCTCCTGACCAGACAGGGCCAACCAGGAGCCCCCTGACCCTCTACGCAGCCCGGGGCCACACTGGGTGGGAAGGACGCCCGTGACAGGGGGCTGAGCAATTTGGGGAGCCCATCGCTGTCCTCCAGGCCCACAGTGCCCGGCGCTTGGACAGGGCTCCCGAGGGCACCGATGCCCACTAGGGAACAGCGGCCCGCGGCTTGCTCAGGGGCCAATGACGACTCCATGCAGCTCGAGCTCTCAGAGCCTGACACCCACCCTCTAGGTACTGACTCAAATGCTGAAACCCAGGGCCCGGCGGGCTCTGTGCACGGCCGTGGACGGCAGAGGCTGGGAGGGGCCTGGACAGGCCTAAAGCCACCTTGCCACTGCCTTCAGCAGGTCACAGTGCCAGTCGTCTGACTCCTGGGCTCACTCCTCCGTGGGCCCTAGGCCGGCGGCAGGGAGAGACTGGCGTCATGTCTCGGTGCAGGGCCCAAACTCCGAGACAGCGCCGCCTCTGGCATGACTCTGGCCCAGCCGTCCTGCAGCAGGGTCCCCACCTCAGAGGCACCGGGGCTTGGCAAGGCCCGTGCACAGGTCAACAGCTGTTCTCACTCCAGCGGCCACTTCTGAGCGAGGGCCTTGACGACAGCGCACGGGCCTCTGTGGCTGGACAGACGGGACAACATGGGGCAGCCGCGGTGGGAACGGGGCCACAGGCAGAGCTGGCCCTGCGAGAGACACCGGCTGTGGGGACACTGAGGGCACAGCCCCACTGAGTGTGGGACCCTCGGCAAGCTCGGGGCAGCCTGGAACCTGGATCCACACGCCATCTGCACCCGGGGTGGGGGGGCCCACAGCCTCCGGGACCTGGGCTGCCAGCCAGACGGACCAGCCCGGGCCCATGGCTGAGCTGCCGTGGCCTCGGCAGTGTAGACGGTTCCAAGACCACAGGGCTCGAGTTCCCAACTGGACGGAGGCAGAGTCGAGCCTTGATGTGCTGAGAGACGCCCAGGGGCCGTGCCCAGTGCAGGCCTGCCCAGAGACCAAGGAGGGCTGACCCGCACGGCTGCCTCGCCGGCGCCCTGTGTGGGATGGGAGGACCGGGGGTCCTCGGCGGGGCTGCAGCCCCTGAGCCCAGCCCACTGCCCTGCTCGCACGCCCTCGCCCCGGGCGGGCTGGGCAGGCGAGAGGTGTCTCTGTGCAGCGGTGGGAGGGGGCGGGAGGGTGACCGGGTAGCTCGGTCGGAGGGCCGTCTGGGCTCCCGTAGTCCACATGCTCATAGCTTTGCTCTCAGGCTGGCTTCATGCTCTTCAAGTTACCAGGATCCCAGAGGGGCCGTTAAGTGGCCTTTATCCACCAACGTTTACCTCGCTAGAAACTCATACCGAGAGGAGTTTAAGATCTTTATTCACTTTTTTAGAAGTAACAGGAAACCCAAGACACCAGCGGGTGTAACAAGCGGCACAGGCCTCGGCCACGTGGCTGCTCTCTGTGCTTGAAGGTGGCACGTGGCCACCTGGGGTGGATGAGAGGTGCGGGGAGGCCAGTGGCACCACCCCCGGGTGCCCCCGCCCCTGTGCGAGAGCGGGCTCCTTGGTGAGGCTCCCTGGGGGCAGGGCCGCCTGCGGTTCTCAGCATCCTCACCACATGGGCAGCTCCGGGCCTGGGGCCCCGGCCTGAGAGGGGCACCACTGCAAAGGCGGCAATGGGGTGTGCTGCATTCTGGGACATCCCTGTGTCCCCTGGGGCTGCCCCAGGGTGGTGGGGACGGCCCTGGCCCCACGAGTGCCCCTGGCCACGTCTGAGCTGGAAAGCAGCCTGGGGGTGGGCAGTCCCACAGGCTGGCTGACCGTGGCCTCCACACACACACAAGCCAATGGGCCAGGAGAGTTGGACGAGCAGTGCTTTGCCTCCCCCGCTGCCCAGGGAAGGGGCTCGGCTGCAGGGGGCCAACAGTGTGGGCTGCACCTTTCACAGAAGGATGGGTGGGGGCGCCTGGTGGCTGTGCGGTGACCCCCAGGGAGCCCATGCGAGCAGGGAGGAGTGCAGGGTGGGCACAGATGCGCCGCTAGAGGCTGGCGACAGGGAGCATGTGCAGCGGGTCAGGGAGGGGACACCCACAGGGACAGGGAGTGGGGCCAGAGGCACGGTGAGGGCTTCACAGTGACCCTCCGGAGAGGACAGCCTCAGGAAGCAGCCCCCTGCCCAGGGCCCAGACAGCCTGGACCTGTCCTTCCAAACCCCAGATCTCAGGGCTGTGCCTGGGCAGCCGGAGAAAGTGACCCCTGGCTCAACACCCAGCAGAGGCGCAGACAAACGGAACAGAGCAAAGGCTTCATCACAGGAGAGACAACACAGGAGGCCGAAAACCACCGCTGACCGCAGGTCTGAGAACGGACGGCGCTCCAGAGTGCGGAGAGCGTTTGCTGGGCCAGCGCCGGCAGCGGGGACTCACCTGGGAGGTCTCGCGGGCGTACTTCCTACACAGGCCGTCTATGCCCCCGAAGAAGGCCTGGATGTCGGAGTCGGTCTGAAAGAGAAAAGGCTGCTTCCGCCCTCACCGCCTCCAAGACAGGCGTCTACGCACTTCAGGGCTGAGAATCAACCACAGTGACCTCAGCTACGTCCACGAGGCACCAAGGATGCCATGGCGCGGGTAGGGGCAGCACCACCTCCCCGAGGACCAAGGGCAGGGCTCAGGGGCTCTGGTGGTTGCCTGAGGGCAGGGGGGAGCGGCTGGCAAGCCTGAGGTGCGCCCCTCCTCGGAAGGGCTCTGGAGGCTGGGGCTGGGGCTGGGGGAGCCACGTACAAAGAAAACGGTGAGGAGTTCCCGTCGTGGCGCAGTGGTTAACGAATCCGACTAGGAACCATGAGGTTGCGGGTTCGGTCCCTGCCCTTGCTCAGTGGGTTAACGATCCGGCGTTGCCGTGAGCTGTGGTGTAGGTTGCAGACGCGGCTCGGATCCCGCGTTGCTGTGGCTCTGGCGTAGGCCGGTGGCTACAGCTCCGATTCAACCCCTAGCCTGGGAACCTCCATATGCCGCGGGAGCGGCCCAAGAAATAGCAACAACAACAACAACAAAAAGACAAAAAGACCAAAAAAAAAAAAAAGAAAACGGTGAAATCAACAGCCAGAAGGTGTAACTGCTCACGAGTACGCGCATTCTTTAAAAAGCACACGTGAAAAGGAGAGGTTCAGAAAGGGCACCTGCCCACGTACCCTCCTTGTGCAGGGAGGCCCGCCTCCCCGCCCCTTGGCCCGTGTCAGCACGAGACACTCAGGACAGGGACACACATCAGGCGGAGACCAGCACCCGGCCCCCCGCAGCCGGGGGCAGGCGTGAGGGCAGGGAGGCCCGGCCAGTCACTGACTGGGCTCCCCTGGCCGTTCAAGGGACAGGAAGGCTGCGTTTAGGGAAAATGAGACCCGTTGTGGAGACTGGGGAATGTGCTTGAGAGGTCAGGCCCCGAGGAGCTGCTGGAGGACCCTGCATGGGGGTGTGGGTGTGCTCCAGACTCCTCGGCAGCTGCACCCCAGGCTCCAGCGTCCCCCGACACCTGCAGCCCCCTTCTCCCCAAGGAAACCGCGAGGGCCCAGGTGAGCATGACACTCAGAGATGCAGGGGCCCCAGGGAGGAGAGAGCAGACTGGGACCCAAGACGCATTCCACACCCACAGAGGACCCAGCCCAGGGTGACCTGCCTCCCTCCTGAGGGGAAGCAGGAATGGAACCCCCAGCAGGAAGCCCTTGCTTGGCCACTTGTGGAAATTTACGCTCTAGAAATATTCTCACAAGTAGGCAGAACTATGGTTTAGAAAAATGTTCACCGTAAACAAACTGAAAGGACCCAGACATTTACCCACAGGGCAATACCCTGCCAGGCCGCGCAGCCGCTGTCAGAGGAGGCGGCTGCGCCCGGAGTGTGGTGTCAACCCGGAGACACCATTTTCTCGAAAGATAAATCAGCCTAAAACAACAAAGAGCCACACTCCTGGCTGTGGTCAAGTTTGGGGAGGGGGGGATTTTCATTCTCCATTGAGGTTTTCTGTTATGTGTGAGTTTTGAGTTTTTTGTTTTTTTGGCTGCACCTGCAGCACACAAAAGTTCCTGGGCCTGGGATCAAATCTGAGTCACAGCAGTGACAACGCAGAATCCCAAAATGCTAGGCCACCAGGGAACTCCTGTATTATGTTTGTAATCAGAAAAAACCCAATTTTTATAGATTAAACATTAGATCAAATACGTGCCTTAGAACCTGAGCGAGAAGGAATCAACGTGACCGACTCTTTTCAAATCCCCCTTAGTTAGGTATGACCCCAGAAAACACAGCTCCACCACTTTTTTCTTTTTTTGGCTGTACTTGTGACATATGGAAGCTCCCAGGTCAGAGGCTGAATCTGAGCCACAGCTGCAACCTATGCCACAGCTGCAGCAATACAGGATCCTTTAACCCACTGAACCCGCGCCTCCACAGCGAGCCGAGCGGCTGGAGTCGCATTCATCACCCACTGTGCCATGGCAGGAACTTCCTGCGCAACCTTCCTGAGGAGCCCATGTTGCACTAAAGAAACCTGGGGAATCGACGCTGGGTTCCAGGAGCAACTCCGAAGCGGCTAAGGTACTCAGAACCGCTGCGGGACTTCATGCAGAGCTGGTAAGATCTCCTAGTGGCCCCAGTAAAACCAAGAAAAATCTCCCTCACTATAAATGACTAAAAACTGAACATCCAATTTAAAAGGAAACACGAAGAAGAACATTCAGATGCTGTGGATTCCAACTTACATGTTTTGAAAGGAGAACTGTACGACATGGAACTTGACAAATCAGGCATTCATCCCTTTTGCCTATAAAAGGAAAGCAAACTTCATTATACTGATGACTGCTTTTAAATTTACATAAACGTAGACCTTAGATCACAATACTTCTTGAAAAAGCACACAGGATTATGGCACTGACAACGGACGAGCCTGCGGGTGTGCGTATAGTTGAAAGGATTCATACAGCTAAGAATCTTTTTTTCTTTTTCTGCACATACGCTCTAAGGTCGTGGCCATCGAGATCACACTCTCAAACACAGGTCAGTGCCAGGTTTTACAGGAGTAACTTAATTTAAAAATTTTAACTTTGCAAAAGGAAAAGTTCCTCCACCCCCCCCCACCAAGCTCAAGTGTTTTGCTCTGCCCCTGCCACCCCCCCACTGGCACTGCAACAATGACACCTGCCGAGAGTCTCACCCTAAGCCGCTCAAGGCACCAGGCCGCCTGGGGGAGGGGGCAGCAGGGAGGAAGGGGCGCTCCCAGGTCCAGACACAGCGGAGCCCTGCCGCCGCCAGATGCTCACCCAGAGGATGGCGGCCCCTGCACCTTCCCCTCCTTGAGGTCTAAGGTGATGGACAGGCGCTGACAGGGTCGGGACAGTGGTTTTCCTTCAGGGGCCTCTGGGGTGGGGTGCTATTCTGACTCTTCATCTGTGAGTCGGTTGTGCAGGCACAAGTCCCTTCCCGAACATTCACTGCGTTTTCATTTATGCTTTTCCCCTTGTATCAATGCTGCACCTCAACACAAACACTGCAGGAAAGAGAAGCGCTGCCTGCTGCCCGTGGTCTCTCAGCGCCTCAGGCCTCTCCGCCTTCCTGCCACCCCCAACCCCAGGGCCCTCTGCGTCCCACCCGCTTCGGACTGCACCTGTCCTCACGGGGACGCCTGAGGTCTGCCTCCAGCGGCAAGAGGGCCACCTGCTCGCCAGACTCCACCATTCCCAGAGCGCCTGCTGAGCGCCCAGCCCCAGCCCAGGCGGCTGCCCTGCGGAGAGGGGCAAGGGCCGGGGAGCAGGTGCCCCCAGCCCCTGAGGCCCTCGCTCGGGAGGCCCCCTCCCACCGAAGGCCCGCGGGCCCGGGGCCGCCTCCTCGAGGGCCCTCGCCCGCCCTCACCGCTGCGCAGGCAGACGTCGCAGTACACGTGGCCGCAGCTGGTCAGGCTGAAGCCCAACGCCCTGTGGGGCGGCTGGAAGCAGCGATTACAGAACACCCAGGGGGCCATGCCGCGCAGGGCGCCCGCGGCCGCGCAGCGAGCCTCACGCGCTCGCGAGACCGGACGCGGGATCTGGGCGTGGCCTGAGGGCCGCGACTCCGCGCCTGCGCACGAGCCCCTCCCTGCCCTGTGCCTGCGCACCAGGCGCGGAGGCGCTCCCGCCAAAACTCATGCGCTGGAGGTACCAACCTGGGAAGCGAGGGCGGAGAGAGTGGGACTGCCCGTCAGCAGGTTGTTTGGGCTGGACATCGGGGAGGAGAAACGTACAGGCGAGAGCCTGGACTCGCTCATCACAACACCGCAATGCCCAGTGATTCTCTTAGGGCAGCACCTTGTGTTCCAGGACCTGCGTGGGCCCCCGAGAGGCATCGAGGTGGGTGCCCTGGGACCAGACACAGGGCGAGAGAGAGGCCGCGGCATGCGCTGAACCCTCCGGGGCCGGCGAGATCGGGTGAGGCTCGGCCTGAGGTCAGGGCGGAAATGACTGCTGGAGACAGCCCGGGCCCAGGGTGTCACCTGCGCCCCGTGGCCCCACCACATAGACTAGATGGCCCCTCGTGTCCCCGAGTAACACAAATGGGGGGGGGGAATCAGTGCGCAGGGCCCTCAGGGCTCACTGCACTGGGGGGTGGGAGGGGGAGGGTCCTTAGGCCCCAGGAGGATGGGGGCCGGGGCAGGAGTGACCAGAGAGACCAGAGCAGGAAGGGGGCCTGGGCAGTCGGAGGCTGGGAACCTGGGGTGGCGGGACTAGAAGACCTCGTAGATCAGGACAGGGACACCAGGAGGACTGAGCGTCAAGGATGGGTGTGGCTGGACCCCATGATGGGGTGGGCCAAGCCGGGCCATGCACGTGCGAACTTGACCTGGGGAGATTATTTCCCATCTGAAAAGTGTGGACAGGGAGCTGTTGGAAGGGACTTTGCTGTTTTTTGCGACCTCTAGTGAGCTTATAATTATTTTGAAATTTAGAGAAAACAAATGGAGGTTGCTTTTCTTAGAAATACACTGCTGGCAGGATGCACCATCGTCCCCCAGAAGGACAGTTTCCATCTGCACGTGGCCGTGGATCAGATGGTGGTCCAGGCCCAGTGGGACCACTGAGCAGCCGATTCAGAGAGTTTCCCAGCCGTTTGTGTGGAGGAAAGTGGCCATGTTTCGGGGAGACAGGAAAGTTTGAAGATTCAGGATGACTCTTTCTGAGTGAAATGCAGCGGGCAGGGAGGTCTCCTCTGTCCAGTACTGTGGCTGTGAACCTCAAGGGGCTGTTGAGCCTTTGCAACGTGGCTACTCCAAAGTGAGACGGGCTTGATTGTAAAACACACTTGAGTTTCCAAGACTTCATGTCAAGAAAAGCTGTAAATGAGCTCATTGATAATTTCGCATTGATTACGTGTTAAAATGGTAATGTAGGTGATTATTTGACTGAGTATATGTAATTAGGGTTAATTTTACCGTTTTTAATGTGACAGCCAGGAAACTTAAAATTTACATATATGGCTCACATTTTATTTCTATTGGACAGTGCTGATCTATCCCAAGTTTAAAATAAAAACTGGGGAGTTCCTGTCATGGCTCAGCAGTAAGGAACCCGACTAGTATACATGAGGACGTGGGTCAGATCCCTGGCCTCTCACAGTGAGTTGGGGATCCCACGTTGCCATGAACTGTGGTGTAGGTTGCAGACATGGCTGGGATCTGGCGTTGCTGTGGCTGTGACATAGGCCGGCAGCTGCAGTTCCGATTCAGCCCCTAGCCTGGGAACTTCCACATGCCACAGGTGTGGCCCTAAAAAGCAAAAATAAAATAAGAATTGGATCGTGGAGTTCCCGTCATGGCGCAGTGGTTAACGAATCCGACTGGGAACCATGAGGTTGCGGGTTCGATCCCTGGCCTCACTCAGTGGGTTAAGGATCCCGCATTGCTGTGACCTGTGGTGTAGGTTGCAGACACGGCTCGGATCCCGCGTTGCTGTGGCTCTGGCGTAGGTCCGTGGCTACAGCTCCGATTCGCCCCCCCTGGGAACCTCCATATGCCACGGGAGTGGCCCAAGAAATAACAAAAAGACAAAAAAAAAAAAAAAAAAGAAGGATTGGATCGTGTGCTTATTCTGTCACACTCAGAAGCTCCGTTGTTGACGTGCCATTGTCTCCGTTAGGGCAGTGCTCTACTGTTCATTCCAACCTCTGATGTATTTGAAATCATAAAAATAATGCACATTCATGGATATATTTTGATTTATTAACTCAGACATTATGCAATGTAGGAGGCAGTTATTTGCCTTTATTAACATTTTAAACAAGTTTCTTAGCTATAAAGAAGTCTCTAAGGTACTTCATTTGGAAAATTCCAACGGAGATAAGGACCAGCGTTTGCGCAGAAGCCCACCATAAGACATTGCTGTTTGTGTCTTCACTGGTCACTCGAAATTTTTCTTCGCGGTCCTACGCAGGAGAGAAATAGGCAGGTTTAGTTTCTTAGGCAACTTCATGCACAAATTTGAGGGTAAGGTGTCGTGTGCATTCAGGGTACTTAACGCTGCCCAGGTGGTGATCTATCTTGTGCCCAAGGGCGGTGTCTGACTTTCTAAGCCAAGGTGTCTTGTTAGCCAAAGACAAGGGAGTAAGAGTCAAGCCTAGAAAACATGTTTTTGTTTTTGGTGTAAAATATCTGATATTTGATCTGTTTGTATGTTTCACTTGTCCATCACATTGCCTGAGAGTGGTAGGTTTCCTTCATTCAGGTTCTTACTTTGCTTTCTGCTGGGCACCGTGCTCATTTTATTTTCCAGACGAGGAAACGGCAGCTCAGAGACAGCAGAGGTTTGTGAGCAAGGGGGCAGATGTGAGTCCACTGAGCCCGGTGACCGGGAAAGACACGTCACAGGAACAACATTGCGATGTAGGAAGGGGGCGCGCCGAGACGCCTCAGCCGTGCGGGGGAGTGTGTGGCAGCTCTTATGTATTCATTCTGTGAGCTCACACCTCTAGAGGGGCTCACGGTCCCGTGGACGGGAAAAGACCGCCCTCCCCCACCCCCTGTGTGTCTCTGCAGCTCTAGCTCAGAGAAAGCCCGGGAAACAGGCAGTTTATTCTTTCCTTGTTTCGGGGGCTTTGTTTGGAGAATGACGTTCCTGGCAGGAAGAGGTGGAATAAGCTGAATAGGCAAACCGACCCTTTGATAGTTTTGTTCTTTGACTATTTGCTCAATTTGCTCGATTAGATGTTCAAGCTTGAAGCTAACTTCATTAACTTTGTCCTTTGCTTGAGCAATGGCTGCATCAAGGTCATGTTCTCCAACGCGAATGTCTAAGTGGATCCGCTGTGTGAACAGGAGAAAGGAAGGGACAGGCTCTGAGCTGGTGCGCTCTCGTTCCGCGCGTCTCCCCTCTTCATGCCCCCATTCCTTCCTGTCTCCGCGCCCCCTTTCTGAGCAATCCTGCTCGATCCTCGGTCTCGCTGTCCCCTCTCCACCACCCTACGTGCTCTTGTGCATAGGAGGCTTCCTTTGTGTACTAAGGCACGAAGGGGTACCTGCTGACCTGAAAGAGGGCTGGGACCTTCCTGAACTTACTGTCAGGCAGGGGCCTTTGGCCCTGAGCGAACTGGGTTACTTTCAAGAAAGTGTTTTTCACATAAAACTAAATTTCTGATGCTAAAGCCTCTTCATGTCTTCCCAGCACATTTCGAAAACGGCCAGTCACCGCCTACCGCATAAGGGTTTTATTTATTGGAATTCCATTATTAATTCACCCTTCAGCCTTCAATTGTTTTCAAGCCTGAATAATCACAGCTCTCTTAACCTTCCCTCCCAGTTCTCATTTTCCAGGCCCTTTAATCAACGCCGTGGCTCTCCTTTGAACCCCTTCCAAGCTCTCCGGCTCCCTCTCTGGTTGCTATGCTGCGACCCGGGGTTGGGACTTTAATGCAGTCTGGGCGTAATGGTTCCGCGTGTCATTGTCATGCCTGAATAGCGCTGACACTGTTCATCAGCAAGGACACAGGAGGCATATACTTACCAGCTTACTCCCTCCAAATGACACAAGCCTTGTCGAATTAGATTCTAAGCAAATGATGTGTTCGCCAGGTGAGTGTGAAGTGAAATAGAATGTTCCTTGGGGGCCATATAACTTTGATAATAATACCTAGGATTAAGGATTTCCGTAGTTAAATTTATTATTCTCTACTTTCCATCCAAAAAAAAATTAAATTCTCCTATGTAATCTGGTAAAATTGTGCAATTCTTAAAGAAGAAGTCAAATGGCCGATAACGTGAAAAATATTCAGCCTTGTTGGTAATCAGAAGATTACAAACCACAGTGAGATGTTCCTTGTCAGTTATCAGATTGGCAAGGACTTAAAAATACCCAGGAGTAGTACTGAGAAATACTGGCTCTAAACACTGTTTTGGAGGAGTTCCCATTGTAGCTCAGTGGTAATGAACCCACCTAGTGTCTGTGAGGATGCGGGTTCAATCCCTGGCTCAGTGGGTTAACGATCTGGCATTGCTGTGGCTGTGATGTAGGCTGGAAGCTACAGCTCTGATTCTCGACTCCTGGCCTGGAAACTTCCATATGCTGTGGGTGCAGCCCTACAAGGACCAAAAAAAAAAAAAAAAGAGAGAGAGAGAGAGAGTATAATCATTGATCCAGCAGTGCTACCTATAGAAACTTATCCTATGGAAGTGCACAAGTAGACAGAATGACGTGTAAAAGGCTATTCAGTGTGATGAAAACTAACAGCTTCCAGTAGGGGGTTGATTACATTTAGGGAAGCCGTGTGACGAAAGGCCGGGTAGCGTAAAAGAGAACATTGCGCCCGTATCTGTACGAAAGATGTCTATGATATCCAGAGGTGGAGTGGTCTGTAGAGGATCCAATTTCTGTAAAAGAAAATGTCATTTGTAAAAGTACCCATGCTTCGAAGAAGATTCTGAAGAATACATACTAAGCTGCTGGGCAGTCACATTTGTTGGGGAACTTTGATTTTCTGCTTAGTATATTTTTATCATGTTTGGCATTTTAAAAACAGGTGTGGGACTTCCATTCTGGCATATGGGGAGCTTGGACATTGTCATCCAGTCTTACGTAAAAAGCTGCATGAAAAGAAAATCAATTCTTAGGTCTGTCAGGGAACTGAGGTCGCAGGGCAGACTGCTGCCCCCAGAACTGGAGAGGCAAATACCAAGGATGACAACCCACCAGAGCAGAGACCTTGGTGGGAAACCGGCACTGGGCGCCTTCTCCCAGCACAACACGGCCAACTTTCCACCACAACAGAAAAACAACAAGGCAGACTAAAAGGCAGAAAACACAGTTTGAGGAGACAGAACAAGCTCGGTCAAAACGAGACCGGGATTCAGGTATGGCAGGGATACTGGAATGATCATATCCAGAGCTTAGAAAAACGACGATTAATATTCTGTGGGCCCTTGCGGAAAAAGTAGACAACGTGCAAGAACAAAAGGGTAGCATGAGCACAACGATTAAAATCCTATGAAAGAATAAAACAAGGAGTGCTAGAGCTCAAAAACGCTGGGGTGGAAATGAAGAATGCCTTTCACAGGCTCCTGTGTACACTGGGCAGAGCTGAGGAAAGAATCTCTGAGCTCGAGCATATGTCAACAGAAACTTTCAAAACTACAAAGCAAAAAAAGACTGGGAGAAAAAAGGAACATTATACGAGGACTACGGGACAACTATCAAAGGTGTAACATACACATAATGGGAATACCAGACAGAGAAGAAAGAGAGAGTAACAGAAGAAGTATTTAAAGCAATAATGACAAAGAATTTCAAATTAGTGTCCGACACCAAGCCACAGAACTGGGAAGCTCGGAGAACACCAAGCAGGACAAATGCCAATAAAACTACACTTAGGCATATCATATCAAAACTGAAGATATCAAAGATAAAGAGAAAATCTTGAATGAAGCCAGAGGGGGAAAAACACCTGTTTTTATAGCAGAGCAAAGATTAGGATTACACACAACTTCTCCTTGGAAACCACGCAAGCCAGAAGAGAGCAGCGTGAAACATTTAAGGTGTTGAGAGAAAAACCCACCAACCTAGAATGCTTTATCCCCCAAGTTCTTCAAAAGTGAAAGAGAAATAAAGGTTTTCTCAAACCGACGTTGAAGGAACTTGTCACTGATATTCCTGCCTTTCGAGGAATGTTAAAGGGTCTTCCCAGGAATTCCCTGGTGGTGCAGTGGGCTAAGGATCAGCATTGTCACTGCAGAGCTTGGGTCACTGCTGTGGCGCAGGTTCCAGCCCTGGCCGGAGAACTTCCGCATGCTGTAGACGCAGCCGAAAACCAAAAATCCTCTTAAAAATGAAACCCTTAAGAGGGTCGAGGTACAAGTTCTTCAGTGAGCAGGGTAATGATATTGGTGAGAAACTCAGGTCTACGTGAAGATTGGAAAAGCATAGAGAAGAATAAGTGAAAGTAAAATGAAAACTTTTATTTTCCTTTTTGAAGACTGAGTTAATAGATGCATATTTCAAAATAATCGCAGCAGTGTATCTGATGATTAGAGCTGACATGGAAATGAAAACTGTAACAGCAAAGATGCAAGGGAGGGGAGACAGGAACTGGGCCTCCTCGGTTACTGTAAGGTGCTGGTGCCACCCGTGGAGGGATAGGGCGTTATTCAAAAACGGACTTGGATTAGCTGTGTCCACTGCAAACTCTAGGGCAGTCACCGGAGAAAAGTTAAGAGACGTCTAATTGATGGCTAGGCAAAGAGATCAGATGGAATCACATAAATAATTAAAAGCACGAAAGACTGAAAAAGAGTGGAAAACAAAAGTGGGAACAAATAACGAGAGCGACGACAGGACAAGGGTTTCGATGGATCTTTAACCCAACTATAGCTGCGGTCACCTTGAGCCAAGGGGTCGAAATGGGCCAATTAAAACAGCTGGTCAAAGCAGGTCAAAAAAATGAATAAATAAACCAACTCTGTATTGTCTCCAAGACCCCTCCTTTAAGTGACGCCTGTAGGTTAAAGACACACACGGATTAAGAGTTAAGCGATGGGCGTTCCCGTTGTGGCTTCGTGGCGGGTTCGCTCCCTGGCCTTGTTCAGTGGGTTAGGATCCGGCGCTGCCTCGAGCTGTGGTGTAGGTTGCAGACACAGCTTGGAGCTGCCATTGCCGTGGCTGTGGCATAAACTGGCAGCTGCAGCTGCGATTCGACCCCTAGCCTGGGAACTTCCATATGCGGCAGGTGTGACCCTAAAAAGAAAAAGAAAGTGGAGGGGTGGAGAAAGACGTGTATGTTAACTTTAACCTTAATCAAAAGCAAGCTGGAGTAATATTAACTTCAGACAGAGGGGCTTCAAAACAGGGAAAATCATGAGGATGATCAGCTAATGGAGCATTAAGCAGCGCTAAAGGGGTCACTTCTCCAGGAAGACACACCTTCGTGGGCATGCACCTCACAGCAGAGTGTCAAAATACGTGAAGCAAAAACGGATGGAACTGCAAGGATAGACAGAAGGATTCAGCTGGAGACTTTGCCACCCCTCTGTCAGAAGGCGGCGGATCAGTAAGGACGTAGCTGAACTCGATGGCACCATCAACCAGCCGGCTGTGTGTGACATCTATGGACTCGTTCATCCAGCCAAACAGAATACACGTTGTTTTCAGGATTTCACGGGACACGCACCAAGAGAAAGCCCACAGTCTGGGCCACAAAACACACCCTAGCACGTTTAAGATGCGGGAAATCACATGCAGTGTATGCTCTTAGGCAGCAGTGGAATGACAGTGGACATCCAGAAGACAGCTGGAAAGTCCCCAAATACTTAAGGTTACACAGCACACTTCTAAATAACCCAAGAGTCAGGGGAGAAATCTCAAGAGAAATAAAAAATATTTTGCACTAGAAGAGGGTCTGGGAAGATGATGGATTAGGAAGTGCAGGAATCTGTCTCCTAGACATAGTGACGCTGTTACCATCGACTGATGAAGCTCTTTGGGGAACTGAATGTATTGAAGCCTCGCAACTTCCAGGGGGAAGACTTGGATGGTAAGTCGTGGTTAATTTTGGTCAGTTTCCGCGCTAAGAACTTTAGTGCCCACCGCCCCCCCCCAACCCCAAGCCGGCCACACGGCAGGCACTATGTGCGTGTTCCTGGAGCAGCCCGCACACAGCTTGCAGAAGCCAGGGTGGGCAAAAACGACCCTGTCCTCCACGTGTCAGGGGCTTCGGATGTCATCAGGGGGAAGCAACTCTCGGTTAAGATTGCCAGCAGATTTCGCATCAGAAGCTGGAGACAGAGGCAGTGCGCAGATACATTCAAAGTGCTTAAAAAGCAAAAACTGGAACAAGGCAACGCACACATGAGAAGATGCTCGGCTTCACTGCTCGTTAGGGGATGCTGAGCAAACCGCAGCGAGACGCTACCTCAGCCCGTCCGCAGGGCTCCTGGGGGAAAATAGCCCCGGCAGGACGTGGAGAAGCTGCAACCCTCGCGCAGCGAGGATGCGGGTGCGAGATGGTGCGGCTGCCGTGGGAAGCGGTGTGGTTCCTCCCTAACCAGGTGGAGAGCGAATCACCACGAGACCTAGACGTCCCACCTCTGTGTACACCCGAGAGAACCTGACGCAGGGTCTCAGAGATATTCGCACACCCATGTTCACAACAGCTGAAATGCAGAAGCCGCCCAAGGAATGGGACAGGTACACGTGGCAGAATATTATTTATCATTGAAAGGAAAGGAATTCTGACACAGCTACAGCATGGATGAAACCCGAGGACATTACGCTAAGTGAAATAAGCCAGTCACAAAAAGACAAGCATTGTATGATTCAACTTACATCATATCCTTAGAAGAGTTGAAATCACAGGGAGTTTCAGTTTTTAAGATTTAAAGAGTTATGAGGACGATGATTCTAGAAGATTATGAATGGATCTAAACCGTCTGGGCTGTGCACGTAGATGATGGTATGTGTATTTTACCACCACTTAAAGGTCTCAAAAAAAATGTTTTGAACTGAATTAAGATGAAAATATCACGTCATAAAAATTGGGGGGCACGATGAAAGAAACATTTAGAGGGAATTTTATCTATTTATGTTTTTGCTTTTTAGGGCCATACCCGCAGCATGTGGAGGTTCCCAGGCTAGGGGCTGAATCAGAGCTGTAGCCGCCAGCCCACGCCACAGCCACAGTAACTCAGGATCCGAGCCGCGTCTATGACCCAGACCACGGCTCATGGCAACACCGGATCCTTAACCCACTGAGCGAGGCCAGGGATTGAACCCACAACCTTATGGTTCCTAGTTGGATTCGTTCCTGCTGTGCCCTGATGGGAAGTCCTCGAGGGAAATTTATAATAAATGCATATATTAAAAAGGAAGAAAGATCTAAGATTAATCTTGTAAGCTTCCACCTTAGGAAGTTAGCAAAAGAAGAGAAAAATTAAATCCAAAATAAGCATAAGAGAAATAAGAGAGTTCCTGTCGTGGCTCAGTGGGTAAAGAGCCAACTAGTATCCATGAGGATGAGGCTCAATCCCTGGCCTCGCTCAGTGGGTTAAGGATCTGGCACTGATGTGACTGTGGTGTGGCTCGCAGACACGGCTCAGATCTGGCGTTGCTGTGGCTGTGGCGTCTGCAGCTCTAATTCGACCCCCAGCCCAGGAACTTCCATGTGTCATGGGTGTGGTCCTAAAACGCAAAAAAAAAAATTTAAAAATAAAAAAATTTTAAAAAGAAAAGAAAGAAAAAAGAAAAATAAGGTCTGTGCTAGTAAAAACTACAGCAGAGGAGCTCCCGTCGTGGCGCAGTGGTTAACGACTCCGACTGGGAACCCTGAGGCCAGGTTCGATTCCTGGCCTCACTCAGTAGGTTAAGGATCCAGTGTTGCCGTGAGCTGTGGTGTAGGTTGCAGATGTGGCTTGGATCTGGCGTTGCCGTGAGCTGTGGTGGAGGCCGGCAGCTATAGCTCCGATTCGACCCCTAGCCTGGGAACCTCCATGTGCCATGGGTGTGGCCCTAGAAAGACAAAAAGACAAAAAAAAAAAAAAAGGAAAGAAAGTAAGCTCTCAGGGATTTCCCTCCTGTCTGCCTGGCTTAAGATTCTCTCTGTCTCTGCTGAGGCTGAGGAACGAGCTGCGTTGGGAGAGCGAACGCTGGCGAGACAACGTCTCAGTGTCGCAGGAGGCACCCAAATAAAGTTAGAATTAAAAATATTGGAAAAAAAAAACTAAAGCAGAAATCAATGAAAACCAAGCAAACAAAATCTGGTTCTTTGGAGAGATCTACCGGGAAACCTCTGGTTAGGCCAACTGAGGAGAAAGAAGACGCAAGTGGGCCCCATCGGCAGTGAAGCAGGAGGGCCACCGCTGGTCTCGGACATCGGCCGGCGGCAGGGGAGCGCGGTGAACAGGTCCAAGCCAAAGCTGGTGTCTGCGTGAAACAGACCGACTCCGTACAAGACACAAGGAGAGGCCTCTCTCTGGTAAAGAAATGCAGTAAGTGATAGCCTTCCAAGCAGAGAGCTCCAGGCCGACAGCGTCACTGGTGCGCCCACCAAAGGAGGAAGTAAGACCCGTTCTCAGCCTCCTCCAGAAGACGGGCGGAGAGGACAGCGCGTAGACTGGTCTTTGGGGCCAGCATTAGCCCAATGCCAACACCAGGGACAGATGGAGAAAAGAAAATTATGGACCATTCTCTCTCGTGGACAAACATCCTCAACAAGATATCAGCAAAGCGAATCCAACGGTGATATCAAGATGTATAGGTAAGGTAATCTATACGTAAACATAAAATACATGTACATGATAAAGTGTATTAAAAGAATTATACACCATGACCGAATTGGTTTATTCCAGACCCGCAAGGCTAGGTCAACACTTTAGAATCAGTTAGTACAATTCATCACATCAACAGATTAAAGAACCTCACGGTCATACCAGCAGACGCAGAAAAGGCACCGGACAAAATCCAACATCCATGCATGTGGTAAAAATCTCAGCAAACTAAGAGCAGGGGGACCATGGCAACTTGGTTAAAAAAATCTACAAGGAGTTCCCGTCATGGCGCAGCAGAAACAAATCCGACTAGGAGCCATGAGGTTTGGGGTTCGATCCCTGGCCTCACTCAGTGGGTTAAGGATCCGGCATGGCTGTGGCTGTGGTGGAGGCCGGTGGCTGCAGCTCTGATTAGACCCCTAGCTGGGAACCTCCATATGCCGTGGGTGCGGCCCTTAAAAAAAAGACAAAAGACGAAAAAAAAAAAAAAAAAAACTTCAAAAACCTAACAGCTACCATACTTAATAGTGAAAACTTAGAGGCGTCCCGCTGAGATCGGAAGGCCAGAGTTTCCGTGCTCGCTCTTCCTTTTCAGCACCCTGCTGGAGGCCTCAGCTGTGCGGTGAGAGAAGAAGCGGAAAGGAAAGGTGTGCAGGTTGGGAAGGAAGAAATCAGGCCGTGTCTCTTCACGGCCGGCCGGTTGTCTATGTAGAAAATGCAAAATAATTAACAAAACTTTCTGGAGCTGACAGATGATTATAGCAAGGTTGCAGGGTGTAGGTTAATACGCTGAAGTTGATTTCTCTGTTATCGGCAATGAGCAAGTGGAATCAGACGTCAAAAACAGTACCATTGGGAGTTCCCGTTGTCGCTCCGCAGGTTAAGAACCCCGCATAGTCTCTGTGAGGACTTGGGGTCGATCCCCGGCCTCACTCCGTGGGTTAAGGATCTGGCGTTGCCATGAGCTGTGGTGTAGGTCGCAGACGCGGCTCGGATCCTGCCCTGCTGTGGCTGTGGTGGAGGCCTGCAGCTGCATCTCTGATTCAACCCCTGCCCTGGGAACTCCCATGTGCTGCAGGCGTGGCCGTGAAAAGAAAAAAAAACAAAACACCGTTTACGTTTGCCTCCCCCTCAATGAAACCGGCATAAGTCAAACAAAATGGGGGATAGAGGGGGTGGACTGGGGGTTCGGGGTGCACGCCGACATGCATGGAAAGATGGTCCAACAGGGACCTGCTGTTATCTACCCGATATTGTGCGAAAACCTATGTAGGAAAAGAAGCCGAAAGAGACCGGATGTGTGTACGTGTACAGCAGACGTTACCATGGCCTTGTAAATCAGCTACACTTCAATAAAACTAAAAAACTCAAAACGTCAAATAAAACACGCTTAAGATTTACACAAGGAAAACTGAAAAACTGATGAAAAAATCAAAGACGATAAAACACATGGAGAGATACTCTGTGTTCATAGACAGACTCCGAGTTGTGAAATGTTAGTCCTTCCCGGCTCCGTCTACAGATTCAACACATCCAGTGACCTCGTGAATATCTGCGGACTGGTTTTGTGAATATCTACACACTGTTTATATGGAGAAGCGAACGATCCAGAAGAGCCAACACGATATTGAAAGATAATAAAGTTACTGTACTGATACTCCTGACTTTGAAATTTGCCGTAAAAGCTACGGTAACCAGGATAGTGTGACACTGGTGAAAGAACAGACAAATAGATCATTGAATCAGGATAGAGGGCCCCCCAAAAGTCAACGGATCATTGACAAAATAGCGAAGGCAATGCAAGGACGCAAGGAGGCTGGGTAGCGGCACATCCATGTGCAGGGGGTGAAGGCAGACACGGAACACACAGCTTTACAGAAGCTGACTTAGAATGGAGCGTAGCCCTAGTGTAAAGTGCCAAACTGTGACACTCGCAGGAGGTAACACAGGAGACAGCGTAGATGACCGTGGGTTTGGTTATGAGTATCCAGATAAAGACCAAAGGTGTGACCCTTGAAAGAAAGAATCGAGAAGCTGGACTTCATTAAAATTAAAATTTCACTAAACATTTAACTACAATGTTGAACATTAAACATTTAACCTCATTAAAAGTAAAAACTGCAGAAGAGAGAGCTGGCTCTCTGTGAAGAGAAAGAAAAGACAGACACTGGGAGAAACTATTTGTAGAAGACACAGCTGACAAAGGACTGTAATCCAAAGCACACAAAGCTCTGAGAACCACAAGAAAAGGACTAAATTGATGGGAAAATGGGCAAAAGATCTGAACAGACGCCTCTCAAACAAGACATACAGATGGCAAAAAGCACATGAAAAGATGCTCCCTATCCTGTGTCGTTAGGGAATTGCAGATTAAAAGCAGCAGTGCCTGCGTCGACGGGGAAGGCAAAAATGCAAAACACCAGCAATGCTGGGTGCCGGCGAGGATGTGGAACCAGTGTGTGCTCCTCCGTGGCTGGTGGGAGCGCAGAACGGGACGGCCCCAAACCTGCTTGCATCACGCAGCCCTCCCCTCGCGGCGTTTATTCACCCCAATGAGCTGGAAAGTCACGTCCACCTGAACACCTGCAGACAAATGTCTACAGCAGTTTTATCTATAATAGCCAACATTTGGAAGCAACCAAAATATCCTGTGACTGGACCCGTAAACCGTGGCACACATCCTGACAAGGGAATATGGTTCAGGGCTGAAGAGACACTCGCAATCAAGCCGTGAGAAGACCTGGAACTGAAATGCATACACTGAGGGGGTGGCGCCCATCTGAAAAGGCCACTGTACTGTGAGACTCCCGCTGCATGATGCCCTGGAAGAGGCAAAGCCTGGGGACAGCCACAGGATCAGCGGTTGCCAAAGGCTTGGGAGGGGCGGAGAGATGGACAGGCTCCAGAGGATTCTCATGGCCGTGGAACGGCGCTGTGTTGCTCCTGTAAGGGTGGAAACGTGTCATTACGCCTTTGTCACATCCATAAGGTGTCCGACCCTGAGAGTGAACAGGGCCGTCTGCTGCCGCTGGGAGAGGCTGTGTTCCGGTCGGGCAGAGGGCATGCGGGAGCTCTGCCCTGGGAGCAGAATTTTGCTGTGAACCTAAAACTGCTCTAACATAGAGTATATTGAATCATTTCAAAGAGCAGGCTTATATTACACATAGAAAAGTGCAACGAAAATTCTTTTTTAAAAGCCTTTCAATTTTGATTTGGAGAAAGTTAACGTGTTGCCGCGTACTTAATTTCACGTAACAGCCTGTGGCGAGGGAAACTTGGTTAAATAAAACTGCATCCGAGAATTGGATTTTGCAATTTCCAACTTTTATGACTAACAGTACTCTTCACTGAAAATCGTCAGGGGCGACTCGTTATGTGTTAAATTCAGTTTCCAAGCCTTAGTGTCATGTCAGGGTTCTATACAGTCTGCTTCCAGCGAATACTGAAGTCAGCAAAGATGTTTATTCTTTTCTTTGGCCACATCCACAGCATGTGGAAGTTCCTGGGCCAGGGATCCAACCTGCGCTGCAGGTGTGACCTGTGCCACAGCTGTGGCAACGCCACATCCTTAACCCGCTGCTCCACATGGGGACTCCAGCAAACATGCTGTGTGTGTGTGTGTGTTTAGAGCCGCACCCCTGGTACATGGACGTTCCCAGGCTAGGGGTCAAATCAGAGCCGCAGCTGCTGGCCTACACCACAGCCACAGCCACGCCAGATCTGAACCATATCTGCGACCTACACCACAGCTCATGGGAACCCTGGGTCCTTAATCCACTGAGCTAGTCCAGGCATCAAACCCAAGTCCTCATGGAAGCTAGTTGGGTTCATTACTGCTGAGCCATGATGGGAACTCCCAGCAGACATGTTTCGGATGCCTGTTAGCTTGGTGTGTTGGAAAAAGACATGCTTGCGTTTAAACTTCAGGGCTTCCTTCCACTTGCTGCTGCTGAGGTCTGGTAGGAGCCATTTTATCTCTCGGGAGCAGTTTTCTCTTCCACAAAATGAAACAGGATGTTGGGTGCAGAATAATGGAACATGGAATACAAAATGCATCGTTTGAATGGTACCTGCGTATTGTTCTTGCCTGCCCTGCTAACCCAGCAACCGTGTCAATCGCATGCCATAGAGGTGGACACGTATTCAAGGTGGCACCTGTGCCCGGGAACGCTCGCCCCGGCAGGAACAGTCAGAGTCCTGTGAGGATGCTGCTGAAGATCTTAGAAGGGACCCGTAGTTTGTAAGAAATGCTGAAACCAGAGCTGTGTCACCTTACTTCCGGTGGAGAGAGCTTTCCTGAGAGTCAGGCCTTTGGGATGAGAATCTTCCCTCTCTCCTTGGTCTGCGGCAAACATTCGTGGGATGTTTGCAGAGTGAATGAAAATATTTCCCTTCCCATCTAGAAGAAGGGGGTGTTATTTCAGGTAAATGTGTGGTTTTTTTTTTGTTTTTTTTTTAAAGAATGAAACGGGAGTTCCCGTCGTGGCGCAGTGGTTAACGAATCCGACTAAGAACCATGAGGTTGCGGGTTCGATCCCTGCCCTTGCTCAGTGGGTTAACGATCTGGCGTTGCCGTGAGCTGTGGAGTAGGTTGCAGACGCGGCTTGGATCCCGCGTTGCTGTGGCTCTGACGTAGGCCGGTGGCTACAGCTCCGATTGGACCCCTAGCCTGGGAACCTCCATATGCTGAGGGAGCGGCCCAAGAGATAGCAAAACAGACAAAAAAAAAAAAAAAAAGAATGAAACGATTATGTCTTTAAAAACGGGTGATCGGGTTTTTCTGCAGCCGTGTTTAGTCCAAGTAAATTTGGGTTCTGGATTTAATAAGCCACGGAGACATCTCCAGATTGGTCGTGAAAGACTCTGAGAAGGGACAGCACAGAACTGTGTATTGGTTTAACCTGGCAGGAAGCGTAGGGTGGGGGTGTCGGGAGCGGGAGGGAGCTGTAATGACAGGTGCCTGAGTGGAATTGCCTTCACGGAGACGCCAAGGGCACCGAGAGGAAGCTACCATCGCAGGCAAGAATCAGGCGTCCCGCAGTCCGGCTGGAACAGACTCTCCCAGGCTCCACACAGGCGGGGGTGTCACAGTGTCTCGCTTGAGCTCACCTGGGACTTGGGCAGCCCATCGACGTGGGTGCCCTCTCCTTGCCAGCTAGAGAGACGCCTCTTCTTTGCCACGAGGCTTTGCTTCACCGGCCTCCCGCTGCCCCGCGAGCACATCCTCAGGACCGGTCCGGAGGAAAGTTCCGGCAATTGAATCGGAGGCGCGACCGGCTTGGTGAGCGCGAGGCCTTTGCGCAGCTGAGAAAACGCGCGATCAGAGCAGCCCGGTAGCCCGTCAAGATGCGGGTTGTAGATGACCAGCTTCACTGAAATTGCCTCCTGCCGAGATCCGCGCCTTTGCTTAAGTCCGCGGGAAGAGCCTTGGGAGGCCGCCGCAGCCACAGCCGCGTTGCTACAGCAACCGCCCGGGATGGAGGCGAGCGGCGGCCTATCAACGCTCGCGTTTGGGCGAGGATGCGGCCGCTGCGCAACCGGAGCGGTGCGTTGGCCTCGCGGGCCCCTCTGCCCAGCAAGACCGGCAGAACGCCAGGACCACGGATGCAAGGCCTGTCCCTGGAGCGCTCTAAATGTTTATGTTAAGGGGTCTGCCCCTCAGGCGGGCAGTGGGCTCCTGGAAGGCAGGGGCTCCCTACGTCCTGCACAGTGTGGTTGGTCCGGGCCGCACGCCTCGCAAACGAAATGCTGGGTAATGAAAGCTGACGTAGGACTTGAAAAGTCTGTGGGCCTACATGACACAGGAATTTTCCGAAAATGAAAACTTTCAGTAACGAGACATAAAGGTCTGTTTTACCTCATCGTTGTAAGTTGTAACTGTCACGAACATTCCCAAGCCAGGAGCAGATTCAAGGAAATCGTGTCTGCCTATGTCCCATTGTTGTATCTTGAAAGTCCCTGTTTCAAAAATAGGAGACACTTATTATGACATGAATGTAAGCAACAGTTATTATACATGATTGCTGATGTAGGAATTATATTTTTCAAATGATCCACATCCCAGAATGCTGTTAGTTTGAACAGCTTATGTCTTGGTGAGTCGCTCACAGAGCCGCGTAGGAAGATTCTGGAGTATGGCGTTCTGGGCCCAGTTCTCACTCCCGTTTACAAGTTACTTCAGCACTTCAAGCTCCGCATCCTGTTCAGAAAAGTAGGGATAATGCATCGCTCCTGCGTCTCGGGGTTGTGACGACTGCTGAAAATAGTAAAAATAGGGGAGTTCCCGTCGTGGCGCAGTGGTTAACGAAGCCGACTAGGAACCGTGAGGTTGCGGGTTCGATCCCCGGCCTCGCTCAGTGGGTTAAGGATCCGGCATTGCGGTGAGCTGTGGTGTATGTAGGTTGCAGACGCGGCTGGGATCCCAAGTTGCTGTGGCTGTGGTGTAGGCCAGCAGCTATGATTCCGATTAGACCCCTAGCCTGGGAACCTCCATATCCCGCAGGTGTGGCCTTAAAAAGAGAAGAAAAAAAAAAATTACGATGCCTTTTTCCCACAGAGAAACAGCTAAGTGAATACAGAATGTCACAGGGATTAAATACACTGTGAGCAGCAGGGTCAGGCTAGGCCCGCGCTCGGGGACGCGGACGTGTTAAGTAAGGGGCCGGAGGAGGCCATGTAATGTCTACACATCACAGGCATGCAAATGATATCCTGTTTGTTTCCATACCACATTCAGAGCTAATTATGTGCCAAGCGCCATTCTAGGAAATTGACACATATAATCTGAATTTTTGTAACAACAGCACTAAGTAGGTAGATACTGTTTTTTGTTTTTTTAAATTTAGGGCCCCACCTGTGGCATATGGAGGTTCCCGGGCTAGGGGTCCAATTGGAGCTACAGCTGCCGGCCTACACCACAGCCACAGCAACGTGGATCCTGAACCCACTGAGCGAGGCCAGGGATGGAACCTGTGTCCTGATGGATACTGGTCAGGACTGTTACTGCTGAGCCACAATGGGAACTTCCTAAAATAGAATATTTGAATAGGAACCGGGGTTATGCTACTCAAAATGTCCAGGATACATTACAAAATTCCCCACCACACCAAGACCAAGACAAGCTTCATTTGAATGAGAGGAGATAGTTACTAGACACCAGCGCCGTGACGGCAGAGACGGTGAAATGATCTGACAAGAATCCGAAGGCAGTCATCGCAAAAATGCATCAAGAAGTTTGAACACCCTTAAATGAAAAAGTAGGAAGTCTCAGAAAAAGAGTGGAGATATAAAAAGAAAAAAAAAAAAAAACAGACACATTGAACAGGAAACATATAATATTTGAAAACTAATCAAACGGGCTCACGAAAAGAATGGAGACGGCAGAGGAGACGGTGAACTTGAACCTAGATCAGGGGAGTTCCCTTGTGGTGCAGCAGGTTAAGGGTCTGGCACTGTCCCTGTAGCGGCTGGGGTGGCTGCAGGTTTGACCTCTGGCCTGGGACCTTCCACATGCCACAGGCCAAAAAAGAAAGGAAGGGGGGAGGGAAGGAGGGAAGGATCAGATCTGGTCGATGGAGAGAAAACAGATTAAAGAAGAAGAACCTCAAACGGAGCCTCATGAACCTGTGGGACAAGAACCCAAGTTCTGCGAGGCCCAGAGGAGAGGACACAGAGCCTGGGAGGGAATGAGCACTGCAAGAGATGATGGCTAAAATCTGCCACATTTGGTGTGAGAGATACATCTAGACTCAAGAAGCTAAGCGGGAGTTCCTGCCATGGACCTGACATTGTGTCTGTGAGGACGCAGGTTCGATCCCTGGCCTCGATCCGTGGGTTAAGGATCCGGCGTTGTCGTGAGCTGTGGTGTAGGTCACAGACTCGGCTCGGATCCCGCGTTGCTGGGGTTCTGGCGTAGGCCAGCGGCTACAGTTGCCATTTGAACCCTAGCCTGGGAACCTCCATATGCCACAGGTCTGGCCCTGAAAAGCAAAACACGAAACAAAACAAAAAAAGCAAAAGAAGGGAAGTGAAACTTAAATAGGCTGAACTCCCCCAAGTCCACCGCCAGATACATCCTAGTCAAATTTCTCAAAACAAAGGACCAAGAAAAAAAAAAACACTGAAAACTATGGAAAATAGCCAGAGAGAGATGCCGTGTGACTCACGGGGGAAAAACAATTCAAGTAACAGCAGAGTTTTCATCAGAAACGTGGAGGCCAGAAGGAAGGGGCACACTTTCAAGTGCTGAAAGACAAGGAATGCTCCAACGGACTTCTGTGGCCACCAAAACCCCCTTCAGAGTGAAGGCAGCTGTTCTTAGGTCAGGGAACACGAAGAGGTTTCCCCCGGAATACCTGCTGTAAAGTAACTGCTGAAGGCGTTTTTTAAAAGAAGAGGATGGCAAGGAGGAACTTGGAACCAGGAAGCAAGAGGAGCCACAGGAGGTAAACATCAGAGAGCCTCCGCAGGGTAGTTCTTCCCTTTTCAGAAACACGGCAAAGCAGGTGGCTCCGCCCGAGGAGGAGGCCGAGGCCAGGAGGGAAGACGAGCGGCGGGCGGGGTGGGGCGGCGGGACCGGCCGCAGGGTCCCGAGGCCTCTCTGTTCCTTTGGAAAAGGCGAAGGCCGGCTGCGCGCCGCTGTGTTGCGGCTGTGTCTAGGTAGTCCCTAGAACAACCCTAATAAAACCGTACAGAGAGAGACGTGAAAAATACTATAGACGACACGAAAAGGTGTCCTTCAAAGCGCTCAAGGGACCCCCAAGAGGGTACGAAACAGGCAACAGGAGCCAAAAGAAAACAAATAGGAACATAACAGACCCAAGTAATTATTACATTACATGCAAACGGCATAGACAGAGACCAGCCAAAGGCTGCCAGAATGGACTTTTTAAGTATGACTGCGGATGCAGTGCTGTAGGGAGGTTACACGTGAAAGAATCCGGATAGGTCATCCTGACGGTCAAAAGAAAGCTTGCGCGGTTCCGCGAATATCAGACAAAGCGACTTCGCCGCAAAGGAAATCCCCAAGCCTGACGAACCGATAAGGAGAAGAGCCGAGTCTCCCAATCGCATCGACTCTTTCCAAACACAGGGAGTGAAGCCACTGAAAGGGGCCGCGCACGGATCCGCCGCTGACGTTGCCGTCCGCGCCCCTCGGCGGTGGACGGGGCTCCTGCGCCTGGAGGAGCTGATCCACAGTGTCCCCCAGCAGGTCGCCCCCCGACAGCAGAACGTGTGCACGTGGAACTTTCACCGAGTTAAGCGAGGCGGCCCTAAACCTCATGGGGTATCTTTGCCGAAGCCGCCACACGTCCCCGGAGAGAAGCACCCGGCCAGGCAGGCAGCCAGCTTGTCGAGCTCGGGACCACCTGGAAAGGGCTGCTGTGGGAGATTCGTGCCCGGAACCTTGTCCAGCACCCCTGCCCACCTGTCTGGCGCTTGCCTCGGCCACCTGGACACACTCAGCATCTCCGTCTTTCACCACAGGCACCCTGCGCCCTGGCAGCTCACAGCCCTCTGCTGGCTTCTCCCTGTCCTGCTAGTGGCCATCGTCCCCACCCAGGGCCCTGCACTCGTCACTGTGTCCACACTTGCCCACGTGCGCTGTTGTCAGCACACCAGCTGCCCTCGGAGCCAGCCCATCCTCGTTCTGTAAGGTGCTGGGGTGTGAGGACGTGTTGCGTCCTCCTCCGGGACTTGGCCCTGAGTTGAGGGCAGTGTTGGCTTCACCTAGAGCGCGATGAGAATTCGTGCGGTGATGGGCGCGTCCCACAGTGTGTGTCCGTACAGGATTTTGAAGGGATGAGTGGCGGCGATTCCAGCCTCCAGCCCCAAGCTCCGCCACGGTCCCCACGGCACCCGCCACGGTCCCCACCGCACCCGAGGGTGTTATGTCCCACGACTGCCACCAGGTGGCAGAAGAGCAGCGCTACTCGCGGGCGAGTGGTCCAGGATCCTGGCAGGGGAGCCAGAACAGTCCGTGTGACAGGGACCCACACAGAGCAGGGACAGGTGACACGTGCTTCTCGTCAGGAAAATAGTGGTGTTTATCCTTCCTAGGGTGTGAATACTGAGTCGATGTGTATAATCCGCTCAGTGCAGAACTCAGTGCTGTGTAAGCACCGCATAAAGGCTTTCCCTTATTATTGGGCTTTGAATGTGGGGTGTTTTCTGTCAACTCCCATCAAATCCTGCAACCCTGGAAAGCCTGTGTAATGACACCCACGCTTCCAGATGAGGAGCCTGCGGCTGGAGGGGCCACGTGACTTATCAAACCATCCAGATGAAAAAAGACTGAGCCGGATGCAAACTTGGCAGCTTCCGTTCCCAGTTCAGGCCCTGGCCCCTCGTGACATACCACACTCTTGCTCCGCAGCCTGGGGCTGTGTGGGTCTGTGTTAACCCCAGAAGCCGTTCTTGCAGAACTCCTGGGCGGACCTCACGGCCGGGCCGCCCACCCTCCTGGGTGCTCCGCTCACGGCCCGCTGAGAGCTGCTGGCTGCTCCCGCACACGGGTGCCCGGTCTCGGGAGGCTCGTGTGTGTCTCTCCTGGTCTCCCCAGCACCCTGAGCACACCCCTGCCCAGGCGCTCTGCCCTGTGACCCCTGAGGTGGCTTTGCCTTCTGCTCTAGCCCGAGACCTTGAGGCTGGAGCTGAGGGCTGTCTGCGTTGATATTGGAAAACTAAATGCATTCCTTGTAGGAACCGCAGGAAGTAAAAATCCCCTCTAGAAGTTTCTGGTATTCAGTGCTATCCGTCTCACCTTTTCTATGCGAAGATGTCATATTCTATTAAAAAGTGAAATCGTACTGTGTGTACTCCCCCTAATCTGATTTCTCCCGCTAATTTTTGGTGACTGCCTTTCTTTTGATCTTCAGTGTTCTTCAGAGCGCGGGAGGAGGCTCCGATGCTGAGCGCAGGGCTCCGCGGACACAAACTGCTCATCCCGGGTCGGTGAATGAGGGACGCCCGCGGGAGGTGCTCAGGCCACAGCATCCGGCTGACCCCGGGGGGCGACCTGGGCCTAGAAAGCAAGCGCTTTCAAGAGTCGCCGTGCGTGCCAGGCGACCTCGTCCAGAATGCTGTGGGTTCCCCAAGGAGCCCCGTTTCCCTCGAGCCCATGAGCCTTTTTGAGGTTCTGTGCAGAAGGAGCACAGTGAGGTGACTTGTCACCGACGGGGCGATGGCACTTCATACACACACAGCATCAGGGTACAGCTCAACGAGTTGTCGCAACCGAATCACCTGGCCAAACATCCTCCATGCCCCAGACGCCCCCCTGCCGCTCGCCGTGCCCCGAGGCAGCTGCTTTGGGCTGCACTTGGCGTGGTGGGTGTTCTCTTGCCGGCACCGTCAGCCCGAGGCGGGGTCGTGCATCCTGTGCGGGGCCTCTGACTGGTTTGCACTGAGGACGGTTGCCTGCGGGCGGTGCGGGGCGGTCCCGGGCGCCATGCGGGTGCTCGAGACTCAGCCGCAGGTGACGCAGGTGACGCGTGTGCTTGCTGTCGAGCTCGGCCGTGTTTACCCAGGTCGTGGGCTTGGACCTCGGTGGGTCCCACACACCCACCTGCACGCTCGCCCGCACACCCACCCGCACGCTCAGCCACACACCCACCCGCATATGTGCTGCTTTCTGTCCCTGGTTTCGTCACATGGCAGGTGTGTGCCGGTGTCCCCGCTTAGCCTCGTGCTTTCCTGCTGTCCTTCCGCCTGAAACCCAGCTCTTTGGTCGCCTCTCTGGGGAGGCGTCTGCCGCTCTTTTGCCCGCTTTCCCCTCATGGGACCGCGTGTGGTCCTCTGGCACCTGTCTCCACCTGCACACTTGCCCTCGGGGCTCGTCCTCGTCCCTAAAGAGACCCTGCCCCCAAACCTGCATCCTTTTGATGGAGGCGTTTGTGAGGGGAGGGCCTGGGGCAGGCAAGGTGCCCTTCCCCTCGGAGGCTGGGATTCAGGTGCCCGGGGCCTCAGAGCGGGGGTGCCTCGGGGAGGCGTTCTGAGCGTGGAGGCCAGTGCCCGGTGTAGGGGGCTGGCCGGTGGGACAAACTCTGTGGGGTTTCTCATCCAACCTTTTTATTTGGCCGCACCCATGGCATGTGGAATCCCCAGGACAGGGGTCAAATCTGCATCACAGCAGGGACCCGAGCTGCTGCACTGACAATGCTGGACCCTGAACCCGCGAAGCCATGCAGGGACTCCTATTTTACCACAACCTTTAAAAGACATTAAAAATAGTTGGCTAATGGAGTTTTCTTGTGGCTCAGAGGGTTGAGGATCTGGCATCACTGCAGTGGCTCAGACGGCTGCTATGGTGCAGGTTCCATCCCTGGTCTGGAAACTGAAGTCCCACATCAAGCCACTGCATGCTGCAGCCAAAAACAACAAAGCCCAAAACAAAAACAAACCCCCCTCAATTTCCAGATTCAGTGCAATCCCCATCAATTTACCTGTGGCATTTCTCACAGAACTAGAACAAAACATTCATATGGAAACACAAAAGTCCCTGAGTAGCCAAAAAACAATCTTAAGAAAGAAAAACAGCTGGAGGAATTCGGCTCCCTGACTTCAGGCTATACTATAAAGCTACAGTCATCAAAACAGTATGGTATTGGGAGTTCCCTGGTGGCTTACCAATTAAGGACCTGGTGTTGTCACTGCTGTGGTTACTGCTGTGGCTCGGGTTCAATCCCTGGCCCAGGAACTTCCATATGCCATGAGCATGGCTAAAAATTTGTGGTCAAATATATAACAAAATTTAATATTTTAACTATCAAAGTATGCAGCTCAGTAGCCTTAAGTGTAGTCGATGGTTATGCAGCCGTCACCAGTGGTTTCTAGAACTTCCTCCCAAACAGGAACTCTGCCTGTTTATACACTGACACCCCCACCCCTGGCTCCTGCCCTTGTGCTCCACCTTCTATCTCTACGATTTGGATAACTCCAGGGACCTCAGAGTGGCCCAGTCATGGGTAACTTGTCCTTTTGCAGCTGGCTACATCACCTGGCAAAGTGTCCTCTGGGTTCGTCCCCGCTGTCGCCGGTGTCCGAATTTTGTTTTTATTCGTTTCATTCCTGTTTATGCTGGAACAATATTCCACTGTGTGCATATACCTTGTTCGTTTATCTGTTCATCTGTTGATGGGCCCTTGGCTGCTTCCTCCCCTGGCAGTTGTGATGCTGCTGCTGTGAAGGTGGGGGTATAGCGCCTGACCCCCCACTTCTGGGCGTCCACTCAGTGGGGGTGTGCTGGGCCGTGTCCCCGAGCTCCCAGGCTCAGTGTGAGGCTGGGTGCCGCCTGGAGACTCACCCTGCCTGGCTTCTCCCTCCCCACCCCCGGCACCGCCTTAATGAATCCCTTCCACTTTAATCCGGGCTCGGTGTGGGCTTTAGAGAGCACCCACCCTGCCACCCCAGGCGCGTGGTGAGCGGTGACCCCGCTCGGCCTGGCGTCCCGTCTCGCTGTCCATCTCCTTGAGGTTTGCACTCAGAAGAAAAGAAACCGGCTAAGCCCTGGACCCTTTGGCCAAGTGCAAGGGTTGTATCCAGGGACACTTTGAAAGGAAGCTACCAGGAGCAGGACTTCACAGCTTCGCCTTCTAACTTCTTTCTTTTTGGCGAACGGTCTCCCATGTGATCACTGCGCCCGGGGCCCCCTCCCGCTCCCAGTGCCTCTGCCTTTGTGAGAACACGCAGCCTTGTTTAAAACGTCTCCAGGGACCAGCAAGCAGGTGGTTGTAAAGCCTGTCGGGCGGCAGCGCCTCCCCCACCACGGCCTCGGAGCCCCTCTTTCCTCTCTGCTCTCTCCCGGAAAGACCTCTCTCGCTGTTTTCATTCAAAACAACCTGGAATTTATTCTTGAAGCACATTATTGAGGAGACCTAGGAGAAAGTGTAAAAACACCCACTCCGTCTGACTTAGACGTTTCCAGGCAAGTTTCCAGAGCAAGGATGTCTTGTCGTGTGCTGGCTGCTGCGCCCTGGGCTGGCACAAGCACAGGGGCACAGGTGTATTCGTCTCCTTTGCCACTGCCAACAGTGAGACTGGGGGCTTTTCTCTGCTTCTCAGCATCTTCCTTCCTTTCGGGGGTCGGGTTGAGCCAGAGTCGGGGCCACACCTGCTCTTCTGGTGGCTGAAGACAGACTCTGGGAGGCTGAGGGGACGGAGTTGGAGACAGGGTCCCAGAGCGTGGGAAGGAAGCTGGGTGAACACCTGTGCTGTCGGGGCCCTGCCAGGTGCTCTGGGGCAGGCGCTCCCTCCCGCTCACAGATAAGGGGACAGGGCTCAAAGCCACCAAGCTGCTGGGCAACGACGGTGACCTCAGGCACCCCTGGGTTCTGCGGCCCCTGCATGGCCTCTGCCGGGGAGGCTGGGAGCCCTGCTGCAAACCCTTTGCAGAGTCTGCTTTTAGTGCCGAAGGGCAGAAACACGCTTCTAGGCGGACCTGGTGGCTGGCTCCGAGGTCATCCCCCTTGAAGGTTCCCGCTGAGTGTGTTTTATCGGGCTCTGCTGGACTCAGAGACGCACACCCAGGCCGTCCTCGCCGCAGACGACTGGTGCCCGCGCCCGGCCTCGCTGAACCATCGCTAACCCGTGACCCCGATGGCCTCTCAGGGATACTCGGTCACAAACACACGTCAAGCCCTACCTGGTTGAGACGTGCTGCTCCGGAATATGCTGTATTTAATTTCCAGGGTACCTTACCATGAAAAAAACCAAATCTTAAACTTTTCGGAGGATCTGTGGGGACCGGAGACCGTGTCTGGTGTTCCTGGTCCAGGCAGAGCACGTGCTGGGACTTGGCTCTGGCGGTTTCGCGAACACTCCAGCGTCTCCACTGCGGCTTCCTCCCACAGCGGCCGTTCAGGCGGGGAGCCCCCGGCTCTTCTCGCCGTCGCTGGGCCCGGGCCCTCCCTCGCGGGGCGGCCTCGCCCTTCTCTGCTCCCACGCCTGCGGCACGTCCTGGGGGTTATGACTCTGCACGGAACACTCAGATGTACTGGCCGAGATAAACCGAGAGAGTTCAGCCCTGCTCACCTAAGACTGAAATGGCTGTAAAACCATGATCAGCACTTAGGGAAACTACGACTGGATTGAGCTCCTGCCTCTTTTTCCCCCTTTTTTGCCATAAAATCAGAGAGGTCGATGTTGTTTCTGACTTTAGTGTTAAATATCGCACTGATTTTCCGTACGGTCTGAATCCACAGACACCTGTTTCCTTCTTGGAGGGGCCGTCAAGCCTGGTAGGAAGCCTGCAGAAATCACCACGACCCTGGCCGGTTTTCGGGGCATCTTGCTTAGAAAGTGGCTCAGACCTGCCCACGCGCGCCTCCCGCCATGGTCCCCACCCCACCCCCGCCGTGGGCCACCGTGGGGCTCGGGGAGGCTGAGGTTCGGAAGAACGGGCTCGCGCGGTTTTGTCTCGGGTTACGGACAGGCTGGGGACCTCGCTTCAATCTTTTGGTTGTGTGGGCATAGACAGCGACACGAATTGGAACAGAAGGGAGCCAGTCCCCTGTCGGCAGAGTCACCCCAGAGGACTGGAGAGAAGGGCCACCGGCCCAGCTGGTTTACTGCCGAGTTGTTTCAGAACCACCGCACAGTTGATGCCAAGTGAAAGCACTGTGGACCCAGTAACATACGGCACGACGGCGGAAATAACGCCTATCTGACACCTTCAAAGAAAAACCTTTTGCGCACCCAGCCACAATCAGCAAATGATTGTCAGCGTCTGTGACCCTTTCACTGAAGAGGACCTGACAGGTGGAAAAACAAAGCAAGCTTGACTCTGCGGTGCTGTGCCTGGGTTCCTTTTTTAAAAAATAGTTTCGTGTTTCCTATCACAGTTGGTTCACAATGTTCTGTCAATTTCTGCTGCACAGCGAAGTGACCGAGTCGCGCGCACGCGCGCGCGCGCGTGTGTGTGTGTGTGTGTGTGTGTGTGTGTCTATATCCTTTTTCTTACATTGTCCTCGTCACCCTCCATCACCAGTGATGAGATCTAGTTCCCGGGGCTACACACCAGGATCTCACTGCTTATCCACTTGAACATCTGGTAAACGTTTTTTTTCCTCCTTTTCTTAAGGGCCGCACCCTCTGCGTACGGAAATTCCCAGGTTAGGGGTCAAATCGGAGATGCACCTGCGACCTGCACCGCAGCTCGTGGCAAGGCAGGATCCCTAACCCCCTGAGTGAGGCCAGGGATCCAGCTCACATCCTCACGGATCCTCGGCGGGTTCACCGCCCCTGGGCCACGGCGGGAACTCGGGTTTGCTGGTTCACAAATTAAACAGTTAATTCTTACGGCTATTTTCAAGTCAAATTTCCTAACCTGCGAAACGGTCTCAAGAGAAAGTCATCCAGTGTCATCCTTTCTGCTGCATAAGCTGCCCCACGCGGTTAGCGTGATACCGTAAGGCAACATCTCGGTTCAACATTCAGCGGCGCTCATGCAACCCACCTGTCACCAGCGTGTCACTGGGAATGTCTTCTATGACGCATTTCTCCTCACGGTCCCCTGCGTGGAAATAAAAAGCAGTCGAAAGTGAAAAACAAAAACTTAAAAGAAATGTTAACAGTGGCATTTCTGTTGCTTTAGCCTCTCCTGCTAGTTCTTCCTTTGAAAGGGATCAGCTGCAGGTGGTATTGCTTCCTGAGTGCACTTCACTGGATGATTTTGTAAAATGACCTCTGTGAGAAATGACAGATGGTGGCTACGCTTAGGCAGGTGACTGCAGCAAATCCAAGGAAACGAGATAAGAGACGCCTGAGCCTGGGGACCTCCCCGAGTGCGGTGACACCAGAGTTCCTCCTGATCTGTTACTTTTAAGGATTTTTTTTTAATCGCATTGGAGAATAGTTGACTTACAAAGTTGTGTTAATTTCAGGCGTACGGCAAAGTAGCGCAGCTCTACACACAGACACGCCCGTCCCTTTTCAGATTCTCTCCCCACATAGGTTATCATACACTGGAGAGTAGTTTGCTGTGCTCTACCGTCGATCCATCAAAAGAAGATTGACAGGGAAGGTGCAGGCATGCGGACAATGGAATGTGCTGCTCGGCCACGACGAGAGCGAAGTCTCGCCGTTTGCAGGCACAGGGATGGACCGAGAACGGACCGTACAAGTGACGGGCTCAGACTGTCAAGGATTGTGACCTGTTCTAATGGACGGAAAGGCAGACAAGGCAGCTCTGGGGACACCCAAGCCCGAGCCGGCAGGTGCCCGCGGTGGCCACAAGCCGAGCTGCAGTGACGCAACCAAAAGGGCCACTTTCTGGTTGTTTTTGCTGCCTGGCGGGAGGCGGGGCGGGGGTGTGAGACTGCGGTGGGAAAAGGCACGGGGTGGGCGTGGGGGTGGGAGGAGGAGGTGGGCTGCTGAGATGAAAACGCTCTGGACCAGGAGGAGGGGAGAGCCTGGGTTTGAGTCCTCACGCTGAACGGCCTTCCGAGTCTCCCTTTTCTCATAAAAAAGCGCTAACGTCACTCCGTGTGGGTATTAGGTGGGCCCTGCTGTCTCGGGGGCACGTCTGTCAGGCCTAGTTGGTTTCTTGCGTCGTTTAGTCCTCTGTTTCCTGACTTGTCTTCTGTCTGGTGGGTCTGCCTAGTGCTACGCGGAGGGCTTTCGGGTCTCCAGATCTGTTGGTAAGGCTGCCTGTTTCTCCCTTCAGTTTTCTCAGGTCTTGCCTCGGGTGTTGTGGTGACCGGTCACGAGCAGTGTAACTGCTCCGAATGCTACAGAGCCGGATTGTCTCAACATTTTTATTAACGTGCAATGTCCGTAGTGTCTTGTAACTATTTTTGATTTAAAGTCTGTTTGTCTGACTGTTCTCTTTTTGCTACTGTTTGCAAGGAATGTCTTTTGCTACCCTTTCAATTTCAGTCTATTTGTGTCTTTGGATTTAAATTGAGTCTTGGAGTTCCTGTCGTGGCTCAGCGGGAAAAAATCTGACTAGTATCCGTGAGAACGCAGGTTCGATCTCTGGCCTCCCTCAGCGGGTGGAGAATCTGGCGTTGCTGTGAGCTGTGGTGTAGGTCGCAGATGAGTCCTGGATCCCGCATGGCTGTGTCTGGGGTGTAGGCCAGCAGCTGTAGCTCCGATTCGACCCCTAGCCTGGAACCTCCAGGTGCTGCAGGTGCAGCCCTAAAAAGACATGCATGCATACGCAAAGTGAGTCTCAGACAGCATGTAGTTGGATCATATGTTTTGTTTTTTGTTTTTTGTTTTTGTCTTTTTAGGGCCACATCCACAGCATATGGAGGTTCCCAGGCTAGGGGTCCAATCGGAGCTGTAGCCACCGGCCTACACCAGAGCCACAGCAACGCAGGATCCGAGCCGCGTCTGCAACCTACAACACAGCTCATGGCACCGCTGGATCCTTAACCTACTGAGCAAGGCCAGGGATCGAACCTGCAACCTCATGGTTCCTAGTCAGATTGGTTAACCACTGAGCCACAATGGGAACTCCTGGATCATATGCTTTTATCTCTTCTGCCAATCTCTGTTTCTTGATTAGAAATTTTAATCTGTTTACCTGTAAAGTAATTATGTAGGGAGGGACGTCTGTCATTTTGCTTTTTCTGTGTGCCTTATAATTTTCTGGCCTAAATTTCTTGCGTTACTGCCTTTTTTTTGGTATTTAGTTGATCTTTTGTGTGTGTGTGAAATGTTTGCTTTCCTTTCCCATTTCTCATTTTGGGTGTATTTTATAACTATTTTTATTTGTGGTTATCATGGGATTACATTTAACGTACTAAAGTTATAACACACTGATTTGAATTTATGCCAGTTTAACTTTGATACCATACAAAAACTCTGCTCCTTTCTTTTTTCTTTTTTCTTTTTTTAAAGCCTGCACCTGCCGCATGTGGAAGTTCCTGGGACAGGGGTTGAACTGGAGCTGCAGCTGCTGGCCCATGCCAGAGCCACAGCAACGTGGGATCTGAGCTGCAGCTGCGACCTACACCACAGCTTGTGGCAACACCAGATCCTTTAACCCACTGAGCTGGAGCTGGGGATCAAATCTGTGCCTCTCTCGAAACCTGAGCGAATTGCAGTGGGATTCTTAACCCACTTCCCTGCAGCCAGAACTCTTTCTTCGCATTTGAAGGGCAGTTTTGTAAGATATTGGATTCCTGGTTGATGGATTTTTTTTTCTTTCTGCACTTTTAATACATTGGTCTTCAGCCCCCAAAGTTTCTGATAAGAGGTCCAGTAATATTATCCCCAAGGATCTCTCGTGTGGGACGGTTTGCTTCTCTTGCTGCTTCCGAGACTCTTTGTCTTCTGAACCTTTGGTTGTAACACGTCTTCGTGGGCATCTCCTTGAGCCCATTTTACTTGGAATTCTTTCAGCTTCTCAGACGTTTGTGCTGACGGCTCTCTTCCCATTTCAGAGAGTTTCGCCGCAGGTCTTCAGACGACCTCTGGACCTTCCCGCAGCGTCTCTGTTGACGTGTCCGACGGTGTCACACGGTCGCTTCGGCTCTTTCCTCTGTCCTCTGATCTTTGCTCGTTCCATTCCTCCGACACGGCCGCTTCCACTGCCTTTTCTTCAAGGCCACTGATCTTCTTCTACCTGCTAACATCGGCCCTTGAATGCCTCTAGTGGATTTTAAATTTCAGTTCTTATGCTTTTCAGCTCTAGAATTTCTCTGGGTTTCTTTTGGGGGCTTCCCTCTCTTTATTGGTATTTCCATTGGTTTCTTGATTTTTTTCCATATCTGTAATCCTTTGAACGTCTTTAAAACAAGGTTTTAAAGTTTTTGTCCGGCGTCTTTGCCATGAGACATTTTTCGGGGTCGCCTTCGGATCCGTTTTTTCCTTCGGGCAGGCTGTGTGGTCCCTCTTTACCTTTAGGCCTTGTGTCGTCGTGGTCGCTGTCGGACCCTGGACTTGGGAATTAATGATGTGGTGACGCCTCTGGAAATCGGATTAGCCTCTTCTCCAGGGTTTGTTGTTTTGTGTTATTGTTGGTATTGTTTTTAAATTTTTTATTTTATTTTTTTAGGGCCACAGATGTGGCCTGTGGAGGTTCCCAGGCTGGGGGTCAAATCGAAGTTACCAGCCTTCGCCACAGCCACAGCCGCACAGGTTCCGAGCCGCGTCTCTGACCCCCACCACATCACCGCCAACCCCCGCAGCTCCACCTGCCTCACCACCCCCCACACCAGCCCCAGGACCAGCACCTCCACCTTCATCACCACCAGCAGGCACAGCAACGCCAGGCCCGCCAGCCCCAGCGGCAGCGGCGGCCGCTCTGTTCCAGCCCCTCTTCCTCGGAGCCCGAGCAGCGCCGTGTCAACCAGGCTTCCCCGGCAGGTTTACTTCATCATGTGCCGTCTTCATCGGCCCGAACGCACCAAGGCTGTTTCTGAGCCCGCGGTAGGGCCCGGGCCCTTGCCAGGGGCCGCCCTCTGGGTGCCGGCCCGAGAGGCTTCTGCAAAGGCACCTCCACGCTGACTGGAGCTCCAGGGTCTGAGCTCCTGTGCGGGCAGTAAACGTCCTGGCCCCGCGATGACACGCATCACTGCCCCCCAGCCCCGCCCAGAGCCCTGCGCCAGAGGGTCCCCGGTGTCTTCCCAGCCTCTCCGTGTCCTTAGGAGACGTCCCCTGTCCTGCAGTGGCACCGGGTTTTGGGACTCCAGTCTGCAGTCCTGGCCCGTCTGGAGGGCGCGGGCTGTCTCCTCGGGGCTACACCTGTGGCCGTGGGGGGTCCGTGGCACACGTGCGTTTTGAGCTGGGGTCTGGGGACATGGCCACACGCTTGGCTGGTCTCCCGCACGATCGTCCCGCTGTCACTGGCTCGCGGCTCTCCTTTGTGCTGCCGTCTCCCCTGACTTGGGGTGTCGTTTCCCCATCTGGTGGGTTTTAATTTGAGTCCCTGTCATGGCGGGAGTGCTGCGTCCCGGGTGCACAGCACAGCCGCCAGGCCGCGTTCCATGAGCGTTTCCTCCAGGAGCCTCAGGGTGTTCCCTGGGCGTCTCAGGCCTCGGTCGTGACTGCAGACCTCAGGCCCCTGCGAGCAGGGGCTTCCGTTTACGAATATGCTCGGGAAGGTGCCTTCCTGGCGCGAGCTGCAGGCTGGAGCGCTGTGCCCTTGGAGAGCCGGCGGTGGGCGTGCAGGCCCCTGTGCTGGGGTGTGAGGGCCTCAGACCCCAGGCTGAGGGTCCCGAGGTCAGGGGGGCTGTTCGGCGTGGAGGCAGCCTGGGGCGGGGGGGCGCCCGCCTTTTGGTCAGTGCCTTAAGTGAGGGCACTTCCCTTGCCTGGTACTTTTAGGGACTCGGCATCAGGACTCCTGCAAAATGGATGATGTGGATCAAGCTCCTTCACTCGGAGGCGCTCGCCAGGCTTCGGCAAGGTGGCCCCTGCCCAGGGCAGCGATGGCCGTGCTCCCAGGCTCTCCGGGAGTCTGGCTGGCTGGCCCTTAGCTGGCGTGCAGGGAGGCAGACTGGGGGCTCGGGCACAGCACCTGGCAGGGTCCTTCCTGGCCTCTGGGGCTGGTGTACGTGCTGGCACCCCCACGGGCAGCGCTGCGCCCAAAACTCTGAGCCCATACATCCTTGGAGAACACCCGCTGGGAACCTTCTGCAGACAAGTCTCCTCTCGGCAAACGCGGTCTGTCCATCAGGCTGTCTGGGCAGCAGCTGGGCTTCCGTCCCAACCGACTGGGGACAGATGGGTCGCAGGCAGCTGCTTGAACACCTTCCTCCCCGAGGTCAAGGGTCAAGGTGACCCCCGGGGTATAAATCTGCGGTGGGGAGGAGGGGCGGAGGGAGCCTGAGGGTCAGTTCATGGGGAGGAGGGCCGAGGGGGAGGGGTGCCAGCAGAGGAGAAGCAGAAGGGGCACCGCCCCCAGGTCACCTGGGTGTGTGTCGCGGGGGTCGGGGGAGACCTCTTCCCTGGTGTGTCCTTCAGGCAAGCAAGGAGGAGGAGCTGGGCGGGGAGGGGAGGCCACGGGCCACTCTCTTCGGGGGAAGAAACAGCCAGTCTGCTGGGAGGACCGGCGGGGGGGGGGGGCACAGAGGGGAGAGCGGAGACGGGGCTCCCACAGCGGTGTGCAGGGCCAGGGGACATGGACAGGTCACCTTGATGGCCTATGGACGGCCCCAGCCGCCCAGACAGGAAGGAAGGGGTGGGCGAGGGGGTCTGCACGTGGGGGCGGAAGGGCTGGAGAATCGGAGGAGCAGACTGAGGGCGGCCGGGCGGTGCTGCGGCTGAGGGGTCTCGTTCTCCAGGGGGCCAAGCAGGAGACGGAGCGGTGGCGCCGAGCAGCTGTCCCCTGAGGGTCCAGCCCAGGATCTGCGCAGCGGGACCAGGTCAGGGCGCCGAGCTCGGACAGGAGCCAGGCGGCGAAACCGCGCGGCCTCAGGGCGCCCCTGCGAGGGGAGGGGCCTGGGAGCTCAGCGGCCTGGGGGAGGGGACGCCGCGGCCCCGGCGGCTGTGCGCGTGTGTGTCCCGCGCGGGTGCCACGCCTCCCGCTGTGGGGACACTCGCCCCCGGTGGGCTGGCTCTGCCCTCGCCCAGCGCCCGACAGGCGGCTCGAGACAGACGAGACGACAGCCCTGGCCGGAGACGGCGATCTTTATTCAAGAGCGGGGATGGGGACGCAGCAGGTCGCCTCGGTCTCCCGCCGGGGACCCGCTGCAGCGCCGCCTGGCGGCCGGGCCTGAGGTAGCGCGGGTGCGCGGAGCGCGCGGGCGCCGAGCGCGAGGCCGCCGGGGCGCGGGCGCGGGCGCGGGCGCGGCTGTCAGACGCAGTTGTCCGGGACGCACTCGGCCTCCTCCTCCAGCCCCGGGCACGGCGCCCCGTGGTTGGCGGGCTGCACGCGCACGTAGCGAGTCCTGCTCCGGGCTCCCAGCTGCCCGCACGGGCCCGCGCACAGCCCCCAGGACGACCACAGGGAGACCTCGCAGTCCAGCGGCGTTTCTGGAACTGGAGGAGCACAGGGAAGCCTGAGGCGGCGGGGCTTCGCGCCGAAGGGGCGGTGGTCCTGGCCCCCACCTCCAGGCTGCGGGCGGAGCTTGATCGCACGGGCGCGGTTTGGAGTGGGCCACAGGAGGTGCCACCAGACACCTCCTCAAAGCCACCGGGGCAGTTCCCGGCGCGGCTCAGCGGCTAACGAACCCGACTGGCATCCATGAGGACGCGGGTTTGATCCCTGGCCTCGCTCAGTGAGCTGCGGTGTAGGTCCAGGTCGCGGCCAGGCCCGGATCTGGCGTGGCTGTGGTGTAGACCTGCAGCTGCAGCCCAGATTTGACAGCCTGGGAACTTCCATATGCCGCAGGTGCGGCCGAAAAAGAAAAAAAAAGCCACGGAACTGCCTTGGGTTAATGTTTCTGCGCTGAGAGGCCCAGGGCGAGGGGAGGAGGGAGGGAGCAGGGGATGCTGTCGTGAAAGGCGCCCCGGGGGCAGCGGCGGCGGGTCCAGACCCCAGCTCTGCTGTGCCAGCTGCTGAGCTGGAAGCTGACCGCAGCGGAAGCGTGGCCCCGCTGGCCCAGTACGCGGCACAGCTGTCCCTCAGCGGCTGGGTGGGAAGGTCCTCTGGCGAGGAGGCACCCTGGGGGGACCCTCGGCCCTTGTGGGGGCGCCTCTGTGAAAGTGGCGGGTGTGGCTTCACAGGTGCTCCTTCTTGGGCAGCTGAGGTGGACACTCACTTCTGAGGGCTACTTAAGGGTGAGAAGCAAGAGCTGGTGCAGGGGCTCCGGAACAGCGGCTGCCCCGTGCCGTGGAGCCTGAGCGAGTCCCCAAGTGGCACGTCAACCTGCCTGGTGCTCTTGCTCCCACGTGGCCAGTGGTGGATGTCACGGCTGCCCAGGAGCCTGAGCGCTTGACTCCCGGGATCAGACATGTGACGTGCAGGGCGGGCCGTGGGCCCTGTGGTGAGAACCGGGCTTACCTGGGAGGCTGTCCACGATCTCATTGCCCCCGCCCGCCAGGTCCAGGGCGGGCGGGACGAAGGCCCTGGGGCTCTGCCGGAGCTGCACCAGGGTCACTCTGGCGATGGGAGGCAGGGCCTTCAGCCGCGGGTAGAAGAAGGAGTTTGCGGGGTGGTTGGGAGAGGAGGCTGTAATCTGGAGGAGACGCGGCGTCAGCACGGCCCAGAGAACCCAGGAGCACCTGGTGTGCGCTTGGCCCTGGGCGTGGGGCGGCCCCAACCTGGGGGTCCAGCAGGACGGGGAGGAGCAGACCCTGGCCGGTCCCCCTCTGAGCCCGGCCCCCGGCCCCCTCCTCAGCAGCCCACAGGGCACATGGCCCCCCCGCCTGGGAAGCAGATTGGGTCCGGCGCTTCCAGACCCAGCCCTCTGCCCTCCCTGCGCAGCCGCTGCTCCCAGCGGGCACCCCCCCACCACCCCGTTCACTGGGATGCATCTGCCCAGGTCTTCTAAACGAAGGGCAGAGCGGGGCCCAGAGAGCTGCCCCTCACGGTGGGTGGTGCCATCGCCGGCCTCCTGGGGGGAATGGCGGGGCCGCTGTCCCCTCACCTCGGTCACCGTGTCCTGCGGGATAGTCGCGAAGTTGGGAGAGGAGAAGGTGAAGCCGCTGTCGGTCCCGGCGTCGTAGGGGTGGAGGTCCACGGCCACCTGCTCCCTCCAGTGGTCCCCGTCACACAGGTCCAGGCTGTCGACGCCCACAAACCAGTCGGGGCTGGGAATGATGCGGACTGCGAAGGACACCTGGGGGCCGAGTGCTCAGTGGGCGCCCCCCCCCCCGCCCACGCCCCCCCCCCCGGCACCTCCCCACTCACGAGCGAGTGCCTGGAGTGGACCTCCAGCTCCGTGGAGGTCTGCCCGGTGCCGCTGGGCACGGCGGGGGCGGAGAACACGCCGTGCACGCTCTGCAGCTTCTCCCCGGCCGCCTCCATCTCCCTCATCAGGGCCCAGGCCTCGCCCCGCTCCACGAAGTCCCTCAGCCCATTGCTGACATACTGGTCCTTCCTCCACAGGCTGTAGTCAGAGCTGTGCGCTGCCCCTGGGGACGCGGCTGCGTGAGCCGGAGCCGCCGCCCAGGCCGGGACGCTGACCCTCCTCCACTGGGCCCGAGCACGGCCACCTGTCACGCACGCGGGTGGACGCCTTGCGGGGGGGCCTCACCCTGCCCGGTGCCTTGGCCGCGTGACCAGCGTCCAGTGGGCCCTTCCCCTGACCCTGGCCGTGCTGCCCCGCCACATCCCCAAGCCCAGGACACTGCTGCCGGCACACAGTAGGCGCTTAGCAGGCGCTTCTCGCATCGAGGTGCATTGGGTGAGCGTGCCCTCAAAACTGTGACGTGCAGGGCGCCCGTCGGGTGACAGGCCCTCCTGCAGGACATGTGGAGGTGGGGCGGCACTCACCCAGGAGGGCAGACCACTGCGCGGGCGGGCGGAACAGCGGGTACTGCTTGGGGAAGGCCGCCTGGCTCCACTTGCCCGTGAAGGTGATGCCATACTTGGCCAGGGGCTGGGCCGTGCACACGGACTCTCCTCCCAGCGGCTGCCCGGCAGCGGTGCCAAGAGAGGCCAGGAGGAGGGCCCAGAGGGCGCGGGCCCGGGGGGCGACCGCACTCACGGTTCCCATCACCTGCGGGGAGAAGGAGGGCCCTCGCTGCGCCGCGGTCCTGACACACGGGGGTGCCGGGCACACCCCCGTGCTCCCGTCTGGGCTCCTGACCCCGAGGCTGGAAAGCCGGTGTTGGCAGGTCACGCCTGGCACGGCAGCTCAGAGCGGCTCGGCGCCCGGCGGCTTTCCCCGGCCACACGCCTCTGCATCTGGCGTCTGAGAGAGCCTGGGGACTGCTGCGCCCTGACGCGGTGGCACACGCAGGCCCCTCCTGGGGTGCTGCGGGTTTCTGAGCTGGGGGACAGAGCTGGGAGGGCGGCACACGCACATGCAGTACTCACCCAGCAGGACCGACGGGAGGGGCTGGCAGCCGGGCTGTGGGCGGCCAAAGGTCCCCGCAGGCGCCCAGAGCTCCAATTTATGCCGCGGTCAGCGCCCGGGCGGCCAATGAGGCCCCAGGGCCTCCACCGCGGAGAGCGCTGGATGGGACGCGGGGAGAGGGAGAGGAAGGGGCTGGGTGCCGGAGCGCCTGGCCGCCCGCCGGCCTCTGACGCCGAACAGATGCCGCTCGGGCTGAGGTCACTCCTCCCCTGGGCGGGGGCCACTCGCCGCACCCCTTCCTTTGTCTTCCCCTGGCCCTCCCCTCCCCCCAGTCCCCTCCTTCCCATCAGGCCCTTCCTAGTGTCTCCCTAGAGGTGGTGCCAAAGCCAGCAGGGAGAGCCGGGCTGCGCAGCCAGTGCGTGCCGCCCTCAGGACGGGGTGGGACGAGGGGGCCCCTTGGCAGATGCGGTCCCAGCTGGGGGGCAGCAGGGGAGGTGTCCGGCCCTGGGCTTTGGGTTCAGCAAGCCCTGCTGCCTCCTTCCGGTTCACAGGGCGGTGCGGAGTGGCCGTGCTGGCCAAGCTGCTGGCCACTGTCCCTCCGAGGGGCATCAGAACCCCGCAGCTGCCCGCCCCCTCCCCAGGCCCCCGGCGTCCTCCTTGGGGGAGAGCCCCAGGGACTCAGGGAGGCAGCAGGGGCCGTGGCAGAGTCTGGAAAATGCTCCCAGACCCTGGTCACGGGGTCAGGAGCTGGGAAGCCAAGGCGGTGAGTGGTCTCACTCGCGGGAGCCTCCCAGGGAGCTTTAAAGCTTGGAAGAAAGCGCTCTGAATTCTGAAGCCATGGTAATGGTTTACATGTTCCCCCAAAGAGAGAAAAGAAACAGAATCAACAAGAATAGAATGCAAACAAAAGCAAACGATCGAACCGTGTTTCAAGGAAATGACATGCCTGTGGGAAAGGGGCTGCAAACCCGGGCCTCAGGCCGCAGGCAGAGTCCGCCTTGGTGGTTCCCCAGCCTGGTGGGACCCCTTACGCTCCGAAAAATCACAGACCCCAGGAGCGCCTGTGTCGGGGGGTGACATCAGCCGACCTCGCCCTGTTGGGGACCCTCATGGAAACACTCAGGACACTTTTACTGACTCACTTTAGAGTGAAAATAAACTGATTACGCAGCAGCATAAACAGAAGAGATTTACAGAAACAACCATCTTTTTCAAAAAGAGCCTCTGCGAGGAAGCGGCTCGGGTGGCTGTCTGTCTGTCTGTCTGTCTGCCTGGGGGACCCGGCCGGAGGCGCTGGTGGGCGTCCCGCAGAAAGGCCCGCCTTGGGCCGACGCGACACGAGGGACGCTGGCTGGACGCCAGGGTGTGCCTCGGGGCTCCTGGGGAGTCCCTACACCCTGGAGAGGGCACGAGTGGAAAGGGCCGAGTGTCTGCTCACGACCTGTCCTTGGAGAGACGTGGGAGGTGGGCCTGGACCCCACCCCCACCCCCTGCTGGCTCAGGCGCAGCCTCAACAGTGGGGGCCTTGGGGCTGGCCCCATGTTACAGGAGGCTCCCCTCCACCACCCCGGGGCTCCACCTCCGTGTGCTGCTGGTGGAGACTGAAGGCTGGGACCCGGGCGGGGCCGGGAGGAGGGTGGCCAGGGGCACGTCCTTTGGTGGCGGTATGTCTGCCAAGAGCATGCCTGAGAGGACACTCAGGACACATGGGGCGTGGTGAGGGGCCAGTGTTTGGCTCTGCTCAGAGGGGGCACAGAGGGAGACCTGGGGCCAGGGGACCTGCGGCGGGGAGCCTGGCCAGGCGGGGTGGGCTCACACTGGTTCTGGACTCCCTGCCGGCCGCTCTGGCCCTCAGCCTCTTCTGCTGACCCGGACGCTCCCGCCTGTCTCCCACTCGGGCTCGGGTAGAGCAGCATTTGGGGAGCATCTACTGCCTGCAAACAGAAGGCTGCTCTGCACACAAGGTGCCCCCCCGCCCTGTAAGTCTGTCCATTCGTTAACACCTCCTGGGGCCCGGCCCTGGGGACACAGAAGTGACCCACAGGCAGTGCCCCTGCTCTGGGGCCGTGGGCTCTGCAGACCGGAAGCGTTTTGCAGGCTGCGTTCTTATGTGGGCTTGGTTGTTCGGTGACCCTCAGGCCAGTCACTCCGGGGTCGCTGTAAGTGACTCCTGTAAGTCACTCCGGGGTCAGTCACCTCAGGGGGCTCCAGGGGGACCAGGCTCGGGGCTGAGGCTGTGGCCCAGCCTCTGCAGACCCCCGCCCCTGCCCCGACTCAGCCACCTCCCCCCTCGCCTCCGAGTGGCAAAGTCCTGGGTACACCCTGCTCCCCAAGGTCTGAATCTCCCAGACCCCCACGACTCTAACGGCTGCAGCGGCCCCCCGAGCCCTCGCCCCACCTCAGAGCCTCTGCAGCTCAAATTAGCGACAGCAGACAGCACAGGATGAACGCCCGCCCGCCACCAGGCCCTGCCAGGCGTTTGCATTTTAAAGGGTGCCTTTAAGTCTCGGCTGGCTGCGGGTGGGTCTGTGCTGCCCACACCGGCCTCAGTGGGCGTGGAGCCTGCAGGCGTCCACGCGATGCTGTCACCCTGTGCCCAGGGCTGTGGCGCTCTGGCAGCGGGGCCGGAGACAAGGGCTCTTTCAGGGCCGGCCCAGGACAGGCCCACCCAGCGCCCCGGGGACACGCTGGCTCCTCGGACGCACACAGGCCGGGAGTCTGGCTCCCCTGGGGCCTGGGGGACAACAGGCACGCATTTGTTTGCTGGTCTGTCCGCTCACCAGACGCTGACCAAGGGCCCGGTTCCTGCCAGATGCCGCAGCGGCTCACACATGCTTTCCACCCCTGAGGCTGGACCTCCTAGCCGCCACCCGCTCCGCTCCTCCGCCCCCGGGCGTGGCTCCCCCTGCAGCTCCCTCTACCCGAGGGGGTCCCCAGGGCCTGGTCAGCAGCCGGCTTACAGTCCGGCGCCTGCAGGGACAGGGAGGGGCCTCAGGAGCCCGCGGTCCTGCTGCCTGGACGAGCCTCCGTCTGGCCTCACCCCTTCTGGCCTCAGGTCTCCCCCAGCAGCTTTTCGTCTTCTGTGTTTCTTCTTGGACATCCCGCAGCACCGGGGCTCCCGGGCCAGGAATCGGATCTGAGCCGCAGTCGCGACCTAAGCTGCAGCTGCGTCCACACCAGATTCTTAACCCACTGTGCTGGGCTGGGCATCGGCCCTGCGTCCCAGCACTCCCAAGATGCTGTGCCATCCTGTTATGCCACAGCGGGAGCTCCTCTTTGAGCACTTCGGGTTGTGGGCCTGAATCAGGTCACGGAGCTCATGATCCAGCGATTGTGGCCTCTGTGGTCCAGGAAAGCACTGGAGGGGGTGCTGGCACGCTGAACCCCCACCCCCAGCACCCGGTTCCCATCGGTTCCCATCGCTCCTGCAGAGATGCCCGGCTGACCCTCCACGAGGGTCACCCCTGCGTTGGAGCCTGGCGCGAGTGGGCCCAAGGACCGGGGGCCCTGAGTGACCCCTGGCCAGGCCTGCAGCCCGGCTTTACCGAGGAGGCCACCAGCTGCCAACCGCAGGTCTGGGAGGAGCCGGGCCTCCGTCCGGCCACGCACGCGGATCTTCCCTCCGCTGGGCCGAGGGAAACACAGGCCTGTCTGTGCGGAATCTGCCACGCATCCTCCGCCCAGGGGGCCTGCCAGGACCTCAGCAAAAACAGCGGAGCAAGGACCTCTGAAAACATGAGAAAACAGGCAAAAATTGTCGGAACGGACTTTTCCAGTACTCTGGAAATTAACCCCACGCTTGTGGCAGTCTTTGGAGAGCTGGTTTGTGTGTTTTGTTCTTCAGTCAAGAGAATTAGCCGAATCTCGGTAGGAACAGCTGTGAGGTCTTGTTTTTACCGTCGTCACCAGCCAAGTGACAGCCCAGTGGCATGAAGTACGCCCCACTGTTGTGCAGCCGTCACTGCCTCCGTCCGCAGAACTCGTCTGAGCTCCTGAAGCTGAAACTCTGAAGCTTTGCGCCAGGAACTCGCTGTCCCCTCCACTCAGCCCTGGAAACCCCGCTGCACGTTTGTCTCTGTCACTTTGGCGACTCTAGAAGCGGGTATGAGCGGGATCACGCGGTGTCTGTCTTTGCGACTGGCTTCTTCACTGCCACCGTGTCCCCGGGGTCCCCGTTCGCAGCCTCAGACTCCCTTCTGTTTTAAGGCCGAATCGCCCTCCATGGAGTCTGCTTGTTCGTCCCCCTGGCCGTGGATGTGCGGGTCGCTTTCCCGTCTTAGCGGCTGTGAACAGGGCAGCCGTGAACACGGGGCATCGAGAGCCCTTCAGGGCCCTGCTTGCCATTCCTTGGGGTTCAGACCCAGAGGTAGAATTACTGGGTCGCGTGGTAGATCAACTATTTTCAGCACTTTGAGGAACTGTGCTCTGTGGCTGCTGCACCATCTTATCTTCCCGTTATCATTGGGCAAGTGTGCCACTCTCTCCGCCCCTCCACGCTCTGAGGGGCTTGAGGCGCCCTGGGCCCACCCACCACTCTCCAGTTCTGCGGTGACCTTGAAAATGAACAGCCCAGGAGTTCCCGTACGGCTCAGCAGGTTACAAACCCAATGAGTATCCATGAGGAGGCAGGTTCAATCCCTGGCCTCACTCAGCTGCGTCTGCAATTCCATATGCTGAGAACTAGCCCGAGAATGTCCACAGGCTGCAGGTGCAGCCCTCGAAAGGAAAAAAAAAGAAAAGGCAGTGAATGGCAGACGAGACGAAGTAAAACATGATCTTACTACGTGCTGTTGGCTAAAGACAGACACTGCGTTCAAAGACGCAAGTAGGTTGAGGCGGAAGGGCCGGCCAACAACAGAGGGGGTGTCTCCAGCGACGGGAGGCAAAGTAGACTTCAGGGCAAGTGTTAGGCCAGAGACAGAGGGGCACTTTGCGACGGTGGAAGCGTAAACCTTGCGGAGGACGTGACCGTTACAAACACACCTGAACCTGACCCCAGAGTCCCGGCGTTTGGGAGGCAAAAGCACAGGGGAAAGGTGAGATGGACCATCCAACCGTAATAACTGGAGACTTTCAGCTGTCAGTAGCCTGATTTCCACATGGACGAAGCAGCGAGACGGCAGGTCAGGAGGAGGTAGGAGACTTGAGCAACTCGCGTGACCCACGGGACCCTGCAGGCGTCTCTGGGACACGCCACCCACGGCAGCGTCCCCAGTGCACACGGGAGTCCTGCAGAGTAGACCGGGTGGTTAACTGTCGCGATAAACTTAAAAAGTGCTTGAGGAGTTCCCGTCGTGCCTCAGTGGTTAACAAATCCGACTAGGAACCAGGAGGTTGCGGGTTCGATCCCTGGCCTTGCTCAGTGGGTGAAGGATCTGGCGTTGCCGTGAGCTATGGTGTAGGTTGCAGACGCGGCTCGGATCCCACGTTGCTGTGGCTCTGGCGTAGGCCGGCGGCTACAGCTCTGGTTAGACCCCTAGCCTGGGAACCTCCATATGCCGCGGGAGTGGCTCAAGAAAAGGCAAAAAGACCAAAAAAAAAAAAAAAAAAGTGCTTGAAATCATATGCAAAAACGTTCTCTTGCCACCGTGGCAAGAGAAATTAAAAATCAGTAACAGGAAGAAATTTAGGAAGTTGAAAAAAATATTGAAATGGTACGCTCCTTATAATTAATGGATCACAAAAGAACTCACAGTATAACTTAGAAAGTATTTTGAGACCAATGAAAACACAACGTGTGGAAACTTCGGAAGTACAGAAGTGTTCAGAAGGAAACGAATAATATGGCAAGTCTGTAACCTAACTTGACACCAAAGAAACTAGAAAAAAGAGAGCAAGTAAACCCAAATCAAGCAGAAGGCGACGATAATATTAGAGCAGAAGTGCACGAAATAGAGCATTTTGAAAACTGAGACAAATCCATGAAAAAGAAAATTGGTCCTTTGGAAAGATCAAGAAAATTGATCAACTAGAATGAGAAGGAGAAGATCAAATTACTAAAATCAGGGATGAAATAGGAGACATTAGTGATGACATTACAGAAAAATAAAAGAATTTTGAAAAAATCCTATGAACCACAGTGTGCCAACAAATTGGGTGATTTATGCGAAATGGACACATTTCTAAAAAGACAGCGGCTGCCAGTAGTGACTCGTGAAGAAATGGAGAATCTGAATAGACCCTGTAACAAAGAGATTGAATTAATAATAAATAATTACAACTCACGGTGAAGCAAAGCCCGGGATCCTACGGCTTCACTGCTGGCGGCCAGAAAATATCAAAAGGAGAATTAGCACCCACCCTTCTCCCCACCCTCCAAAAACACGAGATGAAGGAATGCTTCGCAGTTCTTTCTACCCTGCGAGCCGAACCAGACGAAGTCATGGCCAGAAAAGAAGACCACGGCTCGGTCCCCCCAAAGGAGGAGGCGGACAAGCATGCCTGCCGCTGTGCTTCTATTCAGCGCGCTGTGTTAGAGGGTCTCGCCGGGAACGTAGCCAAGAAAGGGAAAGCGAAGGCAGCCAAGGTGACCTGCAGAGGCCACGATCTTGTTCGCAAAGTCAGAAGAAATGTGTACAAAAAACGCCGGCGCGAATGAGTGAGTTCGGAGAGACCACAGGTAGAAGATCAATCTGCAGAAAGTTAGTCGTATTTCTATACACCAGCAATAACGATCTGAAAATGAAGTTAAGGAGACAATTCCATTCACGATAGCACAAAAAGGGTACAATGGTACAACCCTGGTGTCCTAGCGGTTAAGGATCTGGAGTTGGCACCGCTGTGGCGTGGGTGTGATCCCTGGCCCAGGGACCTCTCCATGCTTGGGTGCGGCCAAAAACAAATAAATAATTTAAAACAATACTTAGGAGTTCCCGCTATGGTGCAATGGGAACGGCAGCGTCTCTGCAGCGCCAGGTGCGGGTTCGATCCCTGGCCTGGCACCGTGGGTTAAAGGATCCGGCATTGCTGCAGCTGCAGCTCCGATCTGATCCCTGGCCCTGGCCCAGGAACGTCCCTAAGCAGCAGGGAGAACCCCCTCCAAAACAAAAAAAAAAAAGAAAAGGAAAAAATACTTAGGAATAAATTTAAGCAGGGAAGTGCAAGAGTTACACACTGAGAAATGCGGAATGTTGTTGGAAGGAATTAAAGACGATGTGAGTAAGCAGAACGAAACCTCCCGTTCACGGGTCGGAGGCGTTACTGTCCTGAAGAAGGAAGCGCTCCCCAAACTGATGGAGAGCTTCGTGGCTGTCCCCGCCAGTATTCCCTCTGCTCTTCTTCCCTCCAGAAATGGGAAGTCTGATCCTGAATTGCCAGGGGCCCCAGATCCGCCAAAACAACCTCATAAACCAATAACCAGGTGGGAGGACTCACTCTTCAAAATTTCAAACATTCGTACAAAGCTACAGAAGTCAAGACAGTGTAGCGTTGGCATAAAAATAGGGAGACTAATGGAATCGTACTGATATTTCAGAAATAAACTCTTACCGTTATCGTGAATTGATTTTTTTTTTTTTTTTTTTTTTTTTTTTTTTTTTTTGGCCTTACCCGAGGCATGCAGAAATTCCAGGACCAGGATCAAACCTGAGCCACAGCAGGGACAACACTGGATCCTTAATCGGCTGAGCCTCCAGGGAGCTCCCCGTCAATTGAGTTTTGACAGGGGTGCCGAGACCATGGAGTAGAGGAGGCATGTTCTCTTCAGCAGGTGGCTTTGAGGCACACAGCCTCCCTCCGCAGGTGACAGTGAGGCTGGCTCCCATCTCACACTGTAGAGAAAATAAGTCAAAATAGATCAAAGACCTAAATGTAAAAGCAGGAGTTCTCCTTGTGGCTCAGCGGGTTGAGAACCCAGTTAGCATCCGTGAGGACACAGGTTCACTCCCTGGCCTCGTGCAGTGGGCTAAGGATCCGGTGTGGCCACCAGGTGCGGCTCGGATCCTGTGCTGCCGTGGCTGTGGGGCAGGCCGGCAGCCGCAGCGTCCAGCAACCCCTAGCCTGGCGCGTCCGTGTGCCACAGGTGCAGCCGTCGAGAAAACAAACCACAGCAACAAAAATGGAAAAGCTGACGCTGTAAACGTCGAAGAGAAATCTTGGGTGTGAGTGTTATGACCAGACTTAGGCAAGGAGTTCCCGGGTTTGACACCCAAAACACAGACAACCAAAGGAAAAAGATATATTTCAGCCAAAAACCTTCTGTGCTTCAAAGGGCAGTGTCAAGAAGAAAAGACCGTCACCCCGACCCGGGATCCTGTGCGCCCGGCGCTCCCCGGGCGCTGGACGTGTCGGGGGCAGAGCCCGGACTTGGAGTCAAGATGCAAAAGAGGAAAATGACAGAAAGACAGTGAGGTTGGTGGCTGAGTCACGGGGAACCGCTGGTGTTCCCGAGAGTGGAAGACGCGGGTGACACGCCTCAGACGTGCCCTTGGAAGGAGCCGCTCCCTCACCGAGGGCGCTTCTGACGCTGCAGATTCACGAAGTGCTGCCAACTGGGGACAACCAGGGGCCGGTGACCGAGAGGCGGAACATCTCGGGGGAAACACGTGGCTCTGAGGGAAGAACCCAGCAGACCCACGGGCAGCCCGCCTGGGAAAGGCCAGCCCTCCGGAGGCTTCCCCGGGGCTTTGGACTTGGGGAAGGAAGTCTTCTGGGCTCCGGGAGCCCTCAGACTGCAGGGCTGCAGGGACTGCTCAGCCCCAGAAGGGCCTGGAAGGAGCCGCAGGGCCTGGCAGGCAGCACCCAGGGCCCCGTGTGGGGTCTGCTCTGGTTACTGACTCGTGCGTAACCAACGCCCCCAGGACCTGATGCCTTAAAACCGCCCCCGTGTCTGCTTTGCTCACCAACCTGCACTCAGGCAGGGCTCGGTGGGCACCTGCTCTCTGCACCTTTTGGCCATGACCAAAACCATCCAAAAGCTTGTCACTCACTGCCAGGGGGCCATGCGGGGCTGGGGCCTTAGCGGGGCCTGGAGCCCCTGTGTGCGGCCTTGGCATGGCCTGTGCTGCCTCCAGGGCGTCCTGAGAGCACAAGCCAGGAGGAAGCGCCATGGGTGCTCCTAACCTACCCTCAGGTGTCTTGGGGACCATCCCCAGGTCATGGGAAGGGGCTGCCATGGTTCTAGAAGGCATGGGCTGGAGGGTTTGTGGGCCTCTGGGGACAGCCGAGCTGCCCCTGGGCCTCCACTGCCGCTCACACCTCTCGAGGCTTCAGGTCCCTCCAGTCCCTGCGTGCTGGCCAAGGGGGTGACCGCCCCCAGGGGCCAAAGCGTTGAAGGGGTTCCAGTGTCCTGGGTTTATTCAGCCCCCAGTTCCAATGCAATCCACCCGTCAGAGATGGTCCCCAAAGTGACGCCTCGTAACGAGCTGCCAAATGCCAGCTGCAGCCCAGCCAAAGGTCAGGTGCCCAGAGAACCGGCAAAGCGGGTGGGGCTGCAGGAGAGACCAGGGCTGGGACCCCACCCGGGGCTCCCTCACGTCCAGGCCCCATGACGAAGGCGCCCCAGTACCAGCTGCTCACCCTGTCCCCGGCCCCATCTCGGCTCCACTCAGCAGGATGTGGGGTGGGTTGAGGCTTTGCTTCCCCATCTGTTCTGGTTCTCAGCCATCAGTGTCGGCAATGCCAAGGGGTCTGTGGGGGCGGGGGCAGGGCAGAAGGGTCTTCACTGCTCTCACTCAGTGCTCCCTCCCAGGGGCCTGAAGCCCACCCCCCACCCCCGCCCCACATCCCCTCTGGTACCCCGTGCAGCAGATCTTGGCCTCAGGAGCCGCTCTGAAACCCAAGGGCGGGTGGGGGTGCGGGGCCCGGGACCCCAGCCGCTATCTCTGGTCTTGCGCCCCTGCCCGCAGGTCCCCGGGCTTCTGGGCTCTGATGGGGCAGCCGTGACTCAGCGCCCAGTCAGGGGGCTGTGCTGAGGGGTCCCTGAGCCAGAGTCACCCTTGGCGTCTCTCAAGTGTGGCACGTGACCAGCTCCCCGATGGCCCTCCAGGCCCCCCCACACGCACTTTCCCACAGAGGTGGCCCCCTCCTCATGACCCCACAGGCCAGCCCAGCGGCTGTGCTCCGACAGAGCTGTCTGAGCCCCGAGTCAGCAGCTCTCGCTGGCGGCCAGGCTGGCCGTGGGTCCTGGGAGGGGCTTGGGTTTATGCTTGAATTCTCACATTTGCTTCTCCTCGGTGCATTTTCTTCTCTCAGTCTCCGTGGTGCTTCAAGCCACCGTCTCTGAAGCTGGATGCCAAGTTCCGAGCGGCTGAGTCTGCACAGGAAAAGCCTCTGTCCAAAAGGAAGGGCAGACGGTTGTCAGAGGGGCAACTCTGGAGAGAGCCCGCGGAGGGGATGCTCCCCGCGGAGGGGGTGCTCCCTGCGGAAGAGGTGCTCCCCGTGGAGGGGATGCTCCGAGCAGAGGGGGTGGGTGCTCCCCGCAGGGGGGGTGCTCCGAGCGGAGGGGATGCTCCCAGCGGAGGAGGTGCTCTGAGCAGAGGGGGTGCTCCCCGCGGAAGAGGTGCTCCCCGCGGAGGGGGTGCTCCCAGCGGAGGGGGTGCTCCCTGCAGGGCGGGTGCTCCCCGCAGAGGGGGTGTGGCCTCAGGCAAACCCGGACCCCAGGAGACGCCTCACCCCCCGGCAAGAGCAGCGAGCACCTCCCTCCGCTCCTCCCTCACCTGCCTGGTCACAGACATGCAGGTGGAGCTCCGTTGGCCTGAGCTGGAAGCCTGGACTCTTCCTTGTTGTCTGCCCCCCCCATGCCCCAGCGCGTTTGCCTGCCAGCTCCCGTTTGCAGCCCTAGCTGGTCCCGCAGACACACAGGGGCCACATCACCCACTGATTCCATTCGCAGGGAGGCCGAGGCGTGGGGGAGGGGCTGGTCAAGGCCACCGTCCAGGGGACAGCCAGATCCTAACTCTCAGGCTGGGCTTCTCCAGGGAGGCAGAGCCAGGCCGGCACAGAGGAGGGAGGCCCCGGGCAGAGGTGCCCTGGTGGAGAAGCTGCAGGCTGCCGGGCCTCAGCGTCTGGCAAGGGCCAGGGTGGCTGCGGGCTCCGCTCGGTTCCCACCGCACCCTGGCGTGGGGTGGCACATGTGTACATGCCCCACGCACACAGGCCACGCGCTCCCCGCACCCCACCCCACTCTCGTGGCCTGAGCACGAGGCTGACTCTGCGGTTCTCCACAGCTGGGGTGGGGGCGGTGGGGCAGGGACTCCGTGGACCAGGGGCCCCAGCCGGGGTCTGCCCGGCTCTGCCAGCTCCCTGCCCTGGGCAGTTCTTCTGAGGTGTGACCATCTGTCTGTCCAGTGGGGAGGGCCGCCCTGCAGTCAGCCCCCACCTTGGGGCTCAGCGAGGCTGCGGCACCCCCAGTGGCTGGACCCCTCTTCTGTGCCCAGAGCCCTGCTGGGGAGGGGTCTACCACCACCTCCTGGGGGGCCTGGGGGCAGAGGCCGGCACCTTGAGCCCCGCAGGCAGGGTCTGCCCGCAGACAATGAGCCCGCCCTCCTGGGCCCTTGGCCTCCCTCCACCCTCTTCCCCGAGAGGCTGAGTGGTTCCTCTGGTGTCTGTGGCGTAGTGTCCAGGCCTCTCCCGTTCAGTCAGTGTGGCAGGTCCAACCTAGGAGCCCCCGGTCGAGGGGCCGCTTTCAGACATGTGGGCAGCAGTGTCACAGGAGCCAACCCAGGAGGGGGTCCCAGACCAGCCCCAGTGAGGAGGGGCTGCCAGGCGGCGGGGAAGGAAGAAGTGCCAGGCTGTGTGTTCTGCCCCTGCAGCCGCCAGGCCAGCGTTCCAGAGGACCGGGGTGGGGGCTGCTCCTCCCCCCGCCAGCCCACTTCCCGGCCTGGAAATTCTGAGCCCACGGTCTTGCGGCTGGACGCCCCGGCTCCAGCCTCGTGGGGGCCGGCTCTCCGCCCGGGCACAGTGGGTCGGCATCTGCTCGCCTGGCCGGGGGCCAGAGCCGGTGGAAGGAAAAGCAGGCCGTGCGGCCTGGGAGGCCTGGCCAGGCCCCAGCCCCACGGCCGCCGCCCACCCCCAGCATGCTGCTCCCCCTCCACCTTCCTGGGTCCCTCCCTGCTGCCAGGGGTCAGAGCGGGTCTAGCTGACGTGTGTCACCAGAGGCAGGCGCAGCCCCTCCCAGGCCCACTTCTCCCCTGGGGCACCGGAGCCTGGGTGCCAATGCGAGCCAGGGGGCGCCACTATGCCCGCGGGCATCTCATGGAGTCCTCAGCCCCCTGAGCTGCCTTGGGGCGCAGTCCCCCAGGTAGCTGCAGGTGTACCTGCATTTGGGCGGGTGCCCAGCCTGCTGCCCCCGCAGCCTTGCAGACCATGGGAAGCAGAGCTGGAGGTGGGCTCAGAAGGTCACATGCACTCGTGGAATGTCCCCGGCCTCCTCTGGGACATCCTGAGGGCATCTCAGACCAGAGACAGTGAGCCTTGTTCTCAGTGATTTAAAGGAGGGCTCGGCCCCTCAGCTCCCCGCCGACCACGTGGTGAGTGTGGGGGCAGCTGCGGCACCAGCCCCTCTGACCCTGGAGCCCTCACGACGGGGACGGTGGGCGCATGTCCACCTTCCTGTGAGCTGAGGGGTCCGGTGCCCTCTGGGTAGAGCAGGGGTGGCCTGGGGGGGCCGTGGGCACAGGGCTCCTGCAGGCGCGTTGCAAACCCACGCCCAACACCCACGCTGCCTCCAGGGCAATTGTTTAAAAAAGTTTGCTTCTGGAATAATTTCAGACTTAACAAAAAAGTTGCAAAAAAAATAGTCCAGTTGCCTGTCCCCTCCACGCCGCTAACCGTGGTCAGAACCAGGACGTCAGTGCCGGCGCAGGTCGCCAGCCAGGCTGTAAGCCCTGCGTCGCCTTGTGGACCCATGAGCCCCGGGCGGTTGGAAGGGTGCCGATCGGCCGTGCAGCTCGGTGTCCGCGCTTGGGTCTGTCTGCTGATCCTGGGCTGGAATGCGGCTGGTCTGGGGGCAACCCCACAGGCCTGATGCCAAGGCCCCGAGGTCGGTCACCTGGACCCAGGGCTCTGGGTCAGACACCGGTTGGGCACAGGCCCAGCAGATGCGGGTGGATTTGGGGGCCCCCGTGGCTCTGGCCAGGTTCCGGGTTCTCCTTTCTCCTGGCTGCTCCTCGTTCTGGGGGCCCTGCCCTCTGTGGGGGAGGGGCTGTCAGCCGGACCCCGGATGTACTGGACTCCCAGCCAGCATCGCTGGGCGGCCCGTGGGCCCAGGAGGGCGACAAGGGGAGAGGGCTGTGGCTGCGCCCCCGTGTCAGCGGCCTGCCCACCCCTCCGCTTGTGGAGAGGAGAGAGCGTCCCTGGGCCGTGAGATCTGAACCAAGGTCCCGTGACTAATGCGAGAAGGGACAGCGTCAGGGGAGCTCCTGGCACCCTGGCCTCTTAGGACGCGCATGGAGGCTGGAAGCCGCCCCCGCCCAGCGGCCCCACTGCCCTTCACCCACGTCCTCTGCCTTCCCTTCCCCGTGGGCCTTGAAGCTGCCCCCGGAGTCAGCCGAGCCTGGGGGCTGGAGAGGCTGGGGAGCAGACCCTTCGCTGGCCAGGCCGGCGTGCGCCCTCCAGGCGGCTCTGGCCTCTGCAGACCAGAGCCCAGGGCTTGGACGGGGCTCCGTCTCTACCTCCCATCTCTGCCGCGGTCCTGGGCAAACACTGGGGTGTCCAGCCAAGGACACAGAGGAGCGCGAGGCGGCCCTGCAGGGCCCAGCCGGGCTCGGGGAGGCGGCAACGTGATCCCCGCCAGGGCCGCACTCTCCACGGGCGGGGACGGTGCTGTCGGCTGACCCCAGGGACATGTTACTTCAGGGGAGAGAAGAGTGAGGAGGCCTGGCTGTCTCATCGGCAGCCTGGAAGCAGAGGGCAGTGAGGCGTCATCGGTGAGCCGGGCAGCGCCCCAGGCCGGGGTGGTCCCTGTGAGCCGGCCATCCCCGCGCACCAGCCAAGGAGAATTCCAGAAAAGGGCCAGCACTGACCATGACTCAGAACAGGGGCCGAAGATGGCGTGCAAGGGGACAGAGGGGACAGGACACGGACGGGCGAGGAGGCCGGCGGAGGCGCCGTTCACCCTGACGCAGGATTCTAAGCGAGCCGTGCCCGGAAGGCTGCAAACACACGGGCCGGACACCACGGGGCCGAAGGCGGCAGCCAGGCGCCCGCAGGCCCGGCACTGCGCCCTGGAGCTCTTGGTACTGGGGCTCGAGGCAGCGGAAGAACACACGCAGCTGCGGGTGTGGATACGGAGCCTCGGGCCTCGGAAGACCTCGACCTTTCTACGTCCACAAAGGCAGCCACAAAGGCGTCCACAAAGGCAGCCTCGGTGAATGAGCAGGGGCTCGACGAACCCGGCAAAACTTCAAACCGAAGATGCAGAGACCCCAACCCTGATTCCTCAGAAACGAAGAAGGACACTCCTCGGCCGCCCCTCGGTACAGCGGGAAGTGAGCTCCGAACACTTGGGCTCTTGGCGGCGCCGTGACCCTGTGACCACACCTCGGCTAAGGCCGGGGGCTCGGCCGACCCAGGGAAGAGCGGCAGGGAGAGAGGCTGCGCCTGTCCTGGAGGCTAGGGGGACGGTGAGGCGTAGCTGAAGAGCCGAAGAAAGGAATGAGGAAGATAAAGCCAGAAATGAGTTCCGTAGCGAACAGATAATCAAAAAGGAAACGCGAGAAAGCGTTTCTTCCCAGGGAAAGTGCAATGGGAATGGCGCCTCCCCCGACAGCCCTGCCCTGCCCGAGAGCCTGGCTGAGGAGGGTGTCTCCATGTCGAGTCTGGGTGAGAAATTTAGAAACTTGCCTATAATTAGGAAGGAGAAAGGAGACCCGAGGACAGAACGGCACCACGGCTGCCAACATGGGGCAGCTGTTTAGAAACCTGAAGCAAACCGGTAATTTTCTAGTGAATACAAACCACCAAAATAACTTAAGGTGGGGAAAACACAAGCAGATGAACACAGAACCTGGAAAGGTGTTCCAAAGGGAATGGATGGGACAGGGCCGAGGACAGGGGCTCACAGCCACGAGAGGCCTAAACGCGGCAACCAACACGTGATTTCAGGGGTACTTTCACGTTTCCAAGACACACACGAAGATGGAAGACTCTGTAATTCTTCTCATGAAACCAGCATGCACCAACGTGATGCAGCACGAAAAAGAGAGAGGAAAGTATAGACAGATATCCCTTAGAAATGAAGACGAGAAAAATGTCTAAAGAAAGGAACAGCAAAGGGAACCCCCTAAAAAGTCTGCTGAATGGCATGGCTGGTCTGGACCAGGCTCCCAGGGGTGGCTCAGTGACTCATTTCAGTAACTTCATGGACGGATGAGCGCAGAGAATTCATAAAACAAAATCTATAAGCACTGAAAGGAAATCTAACCCAGTTCGGCAATCGTTACTAATAATAACACTGATTCCAATGGAAAAAGAAAGCACAGACTGCGCCGAGCAGAGGCCAAGATGACGCTCCTTGGAAAACACGGACTCTCCCCACACGCGGGCCAGGGCAGCGGTCCTCTGCCTCCTCCCCTGCTGCTCAACGTTCTCTCGGAGGGTCTGGCACATGCGATAAGGTAAGAAAATCAAATCAATGGCACCAACGTTATAAAAAATAGTAAGGCTCTTGGTGTTGGTGACATGAGTGTAAACCCGGAGACTCCCCCACACCTAGTGTAAAAAATTAACGTGAGTGAGAGAGTGACCAGATGCAGATACGAAACCCAGCGGCCTCTCAAACGAGGAGGCCGTTCACGGCAAGAGCTGCGGGCGGGCAGCCCCCGTGGTAACGTGCCGTGAAGGCCAAAGGCATTTGCCGCCCTGCTCCCGGGGCCCAGGGTCCTGCCGGCGCCCCCCAACTCGCCTCTCACCAGGGCGGCATCCCGGCTGCAGGGCCCAGCCCTCCGGGGGGAGAAGGGGAGGCAGCAGCTGCTTTGGAGGTGGCCGCCGTGAGCTGGTCTGGTTCCCGTGGTTATCTCCCGGGAAGGCCTCCCTGGCTGCTGGGGGCCCGGGCCCAGCCTTGCCAGGTGCACAGTGAGGACACAGGTCACAGAGGGGACGGAGCATGTGAGCAGCCGTGTCCCCATGACAACCAAGCTGCGTGAGCAGAACCGCACGTGCCCGGAGCGGAGCCAACAGGACCTGAACCCTGGGAGAGCTCTCAGCTCGGGGCCGCCTCAGGTGCACAGCCTTCCAGCAGAATCCCACTTTCCTGCCCGATGGAGATGAGCAGCCCCCGTGGAGGGCACGTGTGGAGCGTGTGGAGGGAAGGGCCTGTGGGGCAGCGCCCGGGCCCGGACGGCCAGCCGCAGTCCTCCAGCCCCCAGAACCTTGGATCCTGTGGCCAAGTGGGGGCTGGGGAGCCAGCGAGTGAGCGGTGCCTGCAGGAGCAGGTGGCCCCCAGGGAGCGGGTGACACGTATCAGCTCCTCGTGGCGCGGTGCTTGCGCAACGCAGAGCGAACCTGAAAGCACGGACGTGCCGTCCGTTAGGGACGGAGAGGGCGAGTCGCCCGGTGCCCCCAAGGGAACCCAGGCTTGGATTCGGGAATATGCGAGCAGCTCCCCAACAACACAGCCAATAGACATCAAGTCGGTGGGGAGGGAGGTTAGGCTGAGTCGCAGATAAATAACATCCGGGCGAGGAACCAGGAGGGGTCATCCAGCGACCAGCCATGGCTCAGCTAGGCTGCCTGGGGCCTAGGCGATGACGGGGACCCTGCCCAGGACGGGGGGGCCACGGCCTCCGTGAGGGGTCTGGCCTCAGAGCAGCCAGCCCCGGGGGCCGAGGCCGGGAGCCCAGTCCTCGAGAGGAGGTTCTGGGCGGGCGGGTTGGCTCAGCCCCGGGGCCCCGTCCGGCTTCCCATGACTTATCATCCGTCTGCACAGAGGGTGTAAACCATGAGCTAACTGCTCACGGAATGCGGTTTCCGCTGGCGGCCCGTGGTTGGCACATGTTCCCCATCAGGGCGGCGCTGCCCGCCTGGCGCTGGCTGCCCCCCAGCGTGGTTCAGCAGGAAGCCCGAGGCCCCGCAGCTGCCGCCCAGGTGTGGACATCCTCCCCTCACCGCCTCTGCGGGGACCGGCCCCAAAGGGCAGCCCTGGGGGAGGACACAGGGCCCAGGCAGAGCGGGGGTGGGGGTGGGGGGGAGAAAGAGGGGAGGAGGGAGGGGGGTGAACAGGACGGGGGAGTAGGGAGGGGAGGGGGGAGGGAAGGGGAGGGGAGCGGGGAGGGGGTGAACAGGGAGGGAGAGAACAGGGAGGGGGAAGTGGTGAGGGGGAGGGGGTGAACAGGGAGGGGGAAGGAGGGTGAGCAGGAGGAAGGGGGAGGGGGAGAAGGAGGGGGAGGGGAGAGGGAGCGGGAGAGGGAGGGGGAGTGGGGGGGCAAGGCTCCCCCCGCAACCCACCCCCACCACACACCCCCTTTCCTCCTCCCGCTCACCTCCTCCCCTGCTCCCCCGGTGGAACCTGCTCTCTGGGGGGGCCTGCCCTCCCCCCTCCCCCCTGCGCGTGGGGCTGCTGACTCCCCCATATGGGAGGACGGAGGCCCGAAGGGACAAGATGAGGCGCCCTTCCAGGAAGGGGGCAGAGGGTTCCTGAGCCTCAGGGCAGCCCGTCCACACCATCGTCACGGTGGGGGGGGGCGGCCACACTCGGACCCGGTGCAGCTGCCACTCTGCGGGCGCTGCCATCTCAGCACCGGCCCTGTCGCCCCCGAGCCAGACGGAGGAAGCACGATGGCTTTTCTCAAGGCAGCAGCTTTGCCGAGGGGTCATTCACGTGATAGCGTCTCCGGACTCAAGCGTACAATTTATTCACGGGGTTGTGCAACCGTCGCGTCTGTCCAATTCCAGGACGTGTCCCTCACCCCGCAGAGAAATCCCGGACCCGCCAGCCGTCGCCCCCGGGGCCCCGGCCGCCCGGAGTCCGCCCTCCTGGGCCTCTGCCGGAGCTGGGCGTTGGCAGGGACAGACGTGGCAGGTCTCACGCCTGTTGGTGCTGCTGTCACCGGCTTGCTCCTCAGGCTGCTTGTCCCGGGCGGGCGGAGGGGTCGTGTTGTGACCACGCTTCACCTCCTGCCACCTCGCAGCTGCTGCGACGTCTGGGGGCAGGTTTCGGTGCAGGTGTTCGGACGCTCGGGGTTCGTGCCAAGGAGTGGAGCTGCTGGACTGCGTGGCTGCTCTGTCTGAAGTGCGCCCCTGCCCCCCGTGCCGCTCTCGCGCCAGCACTGGTCACCTGTCTCACTCTGATGTGCTCTCCATGGTGACTGCTGATGCCAGCTGTCCCAGGCGGGGGCCCGTCCCTGTGAATTTCTAGGAGCCCGTGTGCAAGTCCTCGGCCGGCCGGCTCAGCCCTCTCCCTGTTGACTGTGGACCTGCAGGGTCAGTACGGCACTTCTACAACCGCTGCACCTGGAGGGAGCGCTGTCCGTGGCCAGAAACAGCCACATGGCCTCTTGAACCCAGCTTGAAGGGCGCCCCGAGAATGTGAGGGGCCTCGGCGGGGGAAGACCCTATGGGGGGTGGCCTGGCGTTGTGTCACATGTGGGAAGGGCAGGGCGGGCCTCACCTGCTCTTCCAGCAGCAGAGCCTTAGCTGCGCACGTGTCATCGAGGTCGGGAGGCGGGGGTGCCACCCTTCGCCCCCCCCCGCCCCCGCCGTCACGTTGTGCGCTTCCTCCAGCGCGACGTTTGAGCTGAGACCACCTACGGCGGCTGTCATCAGCGCGCTCCCCTCATCCCTCCTCCAAGCAGAAGCTGCTTTGGTTTCTCAACAGCCGCCCTTCTGAATTCGCCTGTGGCTTCTGTTTCGGGTCATTCCCAAGCCTGCTCGAGGTCGCAGCGGGGTCTGTGTGTGTCCAGGTTCTTTCTGGGGCTCCTGGCCGGGGGGGGGGGGGCACACCCGTCATTGTGGCTGAGGCGGGGCACCCGCCCGGCCCCTCCTCACGGCCCCAGTGCTCCGTGGCTGTGCTCCAGGAGGAGGGCAGGGGAGGGGAGGAAGGAGGTGAGGGGGCAGCTAGGGAGAGAGGGTCACAGAGTGGGGACGTGAAGGTCTCTAGGGTCCGTGTTGCTGGCCGCGAGCTGCGGGCACAACTGGGTGGACAGACTGCACTGTTCCTGCCCCCTGCCCCCCGACGGGGCCTGGGAACAGCGAGGTGAGGGGGCCCAGGGCCGTGGGTACGGCTGGACGGGCCCCTCGCCCAGCTCCCCTGGAGGAGTCCCGGGGCTGCGGGGATTCCATTGCAAAGAAAGCCAGTGGCCACGCGTGGCTCCGGCAGGCCTGGCCCCGTCGCTCCAGGGCCGTCCGAGCTCCCACGCGGCGTCCAGCCTGCCCCGTCTTCTCCCGTCCGCCCAGGGAGCCTGGGGCGGCTTTTCCCCCATGGGCTCCAGGCCAGTCTCCGCGGGACCAAGGAGCAGCCTTTTCCTTGGCAACGTCCAGGCGCCCATTTGCCAGAACACTCACCACTTGCCCTGGAAAGCTGGCCCCTGGCCCTGCGCTTGGGCTGCTACCCTGGGCCTTCCCAGCTGGTTACCAGGCCCCCCGGGGACAGTGCGGCCCTGGGGGCCGTGACCACATGCTGCTCAGACAGGGACACAGAGCTGGAGCCCGGCTGAAGGGGGGTCCTCTATCCCCAGCCTCGCTGCCCCCAGGGCTGGCCTGGCCCCCACCACGGGCACCTCCTCTGCCTGCCCCTGCCTCCCCCAGACCCCGCCCCGCCTCTTCCCAGGGTCTGGGTGGAAGGGTGCAGGACCAGCCCTCCATCTGGCCGCAACCCCGTGCAGCACTGCACACATTCTGCGGGATGCGCCGAGGTCAGCAGCGGGAGGAGGAGGGGCTGGGAAGGGCTACCTCCTGGAGCAGGCCGGGGAGAGTGGCCAGGACAGGTGGGCAGGGCTGCGTGTGAGGGGAGGACCCCCTGGGACAGAACCCCCTGGGACGGCCAGAGAGATACATGGCAGGAGTGGGACATTAGCAGAGGACAGGGCCTTTTGCCCTCAAGGACAGGAAGGAGGGGGTTCTGTCCCATCCCCACGGCCAGGATGCAGGGGCTCTGGGCTCCGGAGACCACACCAGCGCCAACCGGCGGCTGACCCGAGGTCGCTTTCCCCCAAGGGAAACCCTGGCCTTTCTGAGTGGCAGGAGGAGTCTGCCCTGCCTGGGGAGGCCTCGGGGGGGGGGGGGCGGGCGGTGCTTTCTTCCTGACCCCTGAGGCGCAACCCAGCCTCTCTGCCTGGTCCCTGCCCTGGCCTCCCCTGCCCCGCCCCGCCCCGGCAAACGTCCTGCGCTCCTGGCCCCAGGCAGGGAGAGTCTCATCTGAACCTAGGCCCAGGATCTGGCTGGGGTGGGCTCCTAGAGGCAGTGTGCGTGGGAGACGGAAACCTGGGCGAAGGGACACAGTGTCTGAGCAGCCAAAACGCCCCTGGCCCTCCTGAGACCAACCGCCAGGTGCAAAGTCAGTAAGTGTGTAAACAAATAAACGGCGAATGAGGACACTGGATGTACAACACAGGCTGTAGGTAAAGTCTAATTTCCTTAATATACAAAGAGCTCCTACAAACCAATGAGAAAAAGGCCGGCCATACTGTGCCAAAGAGAAAATAGATGAAGACAAGGCCCAGGCCAGCAAGACACGGACCGTGGGCAGTTTCACTGGTACTGGGCAACAAGCACAAGCAGGGGGGCCATTTCTCCCTGTGGCCTCAACCACAGGACCCGTGATGTTTGGGAACCTGCTGACTGTGCGGCTGTGGGGAAGTGGTGCCCTCCTAGCGGCTGGGAGTGTCGACTGGCCCGTTGGGGACCATGTCCCCAGATGACACAGGCGCGTATCTTGGACTAACTCTTCCGCCCTGCGGATCTGTTCGCTGGGGACACGGACCCACAGGACAAGCGCGGGCGGAGGGGCTGGGTAAGCCAAGGGTGACTCATCTGCAGGTGGAGTCACGCAGCCATTACCAAGGTCACTGGCAAGGCCGATGCGCAGGGCTGCGCCCTGGGGAGGGCTGGGAGGGACCCAGAATGCGACGGCCCCAGGCTCTCAGGCTGGGCAGTGCGCCCTCACCTCTGCCTCTCTTGGCCTCTCGGAGGCCGTCCCCAGCCATCTTTTATCCTGTGAGGGAGCCCTCGAGCTGCTGTTGGAGGTGGCCTGGGGGCAGCAGGAGACTCTGGGACAGGGATGTACTGGCGCTTGGGCCTCGGTGCTTCAGGTCTGAGCAGAGGGTCGGGGACACTGCCTGGGGTGGCACGTCCCCACCAGGGCTGCTGGGCTCCGTGCCGTGACCCAGGCTGGCCTGGACACCATGGGCCAGGGGAGAGGCCCGTGGGGCAGCCAGGGGGGTGCTACGGGGACAGGGGGGCGGGTGCTGGTCCCGGGGAGCGGGAGGCGGGTCCCTGGTGGGGGGGGAGCTCCCGGGAGCTGGGCGCCGGCCCAGAGGACCAGATGGTTTTCTTCACAGGGGCAGGAGTCCGGAAGAGCCTTGCAGCTGGCCTCATCTCCGTGCTTCTCCCTGATGTTGTTTTTTGCTGGAAAATCCAGCCTGCAAAGCCAGCTGGGCGCCGGCCCGGAGCAGCTGGGGCCAAGCGGCCGGTGCTCTGGCAGATGCAGGCTTGATGCCTCTTCCTGCCTCCTCCGGGCCCAAAGCTGGTGGGGGCAGCAGCGAAGGGGCCTGGCCAGTGGATACCCGAGGCCGCAAGGAGAGCGCCCGCCTCCCTGCTCAGGCCACCCCAGGAGAAAAGTCCCCAAACTCCCGCAGAGCCCAGCACATCCGCAGATCCTGGCGACGGGCGTCCACTGCCGTCCCCATGGCCCTGAGCCCCTGACCAAGGACCACGGCAGCGGCAGACTTGATGCGGGTGGGAGCAGCAGGGGGTGTGCCGTCCTCCCGACCCAGCCCCTCCTGGGATGGAGCCCACGGGGCCACGTGGGGCCACGCAATTTCTCCTTCGTGGTCTATGCCTCGGCAGTCCTGCGGGTTAACCAGCCCTTGCGCCCCCACCGCCACCCCGAGGCGCGCCCTCCACAAAGGGGCCAGTCCTTTCCCCTCGGCTCCGGCCGCCCCGCTCCGTTGCGCGGTTGCAGGCAGGCGCGCACGCACACCCAGCCAGCTGTCCTCGGTGTCTCTTCCCTGGGGTGCCCGCCTCTGTCCCTGGGCTCCGTCTGATTTTCCTCGTGCCTGGGTTTCACAGCCCCCAACTCACAGACCTCCCCCCTTCGTCCACATTCACTGGGAGAGAAGAACTTGCTGACACAAGAGCTGCAGTTTTGACGGGGTCAGAGCATGTGCGCTTCCCGTGTTACCCCTCCCCCAGCCGCCAGCACCGACGGGTGGTTGTCCCGCCGGCGCCTTGCTGACTCCCAGGCTGCTGGAGTCGCGCGGTGGCCACTCCGGGTCTTCAGAAAACAAGCAAAGTGGGGGAGGGCTCTGCCGTGTGCACGGCCTTCCACGTCCCGGGGTGACCTCGAGCTGCCCCTGCGAACAGCCCCATCCTCCCCTCCTACCTGCTTCGTGTGCTTCGCGGGTCCAGTGGCGCTTTCTGTGCAGGTGCCGCTGGCACACGTGGGCGGCTTCTCGCTGCCCTCCCACTATTCCTGCCTCTTCCCCCTGCTCCCACCTCGTCCTGGGCATCTGGTGGAGGACAAAACAGACCACACGCCGCCCTCCTGAAGCTCACGCTTCTGCAAAGGCAGTTAGATGAAAAAAGGCTCGCGTTCGACTGTAAACAGGGCTTCAGCTCTGAAGCATAAAGAGGTCAGCAGCGGTGAGTCCTGTCCTGAGGATGGAAAAATCGACAGGGTTCCTGGATCCACCCCAGAGCCGAAGTCGCAGGGCAAATGGCCACCCTGAAATCTGGGGAAAGAGGCACGGGGGCTGAGACAGGGAGGACGCCTCTGCCGGGGACAGTGGGGACCTGCGGGGGGCTGGGCAGGCGGGAGAGAGAGAGACTGGGGGACAGAAAGCCTCTCCATCCCCCAGGGGCCCGGCCCCCACCCAACCCACGCCCGGGGCCCCGTGCGTCACCTCGACTGGCTGTGCAGGTCACGCCCCGGGCGCGGCTCAAGATGAGTCTGGACTGTCTTTTTCTTTCTGGAATTTTTAATCAGAGTCAATGCCATGTCCCAAAATGACTGGAGGAGGCGGTCAGTGGGACATCAGAGGTGTTTCTTCTTTAAATGTTTGTTAGGATTGACCACTGAAGCCATTTGTAATCTCTGAGGAAGTGTTTTTGTTTTTTTTCAGGTTCCACTTTTTCTTTCTCGGCTGCGCCGGTGGCACGTGGAAATTCCTGGGCAGGGATCAAACCCGCCCCACGGTTGTGACCCGAGCTGCTGCGGTGACAGTGCTGGGTTCTTAACGGCTGCGCCATGAGGGAACACCTTAAGTTCGATTTCTTTTCTTTTCTTTCTTTCTTTCTTTTTTTTTTTTTCTGCTTTTTAGGGCCGCACATGTGGCATATGGAGGTTCCCAGGCTAGGGGTCCAATCGCCACAGCCACAGCAACGTGGGATCCGAGCCACATTTGCCACCAACACCACAGCTCCTGGCAACACTGGATCCTTAACCCACAGAGCGAGGCCAGGGACCGAACCTGCACCTCATGGTTCCTCGTCCGGTTCGTTAATGCTGAGCCACGACGGGAACCCCTTGAGTTCAATCTCCTAAAGTTATAGAGCCCTTCAGATCCCTTACTTGGTTTTAGCTCAAGTGTGGTTTCCACCCCTTCTAAACTTTCTCCGGACAGTTGGGCCCCCGCCCCGCGTCATTCCCCTGACCTCGGGAACGGGTCGCCCTCCTTCTCACTTCGGACCCTCACTGCACTTGTCTTATTTATTTTACTACCTACTAAAGCGCTGTTGAACTTGACACTCTCTACGGTGCCTTCTAGGACCCATTCCAGGTTGACGCCTATTATTTATTCACACCCGTAGTTCACAGCCTGATCCTGTCCCTCTTCTTCCGGCTGCTTTTGCAACACGGACGCGTGTGTCTGGATCTCGGCTTCTGTTCTCTCCTGAAGCGGGTACCGAAGCTCTCAGCCTCTCCATTACCAGCTCCCAGCTTGTCATGCCGTCTTTTCCCTGCTGTTGACGACTCCCTGGAGGCCAGCGGGTCTCTGCAGAATTAACTCTCCCTGCACCCCAGGGATGACGGAGGGCAGAGCCGTGCCCTCCCAGCGGAAAGGACCACAGACGCAGGGCCGAGGTGCAGAGCAGAGCCCGGGGACAGGCGGCGTGCCACGAGGGGAGCTCACCCGTCAGGGCGTGGCCGGACCGAGGGTGCCCTCCAGAACCTTCCCACCGGCAGGGGTCTGTAGACGGCCGCTTGGCAGGACCACCAAGGACGCGGCCCTGGTGCAGGATCCGAGGGCAGTGGAGGCGGAGGACCAGCTGCAGCCGTGCTGGTGGCGGAGGGGACACGCGGGGGACGGGGTAGCCCCTGAGGACGGGAGGTGGTGCGAGGAGGACCAGCTGGTGCAGCCGGAGCGTCGGGACAGGCGTCCCGCGAGCTGCAGAGCCAGCGGCCTCTGCCGCCCTGGGGCGGGGGGGTGGGGTGTGGGGGGGTCCCAGGTCCCAGGCTGCCCGAGGGCGCACCGCCTGCGTCTTCTGCAGCAGCAGGGTCACAGCCCCCCGGGCTCCCCACTGCAGGCCCAGGGCCACCACAGACGGGACGGAGACCCACCAGGGACCCGGGAAACAAAGCCGTGAACACAGACGCTGGGCGTGCCGGCTCTTTCTGGGATTTTTATTTCTTTAAAATAATTCATACAAATGGTTACAGTCACAAACATGATTTTAACCAAAATATTGCTAGCCTACCACATCAGCAGGACGGCTCCGCTCGGCGGGCGCGGGGCCCTGGCCCCCGGGGCAGAGGCGCACGCTCTGCCCGCCTGGCGGCGCCGCCTTCGTTTGGAACAAGGGGGTTCATGCCAAAATTAGGAAAGACAGCCTGGGTGTTGCTTTTCTAAATTATCCTAAAAATAAGACAAGCAGGTAGAAAAAACAATGCACTGTGTGGCGTAAAAAGAAAACCGGAGGGATTCATTGTCCTGAGAAGTTTGCCAACTGCCTGGTCCGGGGCGCGCGGCACTCACGGGGCGGCCTGGGCGGACGCCGGCGCTCCCGCGGGCGTCTCTGCCGACAGCTAAGCAAACAAATCCTTGTAATGTTCTAGAGACTGTGCACAGACGGGAACATTCATGACGGAATTAACTACGAACTGCTTTTGCTTAACAAGGACGCGAAGGACACAGGGCAGCGGCTGGCCCTCGGGACGGGACAACTACAGTGACGCGAGGAGGCCGGCGCCACCTCTCACCACCTGGAGCCCGGGCCATCTCTGGAGGCCGCGGCCGCCCGTCGGCGCTGCCCCTGCACACGCCTGTCCGAGGGCGCGGCCCCTTCGGCGCTTGCGGCGGCGGCGAGGCTTCGGAGCTCTGCCCGGGTTACAACTGGTCGCTTGCGTGGTCTCTATCCGCCTCGGGCTTGACGGTTTGGCCTGGAGAAGGCGCGTGGGGCGGGTGGGATACAGGGGGCAGGCCGTGGGACAGGGACATGGCGCTGGGGACAATGCCTTCGACTGCGGCTGGGATGCCACTGGGGGCCACGCCTACCACGCCCGGGGGGTACCTGCTGGGAGAGGAAGGGCCGCAGGTGAGGCCGGGGGCAGGGACCCTGGGCTGTGGGCCCAGCGGAGACGGCGGCAGAGGCAGGTGGCGGCCTTGAAGGCACCCCCGCCCTGCCCCCTCCACGCCCCCCGGGGAACGCCCCCCAGGGAGCTGGTCTTGTGGCCACCAGGCCCCGAAGGCTGCCCCCACGCGTGTCACCCCAACCGTCCAAGTCCAGGCCCCCGCCCACCGGGGGCTCACCTGTAGGCGGCCCCGTTGAGCTCGGGGTGCACCACGGCTGGGTCCACGCTGGCCCAGTGGGTGGCTGCTGCCAGGTGGTCCTTGTTCACACAGTTCTTCAGGCTGTCAGGGATCCGGCCTGGAGACGGCACAGACAGGGACAGTGCCCACGTCAGCTGCCCCCAGGGGGACCCCAGGAGCGTGGGGGCTCGTCGGTGGCATGGGCCACCCCCCTAGGAGCCACAGGGGCCCCGAGGAGCACTCCCGAGGCACTTTGGGATCCTGCCTGTCTGGGCAGCGTCACCCTTGTGGCCCGGGGCCCCTCAGCTCATCAGGGTCTCCGAGCCCATCTGACGGGCCCGGGCATCTCCCGGAGAAGCTGGCAGGGCCCAGCCCAAGAGGTTCACAAGCACAAACCGCTTTTTAAAAGGCGGAGAAAAGATACACGTGCAGAAAGCCCTGTGGGACAGTGAGTGTCACGAGCGTGACACCAGCACCTGGGGCTGTGCGTGTGCAGGGGTCCCCCATGGGGGCTGGTCTCTGCGCAGTGTCCCCGCCAGCGGAAGATGGAGGCGGCCCCCACGAGGGCCTCGGGCCCACCCGCCGCCGGCCGCCGCCCACCTGTGATGGCTCTCCGGATCTCGCGGGCCGCCTCCTCCCGCATCTCGATGGAGGCCTGCTCGCTGTACCAGGCTGCGTGCGGGGTGCAGATCAGGTTGGGAGCGTCCTTCAGGGGGCCCTGGCTAAAGCTACACAGCACGGGGCAGTCAGAGCGCCCAGGCGGGCAGAGGGTGCCCACCCCGCCCAGAGCTGGAGCTACCCTCCGTCTCCCCGGCCCCCATCAGGCGCAGGGACGCGAGCATCCTGGCCCCGCAGCCCCCGAGACTCGGCCAGGCCCTGGGAGGAAGGTCTGCCTGCCACGGGACCTCAGGCTGGGGGCGAGGCCTGAGTCCTCCCGGGCCCTCGGACCCTCGGCGGCCTGAGGCCAGGACTGGAGACCGTGCATGGGCAGTGGGGCCACCCCCCGCCCCCCCCGGCGCCGAGCAGCTCTGTGGCCAGCGTGGGGTGCGAGCCGGGGCAGGGGGGATCTCGGCGACGCCAGGGCGTCACGGGAAGCACCTGAAGGGCTCCGACTCGTGCACGTCCAGGGCCGCGCCGCGGATCCGCCCCTCCTTCAGCGCCTGGGCCAGCGCCTTCTCGTCCACCAGGCCGCCCCGGGCCGTGTTCACCAGGAAGGCCCCTTGTCTCATCTGGAAGACAGAGACCGTGTGACCTGAGGACCCTCCCCAGACCCAACTTCACCCCCAGACCAGCTGCTGCAGGGCTCGGCTGCTGCCCCTCGGTTCAGGTGGCTCTTCTCGTCCCTGTGGGCTCCCGCCCGTCCTGGCCTCACGCCACGGTCCCCGCTGCTGTCCCCCCAAGGCCCCAGCGGCTGCCTGGCCCTAGTCACTAGCCCCACTGTCCACGGGCAGACAGCACACACACCCGTCCCCACACACACACGTGCCCACAAGTGTCCGTAAGCACACCTGCACCAGGCAAGACCCCAGCACACGCCAACATCTGCACAACCTACACGCACAGAACGGCCGGCGCGTGAACAGTGTACACGCGCGGCCACACGCGCGCTCACACGTAAACACAGGACATGTGCACACACACGTGGGTGGGAGTCGTCACCCAAACTTCTCCACCGCACGCGGGTGCGCTGTGCCTGCAAACACGCGCTGTGCATACAGCCACCTGGAAGGCCCGGGGCCATCGGGTCAGGGAAGGAGGCCCCAGGATTCGGGGGGCCCGGTGGGGGCGGTGGCACCAGCAGACCGGCCACCAGAAGCCCGTCTGCCCCTGACCTCGTGCGCCCAGGCTGCACCCTCGCCCCGTGGCCGCCGCCCCGAGACCTGCTTGACGGTGAAGTCGTTGATGAGGTGGTGGTTGTGCTCGTTGAGGCCGCAGTGCAGGGTCACGCAGTCGCTGTGGAAGAGCAGGTCCTGCAGGGTGCTGACCCGCTGCAGCCCCAGCGCCCGCTCCGTGCCGTCCGCCAGGTAGGGGTCGTAGAAGAGCACGTTGAAGCCGAAGGCCTTGGCCCGCAGCGCCACCGCCTGCCCCACGCGACCTGGGGGGACAGGGTGTCACCGCAGCCCCGCCTCGGCTGTCCCGGCTCCCCAGGGCAGGGGCTCCACTCCCAGATGCAGAGGGCCACCGAGGCGGGCCAGGGGCTGCAGGCTCAGGACCGGCCCCGCGCCCTGGAGCCCGGGCCCCTGACCTCAGCTGCTGAGAAGGACACAGGGGCTCAGGGTCCCTCCTCCAGAAGGGACTCTGCCCTGGTGACCACGGGCTGCCACAGTGGAGGCAAAGCAGGGGACCTGGGCAGGCCAGGAGCCGGGAGGGGTGCCACGCCAGGGCTCTGCTCCTGGAGGACGCGCTGCCTCTCGGGCCACAGCAGCCCTCAGGGGACCGCTCTGCTCTGGGCAGCAGGGCACCTGGAAGCAGGCACTGGGCGTCCTGGGAGGGGTGGGGCGCGGGCCGGAGCAGAGGCTGGGGCTGCGGTGCCCAGCGCTAGTTTAGCACGGCCTCCGGGACCTCCCACTCGGCTGGCTGGTCACCTTTACTTTTCATTTTTTCTCTCTTTATGGCCACGCCCACAGGAGTGACCCAAGATGCTGCCGTGACAACGCTGGATTCTGAACCTGCTGCCCACGAGGGAACTCCTGCGGCTGGTCACCTTTGGACCGGGCACCGAGACCCCTGAGCAACACCGCCTGGGGGTGATGTGGCCCAAAGCCATTTGTCCAGGCAAACCGTCCCCCAACATGCCACGTGGGCCGGGCTGTCCCTGCTCTCACACCTCACAGGGCTTGGAGGTGGCAGGGCTGTGGGGCTCGTACCAGCCCCAGCGTCCGCGTGCGCACGCCTGGTGCATCAGGGAGCAGCGCTGGGGAGCGACACCGCGGCCCACAGGCAGCCAGGGCCCTGACCCCTGCACCAGCGCAGGCGCCTCTGCCCCCCACGCTCCCCTTGGCCACGGAAGGCGGTGCCGCGGTGGAGGGCCGGAGCCTGTGGGAAACCAGGAGGATGGGTGCCCGGGATCTGCGGGGAGGTGGCACAGAAGAGGGTGGACGGTGCCACGTGACCTCAAGCGCAGGCGCTCCTGCCCCTCAGGCCGCAGGCCCCTCCCTCCACACTGGCCCTCACCACCCGGCACCTCTGCCCCCAGCACGTCCCCACCCCCCGGTGTGCTGCCTGGCAGGAGGCCTGGGCTGGCCCAGGGCCGGGCCGGTGCCCCTTCAACATCTGTGTGCACGTGGCCACGCCTGCGCTTCCAGGTCAGACCTGCCCGCCCGCGCTGCCCCATCTGGAAACCATCTGGGGCGGGGGCACTTGGCCGCACAGCTGAGCCCCGGCCTCTGCCACAGGGGAGCCACACACGGGGCGTGAGGGGCGGGGGGGCGCACCTAATCCGATGATGCCCAAGGTCTCCCCGCGGATCCTGGCGGCCCCGGAAGCCACTTCTCGGATCTGCTCGACGCTCTGGACCCGCGTGCCCTCCCGCAGCGCCTGGTGCAGCCACGTGGTCCTGCGGTACAGGTTGAGGATGTGGCACATGGTCGAGTCAGCGGTCTCCTCCACGGACGCGGCTGGCACATTGCACACCGCGATGCCTGGGGACACGAGACACACGGGGGCGTCACTGGAGGCCACGTCCCCGGCAAGCCCCTGTCCGCACCGCCTGGGGTCCCGCGGGCGGACAGGCTGGGGAACAGGAGGCGGGACCGCACACGTCGCCATGGCAGCGGGGCCACCCTGAGGGAGGCTCTAGGCCCCCGGCAGCGCCCGGCATGTCCTCGCCCGCCAAGGCCGTGACTGGACCAGAACGTCATGGAGACGGAGCCGGAGACGGGACCGAGCGCGCCCCAGGCACGAAGACACTCGCGTGTGTCCCGGGTTACAACGTACCTCCTTTGCCCGACCCGACCCCCGTCTCCTCCGCCCCAGGGAGGTGGGCTGTGCAGACGGGGTGCACCACCCACACAGCTCGGCCTGAGGGATACCAGTGCCACCCGACGGGGCTGGCGTGGGGCCTGCGGCCCGCCTCCAACCAGGCAGGCTGCAGCCGGATCCGCCTCCTCCCGGTAAAACGGACGGACAAGACAGAAGGTGACGTGGTCTCGGTGAGGACAGAGCCTAAGGCTGCAGAGACCAGGGTCCGGGGCCGTCCTACCCAAGTCCCCGGCTGACTTGATGTCGATGTTGTCGAAGCCGCTGCCGATTCGGACGATGATGCGAAGGGCCTTGAACTTCTCCAGGTCCTCCCGGGTCAGGGTGATGGTGTGATACATGAGCGCGCCCACGGCCTCGTTCAGCACCTGCACAGGGACAGTGCGCTGAGCCGAGGCCGCCAGGGAGTCCGGCCGGGCCTGCGGGCGCTGCAGGCCCCCCGGGAGAGGCCGCCCAGAGCCCCCTCGAGAGGCCCGTGGGGCCCGCAGGGACGGCCCTGACTCGGCACAGGCTTCTCAAGGACACAGAGGGTCCATCGGCACAGGCAGCGCTCGGCACGCTGCCCTCTCCTCGGCCACCGGACTCCAGGCCAGAGCGGGTGGGAGCGGGGAGCACGGGGGCCCCAGGCAGCAAGACCACAGACCTGAAAGGCGGGCAGCACCTCGAGAGCTGCTTCCGGAAGGAGGCAGCCACGAGGCCGCAAGGCCACTTTGCGCTGCCCAGTCCCCATGCAGCGAACACCCCAGTGGGCGTGGCGCCCCTTTCCTTGTGTGGGGTGGGCAGTGTGGCCTTGTGGTGACCGTGCAGGAAGCCTGGCCTCCAGACGGCGCGGGGCGGCCCAGGGCGGTAGGTCACTCCTCTGGGAGGAGTGAGGAGCTGCCACGGCCCCTGCGCACCACCCACCGCGCCACGGACCTTGGGGGTCGCCTCCCTGAGAGGAGGGTTCCCGAGTGGGGCTGGGCTCTGTGCACCCAGGCCCAAGAGGCAGACCTTGCCAGCTGTGACCCCAGTGAGGCCCGGCTGCCTCTGTGTCCCTCGAGCACGGCCGGGGCTCCAGGCCTGAGGGAATCCACGGCCAGTGCAGGGCTCCGGGGCACCTGCCCAGGCAGGGTGCTGTGGTCTTGGGGGGCCACTCCAGGTGAAGCCCACTGGGCCCCCAAGAGTCTGGCTGGCACAGGGAAGAGGTCCCCCCTCAGTGCAGCCCAGAGCCAGTGCCAGCCTGCCTGTGTGTGGCACCCCTAGTTCCCAGGGGCATGCCCAGCTCCACATGGAACGGATGAGGGTGGTGCAGGTGCAGGAAGGTGGAGGCCATACTCCAGGGCAGCGAACAAAGCCCACGGGGTCCGCCAGGCCTCCCCGGGCCAACGGCCAAGGGTGCAGGGTAACCTGACCTCTGGGCCCAAGGGCAAGGGCTGCGGAGCCCGGGCCACCCAGCCAGACACTCCTGTGACCCAGGACAGGTCCCAGTTTACTCCCCCCGACAGGACAGTGTAATCAGGGACGTCTCTTGATACGTGAGACCCAGGAACCCGTGGCTGACATACCTGCTGCCCTCCCCTCCGGCCCGAGCTTCCTCTGCTGACCCTGGGCTCCCTGCAAGAGTGGCTGCTGGACACAAGGGCCCATGTGTGAGCCAAGGAAGCCGCGCGGACTGTGGCTGATGTGGGGGGGGGGGGTGTCACGTAGGACACTGAACCGGAGACGCAGCCTGCGGTGAGAGGGCCTGCCCCGGTTCCCCCGTCCACAGCAGCTCCGCCTCGTTCTGCCTGGACATATGGGCCCAGGATGCCCCTGCTGGTGGATGTGGCCGCAGTGGCCACACAGAAAGGACCAAGGCAGGGACAGTGGCAGTGGCTCTGGTTCCTGCTCTGAAGGCCTGATCTCGGCCCCCGGGGTGGGGGCGCCTATGAGCGCCTGGATCCCCGCCCCCGTCCTGAGGGCTCTCTGGACTGGACGGGCCGGGGCGGACCTGGAGGACCAGTGTGGGCGCCCAGCAGAGGCAGAGGGACTCACAGGAGCAGGTGGGGCGCGAGGGCAGGAGGCAGAGAAGGCGCTGGAGGTCGGCTGTGGGCGCGACGAGGGCCGCGGTGGGGAGGAGAGGGGAGGGGAGGGCTGCTAGGCAGGTGGGCAGGGAGCTGGGGGAGAGCTGGGTGTAGACAGATCTGCTGGTGTCCATGTCTGAGCCAGTGTGGGGAGGGGCGGCCCTGACTCTGGGGCAGATGGATTGGGGGGGGGGGGGGCTGGACGTGGACCCGGGCCTCGGGAAGGGCAGCTGGAGGTGTGCAGGCCCCTGGCTGCAACGGGGCAGCTTCTCCTGGGCCTTCCACCCCGGCGCCGTCTTCAGCGTTCAGACTGTGTCCCGGTGCCGAGGGTCCACGGGCCGTCTCCGGAGCGGGGGGCTCCTGCTGCTCCGCGCGGCTGCCCGCAGAGCGCTTATGTCCACTTCCTCTGGGTGGGAGGTGAGCCCTCAGGCTCTGGTCCTGCTGCCGCTCGCCCAGCGCGGTCCGCCCAGTGGCACTGACCCCCCGGCACCAGGCGACCCTGACCTCACACGCCTGTGCCACCTCGGCTTCTGCTCGCGCTTCTCGGCGTGACCTGCCAGCGAGCTTTCCTGGGTCAGTGACCGCTCATGCCTGGTCCCCGTTCTACTGAGCGTCTCTCCTCCCAGGAACGCGAGCCTCCCAGAGACCAGCGGCCACCCTGGAACAGCCACAGGCCGCCGCTGCTGCGGGCCGGCCTCCAGGGCCCCGGGCCGTGCTGGTTCCTCCCGTTCCCTCCCTGGTTGCAAAGTGGCTGCGATGTCCCCAGGCATGGCATCAGCCTCCCAGAGGCCACTCCCGTCACCCCCCACCAGCTGCATGGCCAGCTAGTGACTGACTGGGTGGGTAACCAGGCCTGCCCGACTGGGCGCTCAGAGCGGTGGCCTGAGGGGTACGCCCCTAGCAGCACTGGGCGGGCAGGCCAGGGAGTTGCTGCTGGGGGGCCCTCCTGGCCCGAGGCTCCCCTCCCCGTCACCTGCGTCACACAGGTCCCATGGGTGCTCACAGGTTCTCGGCTTCCTATCTTTCCAGGTGGGGGTGTTCCCAGAAAACCACCAGAGGCCCTGCTGCCGGGACAGCCCACCACGGCCCCGCTGCGCCCTGCTGTCTGTGAGGCCTGGGGGCGGGGACCGTGTCACCTGTGCCTGCCGGTGGCGTGGCGCTGCTGTGCCTCGCCCACTCCGGCCGGGACACGGTGGAGGAGTCAAGTTTGCCTCCGACCTGCCCGCGCTCAGCAGTTTTCCCTGCATTAATGCTTCTGCTGTGCGGCTGCTTCCGATGCTCTGTAATCCGGCGACCCCCTCGCCACGCGCTCCCTGCAGAACTGCTCACGGCGGGTTCCCTGTGGAGGCTCCAGGGCTCGCTGAGGGCCCTGTGTGCGACAGCGGGTCCAGCGTCCCCAGGCCGCGCGGCTCCCGGCCCTCGGCCGCTTCCTGTGTCCTCAGGGCCCCTGGAGCGGGCTGGCGGCCACCCCACCCACCGCTCGCGACAGCGCCTGTTCTGCGCTTTCCCGGGATCTGCTTTCATTCCTCATTTTTCCTTTTATTTCTTCCCTGAACTCAGCTCCTCCCTCCTGGACGGGGCGCTTCCCTCCGCCCAGGCCCTGTTTCGCATCCCCTCGCGGCCTCCCCGTCCCACGGCGCCCCTCCCCCAGGACCAGGGCGGAGGGCTGTCTCCCCCGGCAGCGCCCCCCAACTGGGCCGGCTTCTCTCGGAACCAGCGTTTCTGGACCCCAGGTCCCTTTCCACGGCTGCGTCCACCCCCTGGGCAGCGGACTTTCTCTAAGCAGCTTCACCGCTGAGGGCAGAAGGCCCTCCTCCACAGGCCGCGGGTGGCAGGTGGGCAGTCCTGCTCGGAAACCCCTTTCCCCAGAAGCTTCGGAGCGCCTAGCACGGGCTGGTCTGGTTCCCGTTCTCCAGCCCCGGTGTTGGTTAAATCCAGAACCTGGATGCAGGCCATCTCGTGGCCCCCAGCACCTGTTCTGGGTTCTGGGCAGGAGAGCAGGAGCTTCCGCTCAGCTCAGGAAGTTTCTTTCACATCGTGTTGATAAAGTGAGTCTCTCCTCCTCAGTACTTAGAGAACGTCTGACGTCCAACAAGCTGTGAGGAGGCAGAATTCCCTGGTCAGGTGTGACCCGTGCGACAAAGCCCGTAGCCAGGTGGTCCAGGGTCCCCACGTCAGCTCCACAGCCACAGGGTCCTGGGTTCCTGTCTTGCTGTCCTGTCATTTCCAACAGATGGCATCTTCCTCTCATGGTCCAGGTGGCTGCCCAGGCTCCAGCCATCACACCTGGTTTCCGGCCAGAAGAAAGAGGGAAGGCGGCTCTGCGTACGAAGCCCACTTCCCTCTCCCTGGGTGGACCTAAGTCACGTGGCCACAGCCGGAAGCACAGTTAGAAGGAAGTGCTTGTGCAGGGCCGTGGCTGCCCTGGCCCGCTGGGCACACACCCCGGGCAGGGGTCTGCGTCGCTCCACTTTCCTAGGCACTTCTTTCTCTTGACCGCACCCTCCACGCAGCCTACTCAAATTGCCGTTTTCTCTCCCATTCGTAATGCCTGAAAGCTCTTTGTAGCTCTCGCGTGGTTTCTTTCTTGCTGCGTCCTGCTGAGCACGTGATCAGGTGGCACTTCAGGACTAAGGACGCTAGTTTCACAGCTCCCACCCCCTTCTTCTGTCTGAATGGGAAAATTCCGTCCCCAGGACGCTTTTCCTACCTGTTCCTCTCTGGCGGGTGAGGCCTCAGCTGTGGCTTCCGGGGAGATGGGGGGCAAGGGCTGGGGGTGCCACCCACCTGCCCGGCAGGGCGAAGATGCCATCGCCGAGGGCCCCATGCTGCTCCTCCCCCAGGCGTCCCCTTACTGGCTTATCTGGGTTTTACATTAACTTGTCGCAGGAGTTTTAGTCAGTTAACGCTTTCAGAAGAAAATGTGTTGCCGTCTTAGTTGTCAAATTTACTGGCAAAACTTGTTTTCATGTTGCTTGTGATTTTTAAAAATTTCTTTTTCGTTCCCCATACTGATTTTTTAAGTATCTTTCTAGTTTGAACCAGTTTAAGATTCGTGAGAAGTTGCCCACAGAGAGGGTCCCGGCGTCCCCGGCCCAGCTACCGCGAGACGGGCTGTCGCCGCCCCTCCCCGCCCCGTCCTGGAGGCGGGACAGGATGATGCCATATGGGTGCCCCTGAGATGCGCTGCCCTCACCAGCTTCACCCGAGCAGGACTCCTCAGTGTCCCCGGGAGGCTGTCCATGAGGAAGAGCTGGCCGCGTGTGGCCAGGGCTCTGCGTGCCCCTGGCCAGCGTTCCCAGCACGCACGCTGCCGCAGTCCTCTTACCTACCAACCGTCTCTTCCACTGGCTTCGGCCCACGTCAGCCTTCAGCTCACAGGCTTTGCTCCCGGCCCATCCCATGCCCCCGGCCCCCGAGCTTTCCGCCAGGGCCTGGTTCCCCGCCGCGGCCCCAGCCCTCAGCCCTGCCTCTGTCCTGGGTCTCGGCTCTGGACGCCCCTCCCGCCCACAGACTCCCGACGGGCTGGTGCGCGGGCCGGGCAGCTGTCGCTCGCAACGGTGCTGTTTCAGATCTTCTCAAATCCTCCCCGAGTCTGCTGCCCCTTCCTGCTGCCCGTTCCTCCTGAGGGTCTCACGTGCTTTCTCAGGCCACGGCTGTGCCAGCAGCCACCCCACCGGCTCCCGTGGGTCCCCAGCAGCGCTGTCTCTGCGGGCTTTCGCTCAGTCCTCAGCCCCGCCGCCTGGCTGTCTTCGGCGAGTGATGGACGCTGCACTAGGAGACTGTTTCCACAAACAACCAGAGGCCCAGCCTGGGGCCTCTTCCTGTGGACAAGGCCTCCTGGTTTCTGCCAGCCGCCCGGAAGCAGGGCGACAGGTGGCCTGCAGCCCAAGAGCAAGGCTTCCCGCAGACGTCACTGGCTGGATGGGACACACGTGAGGGAGCGTCTGGCCCCAGGCTCTCCTTTCTCCAGGGGCCCCGCCCAGGGCGGGTCCAGCGGGGCTCCAACCTCGGCCCTGAAGCCACCTCTTCCAGCCCGGCAGACCCCCCCCGGTCCCGACGGGCAAGGCCGGTCCCCTCTGTGTCCTCAGAGACTCGGGGCAGAGGCGGTCCCGAAGGGCTCGGTCGGCGTGACCTCGAAGAGAAACCAGCTCCACGCACTTCCCGTCGGGGGGCTCCTGAGGTCTGAGGACACGCGTCCTAAGAGCTGCGTGGCGCAGGAGCAGGGCGTCCTGTGCCCACGGTGGGCCGGGGGGGTGCCACTGCACACCGCCAGCACCGTCCCCGCTGCCACGTCCCCCGGGGCCCCTTTCTGGGAGAGAACTGGTTACAGTGGAGGCGGCCCCGCCCCGCCTCCCGCCAGGGCAGGTGCGAGGACGAAGCCGCTCCTGTCCGCTCAGACGGGAGCCCGGGGCCGCCTGCCTCCTGTTGGCGCGGGAGCTGCCCCCCGCCCCCCCGCCCCGTACCTTCTCATGGATCTCCTGCGTGGACTGGGCGTCACAGAAGGCCACCGTGGCCACGTCCTTGAGGATGGGCATCTCCACGGTGCAGTCCCGGCCGTCTAGCAGCGCCACCAGGGGCCGGGGGTGCATGGGCCCGTTCATGATCGGAGGTCGGACGCCTGCAACGACAGAGCCAGACGCTCAGCCTCCTGCGGCAGCGCCGAGGGCCTCCAAGTCCACGTGCCCAGCCACCCCGCGTTTCATCCAAGTAAGTTAAAAGCCAAGGGGACAAACGAGCTTGCGTCCACTACAGCTCCCCGCTGCCTGCGTGGAGGGGGCAGTGGTGACCGTGCCTCCACAGGCAGGCCTCAGGGACAGAGCCCCAGGCAGCCCCACGCTCCAGCCAGCGTCCCGGCACCGCAGCAGGCAGACTGGGACGTGAGGGGCTTGGGGGGCGCGGTGCCGCAGAGGGGCAGCCCAGGCGCGGGCAGGGACCCCGGGCCAGCACCGTCTCCCCTTGGAGATTTGAGGGCGAAAGACAGCAGCACAAAGGCAGAAGAGGTTCACACACTGGGGAGCGGCCAGTAGCCCTCGGCGCCCCCGGACGAGATGGGCGAGACGTATTAACACCCACTCCTTCCACGCGAGCCCCGGCCAGGACCCGGGTCGAGACCCGAGACTCCACAGGTGACACACAGGACAGCAGCGGCCACGTCGGCCAGACCACGACCCCGCAGAGCACACCCAGGGGGCTGACCGCGACCCTCACGGCGGCACACGGGGTGCAGGATGAGAAGTGGGAGCGGTCGCCGCGACGCTGCACGGCCCCCGGCCTGCTGCCGCAGCCGCTGCCCCCAAGGGGAGCTGCTCACCCCGCCCGCAGAGGGCGAAGGTGCCAGGGCCCCCCCGCCCCGGGAGGCTCTTGGCGCCTCCCTGCCACGGCAAGCCGTACCCAGGCCCTCTCCACTGTGCGACACGCGCTCACAGCCAGGAGCCATGCGACGGCGCCTCTCTCTCCAGCCTCACTTGGAGAACAACGGCTTTTTACTTATTTTTTTTTTTTATCTTTTTAATTGTTTTTATTTAGCTTTTAAAAAAAATTTATTTTACCTTACTTTTTTCTTTTTGGGGCCACGCCTGCAGCATATGGAAGTTTCCAGGCCAGGGGCTGAACTTTCATTCTCAAGGACGTTGTGGCAGGTTCTTAACCTGCTGAGCCTCTGTGGGAGCTCCACCTTTTATTACTTATTTGGCTATGCCCACAAGAGTACAGAAGTTCCCGGGCCAGGGATCCAACTCTTACCATAGCCGTGACGATAATGGATCCTCAGCCCCCTGAGCCACCAGGGAACTCCCCACCTTTCCCTTAAAATGTTACTTATCTGAGGCGTGGTAAACACCTGCTCCCAGCCTCGCTCAGCTTTCCTCTTAGCACAGGGATCCGCCATCACGAGAACCAAGCCCTGAGCATCCACGACGGGTTCTCAGCCGTGACGTGGTTGCAGAGCCGTGTGCCGAGACCACCGTGGAGGGGGGCCGGGTGCGGGCAGACGGGAACCCCCGAGGGAGGACCCCGTGACCGACGGGACGGCCCCTGACGTGGTGTCAGGCCTCGGGACCCCACGGCTGGGGCCGGGCCAGCTCTTGGGTCTCAGCAACGACAGCCTGACCCACAGTGAGGCCGCAGGACCGTCCAGAAGAAAGCCCGTGCCAGCGGCCTGGCTGAGCTGCGGCCCCCCCGGGGATGCTCCACAGAAACAGACCCCAGCTGCCTGCCCCCGGGCACCTCCAGAAACGCAGCAGCGGGCCCCACGGCGGGGCGACCCTGTCCTGACCCGCGCGGGGCACCGGCCGGCTGCGGGCGGTTTGGCGCTCCAGAGCCCCCACCAACCTGACATCTCTTAATACAGGCTCGGCTTCCTCGACCATGAATTCCGCTTTTCAAAGCGTCTATCTTCAGAATCCCCTGCAGAACCGCGTCCTGTCACTGGATGCTCATCCCGCGTCTTTAATTGTCTCGAACCAAAGCTCCTAGGCTCCCGTCCACAGCGGCCACCGAGCCTGCGCCGGGTCAAAGTCTGACTACAAATTAAACACAAGAGACACGTTAAACTCCACGGAGCGTCGGCTGGCACGCACGAGCTGCAGGAGGTCCTCGGGGGGGAGCCTGCCCTGCACCCTCGATCCCACCACCTGGAACGGGGCCGGCCAGCGTGGGAGCGATGCGGACGCCCGAGGCTCACCCTGAGGGTCACCTCCATGCGCCCAGGCCCCCACCCCGAAGCCCCAGTGCGCACGAGCTGCTGTGCTAGGAGGCGTGGAGAGGTGGGCGCAGGGAGCGGGTCTGTGGCCGGTTCCAGAGGCTTCTATCTCACGCGGCCGGTCGCTTCCTGGGCCCTGAGATGGGGTCTGGGGAGCGGGCTTCCCACGAGGGCTGATGCGGACACTGCCTCCTGCACCCCCCGCAGGCCCGACGTGCGCACAGTCCTCCTACCAGCGTGGCCTGCGGCCTGACAGGGCACATGCGTAGGTCACATGGCCGGCAGGGACACGGGATGAGGGGCTCGGGGCCGGAGTGCACAGGGAGCGCGTCCCGGCCTCCGAAGGCCCCTGCGCCGTCTCAGCCTGAGCCCCCCACGGGCCGAGCCCGACCCCAAGCCCGGGGGCCCCGCGGACCGGCCCCGCACCACCGCAAGCCCAGGGCCTACGCCGCCTCCTGACAGCCTGGCCTGGGTTTCCAGCCCCCGCTCCCCAGGGCTGCGTCGCTGCCTTCGTCCTCGCAGGGCGGCCTCACAACCCCCGTGGCGCAGGCCCCCTGAACCCACACAACCCTCGCTGGGGGCTCCTCGTCCCAAGGGTGGCCGCACCCTCAGGAAACGCACAACGCGGGAAGTCACGACGGGCCCACACCGCAGACAGCAGGTGCTCCTGGGGGTCAAGCAGTCCCTGAAGAAAGAACGTCCTGAGTCACAGAACAGCGGGTGCCATCCTGCACCCCACAGACCCTCCAGGGAGCCTTGGGGGCTGTCCTGGCAGCCCACCTCACCTCTGCCCTGCTCTTCACCAGAGGGTGTGGGCACAGCGGTGCGTGGGGGGGGGGGGGTCCCCGGGCCAGAGAGCATGCCAGCTGCCAGCACACTGGCCTTGCCCAGGGCCTCGGCTGGCTGGACACGGCTCCCCTGGGGCCAGCCTCTCCTGCTTCCCAGGCCTCGGTCCCGGATCGCAGTGCAGCCAGGTGGGTGGTGGCGCTGCAAGTGGGCTCCAACCCATGGCTGACTGGGCAGAGGCAGGAGAGTGCCACGGACAGGGCCCCCAAAACAGACAACCGCGCCTCGCGAACCCCGCTGTCTCAGCCCTGCTTTCAAAGTCAGCCACAAACTTATTCCAAGTTGGGCAGTAAGTCCAGCTTCCTGCGCGAGGATTCAGTGTGTGCAGATGCTGGACGCTTGGGGGGAGGGGCAGTGTGTGCAGCTGCTGGACACTCGGGGGGGGGTTGGTGTGTGCAGGTGCCGGACACTCGGGGGGGGGGTGTCGGTGTGTGCAGGTGCCGGACACTCGGGGGGGTGGGCAGTGTGAGCAGGTGCCAGATACTTGTGGGGAGGGGCAGTGTGTGTAGGTGCTGGACACTTGGGGGGGGGGCAGTGTGTGCAGGTGCCAGACACTTGGGGCGGTGGGCAGTGTGTGCAGGTGCCGGACACCCGGGGTGGGGGGGTGTCAGTGTGCGCAGGTGCCGGACACTCGGGGGGGTGGGCAGTGTGTGCAGGTGCCGGACACTCGGGGGGGTGGGCAGTGTGTGCAGGTGCCGGACACCTGGGGTGGGGAGGGGTCGGTGTATGCAGGTGCCAGACACTCGGGGGGGGGGGGGTCGGTGTGTGCAGGTGCCGGACACTCAGGGGGGTCAGTGTGTGCAGGTGCTGGACACTTGGGGGGAGCAGTGTGCGCAGGTGCCGGACACTCGGGGGGGGGGGGGGGTGGGCAGTGTGTGCAGGTGCCGGATACGGGGGAGGGGAGGTGTCAGTGTTTGCAGGTGCCGGACACCCGGGGTGGGGAGGGGTCAGTGTGTGCAGGTGCCCGACACTCAGGGGGTGTCATAACCAGGCGTCTGGCGACGAGGCTTTCTTCAGTTTTCTCCCTAAATCCTGGAGCAACCAGGGTGGGGTGCGGCCGAGAACAAGGGGGGTGTTTCCAGCCAGGCCTTCCACGGTCACCTGTGCTCCCGCCCATCAGAGGAGCACCTGCACACCCGCAACACACCTGACGTCCACAACACGTCCCTGCACCCCCAGGGCCCAGGCTCCGTGTCCCAGCGGCGCCATAAGGTGGGCGCTCAAGGCACATCCAGCAGGCAGCCACCCCAGGGCCCTGCCCAGAACTCCAGGACGGGTGCTGGTGCCCTTAAGCACAGCAAAGAGCAGCGGGGGTGGGGGGGGGACAGAGGAGACGAGCGGGGACAGAAGGGGACAGGAGGGAACGAGGGGCAGAGGAGACAGGAAGGGACAAGACAGGGTGGGGAAGGAGAGATAGAGGGACAGAGGGGGATGGGAGGGACGGAAGGGGACAAAGGAGACAAGGGACAGGGGAGACAGGAGGTGCTAAGAGGACAGAGGAACAGGAGGGGACCAAAGGGGAGGACTTCAGCTGTGACAGGACATCACACCAAGGGAAGATCACACAAGGCGAGCTGGGTCTGGGCGCGGACACTCTCGCGCCATCTGCGTGATCTTCCGAGAGTCCGGACCCGGCCTGAAATAATCCCTTACTTCACAGAAGGGGGGTGGGGAGGGGCCGCAGCCCCAGAGGACAGCCTCCCCTGGGTGCCCAGAGCCGGAGCGCGCCCACTCCCCTCTGCGCCCCGCGGTCCCCCTGCCTGGCGGCCCCGCCCAAGGCACCCCAGCATGTGGCTGCTCTTGGAGGGCCCAGGGGCTGCAGCTGGCACACTCTGGGGTCCCCTGAGTCGCTGAGGCCTTAGACCAGTCTCGGGAGGTTCCTGGCACCCAGGTCTGCAGGAGGCCCAGGGGTCCCGAGACCCCGGCCCTGGGCCACGCCACGCCCTGAGCGTCCCCGACTGGCTCACGCCTCCACCTGCAGCGCTACCCATGAGTATCTCAAACTCAAGGCACCGGTCCGTGCACAACCCGCTTCCCTCCAGCCCCAGTTACTGCCCCCAACCCACACCCCGACGGGACAGCCACCGACAGGGTCTCTCACCCTCCGTCCGGTTCAACAGCCCGTCTCCCTGGACCCATGTGCCCCTCACTCCACCGGCCTCGGCCCGCACCCTGCAGCCCTGGTCCCTGTAGCGGGAGCCCAGCGCACACACAGCCCTCGGCACCCTCTGCCCCTGCGGCCTGTCCCTCCTTCTACGTGGGGCAGGCCCCTTGGCAGGGATGGGTCCTTCACCTGACTGCCAGTCAAGACCTCCCGAAAGCCACCCCCAAGGCAGGGCTCTGACAACCAGGGGGCGCCCACCCACCTGCCCCGTGTCATTGGGGACCCGCACCCCAGCTGGCTCTGAACCTGTCACCTGCCTAAAGAACCACACCTCCCCAGCTCGACCCCCAGCACAGGGCAGGCTCTGGCTGGGCGGGTGCTGAGCCCCTGCGGCAAAAGCCAGGGAGCTCTGGCGGGCGCTGCGGGGGCCCCTGGGCAGAGCACAGCGGAGAACCTGCGGCAGGACCGCCCCCCACTTGGCCTCGCACCTGCCAGGGTCCTGCACGCGTCGGAAACCAAGGGTGCCCGGACCCATGGGGGATAAAACCTGTGAAAAAAGGTGTGGACGTGTCACCAAGGCTCTTCCCCAGGCCTGTTCACCCCTGGCCCCGTTCTCACCCGTGCACACGTGTGCGGCGGGGTCCTGCTGGGATGCCCAGCAGCCCAAAAATGAGAACTTCGTCCTTGTGGAGAGGACGCACGCTTGTCACGGCTTGACCTGGGACTTAGGGACCGTCACCTTCCTGCCTTCCACGAGGCACGTTTCACAGCAGCTGCAGCGAGACTCACGGGGGCCACCCCCTCCAGGGCCCAGGGGCGCTGCTCAACTCAGAAGTCGCAGGCTCAGAAAGACCTGGGTAGCCACGGCCAGCCCGCCGGAGCCCGAGGAGGGCCCACAGGGCCCCCTTCAGGGTGGCAGCGCCGGGCCCCACCTCACCCCCCAGCTGGCCCCGGTAGGATTTCTTCTGAGCCACCCCAGGCTCTGGGACTGTCGGGGGGCAGGAGAGACCACCTGCCAGGGCAGCACGGGCAGAAACCACGCAGCGGACAAGAGGGCCATGCCAGTGAGTGGTCTGCGGCTGAGCCTCGGGAGGACACGGTCTGCGGCGTGGGGCCCCCCCGGGGGCAGAGGGAAGCGCAGTGCGGATCGCCCCCCACCCGACGGACGTGCCCCCCGGGCTCTGAGCCCTGCGCCCACGCCACCAGCGGGGGAAACTAGGAGTCTTCTAGAAGGAGCGTTCCCACAGGACAAAAAGCCTCAGACACAGCTGCCTCTGCCCGGAGCCAGGGACCAGCACTAGGCTCTCCCGGGAAGGGGCTCTGGGGGCAAATCTCTCAGTCCCACGGCAGGCAAGGCCCCAGGGCGCTGACACAGGACGGCCAGGGGAGGGGGCAAACCATCAGAGAGAAAAGCCCCATCGTGGCCCCAGTGCCTTCGCGCGGCCAGCTGCCCAAAGAAGCCCCCGCCAAGCGACAGCTGCTGCTGGCCGACCCCAAGGGCCCTGCTGGGGCGGAGAGGAGCTCAGCTCGGCCGGGCCCTCCATGCAGCCGCTCATCAGAAAATCACCCTCCCCGCTGCAGGCACAGGGGTGGCTCCAGCCTCTCGGACCAGGGGCTGAGTAGGGGCTGCCCACAGAACCAGGCACCCCCTCCTGAGTGTCCTGAGGCTGAAGAGGCGGGAAGGGGAACCCCGCACGCAGCTGGGAGGGAGGAAGGTCCAGCTGCCCAGACACCGCGGCCCAGCCGCCCCTGCTCCCTGGAGCAGGAGAATGAAGGGTGCACGTGCCTGCCGGGGGACAGACACAGCCCAGCCTTCCCAAGCAGCGACGCCCCAACCAAAACACGTGCACGCCCAGAGACCACGGTAAAACCCAGCCTGTGGACAGACAGACCGCCTGCAGGAAGGGCGGCCCCAGACCGAGGCGGCCCCAGCCAGAGACGCCACCGCGACGAGGGCCGGCAGGACCCACACAGCTGACATTCTGGGACAGGAAGGACAATGACGCCGAGCCCACGCAGCTACAGCAGAGGCGCTGCCCCCGGCCCTGCCCTGTCCTCTGCTCCATGGGCCTGGTCCCAGCCCTGTCCTTGGCCCCTGGCCCTTCCCCCAGCCGTGTCCCTCCCTGCCCCCAAGTCCCCAGTCCCGGCTCTGCCCCTGGCACGGGCCCTGCCCCTGGCACGGGCCCACTCATGTGACCCCACGTCTCACACTGCCGGCCCACTTTAGAGATACATACAGACGGTCCCATAAAGGGCCCAAGATTATGCCCCAGTCACCAGGGCTCAGCCAGGGCCCCCGGAGGCAGGTCTGTGCTCCTGCCTGCTGTGGTCACTCCTCCAGAGGCTCACAAGAGTGGACAGGCTGCACTGACCCACAGGGCACCCCCAAACGTTCACGCTGCTGAGAAGCGGCTTCCTCCTTAGTGTTTGCCTGCATATGTTTTCAGGCAAATGAAACTGCGACCTGTGCAGAGGGAGAAGGAGGGAGCTGGGGGGGGACGCCTCCATGGATGTGACGGTGGTCCAGGCTCTGGGCCCCCATCTGCAACCCGACTCTCCAGCCACCCCGAGAAGAGAGAGAAGCAGGAGCTGGATGAGGGGCTCACCTCGGTCTCCTCAACTCAGAGCACCCGGAAGCGAACCCATCCCATCCCGCTTCTCGAGGGTGATGGCTCCTAACCAATCACAGAGAAGAGCATCACCAGAAAGGGGGCTGCCCCAGCCAAGTTCCGGCTGCCTGCTTAAAGGCCCTCCCTCTGCAAGCCCAGGGGCGCGCCTTCCCTAGCCTGCAGGTTGGCACCAGCTAGAGAAAGCTCCGCCCAAAGCTCAGGGGCCATGCTAGTTCCCCCCCCCAACCTGGTCCGCGATCCCTGATCTATAGGCTCCAGTGGCTGGGCGGCAGGAGAGGACGGAAGAAGCTGCGGGTGGCGCCTCTCCCGCCACCCCAATCACAAGGAGGCCCTAGGCCAGCTACTGGAAGCCAGGAGGAGCAGGGACTGTGCAAGGTGGCAGGACAGGTGGGCACGACGCGGCGGAAGTGGCCGGATAGGGATGTAGACAGCGGCCAGCAAACCAACACCACCCCGGGGGGGCCCCCCACCCGGCCTTCCCCGGCCAGCCCCAGGCTCAGGGCCCCAGTGCTGCCGGGGGCACGGATGGTGCCTGCTCCTGTCACTTCTCAAAACAAGAGCGGCATAAGGTGCCTGGGGACAAACAGAAGCGGGTCACACCACTCTAGGTACTCAGGTGGAAACAGACAGGCTCAGAGAAGGAGGCGGGCGCCCTGCTGCCACCTCCGCCTGGTGAGCGGGAAGGGCGCCGCCTCGGCAGACGCAGCACTTCGGACGTTTCATAAGCCGGTGGGGATCGAAAGGGCGAGCAAAGCGTGAGGGAAGACACCGCGCCGCGGATTCGCGGAGGGCCGCTTCGGCTCCGCAGTCCGGCCACGAGCGACGCCGGGTCCCCGATCGGCGCGCCAGACCGCTCCGCAGGGCCCCACCAGCAAGGGCTGCGCCAGCCTGGCGGGGCCTGCACCCTGGGTGCGGGGGTCCCAGGGCCCCCGCGCCCCTTTGTGTCACCTGCGCAGGCGGGTCGGGCGGCGGCGCACGCGCACTCGCACGCAGCAGCACGCGCACGCGCGCGGCGCTCCCGGGCCCCGCCCCCGGCCGGAGGCGCGCCGGCGCCGGCGCGCACGCGCACTCGCACACAAAGCCGGGCCCGCGCCCGCCCCGCCCGCCCCCGCGGCCCCGCCCCGCCCCGCCCCCGCGGCCGGAAATGCGCGCGCGCGGCCTTACCGAGCGGCAGGCCCTTGTTGAGCAAGTGCGAGCTGCCCATTGAAAGGCGCGGGCGGCCGCGGGCTCCGACGAGTCCGGCGCGCTCCGCCGCGAGCCCGGCGCGTGGGGCGGCCTGGGCGCCGTCCGCTGCTCCACCCGCTCGCCTGCGCCGGGCGCCGCCGTGCCGAGCCGCCGCGCCGCGCCAGCAGCCGCTCCACCGGGCGGGGACAGGGCGCGCGCGCGGGCGGGGCTTCCGGCGCGGCGGCCTCCTGTTTCCAGGCGCGGGCGCCGCGCAGGACCACGCGGACGGCTGCAGGCCGCGCCCGCCCGCCCCGCCCGCCGCGCCCGCCGCGCCCGGCCTGCGGGCTCCCCCGCCCCCGCCGGCCGCGCCGCCCCGCACCCGCACATGCACCTGCCCAGCACATGCAGACTCACTTGCTGAGAAGCCCCAAGGCCCCGCCTGCCCGCACACGCACCTGCCCCGAACCCTCCAGATCCCACCTGCCCCCACGTTCACCAGCCCTGAACCTGCCAGGCCCCACCTGCTTGTAATCCACTGGGCCTTGACTGATGGGCTGAACTTGCTGTCATCCGCACCCTCGGGGCCGCACCGGTCTCGCACCTTCCTGCTGGCGGCTGGGCGAGCGAATGCGCTTCTGGGTACCGGTGGTTTGAATGTCCTTTGGACTCCTGGCGGCTGCAAGGTCGTGGGAGGCAGCGGCACAAACGCGGGAGGGTTTCTCTGGGAAACCCTGGCCTTGTGCTTGGGTTCCAGGGACCGAGGAGGGCGTGTCTGGGCGGAGCAGCCTGGACAGGAGTCCCCAGGACAGCTGCTCGAAGCCAAGGGCAGGGACTTGCCTAGGTCTGGGGTGGGGGTGGGGGTGGGGTCCCTGGGAAGCAGCCAGATGTGGCTGAAGCAGGTGTCAGGGTGAGCACCGCCTCAGCCCCAGAGAGAGCACCTGGGCTTAGTTCCAGAGTCCAGAGGGGACCTGCCACCCAAGGGTCATGGGGGCTTTCAGGGTGGGAGCTAACCAGGTCTCCCGGGTGAGGTTACGGGGGCAGGGCCCAGGAGACTCTGGAGACCTTTCTCCCCAGACCCACACTGTCCTGGGAGTTGCGTTGCTACGAGGTGGCCATGAGGATGGGCGGTATAACTCTCTTCCCAGGTAAAAAGATTTTTTTTTTTTTTTAGGGCCACACCCAAAGCACATGGCAGTTCCCAGGCTACGAGTCAAATCAGAGCTGCAGCTGCCAGCCTGCACCACAGCCACAGCAACGCAAGATCCTAGCGGCATCTGTGACCTACACCGCAGCTTGATCGGAAGCCAGATCCTTAATCCACGGAGCGAGGCCAGGGATCAAACCTGCATCTTCATGGCTGTTAGTCGGGTTCTTAACCTACTGAGCCACAACGGGAACTCCAAAAATCACTTCCTTAAAAGGCAACAGCCGTGACCAGCACTCAAGTGTTGGTACAGTTGATGAAACATGATGGGCCATCCTGAAACCAACCCTGTTGTCTATACATCTTTAAAGTCCATAAATCAGAGAAGTGTGAGTGGACGCAAGAAAGCGTGACGAGAACTGGGTGTCTGTCTGTAAAACAGATGCTTGTAACCTCTCTGAAGATATGTTATGCCTCTATGAAAACACCTCCTAAACTGGATTAACTAGGACATGTGGGGAAATGAGAAAATAGGATGTGGTTGATCATTCAGCAAATCTCTTCGAGAACTTTCCTAATCGCAGACACCAAACGCGTCTTGGAGGGAAGATCAGAATTCCAGACCTGGCGCCTGTCTTGTGCACACACCCCGCCCGTTGTCTCACTCCGCGTGGTCCAGGGCAGGATCCCGGATGTGGTCTGGCCCGCCTCCGCCAGCTCTTCCTGTCCTGTCTTGGCACCTCCCGGCCTGAGACCCAAGGTGTCCCTTGATACCTGTTCTGGTACCATCCCGGGCCCTTGGCCTTCTTAACCCATAGAAATTGGAAAGTGGCCGGACAGGTGAACTCCGGCAAGGCTTTCCTGGCGCCCCGGTTGCAGCACGGGCCGGGGTGGGCAGCAGACCACAGTTCCCTTGCTTGTTCGCCCACGGGGCCAGGGGGCGGGGGGGGGGGGCGGGCTGACTCCTTACATGGGGTGTGGGTAGGGGTGGGTGCAGGGTTCAGGCCAGAGGGGCGGTTTAAGTGGCCTGCCCACGTCTTGGGTGGCACTGTGTGCGCAGGAGGCCCGCACGGTGCTCTGCTCTCCATCTCCTCTCGTCAGAAGTGGCGATGGGGCTTTTAGTCTTTTTGTATCTTCCTGCCCCTAATCCGCCCCACCTGCCTGCCCACAGGTATTTTTAGTCCCTTGTGGTTTCTTTGTATTTGTTGCGGGAGGAGATGTTTGCCCAGGTGCAAGCCTTGCAGCTTCTGCAGCAAAGGGTCCCGGGTCCCAGGTCCTGGCCTGCTCACTCCGTCCACCTCGCAGCCCCTGCCCAAGGTCACCCGTGTCCCTCAGTCCCTATGAGTGGCACAGTGAGTGGTAACATAAATCAGATTCCATCATCCCCTACGCTAAACCCTGTAGGGGAGTTCCTGTTGTGGCTCAGTGGTAACGAACCTGACTAGAATCCAAGAGGACGTGGCTTCGATCCCTGGCCCTTCTCAGTAGGTTAAGGAGCCAGCATTGCCGTGAGCTGTGGTGTAGGTTGCAGATGCAGCTCCGATTCGACCCCCAGCCTAGGAACCTCCATATGCCGCGGGTGCGGACCTGAAAACAAAACAAAACAAAAATAAACCCTTGTAGGGCTTGTCATTGCGCTGCAAGGGGTGTGGCAGCTTTTCCCCAGGCCTCCTGCTACCCTGCTACCCTTGCTTCCAGGAGCCCCTCCCTCCCACCCCCACAGGCCTTTGCACTTGCTGTCTGCAGGCCTTCCCCTATCTTCCGCCCCCGTTCTCCTCTGCCCTACCTGGCGTAGGGCTTGCCTTCCTGTCTGGGTTCCACTGTGCCGCCAGCCCCCTGAGGGCAGGCCTGCTCTGCCCCTCAGGCCCTGAGCGGGAGCCTGCTCCCCAGGCACCGGACAGGAGGGCCTGACGCGGCATTCCCACAGGCCTGGCCTCCTTGCTCCTCAGTCCTCAGGACTGGTCAGAGGCACCAAGGCCACGGATGCTCTCCGGGCCCCCTCCCTCCTCACCCTTCTGCACGTGGCCCCAAAGACCCCGAGTCGGCAGACGGGGTTGGGCGGCAGAGCAGGAGGCCCAGAGAAGCTCAGTCCTGGCCCCAGTACAGCCCCCAAGGTGGGGGGATGGCCCCGGGATGGGGGCTCCTGCCAGCTCGGCCGCCACTCCTGCTGAGGCCTCACCCAGGGAACTCGCTGCCCAGGGAGCGGGGGGCGGGGGATGGGAGGAAGCCTAGCCCTTGGCTCTTGGCAGGACCGCGTTTGGACCCAGGCCGTCCTGGCCCCTGGGCTCTGCCTCCCTGACTTGCCAATGTAGGGGGCGGCTCCCAGGCCTCCCCGCGGGTCACAGGGCTGCAGCCGGGCTTCTGAAGGATGGAGAGAAGTTTTCTAATGCAGGAAGTTAATATTTGACTTTCCTCTCCACAGACAAGAAAAGACCCTTTGTCTTTCGGTGATTCCGAAAAGTTGCATGATTTTACACCAAGGCCAGGGTGGGCCTCGGGGCGCTCCCATGGGTGGCGGGAGGCGCCCGCTCCCTGTGATCAGTGGTCTCCTACCCGCTGAGCTGCGGCCTTAGGCTCCAGCCTCCCTCCTAGTGGAGGGGCCCGACGGCTCCCCTGGGCACGCTTCCCAGTCTCGCAGCCACTCAGCCGCGGGCCTGAGGCTCTGTGCTGTCTTATGCCCGCGTGGGCTGAGCAGAGGGGAGGGCCCAGGGTGATGGATGCGGATGGTGTCGTGCCAGGGGAAGGGGCAGCCTGGCACAGGTCAGGGATGCAGAGCCGAGCCCGGGGGCGGGGGGAGGGACGAGGAGCTCGCAATGCCAAGGCTTGGGTTCTATTCCCAGCGCTGGATGGGGCGCTGCACTAGGCCGCCTGGGAGAGACCAGCCGCGGCTGCAGGTGGTGGGGCCTGGAGGCCTTGGGGTGGAACCTGAGGGTCAGGCTGCGTCTCCTCCGCAGGGAGACGAGGGCGGCAGGTCTACCAGGGAGCAGTCGCTGCCCAGCTTCTCCCTGCGTAGGAAGGGAGAGGGCGGCTGGGCGCTGAGTGTGCCCACGCTCCAAGGCAGGCTTTGGGCTCCAACAAGGGGGGCCGCCCAGGATTGGGCCGTCCCAGGCAGAAGGAAAGTTCCTTTCCAGGCTCCCTGTTCCTCACAATTTCCCTTCGTAGTGGCAGAGTCAGCGCCAAGGAATTGCATAGGTGCCACTCAGACCCAGCGTCCCCCTGAGCCCTGCTCTCCTCTGCGCGGCCTCCCCGCTCCCCCTCCTCCCACCGCACGGCGCCCCCACCCTCAGGTGGGCAGACCCAATGGGGCGTTTGAAACCGAAATGGACAAATATCTACAATATCTGTCATCCAAAGACTGAGAGCTGCCATGAGCCTCTGTCGGACTCAGTGTTTCAGCCGTCAGATGAGAATAACGACAGGGACCTTCAAGGTGCTTGCAACTAAGTGCCGAAGCCCAGGGCGGTGGAGGGCTGCGGGGGCTGGAGGATGGGGGGACGCAGGGAGCCACCCCCCTTGTTCTTCCCCCTCCAGGTCCTGGGTTCCTAGAAGAGGGGAAATAAAAAGTCACCTGTTTGGCAGGCCCACTGGGACTGAGACAAGGCCTGCACCCGAAGGCGGCTTCTTCCCCGAACAGCGCCCCCTACCCCCACCCCCACCCCACCCCCCGCAGCCAGCCCCCCTGTGCCCAGCCCTCTGACCTCAGAAGGCTCTCCTAGTTAGCGCAGGGTCGTGACCTTGGCTATTCAGGGAGGAAATGCCCTGCCCAGAGTTCCTCTTGAGACAGGTGTTGATGGTGAGTTTAGTAAAACCAGGGAACTCGCTGGGTTTCAGATGAGTGTAATGGATTGAATCATGCCTGTTTTTATGTTGGGGTCCTTACGCCCAGCAGCCACGGTGCTGCAGCCTTGATCTTGAACGTCTGGCCTCCAGAACTGGGCGGCAACGAGCCTCTGTTCCTACGTAAGCTGCCCATTTGTGGTCCTTTGATATGGCGGCCCCAGAAAACCGGTACGGGGGGGGGGACGGCCACTGTTCCGAAGACAGGACCAGACGATGATCTTAGACATAAAGCCAAGGGGGCCTCTGGCATCACCCAGGATGGCAGAGCCCTCGAAACTCCTGCTGCGGAACGTGCAAAGACAAGGCGGAAGCAGCAGGCTTTCGGCGAGCCCCTGAGTTCACGAGCAAGTCAGGATGTTCCAGGAGACGGAGACGAGCAGAGTGAGAGTGGAGTGGCTGCACCCTGGGAGCGCTGGTCCCAGGATCCCAGGCTGTGAGTCTGACGGCCACGTTGGCCCTCGTGAGACAGGCGCCAGTAGAGCGGCCCCTTCGGGAGGAGCACAGACGAGGAGGCCCTGCACCTGGGCTGCTCCGACGCCGGCTCAGAGGTGCGGAGCTTTCTCAGGTTCCCCAGTCTGGGCCCCGTCACCCTTGCAGCAGACCAGCCGCAAAGAACGTGGGCCTGGGCCAGCCTCGCCCAGGGGCCTGGCACGGAAGCACATGGGTAGCCACGCTGGGGGGAACCTCTCCATCCTGCCCCGGCTGATTCCTGCCAGCAGAGACGAACTCACGTTCGCAAAGGTCAGGACACGCCGGGAGAGGGCCACCGCCGGGAGCCCCGGCTGCGAGCGGCTCTCCAGACAGCGCGTCAGGACACTAGAGACAGGGAAGGGCTGGCGGAGTCGGAGGGAGGGCGAGCACGTCGGGACAGACCCCCAGGGGAGAGCAGCGTGTTGGAAGGGGAACCGAGTGGAACATCCGAAGGGAAACAACACCCACGGGAAGGCACTTCCCCGGCTGAGCTCTGACGAGGCCGGTCGAGCCCGCGTCCGCAGGCCCCGCACCACGTGTGGCGGGAGCACAGGCAGCAAGGCCCGGAGCATCTGGAGGACGTCCGCCCGGCAAACTGCAAAGAAGCAGCTCCCGAGAGACAAGCACGGAGAGATCCGACCCGCGGGATGAAAGAAGTGAAGCCTCAGACTCGGGAACACCGCGAGTCTGAAGCTGGGAAGAAAGAAACGGAGCTGCACGCGTGCGCTCGAGAGGGAAGCCGGGGAGTCCAAAGGACGACACATCTAGAAGAAAGAAAACCAGTCCGGTACGCAAAAGTAGCCACGGTGGCAGCCGACTTGGCAATCATGAGGATGAAAACAAGCAATCGTATGACCTACTTTTTCGAAGCCTCAAGAGAAAATTCTATCGACTGGGGATTTTTACACGCAGCATTGTTACCTGTTATGCGGTAAGAAATTACCCCGCAACTCAACCGCTTAAACACATGTAGTATCCCACGGTTTCTGCGGGTCAGGAATCCGCCGAGCTGAGAGGGGGCCTCGGCCGGATGATCACGCAGGCTGCAGTCGCGGTGTTGGCCTGGGTCGGTGTCTCAGTTGAAGGTGTAACCGGGAAAGGGTCTGTTTCCAGGCTCGCTCGGGGATGGTTCCTTGTGGCTCTTGGACTGGGGACCCTCCTGTCCGTGCCTCGTGGGCTTCTTCCACACGGCCGCTTGGGTCGCCAAAGCACACAAGCCAGCCTGGCGCCAGGGACTCTTCCGGCACGACCGAAGCCACAAGCACCTGCGCCTGCTCGTGGAGCGAGCCCTGCCTGCCGTGTTGTCTAGGTTACCGGGCAGGCACTAGGCAAGGATGGGGAAGCCTCTCCCGCAGGCCCAGGGATCAGGGGACTCCGCGGGAGTCCGTGCCAGTCCCTGGTCAGGTCATCCCTCGGGAGGGAGGGCCTAGGAGCTCCCGGCGTGGCTCAGCACTAACAAAGCTTCAACAGAACCATTTCAAACACACGTGCCTACGGAGTTCCTCTGTGGCAGACCCTTGCTGAAGGCACAGCTCGAGGAAGTCCTTCGGGAGAACTGAGCGGGCCTGAGAAGGAGGGGGGTGAGGCCAGGAGCCCCTATAGGTGCCCCTTGCAAAGGTGGTCATGACAGCGACACCTCGAGGAAGAAAGGCAGAGAGACGCTGAGACGCTGCAGAGCCAAATCCTCAGCGGAGACATTGCCGAGCTGGGGCGAGTGGGGCTGATCAGAACGAGCTGGGTCAGACCGGGTGCCCCTCAGCAGGCGGAGGGACGCGTGGGTTAATCCCGTGCTCTCGCCTCAAATACAGGTGATTCAAGGTGAACGGTAACCACTTAACCAATACCGACAGCTTCCAATCTGTGGCGGAGGCATGAGGGAACAGATGCTCGGTCTAATTGGAGTCAGGAAACGGGACAAAGATGCAAAGATGAAGTAAAGAGAAAGAACGAGGTGGAAACGTAACGACAATCACAGTGAAATTAAATGGGGCCAACCAGCCAGCTTTTTAAGAAATCATTTATCAAAGTGGATGAAGAGGGGTTCCCGTCGTGGCTCAGTGGGGTGAGAATCTGACTAGTATCCATGGGGATGCGGGTTCGAGCCCTGGCCTCGCTCGGTGGGTAGAGGGTCTGTCTCTGCCACAAGCTGTGGTGTAGGTCGCAGGTGTTGCCCAGATCCTGCGTTCCTGTGGCTGTGCTGTAGGCTGGCAGCTGCAGCTCCAGTTCAAAGCCTAGTCCAGGAACGTCCTGAGCCACCTAAGCCACCCCTCCAGCCGGACCCCTGGACCCCCCCCACCCTTACCCCATCCAAGGGATCAGCTCACGGGCCCCCCTCGGGGAGGGGCAAGCAATGGCCCCTGCTGTGTGTCTTCGCCCCCCGCCCGCCCCCTGAGGGGGGAGGGGGAGGGGGAGGGGCAGCAGGAGCCCCAGGAAGGCTTTGCCTGAATTTCTCCTCTGGCCTCTTACCAATTTCTGTTGATTTGGGAGACCAAGAACGCTGGTCGATAACAAGTTTGCCAGGAAGGTTTAATCACCCAGACTTTGTACATGCCAAGAACACGGTTTGAAGCTGCATGAAGCAACATTTGACAGGACGACGAGAACAAATCATCAGATCCATGGTCCCTGAGGGAAATTACCGTGTATGTCTCTTAGACTGATAGGACCACCTCGACATTAATGATTCAAAAATTAAAGAGCACAGTTAACAAGCGCGACCCGATATGCAAACCCTGCACCCCCAAATTAAAGAACGTGTTATCTTCAGGCACGCGTGGAATGTTTACCAACGAGGGACGCGAGACGAGGCCACACAACCAAATCCCCACCAAAACCAACAATTCCGTATTGCGTTGCCCACGTTCTCCTGCTCAGTGACGGTAGAGCTGAGAAACAGGCACCAAATGGAAATGGAAATAGGAAAAATTGTAAACCAGACCCGCCTAAAGGTTCGAAGCGTGAATCAGAACGGGGGCTCCCGCGTGTGGAACGTGGCAGTAAAGAAACACGTTGGTAAAGGGGGTTGGGGCAGCTGGACCTGTGCTTGGAAGGGAGTTTCTACTCCGAAACTGCACCTGTGGGGACAGGAGCGGGACCGCGCCGCCTAACTCAGAAGTCGGCCGGGGAGCAGGAGGGCAGCCTGGTCAGGATTCGAGGAATGATCGTGAGACAACGACCAGAAGAAAGCAGACATCGGGCAGGAGTAACAAAGCCAAACCCAGCTGGACCTCCCCGCCCTTCCCAAGACCAGAAGCCTGCGGAAGGGATGGGCCTTTGCCTCCAGGGTGGGTTTCCAGGAGGGTGGCTGCTCCCACCCCCCTCTCCCTCCTGCTCTGTCTGCAGCCCTCCCTCCGTCTCTCCGTCCCTCCGTCCCTCCGTCCCTCCATCCCTCCGTCCCTCCGTCTCTCCGTCCCTCCGTCCCGCCGTCCCTCCGTCCCTCCATCTCTCCATCTCTCCATCTCTCCGTCTCTCCACCTGAGGGTGAGCCAGCCTGCAGAGACGCCAATCCCCGTGAGTGAGCCTGCAAGCGGACCCGACCCCACTGGAGCCCTCGGAAAAGCGCAGCCTCAGCCGCCCCTTTGCTGGCAGTCATGAGGCTCTGAGAGAGACGCCCCAAGCGAAGCGCCCTTGTTCCCCACACTCAGAACTGGGGGGGATTCATACTTGCTGTTTTCAGTCTCTAAGTTCTGATGTCGTCTGCCACACAACCGGTACCTAAACCACAAAAGCCGTGATGTCGCAAGATTGAAGAAGAAATGGGGCAACAGGATTTGCTAAACAGTGTCAGAAGTGAAGAGTGAGGCAAACCACAGATAGAAGAGAGATTTTAAAATCAAAAGAAGATAGGATGACCAGTCTTGCCGATAAATTTAAAGCTTAAATAAAACAATGTTCTGTTAAAAATTAAACCTATCAAAACTCAAGAAAAAAACTGAATCCCCAAATAGCCCAATAACCATAAAGAAAATGAATCACCAGAACTGCGGATGGTTTAAAGAAAAGTTATATCAAATATTTAAAGAGCAGGAGATCCAGCTCTTATAAACGTCTTCCAGATAATTAAGTAGGAAGACCACCCAGACAATCTTGATGTCAAACCCAGATGATGTTACAGGAAAAATTTTAAAATATAGACTGAGCATATTTAGACACAGAAATACAAAATTACCAAATAAAATACGAGCAAAGTTCGTCACTATGTATGAAAAATAATTACACCACATTAGGTGTTCAATCAATATAAGAAAAATATTTGAGGGAGTTCCCGTCATGGCGCAGTGGTTAACAGAGCCGATTGGAACCATGAGGTTGCGGGTTCGATCCCTGGCCTTGCTCAGTGGGTTAAGGATCCGGCGTTGCCGTGAGCTGTGGTGTGGGTTGCAGACGCGGCTCGGATCCTGCGTTGCTGTGGCTCTGGCGTAGACCGGCAGCTACAGCTCCAATTCGACTCCTAGCCTGGGAACCTCCGTATGCTGCCGATAAAGTTATTTCTGATCGGTTTTGACCGACCCTTGCTCCATCGCCAATGACATCACTCCTTAGCGAAGGTCGTTGATGAAACCCTGTGAGAGACCCGTGAGTGGAGGGAAAGCCCTCAACTTGGTAGGGTTCTCACCACACCTCAGCCTCGTCAGCATCGTCAGCCATGGTGTGGCGGTTACACAACTGTGAGTGTTCTTGGTGCCATGGAACCGTGCACTGGAGAGTGTGCACGTGGGAGCTCCTGTCATGGCTCGGCAGTAACAAGCCCGACTGGGAACCATGAGGTTGCGGGTTCAACCCCTGGCCTTGCTCAGTGGGTTAAGGATCCGGTGTGGCCATGAGCTGTGGTGTAGGTCCCAGATGAGGCTCAGATCCCGCGTGGCTGCTGCTGTGGTGGAGGCCGGCAGCTGCAGTAGCTCCAATGGGACCCCTAGTCTGGGAACCTCCATATGCCGCATGTGCGGCCCTAAAAAGACCAAAAAAAAAAAAAAGTACGGGTAAATTTTATGTTGTGTATATTTCAACACACACAAAATCTGAATCCAGTAACCACAAAAGAAGGTGAAACTTTATAAACGTTTAATGTCAGGAACGACAAAAACATGCTTGTCATCACAGGTGCCTTCCTTTCCCGGGAGTCCCAGCCAAAGCAGTGGAGTCCGGAAGATTGCAAGAAAGTAGCAAAACTATTGAATTCGAGGTTATCAGAAAACTGAAAGTCTGCAGACTAACATTAGGACTGATAAGACATCTTTAAAACCAAAAGCCGAAACAATTAGAAAAGATAATATTTGAAGACGCCAGGCAGAAGCCAGGCCTTTTACCACCATCTAAGTGGCTCTGGGTCCCCCGTCCCCACGGGCGCGGTGCTTCCTCGGACCCTCGCGCTGGGGCAGAGCCACGAGGCAGGCCTGCTCAGGAGCCCTGAGCCCTGTCCCGGCTCCCTGGCGGCTGGTGCACAACCCGGATGAGCTCCCTCTGCGGCCCGAGGCGTCCCAGGGCCGTTGAGCGTGGTGGTCCTGCACTGTGGCCCACAGACCCTCGACACCCCCCTGCCCCCCACTCCCACCCCGCCCCTGACGGCCACACCCTGAGGCGTCCTCTCTTCACGCCTAACCCGTGGAACGGGGCCACCGTCACGGAATGTCACGTCCCCGACCGTGACACCTGAGACGTTAGCGCCTAGTTTGCCAAGCGACTCTCTCCCTTGCTGGTTTTGGGAAGGTCCCTGTGGCCAGGTGCCAAGTGTGGCTGCCAGCTGCCAGCCAGGTAGAAGCGAGGTCAGAGCAGCCGCCCACGAGGACCGGGGCGCCGCCGGGGGCCCTGAGAAGTTGGGGGGGGGCTTCCTGGTCCAGCCTCCCAGGAGAGGCGGCCGGACTGAGACCTCACTCCGCCCCTGGGCCACCCTCAGCCAGAGGACCCCCGGCCCACAGACACTGTCAGAGCCCCACTGACACGCGCGCTGCTCCTGCTCCCTGAGTCTGCGGAGATGCTGTTACAAAAGCCGTAACGAACGGGGACACAGATCCTGGTGCCACACGGGCGCTGGCCCATGGGTGCAGGCGGCTGCTCTGGACACAGCAGGGGCTCAGAATCTCGCTCAGAAGGAAGCCTTCTCGTTTTAGGCTGTGGGTGCCCCGAGCTTTGGTTAGTACATAGCCTGCTACGTGGCCCGGCTCAGCCTCCTCGGCCTCAGTGACAGCGACATTTGACGCCCGAACAAAGTGCTGGCTGGTGGTGGGGCACCTGGAGGGCGGCCGAGGCTGGAGGGAGCGCTGCCTGGAAAGCCCCTCCTGCCAGGGGCTGTGGCCCTGGGTCGGGGGCACAAGCGGCCTGAGGTGACCCAGCAGGACCCGGCAGGGAGGGCCCGGTCCCAAAAGCCGTCCCAGTGCGGGGCGCGGGGAGAAGGGGGAGCTGCCTGAGTACCTCCTTAGTCATCGGACACCGAATCTGGACCCCAGGAAGGGGCCGCATCCAGGGCAAAGCAGCCCAGGGCTGAGAAGACGGGCAGAGCCGGAGCCCCAGGTCCAGGGCCGAAAGCCCCGTGGCCGCTTGTCCCCTCCTCTGGTTGCAATAAAGAGGCGCTCATTCCGGAGGCTGTTAGGACTGAATCCAGGCTCTGGCCTTGTGTTCCAGCGGCCGCGAGACGGGGAGGCTGGAAAGGCAGACAGCGGCCTCGTTCTGCAAACCGCTTCTCAAGACCTGGGCTGGAGCTGAAGCGGTCAAGGCGCTCGTACATGAGGATGGGTCGGTGTCTGCAAGGAATCTGTGTATCGGCCAGGCTGCGGGCGGCGGCTGCTCGGAGGTGTCGCTCTGAGAAGGGCGGGGGCGTCCCCGAGGCCGGTGCCGTTCCGAGAAGACTCGGGTTCTCGACGGCTCCGTCTGGGAGGCCAGAATCACAGTGGCTTCATTCTGACTTTTTAAAAACATCACCTTAAATACGCCATCACCTCTCACCCCCTCCTCCCGCCCCCGCCCCCACGACAGGCGTTTGGGGTGAAGAGCCCCAGGACGGCGGTTCTGAACACAGTCAGCCGACTCCAGACCGTCCAGCCCGCGGGGTGCAGGTCACCCCGGAACAGGAACACGAACCAGCTCCTCGGCAACAGCCCACCGCCTCCTCCAGGGGACGCGGCCACACAGCTCAGCAGGGAGTCCGGGAAGAGAGGCTGCATCGCGGGCTCCGAGGTGGTCGAAGCCGGAGTCGTGGACTCCCTCCGCGGGGCCTGGCTGGTCGGTGACATGACAGCACAGGGCCCAGCCCGACAGAGCACACGCCCCCGCTCCTTCCCCCGACGGGCGCCCCAGGACCCCAGCCCAGGCAGCAGGCAGGAAGCTACTCCTCTCCTGCTCAGGGTGCAGGGGCCCAGGCTTGGATACGAGGCCAGGGCTGGTCCAGGGTCTCAGCCCAGGAGGCACGGTACAACCACACCATCAAACCCAGACCCGAAGGCCAAGTGTGGCACAGTCATGGCTGCAGCTCTGGCCGTGGCCCCCAAAGCCGGCACATTGCAAAGAGCAAACCCAGGGTAGTGGCGGGGACGGAGACGGGGAGGGTGTGGGCTCGCGCAGCACCGGGCCTTGCCACACACCACACGCGTGCACCCAAGAGCATCCTCTCGAAGAAAGACCCAGAAGGACGGTGTCCCCAGACATGTCAGCGTCCCAGCCCCCTGCCTGCAGGCTTGGAAAGGTCTCTGCAGGTGTCCCTGAGCTAAAACGAGGTCGTCAGGTGAGCGTCGGTCCAACACAAGACGCAAGTGTGCACCCAGACGCACAGAGAAGGCCACTGGCGACGGAGGCGGGGCTGAGGGTGATGTGGCCGCAGGCCCAGGACTGCCACCACTGCCGGCCACACCAGGAGCTGGAGGAGGCAGGGAAGTTCCCCTGGCTTCCCTTTGACCTCTGACCTCGCCTCCAGACCGAGAGAACAAGCCCCGCTGAGGGACTCGGAGGCTGGAGAGGCGTCAGCCTCTGACTGGCTTTTAAACCTTCCTTCTTCATTTACGGGGACTTTTTAGAAACAAATATCTCTTACAGCAAAAATCCGAATCTGCCTTCCACCCGTCCCTTCTGTGTCGCTGGCCTCTCTCTCGCTCCCGTTAAACTGGCGGACACGAAAACGAATTCAGTCAAACAGCACGTGCTTAGACGGCGTTGGGAGGCATCGCCTCTGTTTTCTGTCCCCTCCTCATTCCTCTATTTCCCCGACACCCCTCTCCCTGGGTGTGTGCTCAGAGTGACATCCAGAAGCACCGCCACCAGACGGCCCATGAGACACAGGGGGCAGGGAGTGGACTGCGTGTTCTTTACGGTTTTTGTACTTTTCCCTGCTTCTCGCCATCCTACGGTTGCCTCATTTTTATTTAAAACAATCCTATTTAAGCAGGTTTAAAGGACTCGGGTGCTCCAAGCATGAGCCTCCGTGCTGGGCAGGGACACCCACGAAGGGAAGCCCCTCTTTCTCTCCTGCGTTATTTTGGGACATTTCTTTGATTCAGGAACCTTGGGAGGAGTTGCCGTCTTGGCGCAGCAGAAAGGAATCCGACCAGGAACCAAGAGGTTGCGGGTTCCATCCCTGGCCTCGCTCAGTGGGTTAAGGATCCCCGTGCGTGGCTGTGGCTGTGGTGTAGACCGGCAGCTGTGGCACCAATTGGACCCCTAGCCTGGGAACCTCCATAGGCAGCGGGTGTGGCCCTAAAAAGCAACAAAGGGAACAGAACCTCGAGAGAAAACCACACTTACCGGGAGTATTGCTGTCCCAGTGCAGCAGGATCCTACAGGGACTCCCGGGGGGCTCCACCCCACCTCCCCACCCCCCACATCCCCATGTGTAGAAAACCTTTAGCCACCTAGGCCTCCCCACATTCCAAAGAGCAAATTTAATCAGAGTAGTGAGAAAATGCAAAAATAAAGGAAAACCGTCAAGCCAGACCACACGGTCATGGGTTGGCCAGTAAAAAAGGCCTCAAGCTCCTCCTCGAGGGCTGTGGACAACACGCTGAGCCCCGGCCTCGGCCTCGAGCTCTTTTGCAGACACTGAAACACCACCCCCACCGGGGGGAGGAAGGTCACTGAGGGCCGAGCACAAGCGCCAGACCCCAGATGGGCGGGAACCCGAAAACGGATAACCGAGATTCCGGACCCATCGCCCGACCAGCGCCCCGGAGAGCTGACCAGGCCCTGCACACCCCCCGCCCCCAGCCCTGCCCTCGAAACCCCGGCCCTGAAATCAGCAGGCAGGGGAGCCCGAGCTCTGAGCACGGGCTGCCCGCTCTCCTGCTTGGCTGGCAATAAATGCTGTCCTCTCCTCCACCATGACCCGTGTCAGTGGACGGGCATGGCTGGGCGGAGTGAGGGGACTCACGTTTGCTTCCCACACTCTAGGGCTGCATAACAAAGTCCCCGCAGACCAGGTGGCCTGAGACAACAGAAGTGTGCTGTCTTGTGGTTAGGAGGCCGGAAGCCTGAGATGAGGCCTCCGCAGGCTTCCCTGGCTGGGGGTGCAGGCTGCGCCCGGGGCTCCATCCTCAGAGGGTGCCCTCTCCCCGCTTCCTGCCAGCACGGTGGTCGCACTGGATGACCACCCACCCTGTTCCAGTGTGACTGCGTCTTAACTACGTGTATCTGCCACGACCCTCACTCTAATTGGGGTCACATTCTGAGATCCTGGAAGCTCGGGGGTCTAGGCTCCAGCATCACTTACGGTGGAGCCCAATTCCACCCTCGATGCCTGGCGGGGATCGGATTGGTCAGACACCCTTTGGGCTTCCTCAGCTCACACTCTTCCTCCAGAGATCCCAGCAGGGCTTGTGGGCTGCCGGGGGCTCAGCCGCAGCGCGGGGCTGGAGAGCTGGCAGGCGCACTGACCGGGACTCAGCGGGGTCCGTCTCCCGGCGGCAGCGTGCACGCATGGGGCCCACGGCTCTTAGGCGCTTTCTAGGGGAACGAGAGGTTCCCCCACGACCTCTGCTCACGTGGCCCTTCTCTGGTGACGGCATTGTGATCATCACAAATCAAAATCATGGTTATTAACCGTGGAGAAGGCTCTTTAAAAACGCTATTGGAAAAATCTCCTGGCTCGCGAGGGTACCCTCCACCCAAGAGTAACCTCAGGAGTTTCTTTGCCACCATTGCTCCTCGGAGCCCAGATTTGGGTCTCTTCTTGCTTTAGCAGATCTTGCGGAAAGCGTGGGCAGAAACTTCTGGGATGCTTGTTTGCCAGGAACTAAGCCATCTCCCAGTCACTCTCAAGGGACCTCCTGGCTCCCGAGGGACCGTGTGGCTGCGTCCTCTTCGCCTCAGCATTTGGAGGCACGGCTCTGGCCACGCTCGGTGTTGCTAAGGAGACAATGAGATTCCTGCTGACAATGAGATTCCTGTCCAATGAGATTCATCGGTGAGCAGCCCACCTTTTATCTCTTTTGGCTTTGGGGGGAGGGGGACGCCTGCGGCATTCGGAAGTTCTAGGACAGGAACCAAACCTGAGCCACAGCAGCGACCCGAGCCGCTGCGGCGATGATGACGGATCCTTAGCCGCTGGGCCACCAGGGAACTCCTCGAGTAGATTTTTTGATGGAATGTGTAGCCTTCATTCATTCATTTAAACATACTTATTAGGCATCTTCTGTGTGCTGGGACAGCTCCAAGGCTGGGCACAGAGCCGGAAGCAGAAGGACAAAGCCTTATTTGTGGAACTGCCAGGCCACAGGGCACCGTGAGCCGGATGTAGACCACATAATGCCAGGCAGCGACCGTGGCCGTGAGAACAAGAGCAGGGAGAGTTTCCAGAAGGAGGCCAGGTGGTGCAGGAAGAGCCCTCGGCTGATGCCTCAATGGAGGGAGTGGTGGAGCCTCGGGAGCACGGACGAGGCTGGCGGGGAGGTGCCCGCCGCGCTCGGGGTGGGAGCTGCTCCTGGTCCCTCAGCGGCTTCGGTTTGCCCTGCACAGTCAGCGGGCCCTTGCAACCCGCCCGTCTAGGCTTGAGGACGTCGGAGGCTCCAGTTTGGGCCCTGCCCTCCGACCCCCAGCCCCGGGCAGCCTGCGTGGGGGCGCGGAGGCCACGCGAGTTTGCTTTTCTTGCTTCCCTGCCTCTTTCTCCCCATGTGTTGGGTTCTAGAAAAATTCTCACAGAGCGTGATTGTCCAGCTGGCGATGCTGCCCTCAGCGACAGGGTCCAACCTGCCCGGCTGAAAGCGGATAATTCCCCGGGGAATGCATCCTGCCTGCCGAGCTGCCCTGGTCCCACAGGGGTGAGTCCTGTGTGCCCAGTGTTGGCGGGGGAGGGTGGGGGCGGGCAGTGGGAAGCTGTGGAGCACCCAGAATACCAGCCCCTGTGGGTCCCCAGCTGCTGTGTTCTTCCCGTCTCTCCAAGCCAAGCTCCCCCTGGCCCGCTCGGAGGAAGCCCCCTCACTGCTGGGCTGGGGAGCAGGCAGGAGCACGGAGCCCGGAGAGCCTGGCTCTCGGCCAGTCACCCTGATGTTCCTCCGGCCTGCCCTAATCTGGCTCCATCTTCACCCACCTCTGGCACAGACACCCCCTGAGCTGCCCCTGCCATCGGGACCAACTCTGTCCCCCCACCCTGGTGTCGTCCCCCTGCGCCTGTCTCCTTGGCATCTTCTCTGGGCTTCCTGCTGATCCTTGGAGTTGGTGCTTCATAGAAAGTGGCTCATTCTGTTTTCTGCTGCAGTCCTTGCGGGAGGGGGCGGGGAGCAGACAGGTTGAAGAACCCTGAGTTGAGGCCACCATGGCAGTGACCAGTGGAGGACCAGCTCATGGAGCTTGGGGGCTGGCAGGTGGGGCCTTGGCCGACATGGAAGGGGCAGAGGGGCCTCCGGAACCTCTGGTGCCGCCGGGGGTGGTCTGATGGCAGGGGGAGGGGGCAGGTGGAAGCCCTCTCCTGAGCAAAAATGGCTTCTCGCCCTTAAACAAGAACTCTGGGGAAGCAGTGAAGGGGTGGCCTGCGGTCGTGATGACAGGTCTGAACAGGAAGCAGAGAGCCGGGTTCCCCGACATCAGGCAAAGCAGTGAGTCCACACGCTCGGAAGAGGCGACATCTCCAGCCCGTGAACACCGGCAGGGAGGGTTGACAAGAACCCTCAAATCCCTGCTTACCAATTTCAAGCTTAAATGGTTAAGCGAGATGATATCTGAGACTTCTGTGCCGACCGAAAGGGATGCTTTCAACACAGGAAGCACCGAAGATGCTAAAATCTCCCAAGAAAGGCCCCGGAGGGGTGTGGCCGCCAGAGAGAACGAGGCTTTGGGGGAGGCGTCGTCCTTGGGTGGACTTGGTCCTGGGCGGGTGGGGGCAGAGCCAGCCCCGCTGGCCTCGTGCAACAGATGCGCCAGGTCCAAGTGGGGGCCTCTGCCGCCGGAGAGAAGTGAAATCCCTGGCCAGTGTTCCCCTCTGCACGCTCCCACTTCCCCAGGGGGCTTCAGACTGCTGGGGTCCCACCTCCGACCCCACTCTCTGCGCCCAGGTTTTGCTCAGATAAGCTTCTGCTTTCCTTTCCAGATGATGATTAGGCACTTTTGACAGCCCCTCCGTATCCATGTTCTTGAGTCCTAAGGAGAACGTCCGTCCTCAAGAGGCTGTGGAACGTGGGCTCCAGAGCTCACGGCCAGGTTGGGGTCTAGAGCCCCGCTTCCATGCTGGGTGCCCATGGAAGGAGCCCACCTCCTCGGAGCCCGCTTTTCCTCACGTGGCCGATGGAGACGGACAATGCCTTCCTGACGGGCAGCTGGGCATCGAGAGAACCGATGGAAACGGGAGACCAGGCTCTGCCTTCCCCACGGATTTTAAGGGGGGGGATTGGACTGGTTTAAACTGAGACGAGGATAGGCCTTCCTCGCGGGTGACTGGGAGGGGAGCTCAGTTGGTGGAAATTGGAGATTGTGACTCTCTCCCCTGAGATCCCCAGGAGGGCACAGCGGCCGGATGGAGAATGAGACGCTGGCAGTGGCTTCCCTTGGGGGAGTCGGAGGGGAGGTGGGTCGATGAAAAGCCGAGATTCCGATGTGCCTTTTCTGTGCGGGGCAAAAGGGTGGAAGAAAGGGGTTGGTGTACAGCGGAGACGGTGGTGCACCTGCCCTGTGCGGGGCGGACAGGTTGAATCAGATTGATGGGATAAGAGGATTAGGTCCCCATGGGGGCTGGGTGATGAGGTCGAGGGTCAGCGGAGGTGATGACATCACCCTCCAGGGTTGGGGGGAGGATGCACAGGGTGGAGAGAACTTGAGTATTTGCCAGCGCCTCCTTTTGGTTGGTTGGGAGGTTACAGTGGGTCGATGGGCAGCCGAGCAGCTGACACCTCTGCTCAGTGGGGCTGGGAGGGTGAAATGGCTGATGGGAAACGGCACGACCGCCCCACCTAGAGATTTGTAGACAATCAGGTTAGGCTGCTTCCCTCTCGGGGGAATGAGGGGGCGAGGGGGTGAAGGAAGAAGGAGATAAGCATCCCTGCCTCTCCCCAGACAGCCCTGGGGAGTGGCAGTCGTGAAGAGCAGGTCCTGGTTTGACCCCACAAAGCCCCGAGTGGGGCCTACACAGGACATGCCTGGGAGCTACAGCACTGGGAGGGTGGGAGGAGGGCCCTGCCCTGGGGTTGGAAATATCAGCAGGGGTTTTGACAGGGCAGACATGGAAAGGGCTTAATACCAAGCAGGGACCCACCTGTACCCTGAAGGATGGGCCCTGCACTGGCCCCTCTTCTGCCTTCTGGTCCATCCCAGCTGAACCCCAGGGCTTGCACCTCAACCCCTCCAGGGACCTTCCAGTCCCTCTTCTAGGGTGCACCCACACCCGCATCTAGAATCTACCTACCAGTCTCTGATGCCACCCCCCCGGCCCCAACCCCTGGCTGGCTGTGGATGAGCCAACTGGGGCAGGGCTCGGACCCTCGTGAGACCCTTGGGTCTGTGGCTCCTCAGAAGGTACCGACACTTTGCCCCACTCACGGGCCTCTTTCTTGCTCCCTCGTCCTTGCCGTCTCTGCCCACACCGAAGTCTGCGGACCAGAGAGTGGGATCAGCACGAGGAATAGTTGATAAGATGTTTAGATTACTCTGGAGATGAAATCCATCAGCTCGAGCGCCGTTGACTTCACAGAACAGAATTTCTGCCCCACTGAGGCTTCAGGTCAGCCCGTTAGGATCTTACCACCAAGGAGGTTGGCGTCACGAGGCCGCAGAGCAGACTCACTCATCCGCTCCGCAAGGCAGGTCTTTGCATCAGCTCCTCTGGGATTCTCTGCCTCCTTGCTCATGGTCTCACTTTGACCATTAAAGCGCTTTCTTTCTCCTTCTTCTTCTTCTTCTTCTTCTTCTTCTTCTTCTTCTTTCTTCTTCTTCTTCTTCTTCTTCTCCTTCTCCTTCTCCTTCTCCTTCTCCTTCTCCTTCTCCTTCTCCTTCTCCTTCTCCTTCTCCTTCTCCTTCTCCTTCTTCTTCTTCTTCTTTCTTCTTCTTCTTCTTGTGACTCGCCTGCAGCATATGGGGGTTCCAGGCCAGGGGCTGAATCAGAGCAGCAGCTGCCAGCCTCCACCACAGCCATAGCAACGCAGGATCCGAGCCTCATCTGCGACCTACACCACAGCTCACGGCATCGCCTGATCTTTAACCCACTGAGCGAGGCCAGGGATGGACGCGCATCCTCCTGGCTACTAGTCAGGTTTGTTACCACTGAGCCACAACAGGAACTCCTGACTGCTCCAGCTCTTAAACTCATCTCTTCACCAGGTCAAAATGTGATGGCTGACTTCTACCACCTGCCTTTCCTCAGGAAGAGATAAAGTCTTCCCAACACCGCCAGCTCCTACGCAGGCGTCCTCTCAGGCCCTGTTGGCCAGAACAGGGTCAAATGTCCTCCCCGCCCCCAGCCAGTCCTAGCAGAGGGGACCGGGAGGACCTCGACTGATTTCCTCCGGTCGTGATCTTTCCTGGGGAGCCCGCTGCATCAGGAGGCAGAACAATGTACATTTTATTCGTTAGTATCGCTGTTGTTCAGGGTAGGAGAAATGGCTGCGGGAAAATACCAGCCATGTTTGCAAAGGTCAAGGACCAAACGTCCACAGAGGGTGTGGATTTTCCTTGGGCTGAAGAAGTTACGGAAAACAGGGAGTGCCCACCGTGGCGCAGCAGGAACGAATCCGACCATTATCCACGAGGATGCGGGTTCGATCGCTGGCCTCGCTCAGTGGGTCGGGGATCCAGTGTTGCTGCGAGCTGTGGAGTAGATCGCAGATGCAGCTTGGATCCTGCGTTGTTGTGGCTGTGGTGCAGGCCAGCAGCTGCAGCTCCGATTTAACCTCTAGCCTGGGAACCTCCGTATGCCACGGGTGTGGCCCTAAAAAAAAAAAAAATGACGTTATGGAAAATAGAGACAGGCGTGAAGTGGTGCTGGCAGCCAGTGGGACCACGGTCCTCAGCGACAAGCACAATGACAGCGAACGACAGACGACTGTCCAGGAGGAGTGAAGCGGCTGTGTCCAGGATGGACAGATGGGCGGCCTACTCCCTCTGTGCCCTGGACCCTCAGGTGTGAGGACCGGTCTTCTGCTCAGAGTCTAGCCCCTCTGTCCTTGCCTCCTGCCACCTGCAGCCCATTCATCCTGCATTTGATCTCCTTTTCTTTGAGAGGCCGTCCTCTGAATTGGCGAGCTGATGGCAGAATCTGCAGAACCGTAAGGAGCAGTTGCCACAACAGGGTCTAGGCAGACTTAGGGTGACCATGGAAACCTCTGGGTGGAGCTTAGGCGAGAGGCGGGAAGGGAGGACCCGCACCGCAAAACGAATGCCCACCCCATCGGGTGTCAGATCCACGAGGGTCGTGGGAGCACCGAGGTATTCCAGCCGTGAAACGAAGACTGTGATAGTGGAGAGGGAGCCGGAAGCCGCCAGGGGCAACGGCAGCGTGAGCCCCGGTCCACCAGCAGGGGATGAGGGCTGGCGTCCTAGCGGAACGTTAGGAGGGAGACAGCGAGAGGCGCCGCCATTGGCTAGAAGTGCGGGGGGTGGGGAAATGGGCGTGTGAACGCCGCCTGGTGATTGGCCAGGGGCGCTGTGATGTCACAGGGAGGCGTTGTGACGTGAGCGCAAGGCGGCTATAAAAGCCCAGCGCCGCCGTGGTCTCCCAGAGAGGAGGTGGTGTTCCAGCTGTTCCTGCTCTTGCTTCTGGTGGAGGTGCCGTCTGCCGCCTCTTCTGCGCAGCATACGGCGAGCCCCGGGTCGCCCACCCCCACTGTGCATACCACGTGCCTGTTTGCGTCCAGCTTCTAGCCCCTTTGTGAGCGGGTGAACCTACACACCCGCACCCGGCGCCCCCTCCGCCCATGCCCCCCTGCAGGCCTGCCACGGCTCGTCCCCTTGTGTTCTGGTTCCGCAGCAGGGCCTTGGACGCCTGGAACCTCAGCCAAGCAGAGCCCCCCCACGCAGAGGGGAAGCGCCCCTCCCAGACCTGCTGGCCGAGAGCCCTGGACACGTGCCCTGCCTGAGCGCCACGCTGAGCAGAAGGCAGCGGCCAGCCCCTCCTCAAGACCCCCATGGACCCCAGATCCAAGATCTCTACCTTGGACTTCCTGCTGCACAAAGGAGAGTCGCTGACTCACAGAGTTCCTGTGACCCCTGCCAACCGCCATGCAACCTCTCAATGGGCTCTCAGTCCAGGCAGGACCACCAGCCTCTGCAGGACCACCAGTCCAGGCAGGGCCACCAGCTGGTGTCCTTGATGCACAAAAGTTTTAAATTTTGATGAAGTACAATCTTTGCATTTTTAACTTTTGTTCCTTGTGCTTTTGGTGTCCAAGAATCCATTACCAAGTTGAGCCCTACATTTCTTAACAGCAAGTGTGCCCTCGTCTCAATGTCCCCACCTCTCAAGGGTCTGATGCTGCACCTCCATGTCCACATGCCCAGCCATGTGGTGGCATCCACACTGACACCCAGGGATTGTGCTGCATTCTTTCCACCCGGTTCCGCTCACAGGACTGCAGTGCGCTCCGCCCTCTGCAGGCCCGCGGCAGCCCTGCCAGCTGTGGGTGCACTGCCCCAGGACAGCTCCAGGCTGGGGGAGGGGCCTTGAAGGACCCCAAGGTCTGCGCTGCCTCTGCTCTGCCCCCTTTGGACCTGCAGGCGCAAGTCACGTTGGATGCTGTGTCTCCCTCCCATCAGGAAAAGGGCTTTATGGACGGAAGTCAGCTGTGAGCAAAGGCGTGCTCACTCCTCCTCAGAGCAGGGGCCGTGGGAGACTCCCTCTGTCAATTCAGCTCTTTCTGCTTTGTTTTCACGATGTTTTCTACAAAAGAATTTAAAATGATTATTAGTGCTCTCCAGGGATTTTCTCCATAAAATTCTGCCTGTGAGCTTAAGGGAATAAAACAAACCTATCGGAGTGCATTGGCGATGTAGCGTGAAAATACCGTCAGCATCCAAGGAGCCGCAGTGAGAAATGTGGAAAATCTAAAAAGAATAAATATCCTTAGAAATCAACAAGATGACTGATTGCAGATGAGAGTAAACCTAGCCTTATTGTATTAAAAGTTGTTGGGAGGTCCCACTGTGGCTCGGGGTTAAAGACCCAACATTGTCTCTGTGAGGACACAGGTTCAATTCCTGGCCTCAATCAGTGGAATAAGCATCCGGCATTGCTGTGGCTGTGGTGTAGGCAGCAGCTGCAGCTCCGATTCAACCCCAGCCTGGGAACCTCCATGTGCCACAGGTGTGGCTCTGAAAGACCAACAAACAAAAGTCATTAAAACCTAACGCCCTGAAAGAAGCAAGCAGAATATTATTCTTCTAAACTCGTGGGACGGGGCCCGGCGATGGCATCACAGCCGATCAGAGGAAAGTGGGTCTGAGCCTCTGTATGTCCTTGGAAGCCACGTGGCCTTGGGGGGGTGGGCCTCTGGGCCACTGCCTGGCCTGTCTTAGGGAGTCGCTGGACTTGCCACAACACCACAGTTGTCTTGGCTGCTGCACCACCTCGTCTGAGAGCTAAGGTCATGGGGATGAAGCAGATTCTAGGAAGTTACGTCTTTTCCCGGAGAGAAGGGACCACAGCTGCTGTGACTTCCGCGGAGGCTGGGGGAGGGGCGGCGCAGGTGGGACTTCGGTGAGCACAGAATGCTGCAGGTGGCCTGGTGACCGTGCCCGCGAGGAGATGGGCGGGCCAGGTCCCCGGCCAGAGAGACCCGGAAACCCTCCCGGACACAGGCTTTTGCCAAGTGCAGGCACAGGTCCCGAAGCTGGGGACGGCGGAGGGGGTGATGGACAGCCTGCGAATGGGTGAGCTGGCGCCAGGCGGAAGAAAGCCTGCAGGTCCTTCTGTGAATGCGTGTTCTCCCAGCCAAATATTGACAGCTTGTGGTTGCAACAGAACCAGACCCAGCTCGGCTGCGGATTGGCTGGCTCACCCACCACAGAGCAGCATGACCCAGGAAGGAGCCTGCCCTTTCTTATCATCAGATACACGAAACCTAAAAGGTGCCGTCTGGACCTTTTTCAGTGGCAAGTGCTATTAAATAGAGTCATGGTGTTATGAGCCTCCTGTCACCAGCAACCATCTCCAGAGAGCCTTCACCTGGTCAGTCTGGGACTCTGTCCCCATTAAACAGTGACCGCCCCTCCCCCAGCCCCTGGCACCCACCACTCTGCTCTCTATCCCTACGCTAGGGGCCTCGAGTAAGTGGAATCCTGCAGGATTCGTCCTTCTGTGACTGGCTCATCTCCCTGAGCCGAATGCCCTCCAGGTTCATCCGTGCTGTGTCCTGGGTCAGAATCGCCTTCCTGCTCAGCCTTAGCAATATTCTGCTGTATGGATGGACCACAGCTTCCTTCTCCGTTCATTTGCCAGTGGACACTTGCGTTGCTTCCGTGCTTTGTCTGCTGTGAGCATAGGTGGGCAAGTACCGTTCTGAGACCCCGTTTTCCATCTTCTTATAGGAGAATATACCCAGAAGTGGAATTGCAGGGTTATCTAGTAGTTCAACGTGTAGATTTTTGAGGCGCCTCCATCCTGTTCTCCACAGTGGCTGCACCATTGACCTTCCCCCCAGCAGTGCACACGGGTCCAATGTCCCCACGTGCCTGGTGGCAACTGCCCACTTTCTGGGCTGGGGGAGAGTAGTCATCCGAGTGGGTGTGAGCAGCGTCTTCACTGTGACTCTGGCTGTTCTTCTGTCTTTCTCAGGGAAACGTCTACTCAAGTGCTTCCCATTTTTGAATTAGGCTATTTGGTTTTGTGGTGGAGGAGTCCTCTGCGTGTTCTGGGTATTGATCCCTTACCAGATACAGGATATGCAACTCCTTCCCTGGTGCGCTGCTTCTTATCCTGTCAATAGTGTGTTTGTGTGTGTGTGTGTGTGTTCTTTTTAAAAGATTTTTATTTTTTCGGTTATAGCTGGTTTACAGGGTTCTTTCAATTGTCTACTATACAGCAAAGTGACCCAGTCACATACACACGTAGTCATTCTTTTTCTCACATTATCCTCCCTCGCGCTCCATCGCAAGTGACTGGGTAGAGTGCCAGGGCTCCACAGCAGGATGTCGTTGCTTGTCCCTTCCAAAGGCAACAGTTGGCATCCATTAACCCCAGGTTCCCAGTCCATCCAACTCCTCCCTCTCTGCCCTGGCAACCCCAAGTCTGTTCTCTAAGTCCATGATTTTCTTTTCTGTGGAAACATTTATTGATGCCACATATTATATTCCAGATATAAGTGATACCATATGGTATTTGTCTTTCTCTTTCTGACTTACTTCACTTAGTGTGGGAGTCTCTGGTTCCATCCATGTTGTTGCAAATGGCATTCTTTTGTTCTTTTCTTACGGCCGAGTAGTATTCCATCGTGTATATACACCACATTTTAATCCATTCATCTGTCGATGGACATTTGGGTTGTTTCCATTGTTTCCGTGTCTTGGCTATTGCGAGCTGCAGTGAACATGCAGGTGCATGTGTCTTTCTCAAGGAAAGTTTTGTCTGGATATAAAGAGTGGGATGGCTGGGACACATAGTAGGTCCATTTTTAGTTTTCTGAGGAACCTCCATACTGTTTTCCATAGTGCTTGTACCAGCTTACATTCCCACCAGCAGTGTCAGAGGGGTTCCTTTTCTCCACACCCTCTCCAGCATGTGTTATATCTGGACTTATTAATGATGGCCATTCTGACCGCTGTGACGTGGTACCTCATGGTAGTTTTGATTCATAGTGTCTTTTGGTGCACATTTAAAAAATGTCATGAAGTCCAATTTGCCTCATGTTTCTTTGGCTCCCTGCGCCTTTGGCCTCATGTCGTGATGAATACGGTCGAGATTCAGCAGGTGGGAAACGTCAGCCAAGGGGTGACGGCTATGAAGAAGGGCCAAGTGGAAATTCTAGAAATAAAAAATATGTCTGAAACGAATTAATTGGACGAGCATAACACCAGAAGAAAGAATCTGTGACGTTGAAACAGGAAAATATAAATGACCCAAAACCGAAACACAGTGAGGAAAAATGCAGTGAGTTTGGGAAAAGACACCTGGGATTTGTGGGACGAGGTCAATGGGTCCATTGAGTGTGTGACTCTCAGAAGCCGAGCAAAGAGGGAATAAAATAATACCTGAAGGGATGCGTGGTCAAGGATGTCCCCAGGCTGATGAAAAACTCCCACCCACAATCCTTGGAGGCTCCCTGAATCCCAAGTAAGACGGATACAAAGATAACCTCGCCGTGGACAGCAGAGCAAACCCGCTGACAAGCCAAACAGAAAAATCAAAGCACAAGAGCGGCTACAGAAATTGGGATCAAGAGAAAGAATTCTCAGACACACTAGAGACCAGATGGCAAAACCCAGCCTCTTCAGAGTGAGGAAAGAAAGAACGCGTCCACCGGGAATCTTACGTCCGGCACAAACACCCTTCAATAAGGAGCTGAAGAAAGACGCATTCAGCCAAGAGTCAACCCGCAAGAAATGCCATGAGGAGCTCTTCAGAAAGAGGCGCTCAGGGGGGCGGCCGAGGTGTGGGTGTCAGGCTGACACCGTTCCAGGCGAATGGAGAGACCCAACCCAACAGCTTGAAACAAAGGTGAGAAGAACCGTGTCCTGTTGGGTTTAGAGCATAATAGAAGCAAAAAAAAAAAGAAAAAAGGAAAAGGAAAAAAGAAAGATGACAGGAGCACAAGGAGCAGGCAGAGGTTCAAGGCAACTTCCTCCGTAAAGTCTTATAGTGACAAAGCGTGAGAAGGGACCGAAGCGCTGAAGGTGTGCGTGCTGAACCCCAAACCCCACCACCCCGCTCCAGCCCCTTCCCTGGGTCCTATTTCATCTTGGGAAGTTTGAGCTCTCAGTGGGGAAGTCACACGGCTGATGTGGTGGCTTTTGTTCATTTGTTTGTTTTTGGCTTTTTAGGGCCACACCTGTGGCATGTGGAGGTCCGCAGGCTAGGGGTGGAATTGGATGTGTAGCTGCCAGCCTACACCACAGCCTCAGCAACACGGGATCTGAGCCGCGTCTGCAACCTATACCACAGCTCATGGCAACACCTGATCCTTAACCCACTGAGCGAGGCTGGGATTGAACCTGTGTCCTCATGGACACTAGTCAGATTCGTTTCTGCTGAGCCACAATGGGAACTCTCAATAATTTTTTAAAAATTTTTATGGGTGCACCTGCAGCGTATGAAAGTTCCCAGGCTAGGGGTCGAATCCCAGCTGCAGCTGCCAGCCTAGCTGATCCGAACTGTATCTGTGGTGACCTCTGCCACAGCCACGACAACGCTGGATCCCTAAACTACCGAGAGACGCTGGGGATAGAACCCACATCCTCACAGAGGATGTTCTTAACCCACTGCACCAGGACAGGAACTGCCCCAGAGCATGTGTTTTTGTTAAAGAATAGTTTTGTGGAGTTCCTGTTGTGGCTCAGTGGTAACGAACCCGGCGGGCAACCATGGGGACGTGGGTTCCATCCCTGGCCTCAATCAGTAGGTCAAGGATCCAGTGTTGCCATGAGCTGTGGTGTAGGTTGAAGACATGGCTCGGATCTGGCTTTGCTGTGGCTGTGCTGTAAGCTGGCAGCTGCAGCTCCAATTCGACCCCTAGCCTGGGAACCTCCATATGCCACAGGTGCAGCCCTAAAAAGCAAAAAAAAAAAAAAAAAGATTCATGATAACTAAGTAACGTGTGAGCCTGCGAGCACAGGACGGTGTTATCTGCTGAGCAGATCTGGTGTTTTGTGATCAGCTGCAAAATTAAGCTTAGAGTTAGGGTTATGGCCACCTGGAAGGACTGTGCTGGCCCCAGGGCTTACCAGGCATCCCCAGACAGCAGGGCTGGCAGGGTGGACGGGACCGAGGCTTCCCCCAGGCTGTGGTCTCCTGAGAGCCCCTCTTCGGGAAGAATGATTTCCACTCTGGTGTCTGTGGCCCCTGCTGGAATCTTCTTATCCCCAGTGAATTTATTAGCATTTATATCACAGGGAATTATTACACAAATCCCTGTTTTCACTTCTTGAAGATACATAGTTATGGGTTCGGCGACCCTCTTCTGTATCGTCTTCAGGATTGGAAACAGTTTCGGTTCGAGTGTGAGCTGGGTGTGAGCAGACCCAGCGCATGCTATTCAGTCACTAAACCACAGCCGGGCTGGAAGGCGCTGCCATCCCAAGGGCTGCGTCCCCACCCTGTGCTCTGAGCTGGGGTGCCCGCCCGCTCGCCCAGCACACCCTCGCCGTCCCTTCCTGGCAGCGGCACCCAGAGGCGGGAGGGGCCCGTGGCACGCAGCTCTGCTCCCGCCCGGTGCTCACAGCCCAGCGTGTCCCGATGCGGGTCATAAGCAGCCTCTTCCGCCTGCCCTGCGGAGTCCCATCCACACGGGGATGGGGTGAGCCCGCCTGGGGACAGGGCCACAGGGAGGACTCCTGGCATCTCTGACTCGCCTTGACATCACGATGGCCCAGAACTCTGAGCAGAAGCCCTGCTGGAGCCCTGGGAGGCAGTCAGACGCTGTGGCCACCCTGAGGATGGGGTGAGCCCGCCTGGGGACAGGGCCACAGGGAGGAGTCCGGGCATCTCTGACTCGCCTTGACATCACGATGGCCCAGAACTCTGAGCAGAAGCCCTGCTGGAGCCCTGGGAGGCAGTCAGACGCTGTGGCCACCCTGAGGATGGGGTGAGCCCGCCTGGGGACAGGGCCACAGGGAGGACTCCTGGCATCTCTGACTCACCTTGACATCACGATGGCCCAGAACTCTGAGCAGAAGCCCTGCTGGAGCCCTGGGAGGCAGTCCGACGCTGTGGCCACCCTGAGGACTAAGACATTGGGGGCGGGGGGGGGGGGGGCTGCTGCTCTAGCTGCCCTGGAGGCGCCAGGATGAGACAGGCTGCCACCTTCCTGCCCGACTCAGGCCCAGGGGTGGGTGGAGAGCCTCCGGCAGACGTGCAGCCCAAGAAGATCGGATGAGGACGTTTGAACGCGTGAAAGAAGGGACGTCGCACAGCAGCAGCAGAAATGCCAGCGCTGCACGGGAGATGGTGGAGGCGGCGGAGGCTGGCGGCTGGGCCTGCGGAGGGGGGTCTCCCAGTGTTGGAAAGCCCCAGGCCACATCCGCTCCCTGGAAGTGACAGGAGGCACCTCCTGGACTAGGCGCGGAGAGGCACGGTGGCCAGAGCAGCGGGGGTGACCTTGCTCTAACATCAGAGCCCAAGGAGCAGGATGGGAAGCTGACTGAGGGGTAACCGGACCAATGCCACAGGGTAGAGCCTAGGCCATCAGAGGGGCTGAGGGCTGCACGCCGGGAACAAGCCCCGGTCTTGAACTAGACCCAGCTCGGACCAGGGCCATGCTGCCGGAGGAAGGAGGCACGTCAGGGGATGCAGCAGCAGCTTCCCCAGGGGCCCGCGGTATTTGCTCTGGGAGAGGAGGCCACGGTTTCAGGAGGTCAGTGTCTACATCGGCCCCTGGGGCGGTGAGAGTCGGGCTAGCAGGGTCGCACTCAGGGTCCAGCTCCCAGCTGGGTCCCGGATCCTCCGAGTGGCTGCTGGTAGCCCCCACGCTTACTCTGTGGCCTGTTGGGGGGATGCCCACAAGGCGAGAGGAGCACAGACACTGCCCCCTGCGGCCCAGATGGCGCAAAGGACTGAAAACCGCCCTCAGAGCAGGAGCCAGGGTGTGGGGGGACCTGAGGCCACCAGCACGGCCGTGAACTCACTACCGACGTCACAGAACAGCAGCCACTCAGACAGCTGTGTGTTTGCTGCTGACATCATGACACGGTGCAGCCAGAGAGCCTCCCCTTAGGACAAAGGTGGGCATTGGGAGTTGCCCCTGCTGCCAAACCAGGCTGACCCCGCACAGAACACCAGACCGGTTTCTCCACGGAGCATGCGCCAGCCTTCTTGGGCATCCAGAAGCAAGTACTGCCAACTGCGAGGCTTAGAACCCAGCTCTGGGGCCAAGGCCTGAGACCCAGATGTCAGCAGGGCTGGTTTCCTCTGGGGATAGGGGCTGAGAGGGGCCGCTGCAGGCTCTCCTAGGCTCTGGCGGTGCCAGCCTCTCTGGGGCTCTTGGGCTTGTGGATGCATCAGCCCTGCCCTGCCTTCCTCTTCCCGACATCTCCCTGTGCATCTGTGCCCACGTGTCCCCTTCGAAGGACACCAGCCGCACTGGATCAGGGCCCACCTTGAAGGCCTCACCCGGATCATCTGCAGAGGCTCACATCACCAGGTCCCTGGGGCGAGCCCCAGTGTTGGAGCTCTGGGAGGACACAGCCCAGTTCACAGCAGGTGACTTAGGGATGGAGACAGACCTATCACAGCAGAGAAGCTGTGAGAGGCGGCGGGGCCGCCGGAGGCCACCCCCTCAGGGAAGGACCAGTGCACACCTGGCCTCCTGCCCCCCCCCAGTGTGGGGGGGGGCAGGGGTGGCTTCCTGGGGTTCAGGCTGTGCGCTCCAAACCCCGGCCACCATTCCCAGTCACTCGGGGGGTACTCCAGGGCTGCCAGTGTGGGCCAGGCACAGAGCAAGAAAGCTCTTGTGGCCGGGCTGAGGGCACCAGCCCTGCTCACCCCTTCGCACCTGAGGCATGTGCTCGGAGGCCAGCGCCCTGTCAGGTTCACAGCCCATCCTGCGGGCCATTGGAATGCGCCTCCTGGGCCCCGAGCAAGCCATGCATTCTGCAGCGGAAAGGGAGGCTGCCCAGTCACCAGCACCGGAGGCCAGCCGGCTCCAGCCCAGACAGACCTGGGGGACCTCTGCAGCCAGACCTCCATCCTGAGCTGACTCACCCCGGCCTGGCCCGAGGCACTTCAGAGACTTAGTCCTGTTTTCTGGCTCTTTGTCTCCGTGGGCTCTGTCCCAAAGGGAAGAGGAAGTCTTCCCCTTCGCCCCCCACATCCTGTGTGTGTGTGTGTGTGTGTGTGTGTGTGTGTGTGTGTGTGTGTGTCTTTTAGGGCTGCACCTGCAGCATACGGAGGTTCCCAGGCAAGGGCTCAAATCAGAGCTGCAGCTGCCAGCCTACACCACAGCCACAGCAACGTGGGATCCCGACTGTGTCTTTGACCTACACCACAGCTCACCGCAACGACAGATCCTTAACCCGCTGAGGCCAGGGACTGAACCGGAGTTCTCATGGATACTAGTTGGATTCTACACTACCGAGCACAACGGGAACTCTCCTCCTACCATTTCTAAAAAGGATTTTTCTAAGAACTGTAGCCTCAGGAAACATCCTTCTTGTGGTTGATGTAGAGGAGTTGAGTCACCATAAGAAACATCAGGCCGCGTCGAAGGGCATCCAGGGACGCCGGCATTTTGGTGGCCCTCAGCAGGGTGGAAGCCCCTCCTGATGGAAGTCAGATTCGTCCTGGCCCTGGGGAAGTAGCATGTTTCTGGGGGGAACACGCCCTCAGCGGCCCCCGCCCCCCCGCGCTCCTCAGAGGCTGTGCAGGACCGCGGAAGACGAATAGCCTCACGGAGAAGGGGGACCGCAAGGCCCAGCCCGCCGGGCTCGCTCCACCGCCTCGGGTCTGAGAGCGCGCCCCCCCACCCCCGCCAGCCCTGCTGGGGAGGAGGCTTCCCAGGCCTGTCATCAAAGACAAAGGTCACCGGGGACCGGGGCTGCCCCGCCCCAGGGCCCACCTGCCACAGCCGAGAGCCTGGGTGGGAGAAGCCCAGGTCCCCGCCAAGGCAACGGACGCCTCTCGCGCCACCGCCACCGCCCAGCCGCTCAGCCCCGCGTTCCGCCCGTCCCTCAGCCCCGCCCCAGCCCCGCCCCGGCCCCGCCCCCGGCCCCGACTCGCCCTTCTCCCCATCAGGCTCCGCCCCCAGCGCACGCTCAGCCCCGCCCCCCACCTGCTCTCGGGGGCCGCCTCCCCGGAAGCAGCGCCCCACGCAGTCTCTCCCGGCAGCCAAATGGGCGACTCCTCTCCTCTGAGCCCGAGCTTCTGAAAGGTGCGTCCTTTCCGTCACCGCCCCAGCCGGCCTTGCGGGCACTGCAGGGCGTCCCTGCAGCCAAGCCAGCCTCCCGGGCTCAGCCCCTCGCCTCCAGCGGGCGCCGCGAACTGCGCAGGCGGGTGCGACCCTCTCGCTCTCCCACCTGCTTGCTCACGTGGCCACCTGGGCGACCCCGCCGCATCCTGCCCGCCGCCCCCCACCCCCATCAAGGCACCATGGTCTGGTGCCTCGGTCACTCCTGCAGCCGGTTACAGACATTTGATATTTTGGTTGCATTTTCCTATTAACAGAAAACAAAGTTACTGAAAACTCAGACTTTACAGAAATGCACAAATTAGAATGGAAGGAATCACCAAAGCCCCACCTCCAGATAAACTTGTACAGACGCCAATCTGGTAAATCGTCATTGCTTATTTTGAAAATAAATGGTTTTACACTTTGCTGGGACTGTGGTGACAGCACCACAAAATTGGTGGCTTAAAGTAACAGAAATTTTTCTCTCAGTTCTGGAGGCCGGAAGTTCTAAGCCAGGGTGTGGTGGGTGTGGCAGCTTTGAGGAAAGAGTCCACCCCCCCCACCTGCCGCCAACCCCACCTGCCGGCCCCCTCCCCTGTCTCTCCTCTCCCCTCTCCTCAGAGGATACTTGTCAGGGCCTGCCTTGTCTGGGGCGACCTCTTCTCAGGCCTTCACTTCATGCTCTCTGCAAAGACCCTATTTCCAAACAAGGTTTGGTTCCCAGGCCTGGGGATTCAGGTTGGACATTGCCTTTGGGGCCAGCATTCAGCCCCTGCACACACTGGGCAGAAGGACAGGCACCTTTGCCCACTAGGAATACATTTTGGACAGTTTTTGTGCCAATACCTGTATTTTCACCATATTTCCTTTCCTGAACACCCCTCCCCAGTCTGGACGCCCCCTTCGCATGGGTGGATGAGGCTGAATCGACCACTGTGACAGGTGACTGCCGTCAGGGCTCTAGTCTACAATTCTCCATGAACCTGGGGGTGCTGCTTCAGAAAGAGCCTAAAAAGTGTGTCCACTGGATCAAAGGGCACCCGTGTCCACAGATTCAGCAGTTACTGAGCAGGTAGGAAGGAATAGTTGCTATCGATGTCATCCAGAAAAGTAATCGGGAAGAGAAGAAATAAAGGCACTGTCCATGAAAGAAAGAATCAACGGCTGGAAGCCATTAAAATTACATTTTTTGGACTATTTTTTCTCACTTCCTCCCCCTCCACCACTCCTGCTGCTGGCAACCACCAATCTGTTCTGTTTTGATAAATTTGCTGTTTTAGATTCTACATATAAATGAGGTCACACCGTGTTTATCTTTGTCTGGCTTATTTCTCAGTGTCCTCAAGGTTTATCCATGTTGTTGCGAACGCAGGATTTCCTTTTTATGGCTGAGTAATATTCCCGTGTGTGTGTGTGTGTGTGTGTGTGTACATCACATTTTCTTTCCCCAGTCCTCTATTGATGGGCACTTAGGTTGTTTCCCTATCTTGGCTACTGCAAATAATGCTGCAATGAAGACACGGGTGAATATATCCATTCGAATTAGTGTTTTCTTTTTCTTCAGATAAATATCCAGAGGGGAATTGCTGATTTTTTTTTTTTTTTAGGGCTACACCCACGGCATACTGAGGTTCCCAGGTGGAAGCCGAGTTGCAGCCACCGGCCTACGCCAGATCCTTAACCCACTGAGCGAGGCCAGAGATCGAACCCACAATCTCATGGTTACGAGTCAGATTCGTTTCAGCTGAGACACAGGGACTTTGGGAGGTGAGGGTTCAGCATGGTCGGAGGGGTGACGGGAATATCGAGGTGTTTGCAAAACTGCCAGGGCCAGCAACCCTGGGACCGTTTGCTGTATAGAAAATGTATATATTCCTGCTCAAGAACAAAATAGAAGGAACATTGCGGGAACACCTGGACACGGAGCAGTTCCGTTAGATCGTCGCCTTCTTCTGGTCGGGGGCGGAGGGATGCGACGAGACCTCACTCAGCCCACGATTTGAAGGCCTGCTGGGGCCACCGCTGTCCCCACCGAGCTCTGGCCCGGTGCAGGCGAGGGCTCTGCTTATTTCCAGAAACCTCTGCCCTTTTCTGCTGCCTGTAATTCCTTTTATTTCTTGGAGGTTTCCTCCTTGTCATTTCCCACTTTCTGTACCTCCGTCATCTCGCGTGAAACAAACATTAGGTCAGCGAGTGGGATTCTCTCATTTTTTCAACAACCATATTGTGCATTGGTATTTTGTTTCTAGCACGCTAAGATTTTCGAGCCTTCCTTCCTTCTGCTTCCTCTTTTATCTCCGTAAGTTTAAGAAATAGTGCAGGTTATTATCTCTTGCTTTCGTTTGTAATTAAGGCGGCAACATTTAAATTTATTGAATGAATGATTTTTTGCACTCTATAGTGCTTTGCAGTTTCAGAGTTTCCCACTCCGATTTCCCACGGCCCCATCACCTGCCTGTTCCCCGCCCTCGCCTGCTTCTCCCCACCGTCACCGCTGGGTCATTCTCGACCTCTGGGAGTCTGCGCCTCCTCGGTTTTATTCACTACTTTGTTGTATGTTTCAGATGTCACATGTAAGGGACATCACACAGTGTTTGTCTTTCTCGGACTTACGGCCTGCTGCCTCCAAATCCATCCATGTTGTTGTACATGGCGAAATGTCATGCTTTTCTATGGCCCAGGAGTATTCCGTCGTGTGTCTGTGCCGCCTCTTCTTTACCAAGTCATCTGCTGATGGACATTTAGGCTGCTTCCACGTCTTGCCTATTGCAAACGGTGCTGCTGTGAACATTGGGGTTCATGTATCTTCTTGAATGAATGTCTTATTTTTTTCAGATGCCTGCCCTGGAGTGGATGGCGGGATCGTATGGTAGTTTTTTCTCTGTTTAGTTTTTTGAGGAACCTCCGTCCTGTTTTCCACAGTGGCTGCACCAATTTACATTCCCACCAGCAGTGTCAGAGGGTTCCTTTTCCTCCACATCCTTGCAAACGCTTGTTATTTGTTTTCATTTTTGTTGTAGGGCCGCACCCACGGCATATGGAAGTTCCCAGGCTAGCGGTCAAATTGGAGCTGCAGCTGCCAGCCTGTGCCACAGCCACAGCCACAGCCACAGCTGACCTGAGCCACATCTGCGACCTACACCACAGCTCACAGCAACACAGCAATGCCAGATCCTTAACCCACTGAGCAAGGCCAGGGATCGAACCTACATCCTCAAGGATACTAGTCAGGTTTGTTACCGCTGAGCCACGACAAATCTCCTGCTGTGTTTTGTTTTTGGGTTTTTTTTTGTGTGTGTGTGTGTTTGTTTTGCATTTTAGGGCCACACCTGCAGCATGTGGAGGTTCCCAGGCTAGGGGTCGAATTGGAGCTATAGCAACACCTGATCTGAGCTGAGTCTGTGACCTACACCAGAGCTCACAGCAACGCCGGATCCTGAACTCACTGAGCAAGGCCAGGGATCGAACCTGCAACCTCATTTTTACTAGTTGGATTCATTTCTGCTGCACCACAATGGGAACTCCACTCGCCTTTTTGATGACAGACATACTGACAAGTGTGAGGTGATATCTCATTGTGGTTTTGAAATTGATGCAACTTCTTTTTTTTTTTTTTTTTGCCATGAGGCACATGGAGTTCCTGGGCCAAAGGTCAGATCTGAGCAATGCCTTATCCCTAACCCCCCCGCTGGGCTGGGGCTCAAGCGCTGTGTCCAGCGCTCCCAAGATAACACCAATCCCATTGCAGCACAGCAGCAGCTCCCGTGCAACTTTTTAAGCTGTGAATTTCACTCTGCTGTTCTGTTCTCTAGAAATCCTGCACTCAGCTTCTGGCTCCTCTTTGACTCCAGAGAGAGGCGTTGCCATTTCCAGGTGGAAGTACCCTTTTTCTCCTGGTTCGGGTGCAACGTGTTCAAGAAAGTCTCGGGTCCTGTTTCTTCTCCCGATGCCCTGCTGGCTGGGCGGTCTTAGCCCCTCTCCTGGGAGCTCCTGGATCGTGTGCCGGGCTCCACTGTTGAGACCCAAGGACAGAGTGGGCTCATCCCACTAGAACGACCGCAAAGAAGAACACTCCTTCCCTGCATCGGCGGCTTCGTGTCACAGGTGGGTCCCTCTCTGGCCAGGTTGCCGTGTTCTCCTTCCCAACACCAGCCTCCAAAAGTAAACCGGGGGGTGGGGGGGCGGTGTCTTTGGGAAAATCTTCTGTGACACCGACGGCGCCCTTTCAGGGGGCTTCAAACGGAAGAGGAGGAGGAGCCCACGCACATACACGCAGGTGCACCACACGCACGCACACGCGTGCACACAGACGCCAGACTCTTCCAGCCGGAGCTACAGGACTTTGCGGACCTGGGCACGCAGCCCATCCCTCTGCCCGTCCCTCTTTCCTCGGCCAGCAAGTCCCTGCAGGGCTGCACCTCTGTGGACGACAGTGGCCACCCAAGCCAGGTCCTAGCTCTGTCCTGCGTCCCAGCCTTCTTATTTTCAGGCTCATTGCGCCTTCCAGAAGGAACGTCCATACGCTCCAGCCCTGACGGAACTCTCAGACATCCAGCCCTCGTTTGAGCCCCGCTCAGGACAGGTGAGGCCCCCGCCACCAGGCAGCACTCCGGGCCTTCCAGCCTTGCAGCCGCTGCGAGCTGCTTCCTTCGAGAGTTTCTGAGCAGGTGTTGTGAAAATAATGATTATGTGGTTTGGCAGATTCGATCTCTGCAGCTAATTGTTGACACTGAGTTTGTATTACCCAATACTTTGGGGTGGGGGACAAAATAATGCTATTTTCTAGCCAGTAAGCCAGCAACTACGTGTAAAGTCTTCGTCCTCTGGGTGGGGCATATGTTTTTCCAAGAATCAATTTTAAAAACAGGATTGGCAGGTGCTGGCCACCTCCAACGAGCTCAAAATGCAGATCAAAACAACTGCAGGGCCAGCCTAGTCAGGCACTGACCTGGGCAGCCGTCCCTGAGCTCTGGTGGGGTGTCTATGTCCGGTGGGCAGTTGAGATGAAAGAGGGGTCCCCACCCTGCGACAGGCCCCGACCCTCCGACCCGGGACCAGGAGATGCCCTCCCGGTGACCTGTCTGGGAGCCACCAGCCCCTCTTCTCTGGGCTCCCCTGACTTGCCTGGGGGGGCTTCTCAGAACCCATGCGTGACCCCCATCCCAACCCCTGGCATAGCGGATGCGTGTCGACTTGGAAGCCCGAGACTCTGGAATTTGACTGGAGGGGAACTGGCCGAGGCTGGGCGCTGTGCAACCACAGAAACACTGCTGGTCTTTGCTCCTGGATCTCCGGCGATTTCTTGGGTGACAAGAGTGTCTGCTGATATCGCTGCCCAGCCCTTTCAGGCACACTTGACAGCGTCAGGGAGGGGCCGGTCACCAGAAGGGCCAAGTGGCCAGGGCTGGGAACCCGCTGGGGCGGGAGTGGGGGCTGCAGATGGGGTTAAGCTCTGGAATAATGATGTCGGGGGGCCCTGGGCTGGTGAACACGAGGGGGCTCGGGCAGGGGACGGCCCTTCCTCCTGGCTGCTCCTGGGCTGTCCTTCGTCAGAAACAAGTCCATGCGAACACACTTTTCTGTGCATCGATCCAGTGAGCTGCTGAACCAGAGCAGGGGCCAGCGGGCGCGCAGGAGTTTCCCAGAGGCAAAGGAGAGCACCGAGTCCCGCCTCCAACTCGCTGCGTGCCCCCCCACGTGTCCCCCGCTCCCACAGGTCCACCATCCAGAAAACACAGGGAGACAGTTTGCATCATCTGAAAGGAAGCGCCAGAGAGCCACGCGCATACAAAGCACACATATTGTCATAGTGAAATACACAAAGGCGCACGTGGTTTTAAAATCTCTTCAGCCCATGTGTCCCCACAGGCCCTGTCCCGAGAGCTTCTCGTGAACACAGACAAGGTCCCTCTCATGCCCCACCCCCACACCGGGGCTGGGGGCTGAGATAAGTCGCCCCCAGGGAGACGGTCCATGACCTGGAGCTGGGACGGCTGAGCCCCGGCGAGGCCAGGCCACCAGCACTGGGCCCTCGGGTCAGCCCGTGCCACACGGAGGCAGGGAAGGAGGTGGCGGGGGGACACAGTGGCAGCCGTGGGCCGCTGGCCTCTCCATTGAGCCAGCTGCAACCTGCCAGCTCATGACATGCGGATTAGCAAAGACGGGAGGCTTTTCAACCTGACCTTGATTCCAGAGGGATCGGCACGTGTGCGTGGCCTCCTTTGTCCCCTGTGACGTCACCATTCTCTGTGCTGACCCAGGGAGGCCACACAGGATGGGCCAGCCTCCCCACCAGGGACACTTCCACTTGCCCAGCCCTTGCGTGTGACCCAGAGTTTCCATCTTTATTACACTTTTGCTGAAGCTACACGTTCCAGAACCTACTTCCAATTTGCCGGGCGCCTGAGTCAGGGGCGCCTCCTGGGAAGGCGGGAGTGCCGGGCCCTGCTGGTGCCCCCTCCGCAACCCCGGCCTGCCCCAGGGAAGAGCTCTCAGAAGCTTCATCCCAGGACATCGGCCTCCAAGCCTGCTCCCCCGACAGCGACAGCTCTGCGTGTGCCAAGGCGACAGGGGGAGGATGTGGGCTCGCGTCTGGGGGCGGGGTCATAACAGACGGAGCAGAAAGCTTTTGCTAGGAAGGGGGTCCTGCAGCCACAGGGCCTCAGAGGTGACCTTCGCCACAGGGCTGACCTGCCAGAACACTGGCCACCAGCCACGGAGCCACAGTGCCCAGCGTGGTTCCGGAAGCTGGGCGTGGGGCATGAGTCACCTTTCCAGCAAGGGACATAACGTGAGCAAGTCTTTTATATGAATAAAGATCACTCATGAAGGACCAAGGAATATTCAAAGGCCGTGTCGTCTCCAAAGATGAGACCACCCAGCGGGAACGAGCCCAACTGTGGGACACACGGCTTCTGAGACGCGCAGACCTCTGGGCAGTGAGCTGAGCCCTCCTGCCCCCAAATCCTGTGTTGACACCCTGCCTCCCGTATGTGGAGGTACTCGGAGGGAGCAGGAGGGACACGTGCCCGGGAAGAGCATGGAGCCAGGGGTTCCGGTGTGGGGCATCAGATCAAGAACCTGACGCAGCCTCCCCGAGGATGTGGGTTTGATCCCTGGCCTCGCTCCGCAGGTGAAGGACCTGGCGTTGCACAAGCTGGGGCAAAGGGCGCCCGGCTGGGATGCGGTGTCGCCGTGGCTGTGGCTGGGCCGGCACCTGTAGCTCCAGTTCCACCCCTAGCCCAGGAACTTCCACATACTTCAGATGAGGCTGTAAAAAGAAAAACAGCAACGAAAAAGAGTCCACGCACAGCGGCTCTTTCTGCGGAGGCATCAGCTAAAGTATCCCGCGCCAGTCAGAGTCCATCCCCGGCGTGGGAACGTCCTTTTGCAGTGGATGCAGCCCTTTAAAGAGAGAGAGAGAGAGAGGAAGAGGATGGAGCGAGCTCAGGTGCAAGGGCCTGCAAGGGCCTGCACAGCACCACATGGAACACAAGCGCAGGCTGCCGGTTTCACACCCATGAGGCTTAAGGAGGCTGATTTATGGGTGAGAGGTCAGGAAGAGGGCGGCCTTGGGGGTACAGACCAGCAAGGAGCCTTCCAGGCTGCAGGCGGTGTCCCCGATCTGCCTGGAGAGGTGGGCGCGTGAGTTGATGCACACAGGTGAGCATCCAGCTCAGACTCGCGCACTTGCTGTGAGATGAACCGAACAACATCTGGAAGGACCCCAGGCAGTGGGGTCTGAGCTGCCACCGTGAACTTGAGGGACGCTGCCCTCCGCAGCCCCACTCCTTGATGAGACAGCACCTTGTCTGAGCGGGGCCGCAACCGTGCACCCCAGTCCTCACGCGGCTGCTTCCTGCACCTCCAGGGTGCACCTCCCGCCGCGGCCACGTGTTGCCTTGGGTTCTGTTGTTTGAGATTCGGGGGACAGATTTCAGTGCTGCCTTTATTCACCTCAGTTCTTTTAAAACTGTGCCTTTTCATCGTGATAAAGGACCCTTGAGACTTAGCCTCTTCGGCATCTTCTAGGGCACAGCTCAGCGGTATGCAGCCCACCCGCGTGACCGCGGAACGCTCCGTCCTGCCAAAGGGAAACCCTCTCCCGGTTCCGCGGCCGCGCTTCTCCTCCCCGAGCCCTGGCGCCTCCGTCTAATTTTTGTCCATGAATCGCCCTGCTCTCGGGACCTCCTCACACCGCATTTGTCCCTTTCGGGCTGCTTATTTCACTCGGCGCCGCGCCCTGGAGATTCACGGCACGTGCTGCTTCTCCACTGACGCGTTGGTGGACACTTGGGCTGCTTCCACGCTCTAGTTACAGGGAACAAAGCTCCTATGACCACGCGTGTAAAAATATCTCTTTGAGACCCTACTTTCAATATTTTGGGTGTACGCCCAGAAGTGGAATTGCTGGATCGTATGGTAATTCTATTTTTAACCCTGAGTCATTTCCATACTGTTTTCGCAGAGGCTGCACCAGTTTTACTTCTCCCTTCACAATGTGGATGCCTTTTATTTATTTTCCCACCCACGGTGCACGGAGGTTCCAGTTTCTCCACGTCCTCACCAGCACTGCTTGCTTTGGTTTTTTTAACCGTGGCAGCCCTGACAGGTGCGGGGTGGCATCTCACTGGGGCTTTGATTTGCATTATGCTATTTTTTTGGGTTACTGATGTTGAGCACCTTTTCATGGCCTATTGGTCATTCGTATATCTTTGAAAAAAATATCTATTCAAGTCCTTTGTCCATTTTTGAGTTAGGCTGTTCATTTTTTTATTCTTGAGCTTTAGGGGTTCGCGTATATTCTACGTATGAATCCCTTATCAGATGAGCGATCTGCAAATATTTTCTCCCATTCTGTGGGTTGCCTTTTTCTTGGTTGGTAGTGTCTTTTGATGTACAATTTTAAAAAAATTTTTAATGAAGTCAAAATTTTCTATTTCCTTTTTTGTTTCCTGTGCCTTTGGTGTCATACCCCAAAATTTACTGCCAAATCCAAAGTTATAAATTTTTTACCCTGTGTTTCTTCTAAGAGTTTTATAGTTTTAGGTCTTGTATTCAAGTCTTTGATCCATTCTCAAACTAACTTTTGTATATGGCGTGTAATAAGCACCCAACTTCATTCTTTTTATTTATTTATTTTTTTAATTTTTTTTAGGGCTGCACCTGTGCCATATGGAGGTTCTCAGGCTAGGGGTCTAATTAGAGCTGTAGCTGCCAGCCTATGCCAGAGCCCCAGCAACGTGGGATCCGAGCCTTGTTTGCAACTTACACCACAGCTCACAGCAACTCCAGATCCTTAACCCACTGGGATCGAGGCCAGCGAACAAACCCGCCACCTCCTGGTTCCTAGTCGGATTCGTTAACCACTGAGCCACGATAGGAACTCCCAACTTCATCCTTTTGCATGTGGAAATCCAGTTTTCCCAGCACCACTTTTCTTTTCTTTTTTTTTTTTTTTTTTTTTTTTTTTTGCCATTTCTTGGGCCGCTCCCACAGCATGTGGAGGTTCCCAGGCTAGGGGTCGAATCGGAGCTGTAGCCACTGGCCTACGCCAGAGCCACAGCAACGCAGGATCCGAGCCACGTCTGCAACTACACCACAGCTCACAGCAACGCCAGATCCTTAACCCACTGAGCGAGGCCAGGGATTGAACCCGCAACCTCATGGTTCCTAGTCAGACTCGCTAACCACTGAGCCACGACGGGAACTCCATCCCAGCACCACTTTTTGAAAAGACATTTTTCCCCATTGAATGGTCTTGGCATGCTTGTCAAAAATCATCTCATCATCTCTGCGAGGGTTTGTTTCTGGGCTCTCTACTCTATTCCATCGGCCTGTATGTCTGTTCCTATGCCACCACCACACCGTTTTGATCACTGTGGATTTGTAATGAGCTTTGAGATCAGGAAAGCTGAGTCCTCTAGTTTCGTTCTTCTTTTTCAAGACTGTTTTGATGATTTGGGATCCCTTGAGATTCCATACGAATTTTAGGATGGGTTTTTCTATTTCCACAAAAAATGTCATTGGGATTTTATAGGGATTGAGTAGCATCTGTACTTCCTTGTGGGGACTATGGACATTTTCAAAATATTGTCTTCCAACGTATATTTATAATTGATTCACTTTGCGCTACACCTGAAACTAATACGACACTGTAAGTCAACTACGCTCCAATAAAATTTTCAAAACTATTGTCTTTCAGTCCATGAACTTGGAGTGTGTTTTCATTTATTTATGTCTGTAATTTTTCAGTAATATTTTGTAGTTTTCTTTGTACAAGTCAGTCTTTCAGCTCCTTGGTTACTTCCAAAGTATTTTATTCTTTTCAATGCTATTGCAAATATAATCAGTTTTGCCATTTTCTTTCCATATCATACGTTGTTCGTATATAGACATGCCGATAACTTTTGTGTGTTGGCTTTGTATCTGCTCCTTGGCTGGAATCCTATATTAGTTCTAACAGGTGTTTTGTTTTGCCGTGTGTGTGTGTGTGCGTGTGTGAGTGTGAGTGTGAGAGTATGTGTGTGTGTGAGTGTGTGAGTGACCTTTAGGGTTTTCTAATATAAGATCATGTCATCTGCAAACAGAGACAGTTTTACTTCTTCCTTCACAGTGTGGATGCCTTTTATTTCTTCTTGCCTAATCGTTCTGGCCAGAACTCCAGCAAGAGTGGATGCAGGGCCCCTTACCTTGTTCCTGGTCTTAGAGGAAAAGCTTTCATTTTCTCGCCGTTGAGTAGCCTATGCACTGGGAGTGGCTCACACATGGCTTTTATTATGCTGATGTAGATTTTTTTTTCCCCTACTTTTTTTTTTTACTTTTTAAATCATAAAATAATGTTTAATTTTTTTTCTGTATTAATTGAGATGATCCCGTGCTTTTTTCCCCTCACGCTGTTATGTGGTATATGACAGTGATTGTTTTTTCACGTGTTGAACCATCCTTGCATTGTAGGAATAAATCCCACTTGGTCATACTGTGTAATAAGCCTGTGAATATGCTGCTGAATTCCGCCTGCTAGTGTTTTCTGGAGAGTTTTTGCATCAGGGATCACAAAGGATATTGGTCCGTCGTTTTCCTGTAGTGTCTTTGTTTGGCTTTGGTTCAGGGCAATGCTGGCCTCAAAGAATGTGTTAGGAAGTGTTCCCCTATCCTCAATTTTTTGGAAACGTTTGAGAAGGAAAGCTATTCGTTCTCTTTAAGTGTTTGGTAGAATTCATCGGTGACGCCGTCAGGTCCAATGTCTTTGTCGAGAGATATTTATTATTATTACTGACTCGTTCTCCTTACTGGTTGTGTCCTATTCAGATTTTCTATTTCCTCACGATCTAGTCCTGGTAGGTTTTGTATTTCCAGGAATTTGTCCATTTCATCTAAATTATCTAATTAGTTAGTGTACAGTTAGTTGTTCACAGCCCTCTCTTATAATCCTTTTCATTACTGTAGAATTAGTTTTAATATTTCCACTTTTGTTTCTGATGTTAGTAATTTGATTTGTCTCTTTTTTTCTTTGTCCACCTGCCTTCGATCAAATAAAACAAGCCTGCCTAAACCAAATAACCAAATTTTGGTTTTACCTATTTTCTCTATTGTTTTCCTATTCCCTGTTTCATTTATTTCTGCTCTAATCTTTTTTTTTCCTCCCCTCTGCTAGCTTTGGTCTATCTTGTTCTTCTTTCTCTACTTCCTTAAGTTGTAAAGTTAGGTTGTGTACTTGAGATCTTTCTTATTTTTTAATGTAAGTGTTGATGGCTATACATTTCCCCTGAATATCTCTTTCAGTGAGTCACTGGTTCTGGTAAGTTGCGTTCTCTTTTTTCTTCCTTTCTAATTGTTGTCTAATTTCCCTTTTGCTTTCTTCTGTGGTCCATTGGTTCTTGAATGTCCACAAACTCATGAATGTTCCAATGTTCCTTGTGTTTCGATTTCTAACATCATCCTGCTGCGGTTGGAGGGATTTCTTTTTCATGGTGTCTAGCTTTTTACATCCATTGAGACTTACTTTGTGGCGTCGCGTATGGTCGATCCTGGGAAATGTCGTAAGTGCACTTGGGAAGAACGTGCGTGCTGTTGGTGGTGGCGTGTTCTGTGCGTGTCTGTTAGACCGAACTGAGTTACTCTGTTTCCTTACTAACCTCCTGTCTGGCAGTTCTAGCTATTGTTGCGAGTGGGGTATTGAAGTTCCAGCCATTGTTAAAGAACTGCCCGTTTCTTCCTTTAATTCTATCAGTTTTTGCCTCATATATTTTGATGTTCCGTGTTAGGTGTGTAAAAGTTTGTATTGTCGGAGTTCCCGTCGTGGCGCAGTGGTTAACGAATCCGACTAGGAACCATGAGGTTGCGGGTTCGGTCCCTGCCCTTGCTCAGTGGGTTAACGATCCGGCGTTGCCGTGAGCTGTGGTGGAGGTTGCAGACACAGCTCGGATCCTGCGTTGCTGTGGCTCTGGCGTAGGCTGGTGGCTACAGCTCCGATTCAACCCCTAGCCTGGGAACCTCCATATGCCGCGGGAGCGGCCCAAGAAATAGCAACAACAACAACAACAACAAAAAGACAAAAGACAAAAAAAAAAAAGTTTGTATTTGTCACTAGTTCTTGCTGTATGGAAACTTTTATTAATACGTAATGTTCTTTTTTGGTTTAAAACCCATTTTCTTCCAATGTTCATATAGCCACCTCTTCTCTCATTTGACCATTATTTGCATGGAATATATTTTTCCATCCCTTCGGTTTCAATGTATTTGAGTTTTGGATTAAAAGTGGGTCTTGGAGTTCCCGTCATGGCTCAGTGGTTAACGAACCCGACCAGTGTCCATGAGAACTCGGGTTTGGTCCCTGACCTTGCTCAGTGGGTTAAGGATCCAGCATTGCCATGAGCTGTGGACCTGGCTTGGATCCCGGGTGGCTGTGACTGTGGCGTAGGCCAGTGCCTGCAGCTCTGACTCGACCCCTAGCCTAGGAACCTTCATATGCCTCGGGTGCGGCCCTAAAAAGACACAAGATAAAGTCAGCTCTTGCAGTATGGTTGGATCATGTGTTTTTATCCATTCTGCCAGTCTTTTTGTTTTGATTAGGAAATTTAATCCATTTACATGTAATTACTGTTAGGGTGGGACTCACATCTGTCATTGTTATATTTGTTTTCATTTCATTTCTTTCCTTTTTTTTTTTTTTTTAAATGGCCACATCTTCAAATCCCCGCTGGGAACTGAATCTGAGCTGCAGCTGCAACCACACCGCAGCTGTGTCGTTGCCAGATCCTTTAACCCACTGTGCTCTGCCAGGGATTGAACCTCTGCAGCAACCTGAGCTGCTGCAGTCACATTGTTAACACATTGGGCCATCCCAGGAACTCCAAACCTACCTCTTTAGAGTAGCATCCTCTGAAGATCCAAATGCTAACCCCTAATGTTTCTAAGTTAACTGGAGCAAACCACTAGAGGAGATCCTGACTCTTGATCGGTGATACCTTCAAGGAAAGATCCTGATCAAAAGCGGAAAATGTGGAATGAATTAAGGAACTGTCAGTTAGGGCTGCAGTCAGGACAAGTCTGTAGGGGGCGCGCTGACACCCAACGCACATGTCAGTCACCCCAAACAGGAAGGGGCCTCTGCCACGTCTTTCACAGGAGGACACCTCTACCTACCGTCCAAGAGGAAGGAGAAAACTTCCCTTCCCCCCATCCGGAAACTCGGCCAATCAGAGGCTGCAGCAGCCCAACCAATCGGCAGCTTCCGGTCTTTGCTCGTCCCCCCAACCCCCACCAGCTCCTCCAACAGACCCCGTCGGTTATCCCGGCCCCGCTCAAAGACCCACTTTCCCTGTAACAGCAAGTTCCCACGCCTCGTTCTCTGGATTTGCTTGTGGTCTGCTGTTGTTGGTGTGTTCCAAGTCACAGCTCCCCTTCTTTCAGATGAATTCGCTTTTGGTGGTGGCGCAACTGGCTGTTACCGTATCACAATTGGCCAAAATTGGGTTAGCATGAAGCTGAACGTGCTGATTGCCTTGACGCACTCAGCTTTCACTCGTGTGGATATGATCTCTAGGAGGAACTTGTTTTGTTTAGCACGGGAAGCTTCTCATCCTTGCGTGATTGTTAGCACTAGGATTTTGCTAGAACGCTGCAGGGCATGGGGGCAAGGGCTGGTGGAGGTGGGGGTCCTAGGGTTCCCACTGCGACAGTGGCTTTCCTGTGTAGCCTTAGGGTTGTTGCTGTTTTTTAATGCTAAACTTAATCATTTAAAAAAATACCATTTCAGAAATGAGTGTGAAGTGTGGCATAATTTGAAAATCTTGGAGTTCCCGTTGTGGAGCAGTGGTTAGAGAATCCGACTAGGAACCAAGAGGTTGCGGGTTTGATCCCTGGCCTCGCTCGTGGGTTAAAGACCTGGCGTTGCCCTGAGCTGTGGTGTAGGTTGCAGACGCAGCTCGGATCCTGCGTTGCTGTGGCTCTGGCGTAGGCTGGCGGCTATAGCTCCAATTAGACCCCCTAGTCTGGGAATCTCCATTTGCCGTGGGAGCGGTCCTAGAAAAGGCAAAAAGACAGAAAGAAAAAAATCTTCTCCTAACTAGTGAAACCTAATTTCCTTTCTATTTTAAAGAGGAATAAAAGGGAATAAGAATGTCAAGTGGCAGCAAAAAGCCTACAGAATGATTTATTACTGGGGTGTTTAGAGATGATGCAGTAGATGGTTTTCTGCAAAAGCTTTTTCCAAAAACGTTTCACTCCCTACTCAGACGTGCTTCATTCCCAAATGCATATTTAGATTAGGTTCTTGTAGTGCTGATCTGCTGCTTTTTTAAAAAAATAAAATTCGAGGAGTTCCCTTCGTGGCTCAGCGGTTAACGAACCTGACTAGGATCCATGAAGATGCAGGTTCCACCCCGCCTTGCTCAGTGGGTTAAGGATCCAGCGTTGCTGTGGCTGGGGTGTAGGCCGGGAGCTGTAGCTCCGATTCGACCCCTAGCCTGGGAACCTCCATATGCCGCGAGTGCGGCTCTAAAATAGAAAAATAAAATAAAATTTGACTGAAGATGTTAAAAAACAAAACAAAACAATGCGAAGTGGTTGAAAACTAGAATCGCCGTGGATACCAGGGCCGCGGGCCAGGTGCGGGGAGAGCACAGGCCCTTGTTCCACTAGGGAGACGCTTTCCTAATCCGATTAAGCGCTCCACCTCTCCCCTCCAACGGGACCTGCGGCTCCGCGCCAGGCTCCAGCCGGACCTCTGCGCAAGGCGGCCAATGGAGCAGTGCTGACAGGCACCCTCGCCTTGCAGACCTTCTGGCACGACTCCCATGCACGGTCACAGCCTTGAGAGGTCATGGCTAGGAGGGCTCACCGCCTCCGGGGGGGCCGCCCCACGCGAGCCCAGACACCTCCACAGCCGCGCTCCTCGCCGGACCCCGGACCCCCACTTCTGAGGGTGCTCGGTGCGTAGACGGCGCTGGGACGCCGAGTCAAAGGGCCGGGGGAGAGCCATCCGGCCGAGACCTTCCCGCCCCGCCTGGAGTTCAAGAAGGGAACCCGCCCCGCCGGGCTTCCCGCCGATTGGCTGAACGAGAGAAAGGCCGGCGGTGATTGGGTGGGGAGGACGCCTCTCGGCTTGCACGCCGCGGCCCCGCCTTCTCCCTCTGCCACTCGACAGGGGGCGGACGCGATTGGTGCAGACGCGTCGGCCCGCCCCACCCCGCCCCGCGACGTCGCTACCCGGCGTGCCGCGCGCTTGGCTTCCCCTCCGCCCGCTAATGTTTTGGCCGATTCAAGATGGCGGTGCAGGAGTCCGCGGCTCAGCTCTCTATGACCCTGAAGGTGCAGGAGTACCCGACCCTCAAGGTGGGGTTTGCGGCCGAGGGGCGCCCGCACCTGGCGGGGGCCGCGGGCCGTGTGTGTGGGGGGGGCGGGGGGCGGTGAGCTCGAGGGGAGAAGGGGACAGGGCGCGGCCTGGGGCGCCGGGCGGGGGCCGTGGTCTGAGGGGCCGGGCTCCTTGGGTCCGGGGCCCGGGAGCCTGCGGCCGGCGGGTGTGGCGTGTGGCCGTCCGTGCCCCTGTCTGCCCGCAGGGGCTTTGTGACAGTGCGGGGGGCGCGTCTGCCTGGCGCCCCGCTTCGCCTTCCAGAATGCGACTGTGGCCCCTTCTCCCCATCACGACGGCGAACACATCGGTGACAATTCTGGCCTTAGGCTGCCTGGTGACTTTGGAGGCTGGGGTCTCAGGGGCGTGGGGTCGCAGGCGCCCATCCAGGGTGCCCAACGCGACTGGCCGTTGGTGTCCAGCCGTCCTCCCGGAAGCTTATGTCAGAAGGTGTTGATGTATAGCTTCCAGACACGAATTAGGGGACCTGTAAGGAGAGACTTCACGACCCAATGGGAGCCCGTATACGGGGCGTCACCAAACCTGAAATACAGCCCTTGCCACTCGGTTGCCATATACGTGACCTTGGATGGTCACTTAGGCGAGTCCCTGACACTGGGATGAAATTGGTGTTCGAGGGCGGAGGCCAGTACTGGCTCCTTCCCTGGTTAGCAGAGGAATTCATGGTCATTGAATCCCAAGAAGCACCTGGGAATGATTCCAGACAAGATCGAGGTTGTAGCGTTCTCAGGGGACCTGTGGCTGAGCAGGGTGACTCAGTTCCTTTCCGGGGAGGGGGTGGCAGGTAGCTTCTCTCCTCCCCTGGGACCTCGGCATGCCCGTCCACCTCAGTGGTAGCAGGTGGGTGGGTGGTGGTTTCATACTCAGCTCCGCAAGACCCTGTCGCCCAGACCAGGATTCTCTGCTGCCTCAGGCGCCCAACTAGACGTCCTTGAGTGTCACTTGAGTTCCAGAGTTCCTCAGTAGTCTTCGATTAAAGTCGCCATGTAGACTCAGAGATAAAGAAATATTACAGTGTCATTGCAGGCGAGCCTGTCGGGTTAGAGTTCTACTTCTTTTTGAGAATGATTTTTAAAGCAGGATTTTTTGCAAGATAGCTTCATTTTCCCTCACAAATGATTAGAGCCTGTGTGATAACTTCTCTGTTCTCTCGACATGCATGTCACTGTCACTGCTGAGTTAACATTTTTTTCAGGAGCAATTCTCAGTGGATCGTGAGGAAGTTTCACTAGGGAACCAGGGAGCCTTGATTTAGAAGCATTTGTTAAAGCGGAATTAATTAAGCACAGAAGAGCTGTCGGCTGCGGAGCTGCGCTGGTCACAGCCTTGAGCCGGGTCCAGAGGCAGGCGTGGTAGGAGGGGCGTGCCGGGCAGAGGCCGGAGGAGAAGGGGCCGAGGGCCAGGTTCTGGAAGGTGTGGGTCGTGCTTCTCTGGGGCACAGGCCGCTCTCCCACGTGGCTGGGAAGGAGCGTGAACTGAGTTCCTGGCGAGCGAGCGCTCCTCAGAAGGCTGGGAGGCTCAGGCTGGCTCCCCACAGCCTGCACGAGCACTTCCCCCTTGTCTCCTGGGGAAGGGCGAAAGCGGAGCACGCTGACCCTCTCCCCGCCGAGCACCCGCCCCTGTGGTGGCCGGACTGGCTCAGGCCTCTCCTCCTGCGGACTTGAGGCAACAGCGGGATGTTCGGCAGCACCCCTGGCCTCGCCCCGCCCTCAGGGTGCTGGGCAGGCCGCCAGGATGCTCCTGCACAGCCAGCTGCCCTGGTGGAGGGGGAGCCGGCGGAGGGGGTGGCCCCGCAGAACCTCTGGTCAGGACCCTGCCATAGGGGGCTTGTTTTTTCTGCAGTGCGCCTGGTGCTCTGGCCTGGCTGCGGGTCTGCCCTGGAGTGCTGTCTGGTTCGGGTTGTAGGCCTCGTGGGAGGGGAAGGGGAAAGTTGGGTGCCTAACCCACCATTGTGAACTGGAGGCCCTGTTTTTTTTTTTTTTTTTTTTGACTTTTTTGCCATTTCTAGGGCTGCTTCTGTGGCATATGGAAGTTCCCAGGCTAGGGGTCTAATCGGAGCTGTAGCCCCCGGCCTACACCAGAGCCACAGCAACACGGGATCCAAGCCACATCTGCGACCACAGCTCACGGCAACGCCGGATCCTTAACCCACTGAGCGAGGCCAGGGATCAAACCCGCAAACTCATGGTTCCTAGTCGGATTCGTTAACCACTGAGCCACGACAGGAACTCCTGGAGGCCCTGTTTTAATTGCATTTTTTAAAGTTTTTCTCGTTGTAGAAGCAGTTGTGTTTATCTCCAAATTATTTTGCTGATCTTCCCATTAGTATCTTGGAGTTTTTACTTCTGTCTTTTCCTTCAGGTAGCAGCAGGAAAATAATATTTTAGAGCCCCTTTTTATCAGCACCTAAGCGGGGAGCCGTCTGCTCGGCGGGGAAGCAGGGCCCAGCATTGCTCCCTGGGACCTGCTCTGGACACCTGGAGCCTCATCTCGGCACCCCAGCCGGGGGTCCCCCACACCCGTGCCCCCGCTCCTGGGGCGGGCGGGGGAGTGTGCGGCTGCCCTGTCTGGGTCAGGAGGTGGGGTCTCCTGGTGCCTGGAGTTCTCTAGAGGAATGTTGACATCTTCTGCTTTTATGTGGTGGCATCTTGTTGCCCACATCCCGCTCGGCCGATTCAAATGATTCAAATCCCGGCTCTGTCCTCCTAGAAGCTTTGGGTGCCGGTGACACGCCCCCTTCCGCGTAGTTTCCAAACTCGGTTTTGGCTGGGCTCGGGATCGCGTGTTGGCGGCTTCGAGAACGCCAGGAAGCACGAAGCCGCCGGGCTTTGGAGGCGAGGATCAGGGTGTGCTGGGTCTGAGCGTTTCCTTCGGTTTCTGGCTTTCCCTCCGTCGGCCGCGGTCCTCTCTGCTCTGCAGACACGGGCCCCAGCCCCGGCCCCGCTCTCTGCCCGGTCAGCCGCCGGCTCCTGCGACCAGCCAGCCCTCAGGTGACAGCCCCCTCGGCCACCTGTTCCGTGTCTTGCCTCATGTCTGCCCACGATCGTCCTGCCATCTCTTCTTCGTCCATGCGGCCTGCGGGGGCTCCGGTCCTCCCGCCCGTCCCCCCATCCGCCAGCGGTGGGAGCGGGGAGGGTTGGGGGCCAGCTCCCTTTGCAGGGCCTCCCGGAAGGGCGGGCTGGCTTTTGTGCTTCAGCTCCGAGGCCCGAGCCAGGGGTGGCTGTGCTGGCTGCCAGGGGACCGTAAAGAGACAGCCTGGTGAGGGCCCCTTGCCGCGAGGGCCCTGAGCAGCATCAGGCTGAGTGGTCCCTTGGTGTTTTCTTTCCGGCCTTGGTCACAGTCTGACGCTGCTTCTGTTGGATGCCCCTTGGAATGCTCGTTCCTCGGCCAGGCCTGCCTTGGGGTTGCCTCCCTCCCGGGGCCCAGAGGGCGCCCATGGGCAGAGCAGGCCTCTCTTCTGTCTGGTGGGAAGCTCCTGAAGCATTGGCGTCGCACTTCTGCCTCCAGTTGCATCCTGGGCGTGGCGGCCTCCAGCACATGGAAGCTGGACTTGTCGTCTTGCCGGTCGCCTCCACAAACCCGCTCTCTGCCTTCCTGGCCTCAGTGGGGGACCGCTCTTCCATCCCAGGGGCTCAGGCTGGAACCTCGCAGCCAGCCTTGGGCCCTCTGCTTGCCCATCTGCCTCCAGAACGTGTTCAGAGCCCTACTGTCTCCCTGTGCCTCCCGCCCCGCCGTGGCCTGAGGCTGCCTGCCACTGGTCCCTGCCCTGCCCACGTCCAGGACAGCCACCGGTCGCCAGGCAGTGCCATCCTCTGTCCTAGCAGCCTCGTCCCTACCTGGGGGGAAGCCCAGGGTTGTTAGAGTGGCCTCTCAGGCCCATCGGCACTTGGCACGTCCCCCCCCCCGCCCCCAGGCACTTCACCACAGTGGCCTTCCTGCTGCTGCGGGAGGTGCCGGCACCGGACCCAGGATCTTTGCTCTGGTGTCTTTGTTCAGCATGCTTCGCCCACATGTCTGTCGGGCTTAGCCCCCCGCCCCACCTCTGCTCAGGTGTCACCTGCTTGGTGGGGTGGCCTTTGTTCACCTGGGGCCCCGGGCACCCTGTCCCCTCCTGCGGTCTTTCTCCTTGGCCGCTGTGCCGTCTCACCTGCTCCCTTTGCCGCTTTGTTTCTCACCACTGGGATTACACGCTGTGTGGAGGGAAGAGGAGAAATGACTCTTCAACGAACGAACGAACCTTGCCCTGTTATGTTGGCAATTCTGTCCAGAGAAGTAAGAATTGAAGCAGCAGGAAATGTGACGCTGAGAATGACGGCGACAAATGTTCATGTCCCGGAAACACGACCTGACTGCAGGAGGACGCAGTGGCCGAGGTCAGCACGGGCGCATCCCCGGTTTCGGCATCCCGGCGGCAGCGGGCAGCGCGCCTCCCGGGACCGGCGCGGGCGGAGGTGCGCCTGTGCCCTGGTCGCGCCGTGGGGCTGGCAGCTGAGTGCGGCTGGAGGTGTGGCGCGCGTCTGCCGTGCCAGTGACAGCTGGAGAGACACCCTCGGGCCTCCCTGCGCCCCGTCAGGCCTGGCGGGGCTCCCGGGAGGGCAGGACCAGGAGGCTGACGGCCGGCCCGCCGCTGAGTCCGGTGGGCGCTGCCGCCTCTGGCGTGTATCGTGTCTAAGAGGCCAGAGAGTCCATCACCCCCGTGTAACTATACGCTGGGCACCGGTGCCCGCCTGTGCTCGCCAGCCGTCCCGGGGCGGGAGGACGCGGTCCCGGCTCCCGTCAGGCTGGCGGCAGTGGCTGAGGCATCTGCCCGCACTGCCCTTTCTCAAGAGGACCTGTGGCCGGAAAGATTCCTGCGACGGCTGTAGATGAGAGGCCCCCGTCCCCCAGAGGACGCCTCCAGCTTTGTCCGCGCTGGGTGGAGGGAAGGGTCCAGCTCCTCAGTCCCCCGGAGGCGGACCCGGCCTGGTCGTTGTTTACGAAGCCTGTTTAGGAGTTCCCGTCGTGGCGCAGTGGTTAACGAATCCGACTAGGAACCATGAGGTTGCGGGTTCGGTCCCTGCCCTTGCCCAGTGGGTTAACGATCTGGCGTTGCCCTGAGCTGTGGTGTAGGTTGCAGACGCGGCTCGGATCCCACGTGGCTGTGGCTCTGGCGGAGGCCGGTGGCTACAGCTCCCATTCAACCCCTAGCCTGGGAACCTCCATATGCCGCGGGAGCGGCCCAAAGAAATAGCAAAAAGACAAAAAAAAAAAAAAAAGCCTGTTTAAAAGAGGGGATTCGAAGCACTCCTGTCCTTGGTGCCCCAACCGCAGGTGCAGACTGTGCCTGGCGTTCACCCGGGGTAGCGTGGGGCCGCCGAGACCCGACCACGCGTGCTTCGAAACACGAGGCAGCTCCCCAGATGGGGTCGGATGTCTGCTGCCGCTCAGGGCTCGGCCCGACCCTTGAGGAGGTGCTGTTAGCTTCGCGGTAAACACTCAGAAACCTCCTTCGCGCTTTCTTAATTGTGAAAGATGAAAGGCCTTGTGCCTTTGGGGAAATCCTTCCTTCCCGTGCTGGTCAAAACGGCTGAGAACATGACGGTGACAAATGAGATTGCCTGCTTTGCCAGCAGACACTGGGAAAGTCCACAGCAGACATTGGAGGGGTTGGGGGGACACAGCCTAAGGCAGGTGACACAGTGGGGGAGGAGAGCGCAGGTGTCAAGACAGGTCTCAGCAAGGCGTGTCTGCCGTCTTCTCTTTCTGCTGTGAAAACTGGAAGGGTTGCTTTCCTGAGTCACTAAAGGGAAAGAGGTACTGGAGGAAATATAATTAGTATCAGCCAATTAAGTGGAGAAATCCTCCGATCTTAAAAGCTGTAGTGCCACAAATTAGTAGGGAAAAACTGAGTAGATTTTGATTAATACAAATAGAAATCTTTGGTGTAACCAGATAAAATAAAACTAGATTTTAGAAGCAAGTAACAAGTCTTTTTTTTTTTTTTTTGCTGTTTCTTTGGGCCGCTCCCGCGGCATATGGAGGTTCCCAGGCTAGGGGTCGAATCGGAGCTGTAGCCACCAGCCTACGCCAGAGCCACAGCAACGCGGGATCCGAGCCGCGTCTGCAACCTACACCACAGCTCAGGGCAATGCCGGATCGTTAACCCACTGAGCAAGGGCAGGGACCGAACCCGCAACCTCATGGTTCCTAGTCGGATTCGTTAACCACTGCGCCACGACGGGAACTCCGCAAGTAACAAGTCTTAAGAAAACATCTACCAAGGAGTTCCCTGGTGGCATAGCAGGCTAAGGATCTGGCACTGTCACTGCTGTGGCTTGGGTTCAGTCCCTGGCCCTGGCATGTTGTGGGCATGGCCAAAAAAAAATTATCAAATAGGGACCATACAGAGCTAGTTCAAACTGATGTGAAAGCGCCAGGACGTTTTGGGTTGAGTGTGGGGCAAAGGACTACAGACAGAATATATGAAAGGAAGAGCGTTGAGGTGAGGCGTAAAATCGCTCATTTGTTAAACGATGGCTGAATAGCCCATCCCACGTAGGGATGGCTTCCCCGGTGAAGTCTATGAAATGTTGAAAGAGGAGGTGGCACTGGCCCTTCGTGAACGACCCGCACATGGGGGAGGAAGAGACGTTTCCCACCTCGTCCTCTGCGGTCCGGTTCACCCTGACGGCAAAGCCAGACAGGCGATGCCGCAAGGAAACGACAGGCTGTAGGTGGGGGATCCGCAACAGCGTGTCAGCAGACCGAATCTGACAGCGCAGGAAAGGACTGTGCACCACGACGGAGTGGGGTCTGCCCCAGGAGCGCAGGGCTGGCTCCACACTGAAGATGGGCGTACGGCCGTACTGGCAGCATAAAGGACCAACGCCACGAGGTCGTCTCAGGAGTCACAGACAGAGGCACCTGACAGGACCCGTCACCCTTTGGTGACGGAAACACGCCGCAGGCTGGGAACAGAGGAAACTTCCTCGGCCTGCTGGAGAGCACCTCTGAGGCGGCCACAGCCAGCATCCTGCTTCGAGGCCGGGCGCCACAGCCTTGCCCTGAGGTCGGCAGAAAGGCAAGGAGGGCTGTCCCCGCTTCCGTTCGTCGGTGCCACAGATTCTCATCGGGGCAGTCAGGAGTCAGGCAAGAAAAAGAAATGACATTCAGATTCGAAAGGAAGAAGCAGGACTCCGTTTGCAGGTGAAATGATCTGTCTGCGGAAAATGCTAAGGATGGACGGCTGACGCCCGCAAGACCCCCGCCCCCGCCGGCGCCAGCGAACCCGATCCAGCGAGGCTGCAGGACGCACAGCCAGTATGTACTGAGATGACTGGTGTTTCCCGCCGTAGAGATGAATGGCGAGGACGGCAGTGGAGAAGAGTCTTCACAGTGACACCGTGGTGATTCAGACTTTAGGGAGGAGAAGAGGCTTGTGCTTCCGAGGATGCTGTTGGGAAAGTGAAAAGATTGCTAATGGGACAGAAAATACTTGCAAATCATTCCTGGGAAGGATCTAGTGTCCAGAATACACGAAGAACTCAAAATTCAGCAACGTAAAGACGCGCAACCCAGTTTACCAACGAGCAAGTGATCTGAATGACTCCTTCGCGGAAGAGTCGCAGGTGGCCAGGAAGCGCAGAAGCAGCTCGCCGTCCTCTGTCATTAGGCAGGTAGCGAAACCCCAGGGAGGCACCACCACGGAGAGACTGTGCAGAGGGTGGGCAGCAGCAGGCCTTGGGTAAGGGTGTGGGGAAGCCCAGACCCTGGCACACGCTGAGGGAGGCCAAGTGCAAACAGCCCACTCATGCTCCCAGAAGGGGACAGGGAGCTACCGGAGGAGCCCGTAGCTGTTCCCCTAGGTTCTTACCCAAGAGAGATGGAGACAGGTCCACACGGAACTGGATGGGGATCTTTAGAGCCTTACTCTTCAGCATCAGCCCCAGAGTCCATCACCTCGTGAACACACGTAGCACTCCCATAATGGACCACCGTCCCGCCGTGAAAAGGCACAGGGTTCATGCCACCTCGTAGGTGAAGCTTGGGCAAATGACACTGAGTAAAAAGAGCCAGTCACCAAAGGCCACGTTGTGTATGACTCTGTTTCTACAACATGTCCAGACTAAGGGAGTGCCAGTGGCTGGCGTGGGCAGGTCTTCTGCAGGCAGGGGTTCCTGCTTGGTTGATGAGAATGTGCTGGAAGAAGCTGCTGCTGGTGATAGTTGCACAACCTGGTGAGTGTCCTCAGAGACGCCAAGCTGCGGATGTTCATTCGAAGGGTGAGTTTGATGGTGTCTGAGTTACGTCGGAAATAGAAACTGTAAAATAAGAGATGTGGCTTTTGCTTTAGACAGTTCTTAAGTGATCTTTATTCTTTAAAATTGTCTTCAATCTTTTTGTTGTTGTCTTTTTATGGCCACACCCATATATGGAAGTTCCCAGGCTAGGGGTCGAATCGGAGCTGTAGCTGTCGGTCTGCAACACAGCGCACAGCAACGCCGGATCCTTAACCCACCGAGCGAGGCCAGGGATTGAACCCACATCCTCATGGTTGCTAATCGCGTTCGTTAACTGCTGAGCCACAGCAGGAACTCCTGTCTTTGTTCTTAAATTGTCTTCGGAGGAGCGAAGACAGTTGGTTTTGCGGGGATTGATTTGATGTCTTTCAGTCCGTTCTGTGACCCGCGGGAAGAGTGGGCCTGTTTCCAGACGGTGAAGATGGCCTCCTGTATCTCCATCTGGAAGTTCTGTGGTTTCAGCTTTTGTGTTTCGGTCTGTGGTCCATGTCGAAGCAGTTTGTGTAGATCATGTGAGGTGGGGGTGGAGGCTCGGCCTTGCCCCGGGGAGGACCCGGCCCCTCTGTGCGGGCCCCGTCCTTCCTGCCCTGCCATGGACAGCGCGTGGGCTCCCCTCCGGGGTGCCCCACCATCTCGACCTCTCCCTGCCTTCCTCAACCCGTGCCTTGAGGCCGGGCAGCATCGCCTGCGTTATCCAGATCGTTCAGCATCTTTTCTTACTGTGGTGCATCCGGACTCATCGTAGTCGGGGCGTCTAAGTGTCCAGCCGTAAGCGGAGCTCTCTGGAACTCTCAGCTCGGGCCACCCGGCCGGAGCACCGCAGACAGGGGCTTATCCTCAGCGGACGCTCTGCCCCCCAGCACTGCTTCCTCTTTGCTGCTGGGAGCCGCCCGAGCTGTGCATGGATCCGTGGAGCTGCGCGCCTGTCTGCACGCTTGGGAGCCGCGTCTCTCGTCTGAGAAATGCCAGCTCCAGTCCTCTGCCCGCATGTCCCTCGGGCTGTGTCTCTGCTGTGGGGCGTGGGAGTCGTCGCACAGCCTGGAGCGGGGCCCTTGTCCGGCATGTGCTTCGCAGACACGTGCTCCTGTGCCCGTGGCCAGTTCCCGCTGAGCGTCGCTCCGTTTCCTCCGCTCCCCTTCTTTCCCTTTGTGCTACGTTAAAGACCTACACGTTTCCCTGTGGGTCTGTCCTCACTGCGTGTCTCCTGGGCTGGTGGTTGTGGTCCCACTGACGGCCACATCTGGGCCATTTTCCTCCCAGAAGGGGTCTGGCTGCTGAGCTTGGGGCCGGGCACATCTGAACACGTCTCACCGTCTCACTGTGGCCTGGTTCTCAGCCATACCTCGGCTTGGTTTAGAATCTCGAGCATTTCTGAAATTCCATTCCTCCTTTTGGCAGAAACCCTTCAGGAAGGAGCCTGTGGAGCTGCTGGTGACAACAGCAGGAACAGCTTGGGAAAGGCAGGAGGGGCGAGGCTGGGCCGCCCCGAGTCCTGGGGAGGAGGCTGCCGCGTCTGGGGAAGGGTGCCGGTGCCCGAAGCGTGGGCAGGGCGGGGGCTGCTGCTCAACCCCTGCCCCTGGACCGTAGCCGAGCCCGGAGGGAACCTGAAAGCTCAGCCGTGCAGCAGGAGTGGGCGGCCAGCCTTGACCCTGAGCGTGTGGGCAGGTGGTTTGTGGTCTGGGAGGATGGTTGGTGCGGTCAGGAGCAGCGGTGGGGCTGGCCCGCGCCCGGCCGGGGGCTCAGGGTTGGGGAGTGATTGGAGCTTCGAGAGCACGGCTGGCGGGGTGCAGGCCGCCTGGCAGGGGGCGTTAGTGCCCATGGGAGGGAGCGGGCCAGACCCCGCGTCGGCCTCTCCCCTGGGAAGAGGAAGGCCTGTCCCCGGTACAGCCGGCACCGCGGGGGGCTGGCGGAGGCGGTCGCGTCAGGTGCTTCCTGTCTGGATGCAAGTGGCACCCCACTTGCTCTGGGGTCTCCGCATCTCGTGTGGCGCGCAGACCAGGCAGGACCAGCTGCCCCGCGGGCCGTGCTTGCCCCCGGGCCGCGCTTGTGAGCGGTGCTCTCCTGGGGCTCGGTGGTTCTGACCGTGTTGATTGGAATGGAACTTTCGCGTCTGGATAAGGAAGCAGCTTTGGTGCTTTGGTTCCTTGTGTGTGTGGGATTTGTTCACTTTTCTAGGGATGCCACTTGTCTTGTTTTCTGCGCGTGCAGATGCAGGTCAGGTCAGACACAGGCGACTGTGCTCACGCCGACGTGCGGGCCCCCGGCCGGGGCCCCCGCTCTGCCAGGGGAGCGTCGGCGGAGCCCCCAGGAGGGGGTCCTGCCTCGCCGGGCCGTGAGGACGAGCGCTCCCCAGGGCGTAGCTCCTGCAGCCGGGCTGATGCCCCCCGGTGACCCGCTGGCCCCGGGGCAGCCACGCACTGGTGGGGGCCTCACCTGGCTGGGTTCGCGTGGGACTCCCGGGCGCAATGCTGCCCTGCCTGCGCGCAGGCCGACCCTGCAGCTGGAAGGCGCCCCGCGCGTGGGCAGAGAGCCCGGGAGTGTCGGGGCGCCCCAGGGGTTTTCTGTCAGCGGGTGGTTCTGGACCTGCCAGTCGGTGGCCCCGCACCGCGACCTGCCAGGGGGCGCGGGGCTGTCCCGCCCTCCTGCCCGCACGGCTGGCCGCTGCGGCCTTGGGCCCCCTGGCCTCTCAGCGCCCACCGGGCACACGGCAGGGTCCTCGCGGGCGGTCTCATCCGCCCCGGTCAGGTCCCCGGCCTGCTCGCCTTGGGCCATCTCCATATCTACTGGCGACACTCGTCGGCTGCTGGGCAGGGCGGAGGCTGCGCCGCCTCTGGGACGTGGGGTGTGGGGCGGGCGCTGTGCGTCTCAGCCTTTGCGTCCTCGCCCAGAAACCTCACTCAGGCCCCTGAGGGTTCGGGCGGGTTGTAGAGGAGCCTCGTCGTTTGAGAGCGGAAGCCCCTCGCCCCAGGGGTGCTGCCCGGGCCCGCGAGAGGCCGGGCGTGGACGCAGCAGCCGTGTCTCCCTCAGGTGCCCTACGAGACCCTGAACAAGCGCTTCCGCGCCGCGCAGAAGAACATCGACCGAGAGACGAGCCACGTCACCATGGTGGTGGCCGAGCTGGAGAAGACCCTGAGCAGCTGTCCGGCCGTGGACTCCGTGGTCAGCCTCCTGGACGGTGTGGTGGAGAAGCTCAGTGTCCTCAAGAGGAAGGTTAGTGCTGGCAGCACTGCCGCCGGGCCGCGCGCGCGCCCCGGGCTCGCCCTTCGCCTGGCTCGTCTGCGAGACGGGCCGCCTCCCGGGGCAGCTGCAGCGGCGGCAGCAGCAGCGGCAGGACGTGCCGTGCCCCCGCCCTTGCTCTCTGCCCTCGGGAGCCTGTCGGACTGGCAGGCTGGCCTCCCGGCCCATGCTCCTGTTCCTGCAGGGCCGGGGCACCCCGGTCCAGGTGTCCCAAGCCCAGACAGGGCGGCCAGGACCAGTGGCACATTGATTCTTTTCAGTTTCCCCTCAAAACGGCATAGTGGGTATCTTATTTCTGGGAAGGATGGGTATGCCCACTAACGAGAACCCCTAGAGTGAGACATTTTAAAACATTTTATCGAAAGCATCAAAGAGCTCATGAGACAGAAAGGAATCACCAGCATCGGAGGGCAGGGGGTCGGAGGGGCCAAAAGGTGAGGGACCTGCTGCCTTGAGAGAGCCCCACCAAGGGCCTTGCTGGCCAGGGACTCGGGGCCAGTGGAGAGGGGCCCTGGCGGCAGGGCCTTGCAGCACGACACCCCAGGAGAGGGTGCCCAGGAGGGGACTTGCCTGGCAGAGCCCTGCCGCACAGGTTCACCACGCCCGGCTGAGCCGGGAGCCCTCGAACCTGGTGTCAGTACGTAAGTGGTCCCGGCAGCTGCTGCCTCCAGGCTCCGGGTGGAGTCAATGCAGTTCTGCCAGTGGAGGGTGCCTCTGTCTGAGCATCCGACGGTTCAGGTACGCAAGACACCATGGCTGAGACACTGCAGGAGCAGGAGAAGGAGCTGCACAGACTTCAGATACCAAAATTATCAAGTACAGACTTCACTCTGTGTAAAGAATGAGAAAACAACTTGAAAACACATGCAGGGACTAGAAAGTATAAGTGACTTAGAGTTAACCAGAACCCAATAAAACTTTAAGCAATAAAAATACCAAAACCTCAAGTGTTTGCTTGCAAGAAACATTTTAACACTTAATAAGCAGACCAAGGTAAAGAGAGAAGATTGGCCTGAGGAAATCACCCAGAATACAGCCCAGAGATGAAAACAAGGAAGCGCATAGAGGGGAGAGGGTCTCAGAGAGAACAGAGTCTCTGCCCCGTCTGACCGGAGTCAGGCGAGCCGGGCAGGAGGGAGCGCAGGTGCAGGGGAGAGTGTCAAGCCGACCAGTCCCCGTTCAGTCCTAAGCAGGACAGGTGAAAACAAGCCTAGGATTTTCACGTGGTGAGACTGAAGAAAAGAGAAACATTTTAAAAGCAGGTAGGGGAAACATGCACGTCTCAAGAAGCAGCAAATATCCTGACAGCCCACTTTTTTTTTGCGTTTTGGGGCTGCACCTGCGGCACATGGAGGTTCCCGTGCTCGGGGTTGAATTGGAGCTGCAGCTGCCAGCCTGCACCACAGCCGCAGCAACGCCAGATCCTTAATGCACTGAGTGGGGCCGGGGATCCAACCTGCGTCCTCCTGGATACTAGTCGAGTTCATTATCGCTGAGCCACAGTGGACACTCCCCAACAGCCTACTTTTTGAGGTCCGTTGGAAGCCAAGACAGTGAAACCTACTAGAATTCTACTAAGGGCAGACCAGAGCGCTCCACCCGCTGTCCCAGGCGTGGCCAGCAGTCACATTAACATTTAAATGGAATAAAGTCAGGAATTCAGTGCTTGCGGAGCTCCTGGCTCATATCCATGAACACATGAGTTCAATCCCTGGCCTCGCTGAGCGGGTTAAGCATCTGGCATTGCCGGGAGCTGTGGTGTAGGTCGCAGACACGGCAGATCCCGAGTGGCTGCAGCTGTGATGCAGGTCGGCAGCTGCAGCTCCAGTTCAGCCCCTAGCCTGGGAACCACCAGATGCCGTGGGTGCGGCCCAAAAAAGCAAAACCAAAAAGCCGCAAAAACCAAACTCAGTGCCTGGGTGGTACTCGCCAGACTTGCCAGTGGCTCTTGTGAGACGTGTACCACGCAGGCGTAGGGCACCTCTAGCTGGGCTCGCTAATTTTGAACGGAAGGGACGGCGAGGAAGGGTGTTAGGAAGGATGGGAAGTCACGTTACAGTGACAGTGGCTGAACTAAGCAGGAAGCGACGACGCAGTTAAAACTGTGCTCTTCTAGCAGCTGAGCTCCAGACCATCCGCCGGAAGGTGGCCGGGCGCAGGGAGGGGCAGGCGCAGCCCCAGAAAGCTGGGTCTGCCCCTCCCGGTGACGACAGGCCCCCAGTTCCCTCTGACCTCCGGGTCTCGCGTCTGTCAGGGGTTGGGACGGGGGCCAGGGGCCGCCCCTCCTGAGCGCCTCTCCCACCGCACGTCGCAGGCAGTGGAGTCCATCCAGGCGGAGGACGAGAGCGCCAAGCTGTGCAAGCGCAGGATCGAGCACCTCAAGGAGCACAGCAGCGACCAGCCCGCGGCGGCCGGGCTGTGGAAGCGGAAGCGCATGGACCGCATGATGGTGGAGCACCTGCTGCGCTGCGGCTACTACAACACCGCCGTGAAGCTGGCGCGCCAGAGCGGCATCGAGGTGGGTGGGGCGCGGCGGGGCCCGGCAGGCTCTGGGCAGAGGGGGCGGGCGTGGTGTGGCGTGGCGTGCCAGGGCTGCATGCACGTGTTCTGATGAGCAGGGTGTGCAAAGGGCTCCCGCACCCCCACGTGAACTGTGGGCGGGTGCCCTGGGCTGCTGGGCGGCAGCGCAGGGGAACTGTCCCCTCACCCTGCCAGGTCTCCGCACGTCTGTCCGCACCTTCTCTAGCCTTCGGCTCGATGTGGCTGGGAGCGTCCGTACCCGGGCGTCCTGAGGGCAGTGTTCACCGTGGGGGGTGGGGACAGCGGTTGGAACTGCCCAGAGTGTGGCGCCCCTGCTCTGGCCTGTCCCCGCTCCGTGGAGGACGGTACCTTCGAAGTCCTCACTTCCTGGTGTGGCTCGGCCACAGCCCGCTCTGCCTTGTGCTCGGGACACAGAGGGCCCGCCCCTCCGCACCCTCTTCCTGACTGATTGGCGCTGGCTCCAGCCCTGGGCGGCCAGGACTTCCACGTGGCCGACACGCTTGGCAGCAAGAGGTGCTGCCTGTGCCTGGGGACAGCAGGGCGCCCAGTCGTCCCTTGTGTTCCGTACCCGCCTCCTCCCCGGCCCGCACCGCAGCTCCTGCCCAGCCAGCCAGCTCTCCTGGCCTCGAGTTGCTGGTGCACCCTGTCCGCGCTGGGTGTCGGGAGATGGGGTGGTGCCCCCAGAGGTGCAAAGAGGGACAGTGGGCCGGCCAGCCTCAGAGCCTTCAGAGGTCAGAGTGCGCCTTGTGGGAAGATGTTCCTGGAAGGGGGCTCCACGGGGAGCCCCCCCCAAACCCCGTGTGCAGGAGTCCATAGGGGGGCGTCCCTGTGGCCATGGGGTTGGACACTCACCAGGGTAGAGGCTGCGGTGCTGCGGTTCGTTACCGATAAGAACTTCTTTGCATCGAGACGCCATCAAGAGGACGTGCGGGTCGCGCAGAGGTGGAGGGTCGTGGGGGGAGGAGCGCCTGCGTGGCGTCCCCCCTGTCGGCCGCCGTTCGCCGTCTCACCCGGTGCCTCCTGAGGGGCGACGCCTGCGCCTGGCTCTGGTGCACCTGGGCCGTCCTCCCGGAGACTCCCACGGCCAAAGGTCCACGGACGTCCGTGGACCCTCAGCAGGAAGGGAAAGACCCGGAAAGACGGACCCCACGGCTGCCCAGATGGAGGCCACGCAGGCGCACACACAGGTGCAGGTGGGAGAGGCCACCTCTTGGAAGTCCGAGCAGACCTGGAAAAGATGGAAAGTGGGCGGGAAAGGCTAGACGGTCGTGGGGCAGCCCAGCCCTTGCCGGCCGGGAAGGGCTCTGAGAGAGGAACTGGTGCAGGAATGGAGGCGAAGCAGGGAAGCAGCCAACCTCTGCGGCGAGGGTAGCGAGCAGAGGTCTGACCTAGCGAGCCCTACCTGCCGCGGCCACAGGGCGCCTCCGCGCCTCCGCCACAACCCGCCCCTCGGAAGGGCAAAGCTGCCGCAGCTGGAGGCGTAAGGGGCAGGAGCGCGAGGGGCGGGGCGGGAGCGCCAGGGGGCGGGGTGAGGGGAAGGGGCGGCGCGCTTGGCCGGGCCCCTCTCCCAGCCCTGTCTGCCTGCCACCAGGTGTTCAGGACCCTCCTAGGACGTGGGGCTGAGGGGAGCTGGGGTGGAGGTCGGCCTGGGGAGGTTGGGGGTGCGCCCAGTGTTTCCCGTGGGCCCCAGCTGCTGCCTCTCCTGAGGACGCGAGCAGAGCCACCCTGTGTGGCTGCCGTGACCACCCGCTGTCCAGTGTGGCGGCGCAGGAGCTGAAGAGCTGCCGGGGCGTCTGCGGCGCCCACCCTGACAGCAGCACACCCCTTGCCCTCTGGTCTGCTGCTCCTCGGTCCCGGACTGGCGCCCACTCGGTTGCACAGGACGTGCTCGGGGAGGACCCGTGCTGTCCGTGGGCGCATCCACAGTGCGAAGGAATAGCCCTTGATTATTTCTTGTTCATTTTGCTCTTAGGCTCTTGTTCTCACTGCAGCGTCGTTACCACGGCGCACGTCTTGATATGCATTCACACACTCCTTCTCTTGTTAGGCGTCTTGTACTTAAAAAGCTTGCATCTTACGCTACACCCATCACTACGACTCTGGTCCTTCCCGCTGCACGGCCTCTGTGTGGAGCATGATGTGGCCCTGGGGCTCAGCCCTGGATGCTCCGTGGTGAACTCCTTGGCTCTGACGTGGCCGACCTTGGTCAGAGAGCATGGGCAAAAAAGTGCCCTTGTCCACCCCTTTGCAGCACCGAGCAGCCCTTGTGAGGCCTGAGCAGGGGACTCAGGCTTTGTGAGTCTGTTCCAGATGGAAGAGAAATTGACCTTTTGAAATCACCTCGCTCTGTGTGTCCTGGGAGGTCCTACCCTGACCTCTTGCGGCGGGCCTCGCACTGCGGGTCCCACACAGAATTTCCCTGACTGCAGCAGGTGTATCCTTGAGTTGGTGGGCGCGTTAGCGCGGGCGGGTCCTGGGCCCTGCCGGGATCCTCCAGCGCAGCAGGCGTGGCTGCGCTCAGCCTGCCCTCCCAGATTGCCAGGCCTTGGGGAAGAGGAGGGGAGCAGACGGTGGAGGGGAGAAAGATCCAGCCCCCCCATCCGCCCTGCTGCCCCTTCTTAAAAATCTAAGCCTAAAATCAGTCGGACAGTCGGAGAGTAAAACACACAGAAACTGAGGGTAGGCACTGCTGGGGTCTCCTGCCCTCCCCGTGAGGAGGTTTATGCAGCAGACTTCCGCCCCTCGGGGCCCAAGTTCTGGCAGAGCCTGGATTCTCACCTAGTGTGGAAGCCAGCGTCTAAATGGGGCACCGGGCCGGGGCCCCGCGGAGGGGCTGCCCCGTGGGGGTGGGGGAGGGCTGTGCCATGAGCTACAGAGCGTGGACTGCGGGGCAGCCGGGTGCTGGCGGGGGGCCCAGGGCCTGCAAATGGCCTGCCTTGGCAGGTGCAGAGGCCGCTCCTCTGAGCCGGCCCTTCCCTCCCTGCAGGACCTGGTGAACATCGAGATGTTCCTGACGGCCAAGGAGGTGGAGGAGTCCTTGGAGAGGCGAGAGACCGCCACCTGCCTGGCTTGGTGCCACGACAACAAGTCGCGGCTGCGCAAGATGAAGGTGTGTGGACTGCCCCGGGAAGGGGCTCCTGAGGGGGCGGGGCTGCACCGGGGCGGGGCTCCTGGGGGGGCGGGGCGCACGGCGCTTGCAGGGGGTGCTGGGGCTGCGCCAGCACCGGGGCCGAAGTGCTTTCTCACCTGTCGGTTCAGCGTTCTGTAGCTGGTTCATGGTGGGGCTGTAGGGTTTGGTGTGGGTTCGGGGTCTTATTGGGGGTAGTGTTTGGGTAGAAACCGTGAAAAGTGCACCCCTCTGCATATGGTTTGGACAGATGTTCGGAAGGGCGAGGTAGCGCCCGCATGTGCGCTGCACGTGGCCGCTGCTGGGCTTGGAGTCGGGGGGGCCGGCTCCGCCCGTTCACTCAGGCCCACCTGCCAGTGTGCAGAGTTCCAGGCCGGGGTTTTCTCAGATACAGCCTTTCCGGAGACATACAAGCTGCTTAAAATGGACACTTAGAGATAACTTGCGGAGTTAAACATGCTTCCTGAAAGGAGTCACGGCCCCAGGGCTTGCAGAAACGCTTGATTATATTAACCTTTCCTGCCTCGTTAGAAAAACTTTGTTTTCTGTGTTCTAAACTGAGTGCCTCTAACCCCGCCCCATTGAGCTTGTCCTGTGCGCATAGTCACCAGCCAAGGGTGACACTCTCTGCCACTCAGGGCCGCCAAAGCGAGCACGATGCGAAGACGGGACGGAAAAGTAGAGTGGCCAGTGGCTCCCCTAAAGAGAGTGAGGATCTTGGTATGGAAACCATAAAAGGAAAGCCAGAATTGGTATGTAACTGCGCCCGCTCTCCTGCTCCACCCCCACAGCCGGGCGCTCGGTGGGAACCGGGGCAGCAGGTGAACAGCCTCCGGTGGCGACAGGCAGCTTCTGCAAGCCCTGTCCCCTCCCAGAGAACACGGCTGCTTGGCGAGGGCACGCCATGTGGGCCGGGTCGCAGCGGGGGCCTCGCAGCTACTGGGGGTGGGGCCGTGGGGGCTGAATCCACCCACCGTGTGTTCCCGGGGCCTCGCCACCAGACTTGATGGGGCATAAGTAGGCATCCGAAAGTGCATTTGGAAGACGCCGCGACGCCATCCCTGACACGCTCCTCACGCAGTGTCCACTCAGCAGAGGTGGCTTGCGCACGTGAGCTCACACAGGCCCAGGCCGGGCAGGGGCGGGGGCGGGGGGCAGGTGCCGGGGGTCCCGTAGATCAGTGGTGAGACTCCACGTGAGGAAAGACTGACTCTTGAGAGCCAGGCTCCATCGTTGGAAGCTTCCAAAGTCCTGGGTGCGCCAAGCGGAAGCTCCTGGGTCGGCTGGGGCCCTGGACGCGTCGGGCCGAGGGAGGCAGCAGGGTGTGGGCTGTGTCTGCGTCGTCATATGGAGCCACAGCCCGCACGCGGCGTGTTCCGTCTTCAGCTCGGGATGGGCTCGTCCAGCTCGGCGGGCGCGGGCCGAGTCTGAACGCCAGCAGCACGCGAACCTTAGCGGACTGTCTGGAGGTTGACCTGGCGAAGCCAAGAGCCGCCGTCAATGATGAAATATGTTTACACACGTCACTTGGGTGGAGCTGTAACCCAGGGTTTGTCTGGAAAAGCCCCGCGGGCTGGGCCGTCCACACAGCCCCCCCAGTGGAAGCATCGGCCCGAGGCAGGCGGGGCCTCTCCCCGCTGCTCCCGCCCGTCTGGCCTCTAAGCGGCACTGACGTTCCTTGTCGGTGGTTTGTGCGGCACCTGCCCGGTGGCACGTGCCCTGCTCCCCCCAAGCCGGGGTTGGGACAGACCCTGCCCGGGGCTCAGTGCCCACACAGAGGGCAGGGAGGAGGGTCGGTGGGGACTCCGCCTGCTCGGAGCACCTCTGGTGCGGACGTGTGGGTGCCAGGTAAGTGGCCCCGGGCAGTACAACCCGGTGGTGAGGTCAGCCCGTGCTCCACCCTGTGTCCTTGGGGTGAGGCTGGGGCCTTGGTGGAGGGTGTCGCCTGGGGTCCAGCTGGGACGCTGCCCCAGAACGCACTGTGCACGCTGGGAGTCGGGGCAGGGGGTCTGTGGGGCCGGCACGGCGCCCTGGAAGCGTCAGGACTAGAACCCTGTCGACGCCGTCTCGATCGCTGGGTGCCCTGGGAGTGAGGCGGGGGAGCCCCCGAGGGCTTGCTTCCCGTTCTCTCAGCCCCAGGGCCTCTGTTCTGGTTGGAACGTAGGTTCTGGAACTGTGCCGAAGACGTTAGTTTAAGTGACTTCTTTTGTAAACAATCCAGGTTTCAGCTGGGGTCACAAGAGTTAATCTTGCCTGCCTGCACGCTCCCCACAGCCAGAGTTTTAGCCCAAGTTGGATCGATGCCGCTAAGATGTCAGGGTTAGCCGGGGCCTCCATACAAGTGACCCCACGGGTGGTGCCCCGTCACCCCCCAGCCCAGCCCCGCAGAGCCTCCTGTGGAGCTTTGGGAGCACGGCCACCTCGCCACTTAGCAGCTCCAGCCCCAGACCCCGTGCATCCGCGATGCGGGTCCTGGGGCTCCCGCCTCTTAGCGGAAGCAGCCCGACCTGCCACCTGCCCTGGGCCCCGCCCGTCCCAGGGCCTTTTGAACTGGCTTTTCCCTCTGCCTGGAATGTACCTCCTGGAGACCTTCCAGCACCCCCCTCCCCCGAGGGCCCTTGCCCAGTGCCCCCTGCTCAGAAACCTGGGTTCCCCGACCCTCGGGCTTCCCTGTGCGGGGGATGGGCAATGCGCTCGCGAGCATGCGCGGAAGGACTGCTGCCGCGCTTCGTGGGGCGCACACAGCCAGCAAGTGGCGCCTTCCACGGCCAGCGGTTGGGAGCTTTTCTTCCTGTGCTCACCCGGTTCCTTGGGAAATTATGTCTGAGCTGAGCTGTGGGCGGCCGCCACAGCCTCCAGCTGCCTCCCACTGGGCCCGCCCGGCCATCCCCAGGGCCCGGCCCCGTGGGACGTGCTCGGACCTCTGGCCCTCAGGTCGCCCATCGCCAGGCCAAGCGGGAGAGGCAAGGCCCACGGCCCCGCAGAACCAAGGCAGCGGTGTTGGCCGCCAGTTGAAATGACAGTTTCGGCAGCAGATGGGCCCGCGCAGCCGCTCTGAGCTCCTGTGCATGTGTGAAGCGCAGGGCCGGGGACACACTGCGGCGCCGTCGTCTAAGCCCAGCGTTGTCTCGTCTTTCCCCTCAGAGCTGTCTGGAGTTCAGCCTGAGGATCCAGGAGTTCATTGAGCTCATCCGGCAGAACAAGAGGCTGGACGCCGTCAGGTAGGGCTCCCCGCACGGCAGCCTCGCTCCGGCTCTGGGTCTGGCAGCGCGGGGGTCCAGCGGGTCTTCTCTGATGGCCGGGAGTGGCCAGCAGCCGCTCCTCTGCCATTGCCGGGGCGGGGGGTGGGGGGGGTATGCTGTCGTTTTCCTCGGGATAGTGTCCTGAGTGTCCCCGACAAGGCCAGACCTCCGCCCGGTCCCGGTATCGTCGGGCAGGGGCTTTGCAGTCAGCGGAGCTGGGCTTTTCTCAGCCATCCTGGGGCTCGCGGGGGCGGCTGCCTCGGCTGGCGGGGTCTGTCAGTCTGGATGGGAGGACGGCGATGCTGGCGCTCGCCTGGCTGTGGGCCGAGGCCCCTGAGCAGGAGTGCTGGGGCCACAGCCCGACCCGGAAGCGGCAGAGCGGCCATCCTTTCTGACCACGTGGGCCCAGGCTGGGGAGGCTGCGAGCACAGAGGACGTGGTGTTTAGGGGGTGGGCCAAGGGCACTTTTCTCTCAGGACGCGCGCCTTTGGGAAGGAGCTGGTGAGGGCGTGGCGGCAGGGGGTCCCCGTGCCCTCCTGGGTCCCCGCCTGCACAGCCCGGGCTGAGGGCCTGGGTCTGATCGGTGCCTGTGAATGAGGCTGTTCTGGGGCGGGGGTCCCTGCAGAGCTGGGAGGTGGAACTGGCTCGGGCTCCTGGAGCTGTGTGGGAGGGGGCGGGTCAGACCCAGTGCCAGTAAGGTCGTTGGGCCTGGTTCGTGGGTCCCGCTTGAGTGACAGCACACTTTGTGTGTCTGGTGGGGACGGAGCCCTGGGTCTGAGGCGCTGGCTCAGAGCGAGCTCAGCCTCTTAGAGATGGACACGCAGACTCCAGCGGGCCGTGCTGTCCTTTTCTAGACACGCAAGAAAGCACTTCAGCCAGGCCGAAGGGAGCCAGCTGGATGAGGTGCGCCAGGCCATGGGCATGCTGGCCTTCCCCCCCGACACGCACATCTCCCCCTACAAGGTAAGGGCCCGGGCGCCACAGCCCCGCCCGGCCTCCACGACGGAGACCTTGTCCATCTCGCGCCTGTGGCTGCTCAGGACAACCCGAAGCGCTTCAGCCTGTCCCTGTCCTGCCTTCTCCCTGTGCCAGGATCGCGGCCTACCTGCCCAAGTCCCTGCCCCACGGGTGTCTCTTCCGACCTCCAGGGAGGCACAGCCCCCAGAGCTGTGGTTCTTTTGCCCCCTTGGGAAACCTGGGGGCAGCCCTCATGACCTGCAACCACCGTGCCTCCAAAGACACAGCACCCTCGCAGCCTGGTCTGGCAGCCCTCCTTCCGCCCTGCCCTTGAGACTGGCCATGCTCCCAGGGTGCCTGCTGAGTCCGGAGCAGCCCCCAGCACCAGGCTCCTCTCTCAGACAGCCTTTCTTGGTCCTTGGCGGTGCGCACAGAGTTTTCCAGATCCCGAGGTCGTGCTTGCTTTTGATGAACAGCTGTGTCTTGGTCACTTCTCTCGCCTCGATGTGTGCTCTAAACTCTCTGAGACGCCAAGCGGGCGCCTGCAGCTTTTGCTCAGACACGCCCCACCCCCACCGTGCCCCCCCCCCGTGGAGCACAGCCACCGCCTCCCTCCCTCCCTCGGTTTCCTGTGGAGACTGGGGGCCCGCCCAGGGTCCCTCCCGCCCAGGGTCCGCTCCCTCCCGCACCGCCTCCAGACTCCTGCAGCGGCTGCTCATCACTCAGCTCCAAAGCCCCTTTGACCTGTTTCCATGTTTGCTGCCACACACATCCACTTCTGTCGACAGGTTTCTAGGTCTGTTCTGGTGCCTGTGACATGGTACTGTAGGCAGAAGCGTCGTGGTGACAGTTCTGGGGGCTGCAAGTCCAAGCAGGTGCCAGGTGGTCTGGCACGGCCCTTGTCTGAGTCACAGCCTCCCCCCCAGGTCCCCACAGGACGAAGTGTCGGGAGCCCTCTGGGTCCTGACCCATCCAGCGGCTCCGCGCTCAGGCCCTCCTCCCCTCCCTGAGTAACTGGTGGGCCGTGTACAGTCGGACCACAGCAGCCATCGCGCTTGGACGTTTCGGTCCTGGTCCCTGCAGGAGAGACTCAAACCCTTCCTGTGCCCTGACCTGGCCCTGTTCTCGGGCCTTGAGGCTGGTCTCTGTCCAGGGCCCCAAGTGTTTCCCCTGCAGCCCCACCCCAAAGGGTGCTTTGTGGGAGCCCCTGGGCCGACCTGGTCCCCACCCCCCGGAGCGCTTGGCGCTGGCCTCCCGTGCTGCCTGGGCTCATGCTTTCTGCCGGGTTCAGGAGTCCAGGGCTCTTCAGGCACTGCGTGTGGACTCGGAGTTTGGCCTTGGGTTTTTCTTCCTGCCCTGGAGACTTGTCGGAGCGCAGGAAAGCCCAGCCTGCCCTTGGGGGTGAGCCGTTCAGCTCAGCAGGGGGGTAAAGGGCCCGGTGAGTGCCACCATCGCCGCTCACGGGCGGGAGGGGCCGAGCCTCAGGGCAGGCGTCCTGCCAGCTCAGGGGCCAGGGCAGGCGGAGCTCCCCGGCTGTGCGGCCGCGCTGCCTCCCGAGACCGCGGTCAGGCCCATCCAGCCACACGAAAGAGAGCTAGGTGACAGGGGAGCACCTCGAAGGGGTCAGTGTCCCAGGAAGCGAGGGCGGCCCTGGGCTCTCGCTGGCCATGGGAAGTCCAGGCTGCCCTCCAGCCGCAGGCGTGGTCGCAGGGAAGAAGCCTTTGCTGTTGTCACTCCTCAGCCCTGTCTCCCCAGGACCTCCTGGACCCGGCCCGGTGGCGGATGCTGATCCAGCAGTTCCGCTACGACAACTACCGGCTGCATCAGCTGGGAAACAACTCCGTGTTCACCCTCACCCTGCAGGCCGGCCTCTCGGCCATAAAGACACCGTATCCTTCGCGCTGGGAGGGGCCTGCCGTGTGCACCCCGGCCGGGTGTGGGGCTGGGGTCTGTGCCCCCAGCCTCGCCAGCCTGCCTCTGCCTGGAGAAAGGTGCCGCGTCCCCTTCAGACCCGCGTCTGGACTGGGGTCCGTCCGTCCGGCGGGGGGAGGGGGCTGCCCAGTGGAAACCCGCCCTGAGATGGGGCGCCTCCGAGACCTGGCCAGACTCCCAGGTGCGCGACGCTTGCGGGGAGGGAGCGAGCCGCCCGGAAAGGCGTCTGGCCTGACGCCCGGGGCGCCCCTAGAGCCCCAGCCGCACGTGGCGTCGCGTCGTGTGCCGCGTGCCCCCGCGCCACCCTCCTTAACCCGCGCGCAGGCAGTGCTACAAGGAGGACGGCAGCTCGCGGAGCCCCGACTGTCCGGTGTGCAGCCGCTCGCTCAACAAGCTGGCGCAGCCGCTGCCCATGGCGCACTGCGCCAACTCGCGCCTGGTCTGCAAGATCTCGGGAGACGTCATGAACGAGAACAACCCGCCCATGATGCTGCCCAACGGCTACGTCTACGGCTACAACGTGAGGGCGGGGGCGGGGCCAGGGGCCCGGCGGGGCGGGGCCAGGGGCCCGGCGGGGCGGGGCCAGGGGCCCGGCGGGGCGGGGCCAGGGGCCCGGCGGGGCGGGGCCAGGGGCCCGGCGGGGCGGGGCCAGGGGCCCGGCGGGGCGGGGCGGGGAGGGATCCGCCCGCTGGAGGAGGATCAGCCGCGGTTTCTTGGCCGGGTACCTGCAGCAGGACGGAACTTGCCAAAGGCGATGGTTTGTTTCCCGAAAGTGGGTTTGGTGCGTTTCTCTAGAGACGTCGTCGGGCTAAGCCGCATGGCCGTTTTAACGCGCCTGCTCTTGCTTTGCAGTCCCTGCTCTCTATCCGGCAGGATGATAAGGTCGTCTGCCCGAGAACCAAAGAAGTCTTCCACTTCTCCCAGGCCGAGAAAGTGTACATCATGTAGGCAGGGCGGCCGCGCCTGGGCGGCCCGCGGGCCCCTGCCTGCCTGCCTGTGTTTCTGTTTCTTGCGACCAAAGATCCGTGAGCAACGACAGACACTCTTGGGAAGAGAGGAAGTAAGATTTAACAAACTTGTACTTGAATTTGTAACAAGTCAGCTGTTTGACGCTTCTGAAGCGCTTTCACCTTTCAGAGAAACGTTTCCTTAAAGACTGACCACGGGGGGGGTGGGGGGGAAGCTAAGACATTTCACAACCGGAACCGAGTCCTTCCCCGTGTTCTCACAGTTCCCTCCCTTTTGCTAATAACGAACCCTGGAGAAGGCGCTGGTCCTCGGTGATGGCCTGGGAGCAGTGGTGGCCATGGCTGACTGGCCTGCGGGGACTCTGGCGCAAGGGACCCTCTCACTCCTCTGTAGAGCTGCTGCCAAAACGCCAGGATGGCCGCCTTCCCCGCCACCACGCCTCTGGGCCGTGTTGGGGTGTGTGGGTTCAGGGTCACGTCACTCGTGCCGCCTTATCTCCTGCCCGAGAATGTACCACGTGGAAACCCACTGGACCAGCGTCTGCAAAGGCCTTGCCGAGGTTCCATAACTTTAGCTCTAAATCTCATCACGGAAACCAGTAGTTCAGTTGAAGTAACCACCAATGACTCTGCCAATCAGACGAGCCATTGTAGTTTACACAAAGCTGTATCGTAGAGGTTGGTATTCAGCGCTTATTTTTGCATGTTGATGTTGATTAGCTAATAAACTGTAAATGTAAGACATGCGAATAAAAGGCTTTCTCCTTCTTGTTTGGTGCGAAGCAGCAGTGGCTGTGCCCAGGGCCCCTTCAGCCTCACAGCTGCTCCCCCAAGCAGCACCTGGTGCCGGGGGGTCCCACTGGGGTTCTTGTAAGGGGCCTGGGAAGCCGAGGGTGTCTCCTGCTAAGCAGGCACCAGGCCCGGAAGAGGGGCAGTGTTCCCTGAGATCCACCCTCTGGACGCTGGCAGGAACGGTGCTGCACGGGCCATCCACGTGGGCCCCCAGCAGTCCAGTCGCTGCCCAGTTCCCTTAGGCCAAGGCCTGCTCTTAATTCTCACTCCGGCCAAAGGGGCTCAGAATCTGCAGGAGGCCGTCCTGGGCAGGGCAGTGCAGGGCAGGGCATGCCTGTCGGGGCCACCTACGTGCCCAGCGCCCAGCCTATGCTCGCTGCCCCTGCAGACATTTCCTGCTATGGCCACTGCGCGCCCGTGGCCTCTGCTCGCTGGCCGCTCACACCCATTCTCCACCACACCAGCCAAGCCCCTGGGTTCCTCTGCGCATCTTCCTAACCTCACAGCTGTGCCTCCCCAGCCCTCGGCCCGTCTGGGCTTCTTGCTGGCTGCCAGCAGCTGCAGCTTCCTGCCAGGTGCCCCTGCTGACCCTGTGTCTTGGGTCCCTGTCCCCAAAAGACCATGGCCAAGGATGGCAGCACCATCTGAGTGGGGTCTCCCCGAGCCCTGGGCACCCCTGCCGCCAGTGGGGCCTGACACGCCCGTGGGCTCGCAGCTCGGCAGACGTGCAGGGCACAGTTGGCGGCAGGGGTGGTGGGTCCTTCGAGACCATCCACACCCAAAGGGGGACAGCGGGGGTCTCCACTCCCTCCCTCCATGGTCACCGCCTGCCTTCTTGCCTTGCTCCTTTCTACAGAAGTAGGTCTTAGCAGAGCACACAGGTCGGGATGAATTTGCCACGGGCACCAGCCCAGTGCGTAGGCTGCCCCGGGTGCCCCGGGTCCTAGCCAGGTCGGTGTGCTGGCAGGGCTGGTTCTTGGGGAGGGTGGCCCTGCCAGTTCTGAGACTTGGTGAAAATGGAACCTCGCCGGCAGCTGCCTGTAGGGCTCACCCCAGGGCAGGGCTAGCTGGTCCTTCCACCGTGCGTGTGGTGCCCACTGGACACGTGGAGCAGTGACCTACCCCCCACCACTCACAGGTTTGTACCCAGCAAAGCTGCCCGGAGCACTTCTGCTGGTGGATGCAGAGCTGCGGGCCGCGTGTGAACCTCTGCTGGACAGACAGCCGGCCAGCGTGCGTGCCCGCTCCCACAGCCGCTCCTCAGGCTCGCCGTCCGCGTCCCGGCTTCCGTCTAGACGGTCCGCCCGCTGTGAGCTCCTCCTCACTGTGCCCTTGCGGGGCTGAGGTGAAAATGGCACAGGCTGAAACGGGGATCTTGAGTCAGCGGCGGGGGGAGTTTGAGCACCGTTCACACGCTCGAACCAACCGGCCCAGGGGGCGCCCGGTTGTCCACATGCCCTTGACGCGGCCGGCGCTCCGGTTCCGACAACTCGGGTGAGTTTTGCTTTCACTCAGGTCGAACTGCGGCCCAGAAATGCCTGTGGTCCCGGCGGGCCGGTGCTTCGCCCCCGCACACCACCGCCTGCGCGAGCGTCCCGCCGGGGACCCAGGCCGGTTCCCGTGATGCTTGGCGCCGAGGTCTCTGCACTTTCCTTCCTTTCTCTTAGGTAAACATCTGCAGGCAGAGTCGCTTTGTCCTGGTGCCAAGGACTTTCCCCGGGGGGCCGCCCCTCCACACAGCCCTCCACTGCCCTGCCTGGTCCTCTGTGCCGTCTGCCCCTCGGCTTTACTGGTCTGGGTCGGCCTGACGACCAGCGACCTGAGCGCCTTCCGGCTTGCTGATTGGCTAAGCATAAATCTGAGCGCGTCTCCTGCCCGTTTTTATTGGATTAACTCTTATCTTGATTAATAGGAACTCATTAGATATTCTGGATACAGGTTTTTGTCAAATATGTACTTACACTTTATTGACGGTGTCATCTGATCAGCAGAGGTTTTCCTCTTAGAGGAGTTCAGTTTATCGATTTTTTTTTATGGTGGTACCTTTTTATGTTCTGAGAAATACTTGCCTACCCCAAGGTCACAGTGGTATTCTTTTAGATCTTCTAGAAGATTTAGTTTTAGCTTTTATGTTTAGATCTGGAACAAGTCACAAATTGACTGGAGGGTCATCTCTCCCCATGGAGTAACGCTGGCCCCTTTGGTGGGAAAAGCGGTCCCCTGCCTGTGACTCCGGGTGCGTTTCTGGTGCCGACACCGCACTGCATCTTGGTCACTGCAGCTTTCATGGAAATCTTGAAACCAGGGAGTGTCCCTTTTGTCTATTTATCTTCTACGTTGGAAAGTCATCTTGGCTGTTGTAATAACCTTGCATCGCCACATAAATTTTAGAATCAGCATGGAAAATCTACCCCCTCAACCCTCCCCCAAAAAGGCCGCTGGGATTAAAATGGAACAGCATTGAACCTCTCGATCAGTTTGAGCGCAGCCCAGTCTGCTCAGGCTGCTTAACAGCAGCACAGGCCAGGCTGCTGACAGGACGGTGTTTCTGCAGGATGCCTGAGGTCAGACGTCCGGGGTTCTGGGGCCAGCAGCCTCCCCCACGTCCTCACAGGGCTCTTCTTCTCCTAAGGGTGCCATTTCTCCAGGATGGGGGCCCCACTCTTACGACCTCACTTAACCTTAAATACCTCCAAAACAGTCACACAAGGATCAGGGTTTGAGCGAGTTGGGGATGGTTGGGGACGCAATTCAGGCCAGGAATGTGGACTATCTATCCCCTTATTCACATCTGCTTTCATTTCTTTTTTTTTTGTCTTCTTAGGGCCGTACCCACAGCACATGGAGGTTTCCAGACTAGGGATCGAATCGGAGCTACAGCTGCCGACCTACACCACAGCTCACAGCAAAGCCGGATATTTAACCCACTGAGCAAGGCCAGGGATCGAACCTGTGTCCTCATGGATACTAGTCAGGTTCATTACCACTGAGCCACAACAGGAATTCCTTTTTGAAAAAAATTATTTTTTTCCTCTCCTCTTTCTTTCTTTTTTTTTTTTTTTTGTCTTTTTAGGCCACGCCCACAGTATATGGAGGTTCCCAGGCTAGGGGTCTAATCAGAGCTGCAGCTGCCAGCCTACACCACAGCCATAGCCACGCCAGATCCGAGCTGCGTCTGTGGCCTACACCACAGTTCATGGCAATGCCAGATCCTTAACCCACGGAGGGAGGCCAGGGGTCGAACCCGCAACCTCATGGTTCCTAGTTGGATTCGTTAACCACGGAACCATGACAGGAACTCCTCTCCTCTTTCTTAGCCGCTCATGGAGATGTACTGTCACAGAGCCACCCTTTCAACGTGTACAACGCCAGGTTTAGTATGGCGATGAGATGGGCAACCACTTCTAATTCCAGATCACGGGAGCTCCCTGGTGGTCCAGCAGGTGAAGACTCAGCATTGTCACTGCTGTGGTGCAGGTTCCATCCCCGGCCTGGGAATTTAAGCATGCCTGGGGAGTGGCCAAAAAAGTCTAGATCATGTAAACCTGCTACAATGGAAAAAATAAAAACCATTAAAAAAAAGTCTAGATCATGTTTGTCACCCCAAAAAAGAACCTCTGCGGCCATCAGCAGCTGCTTCCCTTCACCCCGACAGCAGCCCACACGGGTGACAAGTCTGCTTTGGACTTGCCTTTTGCAAGCATTGCCGTCTAAATGGCCTCACCCTCCATCTGGCCTTTGTGACGGCCTCCTTTCACCTAGTGTCCTGTTTTGAAGGCGAACCCCTGTTGAAGCGCACCAGTGCTGCAGCCGGTTTTGGCTGAAGGCAGGCCCACTCTGCCCCGTCACCTGAGGGGCACGGGGCTGTCTCCACCGCTGCACGAAGGCCTGTGCCATGGCCGCGACGTCCACCTTCCGGGAGGTGCCCGTCTTCAGTGCCTTCGCTCCACTCTGCCCCTCCCCGGCCCTGAAAACCCCCAACTCGCTCGCTCCCTGGCGCCCGTCTGTGCTGGTGCCGTGGGCACTGAGAGCCAAGCGGGCCTGCCAAGGGAAGGCAGAAACAAGAGCGGGGGCGCGGCCGGTGTGGAGGCCCTGGGCTGCGGCGCAGAGCCCAACAGAGGGCCGGGCGCCCGGGGCTGGGAGGCGGGAAGCGGCGGGCGGGAGAACACCTGGTGCACATGTCCCGGCGGCTGGCCCACGGCGGTCCACTGGCTCGGGGGCATCACCTGGCACTTGGGGTCCCCGGCTGCGTGAGGAGCAAATGCCCAAGCCGAGGAGCCCCCGCCTCCGTTTCGTGGGACCACCGGGCGGGCGGGAAACAGGCCTGGAAGGGTGCCCCGGACACCGCTCCCTGCGCGGCCCTCGGACCTGGGAAACACAGCCGCGCAGCCGACGCTCTTTGCCGACAGCAGGGTCGCAACCCTCGGCGGAGGGCTGGGGGCACCCGCCTCCACCCTGTCCCCATTCGGGCCCTCCGAGCGGTGCCCGTCCGGACGCCCTGTCGCGGGGGCTGACCCGAGCACCGCCACCCTTCCAGCGGTCGCGCGGAGGAGGCCGCGTTCGCACCCCTCAGGCCCGCCCCACCCTTGGCCCGCGCACGCGGCCCCTTTAAGGACTTGCTGCGCCCGCCCGCCTCCTTTTTCTCGCGCGTCGCTCTCCCCAGCGGCCCCGCCCCCGCCGGGAGCGCGCCTGCGTCACCGCGCAGACTTCGGCCGCGACCCGGCATCCGCGCCTCCCGGGTCAGGGCCCGCCGTCGCTCGGGGTCATGTGACAGGCGTGGGCGGGGCCCCCACCGGAAGGGGCGGGCTAGCGTGACAGCGGCGGCGGCGTCGCCCGGTCGATGCGGTCCTGGCCGCGCCGACCTTCGCCCTCGCGCCGCCGGGGCCGGAGCGAGCCAACCACTGCAGCGATCGGGGGCACGTGACGGGGGCGGGCCCTTCGCCGGAAGGGCGGGGCGAGGCGAGCGGCCTGGTCGCGCGGTAGGTGCCGAGGTCGCCGCGCCGCTGGGCGGGGGGAAGGGGCAGGGGGAAGGGGCGGCGGGGCGGGGTCCGAGGGCGCGCCTTCTCGCGGGACGCCCCTCCTGCACCCCTCCCCGGACGCTGCTCCCGGCCCCGCCTCCCCGCCGCCGGGGCTCCCCACGCACCCGCAGGTCGGCCCGACGGGTCCTTGGGCCGCGCGGTGCTGGGGGTGTGCTCGAGAGAGGGACCCTGGCCTCGGCCGCCGCGGGTGTATTGAGCCCATGTCGTGACCCTACACGTTACCGTTGGCGAGCGCGCCGGGGGAGGCTGGGCACACCTGCCCCGTCCGTCCCTCCTTCCGCCCAATGAAGCTGAGCCCTACGGCCCCCCAGGCGTCCTGGCCACCCGTGCCCCCGTGGGCGTTGAGCGACCCGGCCCCTTCCTGCCTGCGCACCTGCTGCGCGGGCGCCTTGGCCTCCTGGACACCGGTCTCTGGGCGGCGCCCCGCGCGGTGGTCAAGTCGCAGCCACTGGCTTTGCTCTCTGGAGGCTGCCTGTGGCCTGCGGGTGAATAGCAGAGTTGGCAGGGAAGAGGCGCCGCGGCAGTCGTGTGGAAAACTGATTTAAACGTAACGCAGACAGTTCCGTTCCTTCCCTTAACTCGGGATGGGTGGGACAGAGCCTTGACTGCAGCCTCTGCCCCGCTCAGCGTGAGAGTTATTGTCCTTTTCTTAATTACTCCCCCAGAGTCCTTGGCCCGGCCTGGCATCTCGCCTTGAATTGTGGTATTTCACAGAAACACAGCAACCCCTGTGAGATGGTCCAGGAGGTTCATCTGGCAGAGGCCAGGCCGTGAGGACCCAGCCTTGCACCCATGTCCCAGTGCCCAGCATGCAGTAGAGCCCAGCACACAGTCGTTAATAAAGTCAAGAGCCCTGAAGTACCGCGTGCCCCTACAGGTAGTTGCTTAGCACCTCTGTGCTCCGCATTTCTACACATGGAGCAGCAGCTCTCAAAGTTGGTGGAAGAGCTCACGATGTCGGGAGAACCCCAGCTGAGTCCTGGGAAGATGAAGGAGCTGAAGAAGATTTGCAAGTACGTCTGAGGTTCAGCCTTTCACGGTGACGGGCTGGCTCCACAAGTCCTGACAGCCCTGGGAGGTTGTCCAGCTCCCCCTGGGGTCAGCCCTCCCCTGCCTGTCCCCAGGATGCCCATCTGCTGGGGAAGAAGCGGCAAAGGAACACTCCCAGGGCCCTGCGGCCCCCAGCCCGGGGCAGTGGTCCTGTCCTGAGGTGGGGAGGACACAGCGGGGCTGCGGGTTCTGCCTTTCCGTACCACGGGAAGGAGGCTGGAGGTCAGAGTGGGCTCTGCGGCTCAGCAGGACCTACCTGTCTGGTTTTTCCTGGCTGCCTGTTTGGCATGTGGAAGTTCCTGGGCCAGGGATTGAACCCGAGCCACAGTAGTGACAACCCTAGGTCCTTAATCGGCTGCGCCACAAGAGAACACTTGGTTTCATTTGCTTTGTTTTGAGGACCTACCTGTCTTTGGAACACATACACCCCTCTCTTTTCCTCCCAGATGCGGGTACATAAGCCGAGGTGGTTGCTGTTATCCTTGTTCTGTATTTGCAAAACAGGAGAGCTTAAGTGAGGAGTGTTTACATTTGGGTAAAAACCTGAGATCAGGTTTCACTGCACACCCCAGAAAACCTCCAAACAGCGGGGCTTAAAGAGTGGAGGTTCCTGGGAAAAGGAGAAGCAAGAGGGGGTAAGGGTGTGTGCCTGCCCCTCCTAGGGCAGAAGTCCCCGGAGCTTTGGGGGTGGGGCCGGCAGCCCTTGACCCAGCAGCATGGGCTCTGGCAGTAAAGTCTGCCTCTTGCCAGCCAGGCGTGGGGATGGACATGCCCGTGTCCCGGTGAAAGTAGGTGCCCAACGCCGAATCTCATGCAGCAGGGCAGGAAGTGGCCGTCTCTTGGCCAGCCTTAGCCAAAGAAGTGAAAACCGCGCTTGGCTTCGCAGCCATACCGAAACAGGCAGGGGATTTGGCCCGCGGGCCGTTTGTCCTCCCTGTTCCGGGGGACTGGGGGACGGGCAGAGGACTGCGAGGCCCCCCTTGCGCGTGTGTCAAGCACTTGATGAGGGCGGCTCTGTCCCCAGGTCTTCAGAAGAGCAGCTCAGCCACGCCTACCACCTGCTGATGGCCCAGCTCCGCCAGGACCACGCCGAGGTCCGCCTCTCCGCCTTCCAAGTCCTGGACCAGCTCTTCACCCGGTCTCACCAGTTCAGGATGCTGGTTGTTTCCAACTTCCAGGAGTTCCTGGAGCTCACGCTGGGCACCAACCACGAGCGGCCCCTGCCCCTCCCCAGGGACGTCGCGCAGAGGCTGAGGCAGGCCGCCACTCAGGCCGTCCGTGGCTGGAACGAGAAGTATGGCTCAGCCTATAAGAAGCTGGCCGTGGGCTTCCACTTCTTAAGGCACAGCAAGCAGGTGAGCAGGCCTGGCACGGCGCTGCCTGTCCTGGAGGAGAGGCGGGCCTGGCCCTGGGCACTGGGCAGGGGAGTGGGTGGGTGGACAGTACCCGGCATGGGCCGCGGGGCTTCTGAGACAGCCGTGTCGGCGCATCCCTGCGTGTGGGTGGCGCTGAGCCTTTGGGCTCTTTCCACAGTGAGGGGAGGGCAGCAGGCAGAGCCAGCTGCTCACGTGCAGCCTCCTCTGCGGCCGCCTTTCCCAGGCCATCCCGGCTCTCTCTCCCTGAGTCCTGCCTGGGCCGCTGTGCGCTCTGGCCAGTCTGGGTGGATGAAACCCGCCAGCATCCCCCACCTGCCACAGCAGCTCGTGGCCTCTCCCTGCTCTGAGCCCGTGGATCCTGCCTTTCCTGAGGCCCCTCTCAGGCCCCAGGACCCTGGGCGCAGCTAGCAGCCTCCTTCCCGCTAACGGGAGGGGCCGGCCACCTTCCCACCTGCAGCAGAGGAGGCCGGCAGTCTGGGCTTCTCGTGTCTTGTTAGGGAACGCTGCTGGTTGTGTTCTTTCCCGGGGTTAAACATCGGGTGTGAGCTTGAGTTGCTCAGGGCTGGGGCTGCGGGGCTTCCCTCAGGCTCGTTTTTGTGTTTTGCGTTTTTGGGCCGCACGAGAGGCACATGGGGGTTCTCGGGCTAGGGGTCGAATTAGATGTGCAGCTGCCGGCCTCCACCACAGCCGTAGTGATACGGGATCCGAGCTGCGTCTGCAGCCCACACCACAGCTCATGGCAACGCCGGGCCTTAACCCACTGAGCGAGGCCAGGGACCGAACCCGAGCCCTCACGGGTGCCAGTCGGGTTCGTCATGGCTGCGCCCCGCCGGGAGCTCCTCGGGCTCGTTTTGCCTCTAGTTTTCTTTGAGTTCTGTCGAGTCACGTCTCATCTTCACCTTAATGTCTCAGGTGGACTTTCAAGACGTGGATGCTCGGACTCTGGCCGAAAGAAAGCGGGCGGAGGAGAAACAGAAGCGACTGGACAGGATCTACAGGGAGAGGTCGGAGCGGGCGGCCAGGGAGATGGAAGGTGAGCTGGGACCGGCCCTCCGCGCTCTCCTGCGCCCGGCGGCCCTGCCGGAGCCGAGTGTCCGCAGTGGTCTGAGCCGCCAGGGGCCCAACGCCCCTCGGCTGCGCCACTGTGGTCTTGCCGGCCTCGTCGCCAGCCCCACCGTGTGCCTCCCGCAGCCAGCCCTTCCCGAGGGGGGCAGCCCTTCCCGAGGGGGGCAGCTGGGGTGCGAGCAGCGTGGGAGGCAGCAGGGTCAAAGGCGCTGCCGGAAGCCCAGCCTCCCGAAGGCCTAAGGCAGGAGCTGGGCGGCCCCAGGGAGCTCCCAGGCGGGACAGTGAGCTGCGCTCGCCCCGGGAAAGCGGTGCTTGTCCGATGGTGCTCTGGGCACGGAGGCACCTCACCCGTGTCCACCGATGCCACCCGGCGTGGTGGCAGCATAAGGCAGGCCGTACCGGGACCTCCCGGAGAGTGGCCTTGCGGCAGCCGGCAGACAGTCTCAGGCAGGGGATGTGCAGCTGCAGGTGGCCGGGCCACCCCAGGCCGTCCCAGGGCGGTGGCGCGGCGCTGCTGGTGGGAGCCAGCGGGCCTGTCTCTCCTCCCAGAGATGACCGGGGAGATCCGGCGCTGCCTCACCGAGGTGGAGAGCTGCTTCCGGCTGCTGGTGCCCTTGGACCTTGGCCTGAGCCCAGGGGCCGCCTTGCCTGCCGTGGCCCCTGCTGCGGCTGAGGAGGGTCCCCCGGACCTCGGTGACGAGGAGCAGCCCTGCTGCAGCAGGTCTCTGCCCGCCTGTGCACGCTGCCCAGCAGCCGTGGGCGCGGGGGTGCTGCCCTCGGAGGATGAGGACAGCGACCAGGAGGAGTTCGTGCGGCGCCACGGGCTGGGCTCCCGCCAGTACACCCTGGACGTGGAGCTGTCCTCAGGTACTCTCTCCCCCAGCTGTGGCCAGGCTCTGCCATGCCGGGCCTCGTGGCCATGGGCCTCGGGGAGACTTCTGAGCTTGGGCTTCTTGGGGCCACGGCGGGGGTGGGGGCCTAAGGCTGCGGCGTCTGTGGCCACTGGCCCTGCTGTGACGGGCAGCATGGTGCGAGGGCGGGCCTGACGCTCTGAGTGGTGGGGAGCCTGGGGGGCGGTCAGAGGGCGACGGGGACGAAGGATGCTGTTGAGAAACACCGTGGCCCTGTGCTTGTCCTGAGAGGTGACACGCTGGCCCCTATGCCAGCCACCAGCGGGAGAGGGGCACCAACCATCCGTTCACCACCTGTGGCCCAGGCCCCTTGCTGGGGTGTGGGTGGGGCTGGGGGAGACCTAGGCCCCCAGCGTCTTGAGCCCTGCAGGCCCCAATGAACTATCGCCAGTCTGCCTGGGCCGGGGACACAGGTGGCACACAGGAGGTGGGACCCGGCTGAGGGTTGCCTGGGTGGGCGGGTCTGGAGCGAGCCCCCCCCCCCCCCCCGGCCCTGACGTGGAGGGGCAGCTGGGGCTTCTGTCCTGAGGGCAGCGTCAGCCTGGTGTGGAGAGAGGCGTTGGGGTCAGGCCGGCTCCACCTCGGCCTACAGCGCAAGGCCGTGAGCCTCCTCCCTGGGGACCCCTGGCGCAGCGGCATGGGCAGCAGTACGGGTGGCCCCGGCAGTGGTCTCCCCGTGACCCGCGTGCTCGTTGCAGACAGCCTGAGGGTGCGGGAGGACGAGGACAACTTGGCCGTCATCCACGCGGCCCAGGACGCGCTCAGGCTCATCCAGAACAAGTTCCTGCCGGCCGTGAGCGCCTGGGTCCAGGTGGGCTGGGCGCGGGCAGGGGGCAAGGGCGCCCTGGGGCAAGGAGGGTGCCTGGCCCGCCGAGTGACACCCTGCCCCCGCAGCTCTTCACTCGCGCGGGGACACACGGGGGGCACCTGGAGGGCGCCATCGACCTGAAGGCCGAGCTGGAAACGGCCCTGAGGAGATCCCGGGAGCTGGACATCGTGCCCCAGGGGCCCCGCCGGAGGGAGGTGAGTGCCGCCGGCCAGCCGGGGACGGCAGGGGGCCCTCCCCTCTGACTGGAGCTCGGCCTGGGATGGTCCGTGCTCCTCCTCGGTGGGAGCCGTGAACCCAAGGACCGGAGGCCACAGCCAGGCTGTCCCTATAGGCAGGGGGGCTGGGACAGGATCTGGGCGGGAGGGGGCAGGAGGGGGCGGGAGGTGGAAGGGGACCTGGGGAGGGGCACTCAGGGCCCCCGCGTTTCTTCAGGGGCCGTTGCCAAGGATGCCCGCAGGGCACAAAAGCCGGAAGGCCGCCTTCTCGGGCTCTGGGGGGTGCTTGAGGCCGCCATCTGCTGGACATCTGTTGCCACCTCCCAGGCACCACGAGGGCCGAGGGGGCGTTGGTCCTGTGAGGACTGCGGCCCCAGCAAGGCGTGTGGCGTGGGGGCAGGTGTGAGGCCCGGTTCTGAACCCTGAGCCTGACCCCAGGCCCCCGCACTGACCCGGAGCCTCAGAGGTTGTGGCATCCAGGTCTCCTCTCGTGGGCCTTTGTACCAGAGAAGGACTGAGGGAGAGAGGGGTCCCTGGGGTGGGGGGGTGGGGGGGCAGGGAGCCGTGACGGGACCCGTTCGGGGACTGGGAGTGGGGACTGGGAGCCGAGAGCGGCCGGCGCTCGGCTCCAGGCCCGGCCCCCAGGGGCTGGTGGCCGGGAAGGGCGTGTGTCTGGGCGTGCAGCCCGGGAGCCGGCAGGGGGCGAGCTTGCCCTTCTCCTGACCGCGGGGCCTGGTCGGCAGCTGGGGGCCTGGCCTGACTCCACGGCTGCAGGTCAGTTCCTCCAGCACTGGCTTCGCTCAGGAGTGGGACGGGACAGGAAGCAAGTGCTGTGCCTTTTGACCAGGGTGCTTGTTTCGGTGGCAGAGGGGCTGTGGTCAGGGGAGGGGCGGGTCTGGTGGGCTCGTCCCAGCAGGTCTGGGGATTGATTTCTGCATCTCGGCAGATGCGGTCGCAGCGCCAGGGCAGAGGTGGGCCTGGGGGCAGTGACCAGCGGAGGCACCGGGCTCTGTCCTGTGCACCCCTTCCGGGCCTCCAAGGCCCCGCCTGCCCTGCACGAAGGCCGCTTTTCTGTAGCTGTGTCTGGCGGGGCTGGGGTGACACACCTAGGTGTGCAGTGGGCGTTCTCAAGGCAGCGCGGGCTTCAGGCAGAGCCAAGAGGGGCGACTAAGCTGGGGCAGCCTGCCCTGCTGGTCTGGCAGGAGTCGAGGCCAGATCTGGCCACAGAACCTCCTGTGTGGCCTGACACGGCCCGGCCCTGCTCATCCCACAGCCCCTTGAGGATCACTGGGTGAGGCCAGCTGCTGGGGTGAATCCGAGGAGCTTCCTGGCAGCCCCAAAGCCCAGGGGGCATGTGGCCACGTGGTCAGGTCAGCAGACTCACCCGAGGCGATGGCAGGCAAGGAGGCTTCTGAGGGCCTGAGCCAGGGGTGGCCCGGCGGGTCGCCTGGTGGAGGACTGCAGCGGGAGGGCGCGGCGAGGCCCTGTCAGGCGTCCCCACGAGCTGACCTCGGAGGCCCCAGAACCCTCGGAGATAGTGCTTGTCCTCGGTACTATCGATGGAGTGATTGGGGCGCCCAGCTGAGTAGCCGCCTCCGCCTTGTCTGCACCTCGGCGCCGAGCTCGGAGCCAGGCCTGGTGACGGCACTCGCTGGCCCGGTGCTCCTGGCTCCTGCGCACGTGTGAGGCGTCAGGGACGTGGGTCCCGTGCCTGCCCTTTCCCCGCTGGCTTGGCTCAGGCTCGGCTCCGGACTGCGGGCTGAGCTGGGAGTGCGGAGTAGCAGCACGGGCGTCCGTGTCCTAGGGCTTCAACACCCTGAAACCTGGAGGCCCGGGGCGCCTGGGCGCCACCCCGCTCGGGGCCTCCCGCTTCAGTGTTTGGGTCGCCGCGTTGTCTTCTGTCCTTGGAGAACATTCAAGCCACTTTAGGTACGTTTGGCCGTGTGGTTTCTAGAGCGCCTGTCCCACCTCGGGGGAGGCGGGCCGGGGATAAATCGTAAGTGGATCGATGCGGAGCATCCTCCGGTAGATTTAGTTTCCAGCCAGGCTGCTCGAGAGAGCTGTAATAACCCGGGGCTGCTCCGTTTGTTAAACTGATAAAAATCCGTTGAAAACTTTTAAATTGCCTGCTGTTTAATTGTGTGGCTATGATCACCACTTACCTTCTCTTGTGTAATTAACAAAATATTAATCTCCCACCAACCGGTGACTCAGAAAAAAATAATTCTGAGCGTCAGTCCGTCAGCTGTCGGCGGTGCAGGCGTTTTCTTGGCTTCTGGCTTGCTTGCTTGCTTCCGAGGCCGCGAGGCCGGCGCGCTGCTCTCCTGCTCAGCCCTTGCTGGGCTGGGGCGGCTGCCGGGGGCTTTGAGTGCGGACGCATCCTCCCTGCAAAAGTGGAGCTCAGGCCCCCAGAGCAGGTGAGGCTCGCCAGCCGTGGGTCGCCCGCTGCCTTCGGCCTGGGCGGGTGCGCAGGGCTGCGCCGGACCGCGGCCGCGCTTGCGGCTGTGTGGGCCGCGTGTCTGTGCTGCTGGGGCTGAGCGCTGGCTCCTCGCAGGCGAAAAGCTCAGAGCGGGGCTGCAGGGGATGAGATGTTGACCACGCGGCGCCCCAGGGGGCAGGGAAACCCCATCCACGACGGCGGGGCCAGTAAACCGCCTTCCTGGTGACGCGCTCCCTCCACCACCATCATGCCCAAGGCTGCCCTGCGCTGCGAGGGCTGGAACTGGGGCGGCGTCTGCGCGGTCCCCCTGTGATCCGAGGACCCAAACGTCTTAGCTGCTGGGGGCCAGCCCTCCCCACCCGCAGCCTCCGGGCTCTCTTTGCCCGACACCCTCCGGGGCGGCCCCCAGGCGTTCCCGTGTGGTTCCCTGTGCTCCAGAATTAGCCGAAGGAGCTAGGCTCCCATCCGAACCCCATTTAGAGATGAGCAGACCGGGTCTGGGGGCCTTGCCTGAGCCTTCTGGCCAAGGCTGAGCGGCCCACAGCGACCAGCGCCCTCACGTAGGCAGAGGGCCGGCATCCGTCGGGGGCTGGAAGCCCCGGGCGGGGGTGTCCGTTAGTGGAGGGCGTGGGTCCCCTGCCTCCGCCAGCCACGACTCCTGGGAATCGGGGTGCCCAGCCTCAGCCCGACAGCGGATGTCCAGGCGTTGGGATGACCTGAGGGGGCAGTGATGTCCTCTCGTGCCCGCAGCGGTGTCGTGGTGCGAGCAGGCGAGAGGGAGGGTTACCCTGGGCCGGTGGCTCTCAGACGCTGCAGGAGGTAGGTGCTGCTCTGCCCGCCCGCCCTTGTGCTCTGCCCTGCGAGGTGGTCCCGGCAGCAGCAGCGGGGATGCACATGAGCTATTGGCCTGGCCGGGCAATTTGCACGGCCTTCCAGGGAGGCATTAGCATATAAATAGCAGGGCCACAACGAGTCTCACAGCTGAGCACGTTTAATTTTTAGTTTATAAGAGAGGCTGGGGCGGTGAAGGCGTCGCCATCCAGCTGGGGAGACAGAGGCAACCGGGGCTCCCTTGTCTGACGAGGCCTGACGTCATCTTTGTTTTAAAAAGAGAAACGGACACACGAGACTGAACAAAAGTGGTTTCTCGGGTGAAAAGGGATGGAGACGGCGCCCGAGTTAATTACATGCCCAGGATTTATCTGGCAGCCCGTGGGCCCTGTGGCAGGTGGCAGGCCGGGCGGGTGGCAGGTAGGCAGGGAGGCGGCTCTTCCCCTCCCGCCCGCTCCGGTAATTAGCAGCCCCAACCCGCCACCCTGGTTCCCTTGTAGATTTTAGCCATTTCATTGCTTGTTTAATTATGACCGTGGAGCCTCATTTTTCTAAATCCTTTTAACTGGGGGTGAGAATCAATTGGCGAGAAAGCAGAGGAAGGCCGGTGCTGCCCGTGGGGCCTGGCCCGCTCCCTCCGAGGCGGTGGAACTTCAGCATCAGGGAAGGTGGGCACGCCAGGGGCGGGCAGGTTCCTCGGGGTCTCTCTTCGCCGGGGTCTCTCGGCTGCTAGAAAGCCCGGCTCCCTGAGCCGGCCCCCCGAACCGACCGCAGGTCTGGCCCGTTCGGAGGGCTCCCGCCTTCACCCCTTCCTCCTGTGCCCTGCCCGCTCTGCCCCAGCGCCCCCACCCAGGCCCTGGGCCCCGGGCTGGCTTCTGACCCGACCTGTGGCCTGACCCCTTCCTCCCTGTGCCCTGCCCGCTCTGCCCCAGCGCCCCCACCCGGGCCCCGGGCCCCGTGCCCCGGGCTGGCTTCTGACCCGACCTATGGCCTTGCCCCTGGGGGAGCTGCCCGCTGCTCCCAGCCTCAAGCTTTCCAAGGCCTGGAGAGCTCTGCCTGCCTAATAGGTGTGTCCTCTGAACAGCCCTTGGCCCTCTGGGGTCCTGGCTGCGGGGACTGTGCCTGAGGCCATCGGGCGCCCCTGCCCTCCCCGAAGGCAGTATGCCCAGAGCCAGTCATAGAGGGTTCCTGGGTGCTCAGAGTATTGGTCGCCCGGTGCACCCCATGTGACCTGAACGTGAACTGGTGCTTGATTTGTTCAAGCTCGAAGCAGCGGTGACATCCCTGCCTCTGTGCCAGCATAGAATGGAGTGGGTCATCCCAGCTGCCTCTGCATGAGCACCCCAGAGCCTTCACGTGCGGCCGCGCCTGAGGGTCTGGCCGAGGGCCCCGAGCAGGCCGCTCTCGGAGGCCAGGCGGGCCTCACGGCCTCAGCAGCCCCGTCCTGTCGGCACTGATTGAAGAACCGAGGGGAGCCGGGGCTTCGTTTCCTCATGGGAACGGCCGGCTCGAGTTGGGGAGAAAGAAGGCACGGTTCCTAATAGTTGGCGAAGGGGCCAGATATCTTTTAGGAAATGAAAATTTAATAAAAGGTCCCCGGTGAAACGCAAGGGTGTGAGCAATAAGCATAATATTTTATGAAAATGACCCCCATATTTAAAATGGGGCGCTGTGTGTTATGCATTGTAGCCGCGAGTCCACATCTACCTTTTAGAAAATTAAAACACATAAATTCTGTTTAGTGTTTGATGCGCGCTGCGCCCGCCGGGCCGCGGCGCCTCGAACCTTGGGCTGCTCTCCACCTTTCATAAATTCCTGGGTGGATTCCGCACAAAAATAATTTTCAGGTCCGCGGCTCATTGTTATTCAAACGTGATGGATCGTGGCCATTTGCTCGGCTCCGGAGTTAAGTGCCCCTGTCATTTCCAAAGAGTATAATTGGGACGTTTCACAGGTCAGCGGTGGAGACAGGCCTCCCTTTTGATCAGTGTTAGACTGATAACAAAAATTACAGTTTCCAATGATTAATGTCTCTCTGCTTCCCCGCCACTCGCTGCGGGTTGTGCCCGAGCGCCGTGCGTTTGCATCTGATTAGGGCTCGCGGGCAGCTCCTCCGTGGCTTCCCGGCTCCGCAGAGTGGCCAAGGCTGGCGGCCACCACCGCCGAGCCTGGCTCTGTGGCCACGGGCACCTGCGGCCTGGCCGGCCTCCGGCCCTGGGGGCCAGCAGGCCAGGCCCTCCAGCCCTCATCCAGGTGGCTGCTGTGCCGCCAAGGCCGTGCCGTCGAGACTGACCTGTCCGGTGGTTCCGGCCACTGGCTGGTCTTAAGTGGGCAGCCGTCTTCCTGCCGTTTCCATCAGGTTGGGCCCAAGAGGCCTGGAGGCAGGAAACGGCCCCCAGCTGTTTCAGGTGGGGCTAGAGCTCCTGGGCGCCTTCCTGCCACTCACCCTCTAGGCGGGACCCCTGGGGTTGCTGCCTGAGGCCTGTCCCGGGGGTGGTGGGGGGCGCAGGGACCCGTGCGGGCCTGGGAGGGCAGGCTCGGAGCAGGAGGGCCTCCAGTGCTCGGTTCTGTTGAGCACGGCCGTCAGGCATCCCACTTTGGGCAGGGCCCTCCAGCCTCCACTGGGTGCTCGCTCCGTGCTCAGGGCCCCTGCCGCTCCCGCCAGGCCAAGCGCTGCCCACAGCACTGGAGCTGGGGGCGGAGGCAGGCGGGGAGGGCGGCCTGGTCCAGAGGAAGCTTTTTCCTCAGTGGCTTTTCACACTAGCTGTTCTCAAGGGCAGAATGTTCCAGAAGTGCTGTGGTCACCCCGGCACCACTTGGGCCCCTGAGCTGGCCCAGGGGTAGGGCTGGTGCGGTGGCCTGGCTGGAGCTGGGCGCACGGGCTGTCAGCTCCCCCCCTGCCTTCTCGGGACCTGCAGCCTGAAGGGGCTCTGTGGGGCTGGAGTCTCGAAGGGTCGGCCTGTGAAGGAGGCCTGGGGACGGCCTCCGGCGGGTCTGTCCTGCTGGACGAGAGCCCCAAGCTGAGAGGGTCTGTGGGAGCAGGCCTGGGGCTCGGGCTTCTGCCGCGGTTTTCACAGGGGGCTGCGGGTGTTCCCACAGGTGGCAGCCCCGGGGGACGAGGACGACGAGGACGACGAGGACTTCGTGGAGGTCCCTGAGAAGGAGGGCTACGAGGCCTGCGTCCCTGAGCTCCTGCGGCCCCCGTGTGGTGAGCTGCCGAGCTGCGCGGGAAGGAAGTCCCTCTCAGGGCCCTGCCCTTCAGGGCGTGACCTCACGTCCAGTCTGGGGCCCAGCAGGCCAGGAGCTGGCTGTGGCAGGCGCTCCTGCCTGTGCCGGGTGGGCCCCGGTTCACCTCGGCCTGGCCTGGCCGCGGCTCAGAGCAGCTGTCCTCGGAAGCCCCACGTTCTCTCTGAGGCCGCCCTCCCTGGCTCCCACTGTCCCCTGGCAGGTGGGCCTTCCCGCAGTTCCCGTGGTCGCAGCCAGGCTGTCCCCGTAGGGCAAGGGCCAGGGAGGCCCCTGCCCGGATACAGGCCTGTGCCCAGCCCCCACCCTGCAGCTGCAGCCCACCCAGGGCGAGGGGCAGCCCTGTGCGCGGTCACAGAGGTCTCCGTGCTTGGATGAGTCTGGGGCGGGAAGGGCACCCATCGAGCAGAGGGCAGGTGTTGGCCTGAGGGGTGACCCTGCGGTGATGGTTGAGGGGCTGGAAGGCGTCGATGGCAGGCCTGGGGGGAGCCCCCCATGTCCTTCAGGCTCCCCTGCTGCCCAGTTGCCATTTCTTAGTGTCACAGGTAGGGTAGAAGGCATCTTGCACCCCATTTCTGGAGTCACGGGCTTGGCGTCTGGCCCAGAAGCAGCAACGTACACGGTGGCCTTAAACCTGAGACCCCTGCTCCTGTGTAGAATTTTCTTTCCGGAGTTCTCCTTGTGGCTCAGCGGAAACGAATCTGACTAGCATCCACGAAGATGCAGATTCGATCCCTGGCCTGGCTCAGTGGGTTAAGGATCTGGCGTGGCTGTGGCTGTGGTGCAGGCCAGTGGCTGCAGCTCCGATTAGACCCCTCGCCTGGGAACTTCCATATGCTGCGGGTCCGGCCCTGAAAAAAAAAAAGACAGACTTTTCTTCTTTGCAAACGACCTCCCAAAGACACATCTGCACAGGCGGCATCTTCTGTCCAGAGGAGGCAGAAACCCGGGACTGCGTGTGGCTTCTGTGGGGAAGTAGGCGAGGGGGTTTGCGTCGGGGTGTGTGAGATGAGAGGTAGCTTTCTTAGAAAGTCGAGGTGATTAGGTGATTGGAGGGCAAGGACGTGGCCCATTGGGGGGTCACACCCCCACCACCCGGTCCTCGTGCTGCCTGAGGGTGCGTCCGCCGGCCCGCTTGCCCTGTGCCCTGGCCGTGCGGACTGCACTGACCTCGCCGTCCCTGCCCGTGGGCCTCCTGGGACCACTGGGCCGCTTCCCATGCTCTCTGGTCACCTCTGCCCTTCCAGATGCCTGGTTTCGCTGCCTCCCCGCCTGGTGAGGCCTGGTCCCCTGCCCGGGACCAGCAGGGGCGCAGGGGCCGTGAGGCACAGGGACTGCCCTCGGGGTCTGCCCTGCTGGCCCTGCTTCGAGGGAACCCCCAGCCCCACCAGGAGGCTGTCTCCGGGCACCGCCAAGCTGGCTCTCACCTTCCCTGCCAGGTGCTCCGGCAGGACAGAGCAGAGGGAGGCTGTGGTCCCTGGTCACGGCCGTCGGACAGTACTCGTCACCGGACCCCCCCCACCCCGAGCCCTGTGGTCTGTCCTGCGGTGGCAGGTACCGTGTGGCCTTGCCCGTGGCTGTGCCACAGCCCCGTTGCCTGCACCTCCCTGCGTTCCTCAGCACAGGGGCCGGGGGCCGTCCTTCGTTCCCTGGCGGGTCTGGGTGCAGGCAGGTGGGACCGGCTGCCCTGGCGCGGTGAGCCGCTGCTGCCCAGCCTGGCCGAGGCCGGGCCATCCCTGAGACGCCCGTGTCCCCACGTGAAGCCCCACGGAGCCCTGGAGCCTCAGGCCACGGGTGAGAAGTGCCAGGCGAGCCAGTTCATAATACTAGTTTATATGCCGTCACTGTTTTTTCAATTAAACGCGGTGACTGCAGTGGATTGGCCCTAAATCCCCAGCCGAGGAGAGGCCGCGTTTCCTTTCTCATTTCTTTCTCTGAATTTTCACTGAGGGGCTTTTATCTTCCCCTTAATCCTGCCATTTCTGCCAGGACATAATCTCTTTCTCAGATTTACATTTTAATTACAAGGCCAGCTGAACTAGGTAAAATCAATACTGTCAGGCTCGCAGCCTAAGTTCGCGCGAAGCCGCAGCCTCTCTTCCGATCGATCTGTCCCGCCCTGTCTGCTTCAGCGCTCGGGCAAATGGGTGCCACTCGGCCGCTTTAGACAAAAAAAGGGGGTTTGGACATTTTTATGATGCTTTTGGAAAGCCACCGCGGGAGCGCCTCTGAGCCCCGGTCCTGCGCTTGAGCCAGATGCCGCGGCCGGGAGGTGCGGCTGGCGGGACCCGACCGCGACTCTGGGCTCTGGCTTTCCCGGGCGTGGGACGCCCCTGCTTTGGCTGTTCACTTTGAAAGTGTGTCGTGGAGATCGGCTTCCTGCAATAGTGTGGGTGGCAGTGTCTCGGTGCCCTGAGTACTCGTCCTGCCTCAGCACGCTCACCCGTCTCGTTAATGGTTAAAACAACACATCAATGAAAAATATATTTCATTCTTGTAACTCTTAGGCATTCTCTTATTGATCTTTGGCTGTGATTGTATCCAGCCGCGTAAGCGCCACAGTGGCCACTTCCCAGTCCGCCCCCCGCGTGTGGGGAGCGCGGCCGTACCGGGTCGGTGCCACTTGGTAAGGCTGCGTGGTCCGAGTCCTGGGTGGGGGCGTTTGGGAGTTTCTGTGTCGGCGATGGGGCCGGGTTCCCAGCTGCCTTCTGAACACGCGCACGTCCCAGGCCTTAGAGCTTGGCGCTCCTGCTGCCAAGCGGCCAGGGTGGACCCCGAGACGCAGGGCCGGCTGGCCTTGCAGAGTGCCCGGGGCGGGTGCAGGCAGGCGTGTCCGTGAGGGGCCAGGGTAGGCCTTTCCGGACTCATGGGCTGCGTGTGGCCTCTGTTTCAGCTACTCCCGGGCTGTGCAGACAGCCGCTGGCAGATGTGGGGCCAAGCGCAGGGCAGGCTGCGAGCCGCGTGCAGACCCCGGCCAGGTCCCCTGCCCCGTGGGCGGCCCCAGGGCCTGGCGCTCCTGCCCAGTTCTCTTTCTGTGTCCTGGGAGGGACTTCTCAGACGTGAGGCCCCACTGGAGAGGCCACCCTTGCATGACTTTAACCTGTTGAGCAGGTAGGGGCAGCCAGCTGACTACGCCTTCTGCTCAGTCGGTGTCGTGTTGCCCTTTGCTCGGTTTATTTGCCGGATAAACGTCTCTTCTGTTTTTGTTTCTTTCTTCATTTGTTTATTTACTTTTGTCTTTTCTGTTTGTTTGTTTAGGGCTGCACCGGGGCACATGGAGGTGCCCAGGCTAGGGGTCAAATTGGAGCTGCAGCTGCCAGCCTGGGCCGCAGCCACAGCCACGCGGGATCCAGGGACGTCTGTGAGCCACACCACAGCTCATGGCAACCTGGATCCTTAACTCATGGAGCCAGGCCAGGGTTTGAACCCGCGTTCTGACAGAGGCGACGTTGGTTCTTTACTGGCTGAACACAACAGGACGCCCTGCTGCTGGTGTTCAGTGTGTGAGCAAAACGGGAAAGATCCCTATGCTTCCGGTGGTCGTGCTGCCCTCTGGAGGGTTGGGCCCACTACCCCCTGCTGTGCGCCTGGGCGGGGGCAGGACACACTCACCTGTTCCCCTGGCTTCCAGCCATCATGCTGGGTCACCCCGATAATTCCGATGGTTGGGGGGGCGGGCGTGATGTGCTGGCCTTCACCCCGCGTGTCTTGTGCTCCCTGAGCGTAAAGGTCAGGTCACGTCGAAACCTTGCTAGGCTGGGTGTGAAAATCGGACTTCCTTTCCAGGACCTGCCGCCCGAGGGGCGCGTACGGCCTTGGGAGGAAGGCTTTTCACCCGCTTCTCTCCGCCTCGGACGCCCTGCCGTTTCCCTGTGAGCCGCTGGCCTGGTCTCCTCCTGTCTCCCTCCTCCTCCTCTGCCAGCCTCTTGGTCTTTCTCCGACTCCGGGAGGGCGGGGCTTGCTTCTTCCTCCCAGTTGGCGCGTCTCCTTCTGGGACCCAGGAATGAGGGGCTGACCGCCCATGTGTTGGCCCTTCGTGCCTGTGAACGCAGAGCGAGCGCGCTGCCCCCTCCAGCCCCGCTGGGAGGTGGCGTCTCCCCACCCCCCGCCGTCTTCCGCCCACGCCTGCTCCCCTTTGTGGGTCCCCAGTGGTGCGCGACTCCAGCTCCTTGTCCCTCGTTCTCCGGACACTCGGTGTCTTTGCTCCCCAGGCTCCATTCCTGGCAGCAGCGCCCCATCTGGAGGAGGAAGTGTTTCTTGCAGGCCCTGGGCTCCTGCCCAAGTTCAGGGCGGGACGCGCCGCGCTTAGCGTGGAGTGCCCCCCAGGTCCTAGTCCAGCTGGGAGGGGCTGGCCGGGGTCGGGATGGCCCGGGAATCGGCCCAGGTGGGCCGGTGGGGCGGGGGGAGCAGGGTGAGTGGGGTCCGGCCGTGTCGGAGAAGCTGCCCTCACCCTGCGCTGGGACCTGGGCACGGACGCTGGCCCTCAGAGGTCGCTTCGCTGGGGGCCTGGGCGGTGAGGAGCCCACCTGACTGCTGGCAGGGCAGGTGCTGTTGGAGGACCCGTCCCTCTAACATGTGCTGTGGCATCACCACGGAAGAGGGCACGGTGCCGCTGGAGGTCGTCTGGGTCGTGGGGATGGTGACGAGGCTGGGCCGCGTCTCTGTTGCAGGACTGGAGGAAGGGCCGGCCACGCGGGGCTCGCAGGCGAGGAGGAGGAGGACCAGGAGCACCGAGGAGGCCCACGACCCCACCTCTGCGGCAGCCCAGCCGCATCGGCCCCAGCGCCACCCGCCCCCGGCCTCGCCCCCGAGCCCCAGGTGATGCCCGGACTCCCCCCTCTGCCGAGGCAGGCCCGCCTTTGCCCACGAGGCAGCCCCGCGTGCTCTCCTGGCCAGGCTGCTGGGCCCGGGGCTCTGCAGCCCTGGTGTGTGGGCCAGGCCGCAGGAGGGGCTGAGGCTCTGGGGTCTGAAGCGCCGGCATGGGGGCTGCGGCTCCGAGGCCCAACCCACGTGGTCCCGGGCCCGTCTTCTCGGAACAGCTGCCCTGGGCCCAAGCCAGAGGGGGCAGAGGTCACGCTCAGGTGTGCTGACCATGACTCCAGGGCTGTGGCCGCTCAGGGCCACGTCACTGAGTTCTGTTGTCTTGTCTCCAGGGTGCCACCGGGGCCAGAGGAGGCGGAGAAGCTGGCGGCAGAGCGGGCCCGGGCACCCGTCGTGCCCTTTGGGGCAGACTTGTGCTGCTGGGGCCAGGAGGCGGCAGCAGCTGGGTCGATCCTCAGGCGAGTGCAGCCCCGCCAGGGCCCGGCACCCGCAGCCCGCCCCAGCGGGTCACTCCGCCAGGAGGCCTGCGGACCGTCTCTCCCAGCTGCTCCCGGGGGTTGTCCAGATCGTTCTCCCTGACGGTCAGGTGTCAGGTGTCGGGAGAGCAGGCAGGGTCGTCCGCCAGTCCCACCCCTTTCTGGCCCAGCGGCTGCTCCAGGCCGTCTGGTCCTGACTGCAGCCTCCGCAGGGGCCGGGCTCTATGGGGAGCTCCTGGGGAGCCACTCCCATCGTGTGCCGGCCCCGGGTCTAGGCCAGGCCGGGGCTTTGGGGGCGGGGGGTCGTGTGCCTGCGGTGCCCCCAGCTTGCTCTGGGACTGCCCGTCCCGCGGGCCCACCACCCTCCACCACCCAGCACCCGACAGCGCTAAGAGTGCGGTCCGCCTGCAGGTCGGACTCCGAGCACCGTTTCTGGAAGCCTTGTGAGGTGGACCCGGAGGGGGACAGCACTGCCGTCTCAGAGTTGCTCCGGAGCCGCCGCATCACCTTCGCGGGGCGCTTCGAGCCTGTGCAGCACCGGTGCCGCGCTCCCCGGCCCGACGGCCGGCTCTGCGAGCGCCAGGACCGCCTGAAGGTGGGGTGGGGGCCCGGGAGGGGTGGCTGCTGGGACCCTCCCAGGGCGGGGGTCTGGGAGCCCGACAGCCGCAGGATCGGGGTGCTCTGTGCTGTCCCTGCCCCGGGCTGGCCCGGCAGCTGCAGAGGCGGACTTGGGCGCCCGGCGGGGCTCCGTCCATCTCGGAGGGCCCCTCCTCTGAGGGTGTGTGACCGGAGGGCGGGCCGCATGGGCAACCCCCCTGAGAGAGCCGAGCCAGGCTCCCCCCAGCCCCGTTAGGACTGCCTGTCCGGTGCCGCAGTGCCCTTTCCACGGGAAGATCATCCCGAGAGACGATGCGGGGCGGCCCCTCCACCCCGAGGACCAGGCCCGGGAGCAGAGGCAGCAGCTGCAGAGGCCGGGTAGGTCTGGGGACAGGGTGGGGTGGGCGGCCCGAGGCGTCTGCGGGCGTCACCTGTGCCTCCTGCTTGGTCATTTCCCTGGGGTGTGTCCAGGGCTCGCTGCCCCGGGGCTGGTAAGACCCTCAGCTTACCGACGGGAGACGTGAACCCATGGCAGCGAGAAACCAGCCTGCTGCCCCTTGTCTGGGTTCTTTGGCTGCTTCTAGATGGAGGAGGAGGCCGAGGCAGGGGGAGCGGCTCCTGCGCTGGGTGCCGGCTCTCGCGGGTGCCGTGTGCAGCAGCAGGAGGGCTGCGGGCGGTGAGGGCCTTGCGAGCTGTGCGCCGGGGGCGCAGGCGAGGTGCTGCCCGCAGCCCAGCCGCCTCTGAGCACCCTGGTCCTCCCTGCTTGGGCCCTTGTTGTCCGGCCCAAAGGCCAGTTTTGTGCCAACAGATGAGGACTTGAGCCCCTAGACGCAGTTCTCGGGCCGCGTTCCATCCTGGCTCACATGGCCCTGCTGTGTGGTAGCGCAGGCGGCAGGCTGGTGGCCCCCAGAGGCCCCTGAACAGCCAGGCCGGGTGGTGACGCGCAGAGGCGGCATCCGTGGTGGGCAGCGTGAGGGCACGGTCAGGGTACTGGGCACCCAGCGAGACCGCCGTGACCTGGGACACCTCTGCGGTCTGTGGAACCTGGGCTGGGGTCTGGAGGCCCGGCCGCCCTGGGCCCCTTTCTTGGAGAAGGGCCAGGCCCTCGGGGCCAGACCCCCGAGGCAGAAGGCGGCCGTGTCCGTGGGGCGGGGCAGGCGCGCGCGTGGGGCTCCCGCCGCCCGTGTGGCCTCTTGGCGGGGCTTCTCCTTTTGTCACGAGAGACACACACGTTAGGATCGGCCTCAGCCCGGGCTGGGTGCCCGGGCCCGCGGGCCTGGGGGGCGGCGGGGAGGGGCCCTGACCCCGCGGATCGGCGGGGCGAGCCTTGCCTGGTGCTTCCCCTTCAGGAGCAGATGAGGTGCGAGTCTGCTGTCAGCCCTGAGGGGCGGCCGGTCCCGCAGCCCTGGTGACTTGTTAACAACAGGTACCGGCGGGCGCGGCGGCCGCTGGCCACTCAGATGTGAAATAGCGTCTCTCTACTAACGACGCGATCGATGCCGCCTCCCTCGCCCGGTGGGCAATTTTCTTTCCCCGGCGCTCAGCTCGGGGACAATACGCGGGGCTGCCGGCCGTGGGCGCGCAGCCCGGCCACGCGGCGGCTGCTATTGATTTTCCTCCCAGGCTTTTAAATTGCTCCTGCGTTTCCCTGAGGCGGCCGTTCCATCTGCGCCGGGCGCCGGCGTTTTCCCCTTGTGTTTACACAATCGCTCCGTTCACAGGGGCCTAAACTGTGGCGCCTTCTCATCACGCGGAGATAAACTGTTTGGACGGTTTTCCTTCATCTTGGATTAATCGCTTCTGTGGGGGCCGCCACCGCCCCTGGTCCTTGGCGTCGCAGGTGCACCGGGCGGGGGGCGGGGGGGGGGCTCGCCGCAGCCTGTCTGCGCTCGGCTTCCTCCCCTGGGGACGCGCCCGCTCCCCGCCCACCCTCTGCCCCGGCCCTTGGGGCTCCTGTTCGCATGGTGGGTGCCAGAGTGTCACATTCGCGGCCTGGGTGGCCTTCCTGAGCCAGGCTGGGCGGGATGGACGCCGACGCTCAGGCCGCCACGTGCCCAGCCCAGGAAGGAGCTGTCAGGGCCGGGGCAGAGGGCTTGGAATCCTGCCTTCTGACCCCGACACCTGTGCCCCCAGGTTGGGACGCCCCCCACCTAGCCACGACTTTCAGTCCTGGCCGACAAGCACCCTGACTTGGCTCTGGTGCAGCCTGGGGCAGCCGGACCCCGGTGGTGGTGCTGGGGGCTTTGTTTCCCCTTGGAGCGCCCCCTGTGGCAGCTCTGAGAGGGGCCATGGCGGGAAGAGCAGGGCCGTTTGGATGAACCGACACCCTCGTCGCCAGGGTCTGGGGTCAGGGTCCCTTAGGACCAAGAGAAGTCTGGCTGGCCTTGTCCCCTCGGCCCTCGGCCAACAGATGGTCACAGTCCAGCCCAGAGGCTGGCAAGCAGCCTGCACATGGCACTGTCCCCCGGCCACCGCCTGAGGGGTCGGGGGACACACCCACCCCGGCTGCAGGGTGCCGGGGCCTTGCCTGCCCGGTGGCAGGGAGGGGTCAGGCCCAGGTGAGCTCAGTGCCAAGTGTTCTCTGAAACCTCGGGGTCTGTTTGCAGCCTGGCAGGACCCCGAGTTCATGAGGGACGTGGAGGCGGCCACCGGGGTGGACCTCGGCTCGTCCAGGTGCGGCGGGAGAGGCAAGGGCGGCAGGAGGAAGCACTCGGGCCTCACGGACCTCAAGCGGCAGGCCGACACGGCGCGGGCACGCATCGCCAAGAAAGTCTTTGCCAAGTAAGAGCCCCCCGGGGCCCACCCCAGTCCCGGGGCCTGCGGTGCTGGAGGCCAGCGCCTGGCCCCCGCCCCGCGCCATATGTTTCCTGTGACCACCAGCCCCGCGGGTGGGAAGAGCGGAGCCCAGAGCCGGTCACCCTGCCACCGGTGGGGCCTTGCTGGCAGCCTGAGCACCGTGGCCCAGCAAGCTTGCCCCACGTCTCTCCCTCCCCCGCTTGACTGGGAAGGGCTGCTTAGTGCCCGAGGCACCCACGTGGTGACTTCAGGAGAGCACGTCCCCCAGGGTCTCAGCTCCAGGAAGGCGGCGCCTCGTGCCGCTCCAAGCACCGGCTCTGGGGCGGCAGTTGGGTGTCTCCTGGCCCAGCTGCACCTGCCTGGCTGGTGGGGACCGAGGCTCAGAGTGGAGAAGCCCCCAGCCCAGCACCCCGCAGCCCATCCCAGCACCGTGGGGGCCAGAGACACGGGTGCCACCTTCCCGGCCCGGCTCTCCCAGACCTGGCAGGGCTGCCCGCGTGGGCCAGCCTCTCCCGAAGATGCCCCGAAGGCTCTCGGCCCAGCGCACCGGGCAGAGGAGGTGCTGCCAGGGACGCGGCCTGAGTCGGGTGGGACTGGAGGGCAGCTTTGCGGCACCTCCTCACTGCCAGCACGGCGTGCCTACACCGGTGTTCGGGGGAGGGCTCGGCCCCCAGGCTCAGGCACGAGGCTGGTTTCCCGAGCCTCAGCCGGGGTGGAGGGCATCCTCGGGGCTGAGGGGGGCTCCTGGCGGCCATGTGGCCTGGGGCTCTCTTGCGGGAGGCCACTGGGAGCCCTGGGGCACTGCCCTCGGCCTGGCCTCCCTGCTTCCTCCCAGGCACTGGGTGGGCACAGGCTGGGCTGGCTGAATCGGACATGTCCTCCCACATCTGCCTACGTGCTGTGCCCTCGTCCTGGGGTCCGGCCTGGTGCTGGCAAGACTGAGGGATCTTGGGAGCTACCCTCAGGGCTCAGGGAGTGATGGGAGATGCCAGGTCACGGCCAAAGTCACTTTCGGTGGCATAGCCACCCACCATGGTCTCTGGCTCTGGGCGGGAAGCGCTGGCTATTTCCGAGCTGTGTCGCCCGTCCTTAGGGAGCCTGCGAGGGGTCTGAGTGCGGCCGCCCCCAGGACCCGTGCCCAGTCCCGGCCGGGCTGCCGTCAGGAGCCCAGAGCCCTTTCAGAGTCTCCTTGACCACAGCTCGCTGTGTCTCCCTGCAGGGCAGCTGTGCAGAGAGTGGTCACAGCCATGAACCAGATGGACCAGAAGAAGCACGAGAAGTTCTCAAACCAGTTTAACTACGCGCTGCACTAGGGGCCAGGCCGCGCGTGTCCGGACACTGGGCGGCAGCTCTTCCTCTGCCGACGCGCCAGGGCAGGAAAGCAGACCCGGGCCCCGGGGGGTCACAGCGGCCACCGCCGCAGCGTGGGCTTAGCCTGAGGAAGCCGTGCCCCTTCTGATGCTCGTGGCTGCGGGCTGTGGGTTGTCCCTGCTGCACGGGCTGCTGCCTGATCTAAGCCCTCGCGCCGTGCTTTGGAGTCGCTGGGCGCAGCCCCCAGCCCTGCTCCCCAGCCTTCTGTCCCGGGGGACCCCTCAGAGCACCTCGAGGAACAGCCACACGTTGATGTGGCGCGAAGAGGAGGGCGCCGTCCCACCTGGCATGTGCAGCTCCGAGGCCTCCTGAAGCGGTTGCTGGGCAGGGAGCAGAAAACGACTGCCCTCTGTGGGCTTAGAAGCAACCTTGCTGGGAGTCCCCGCTGTGGCTTAGCAGGTGGAGAAGCCGACTGGTGTTCACGAGGACACAGGCCTCACACAGTGGGTTAAGGATCCGCCGTTGCTACAGGCTGAGGCATCGGTCGCAGACGTGGCTCGGTTCCCGCGTGGCTGTGGCTGTGCCGCAGGCCGGCTGCTGCAGCTCCCATTCAACCCCTGCCCGGTCTGGGAGCTTCCCTGTGCTGCGGGTGCAGCCTCAACGAGAGAAAGAAAAGCAACAGCCTCATTGCGACGTACCCCGCGTGACATGGCCTTCGCCCTGTAAAGCACACGGTTCAGCGGCAGTAAATCCATTTGGGGCCACACAACCCCCACCACCGTCCAGTTCCGGACTTCTCGTCACCCGAAGACCCCTGTCCCCCAGCCCTGGCGCCCTCGCGTCCGCTCTCTGTGGCTGGACTTGCCTTGGCCGGACCCCACCTGGGAGGGTCCGTAAACGTGGCACTGCGTTGCTGGCCTTCGCCCGGCGAAGGCGTGTCGCTGCCTCAGTCCTTGTCGTGGCGGCCGGATGATGCTCCACCGTGGGGGCGTTTGTGCCCTCGCTGGGGACAGTCGGGCCGTTGCACCTCGGAGCTGCCGTGGCCGATATTGCTGAGACGCCGTGTTTAACTCTGGCGACGAAGCAGCTGCACCGTTCCCCGTGCTGCCCTCGTCTCCCCAGCTCCTGCCGGTCGGCGCGTGGCGCTGGGCACTCAGCACCCGCCGCTGTTGGGCTTTCTTAGTGGGGGGGTGGCATCGTGGTTTTGATTGGCGTTGTTCTGATGAGTAATGGCTTTGAACATCTTTTCAGGTGCTCACTGGCCATTCGGATGTCTGCTTCAGAGAAACCTCCAGAGCCTCTGCCCAGTTTTAGTTGAATTGTTTGGAGCTGCCCCAGTTCTTTACATGGTCTGGGTGCTGGACCCTCTTGCGATTTGCAGAGACTCTCTCCCATTCTGTGTCTTCACTGTCCTGATAGTGTCCTTTGAAACACAGAAATTAGGAATCTTGATGACATCTGGTATATCCGTTTTCCTTTGTCCCTTGTGCTTTTGGTGTCGCATCTAGGCAGCCACGGCCTGATCCGAGGTCAGGGACGCGCCCTTAGGCTTCCTTCTAAGGGTTTGGGTTCTGGCTCCTCAGTTCCCGTGTCTGGTCCCTTTTGAGCTCCATTCTGTCTGTGGTTCTTCTGCACGTGGATGTCTCAGCATCGTTTCTCAGGAAGGTCATTGCTCTTAAATTGTCTCGGCACTTGTGTTGATCATCAGCGGACAGTAAATGTGTGAATTTATTTCTGGGCTCTCAGTTCTGTATATCTTTGTGCCATGGCCACTGTGTTCATTGCCTCTGTGTTAGGTTTTTTCGTTTTTGTTTTTGTCTTTTGTCTTTTTTAAGGCTGCACCCAGGCATATGGAGGTTCCCAGACTAGGGGCCTACACCACAGCCGCAGCCTCAGCAATGCCAGATCCGGGCTGTGTCTGTGACCTACACCACAGCTCACAGCAACGCCGGATCCTTAACCCACCAAGCGAGGCCAGGGATCAAACCTGCAACCTCATGGTTCCTAGTCGGATTTGTTTCCACTGCACCACGATGGGAACTCCACCTTTGTGTTAAGTTTTGAAATCCTCCAACTTTGTTCTTTTTAAAGATTGTTTTGGGGAGTTCCCGGATGGCCTAGTGGATTAAGGATCCAGCGTTGTCACTGCTGTGGTCTGGGTCACTGCAGTGGCGCTGGTTCGATCCCTGGCCCAGGAACGTCTGCGTGCCGAGGGCAGGGCCAAAAAAAAGAGGTTGTTTTGGCCGTTCTGGGTTCCTTGCATGTCCAAGTAAATTTCGGGGACGTTTTGGTCCGGGTCACATTGACCCTGGAGGTGCCTTTGGGAAGCAGAGCTGGTCCTGAAGGCCGTGGGTCTGAGATACACGAGGATGGCCTGCAGCAGAAGACACTCCAGCGTGGCGTGACCCTCGGCGTCGCGTGCTTGGAGGCAGGTCCCGGACTCGGGGGCTGACCGCAAAGTTCCACGTCGGTGCCTGTCACCCCGAGATGCTCACGGATCAACTGTGACCTCGTCCAATGTTAAACTTGTAATTCATGAACTTGAAGTACCTTTCCCGTGTGCTGAGGGCGTCTTTATTTCCACGGTGCTTTTAGTTGTCTTGTACAAGCCTTGGTTTCTTTTGTCCAGTTGATCTGAAGTCCTGAATTCCGTGTGACGCCGTGAATTTCGTTTGTGCTTCGTTCACTTGCTGGCGCAGAGAAACACAGCTCATCTTTTTATGTCGGCCTCGTGTCCTGAAACCTTGCTGCATTCACTTACTGGTTCTGATAGTTGAAGGGGTGTGTGTTTGCGGGGGGGTTCCTTAGGATTTTCTGTGCCCGCCATCGTGCCATCTGCGAGAGCAAGTTTCATTGCTTCCTTTGCAGTCTGGGTTCCTTTTATTTCTGTCCCACCTGGTTGCTCTGACCGGAGCCTCGGTGCAGCGTCAGACAGGAGTGGAGAGAGCCGACCCCCTTGTCGCGCCCCTGCTCCCAGAGGACAGGTGTCAGTCAGTCTGTTACCCACGAGGGTGCCGAGAGGGGTGGGGTTTTCGAGGATGCCTTATTTCGGGGCGAGGAAGTTCCCCGATGTTCCCGGCTTGCTGAGTGGTTTTGTCCCGTGAGGCATGTGGATCTCGTCAGTTGGCTTTTCTGCGTCTCTGGCAGTGATCGCGGGTTTGCTCCTTCCTTCTGTTGGTGAGTATATTACACTCAGTGTTTTCCGTATGTTGCCTTCATGGGATACATCTCACACGGTCAGTTTCAGTAGTTTCTCTATTTCCAGGAACTTACCTGTTTCTTCTAGGTTATCTGAGGTAGCTTATTGACACACCGTTATTCAGAGGATTCCTTTATAATCCCTTTCACTTCCGTCAGGTTGGTAGTAATGTCTCCGCCATCATTCCTGATTTTAGAAATTCGAGTCTTTTTAAATTTTCTTGGTTAGTCTAGAAAACGGTTTATCAATTTTGTTGATCTATTCAAAGTTGCTTTTCTGCCTTGTTTTCCATTCTTTATTACTTTCCACTCTAATCTTTATTATTTCCTTTGGATTACTTTGGTTTAGTATTTCTTACTCTTTTTCTAGTTTCTTTTGTCTTTTTTTTGTTGTTGTTGTTGTTGTTGTTGTTTCTATTTCTTGGGCCGCTCCCGCGGCATATGGAGGTTCCCAGGCTAGGGGTTGAATCGGAGCTGTAGCCACCGGCCTACGCCAGAGCCACAGCAACGCAGGATCCGAGCCGCGTCTGCAACCTACACCACAGCTCACGGCAACGCCGGATCGTTAACCCACTGAGCAAGGGCAG